>NC_060141.1:741995856-742644606 GCF_021461385.2 Schistocerca piceifrons | reverse complement strand
TCCCCTAGAACTTAGAACTACTTAAACCTAACTAACCTAAGGACATCACACAACACCCAGTCATCACGAGGCAGAGAAAATCCCTGACCCCGGCGGGAATCGAACCCAGGAACCCGGGCACGGGAAGTGAGAACGCTAACACACGCGGGAATCTGTCCCTGCAGTTTGTCTGTTTTATTAATGTTCACCTTACATACGCATAACGTCGAGGACGTGTAGAAGGTGCCGTGAGAAACAAAGTGAGGATAGCAACCAGTGCCGAGAAACGTCATCCAGCGACACTATAGGGCTTCAAAGTTGTAGGTGCAGGCGCCTGTATATATATGTATGTATATAGAGGATGATTCCGTGATGATGGAGGAGCACAAATACATTACTTTGAGGTAAGGGATCCTAGTCCGGAAACGAACGAGTCGAAAGATATGTGTCAAAATGCTTCCCAAATGTCTGACAGTGGAATACATGTATTGGTACTGTTGTTGTTAAGGTTGTAGGGTAGGCAACAAAGAAGAAAAATTCAAGTACATCTGGTAAATTTGGGCTCTAGAATGCATACCTGCGGAGCCAAGGGTGCTTGTTAATCTTCGTAACTGCGGAACGCATCTCCCGTATGGAATAAGTGCTCATAGCTCTTAGCTTATGCATTTTAGATCCCATGTTTAATAGATATATTTTTCTTGTTTTCGTCCATGCTACCACCTCCTAAAGTTGCCTACCCTACACTCTTAGCAACAACAGTACCAATACAAGTATTCCACTGTCTGGCCCATCCCGCCGGAGTTTCGAGTCCTCCC
Organism: Schistocerca piceifrons; assembly: GCF_021461385.2. Classification (NCBI taxonomy): domain Eukaryota; kingdom Metazoa; phylum Arthropoda; class Insecta; order Orthoptera; family Acrididae; genus Schistocerca; species Schistocerca piceifrons. Next base: position 742,643,812 of record NC_060141.1, on the reverse strand, counting down.
TAGGTCTGGATGTGTGTCTTGTTCTTAGCATAAGTTAGTTTAAGTAGTGTGTAAGTCTATGGAACCACAGAGAAAAAACGCCTAATGATTCTCGTGAGATTCATCAGGTGTGTAAGCAGAAATCTGAAATTTCATTTTTGCAATATGCAGCCGGAGTCGGCGCAAATAAATACTGCCCATCACATGCTTCATGTTACATCTAGTGTCAACGGAAAGTGTCGGTTTGTTTCGCGCTAGAAGTAAAATGCTTTTTACAGTGGAATTTTACGTGCCCGTTCAATACACGGTCCACATTTAGGCTAGTGCAATGTTCGGTTTCGTGGTATGTAATACCAGTGTCAGCAAAGCACAAAGAATGGCTGATAGCCTACTCAGGCAGTGAGTGGTTAGCGCTGCTCCTCGCTGTCTGCTACCGCCATGCAACAACGCTACTCAGTGGCTGCTGGAGGAGGGTAGTGGTCATTCTTCGTGCCTGGCTACGGCTGGTACCACATATGGCTAAACAGAATATCTCACGAGGCTAGTTTTGGACCGCTCTATCGAATGGGCGCGTAAAATTTCATTTTAAAAACCGTTTTGCTTGGAACGAAAAAGAAACGGATGCTTTTGGGCTGACTCCAGCCACACATTGCTAAAATAGAATTGGAAATACCTACTGAAAAAGTAAAGAAAACGTGCCTAACAATTCTTAAGACAGAACACTTTATATATACTGGGTGTCCAATCTGACTTTGCACATCACGTATTTCCGAAATGAAAACTAGTGTGAAAAATGCAGTTCGCCACGGATGCGCCTGTATGTCAGGAGTCGCACACAGAACAGGAACGCATAATCCCTACAAGTAAACAAACATTACATTCATTGCTATGTTAACTCTTTTTAATTGCTTTTTCTTCTTTTTTCTGTAATGCGAGTTGCCTGCACTGTCCTCGAACCTGCTTTTCATTTCATTTATTTAAAGTGCTCCATTACAGTATTTGTAATACTATATGTTTAGACACCAAGATAAGTAACAATAAGTCTGATTATAAGTAGTATGGATGAAGGTGTTTACAATATAAAACTTGTATATGATGGATATAAGGTTTCCAGGTGGAACACGATAAAATTATACTATTGATTATATTGACAAAAGTAAACTTCTCTATGATCGATATAAATTTTTTAGTTAGAGCACATTTTTTAAATTTTTAGTAACATAAATATTCATATGCTGAGAAACATTATTAAATTGCAAAATTTATGAAATTCGTTCATGTATTGCTTTACTAAAACTGGTTCATCCCTTTCCTGTATTACTGTTCCTCGTGGCCTCTATCTCCGTATTAAGTTCGAAACACACCCAGAACAGAGGATCTACCGTTTGATCACCCTCTCCACACGTACAAGCAGCACTTGGGACTAACCTGGACCGATGGAAGTGCAAGACTGCACTGGTCTTTCGGAATGATATGAAAGGCTACAGGTGGCTATAAGTTTATGCTCTGACAGCAATCACTTGAACTGGTAGCCCTTCCACTTAACTACCTGCCTCAGGTGTCTGCTAAACTGATTTTGCTCTTTGACTGTGGTTTTTGTTGTTAGCTTGCATTAGAGGTTATCATTTTTATCAGAATCTAAATGAACTTGAAATAATTTAATGATATGGTGGTCCCGTCATCATTGCAGCCAACTGTTGATTGGTGATTAATATATCAACATGGGACTGATCTTCTATAAAAATTACAGCACAAGTTTATCGGTCATAAAATAGGACAAACCACACACGTTAAGCGTGATGACAAACAGATCATATTTGGCGGCACAAACAGACACAGCAAATAGTTAATACTCCACTGGATGCCGATTGGTTGCAAAGACTAAGGTTTGTCTGATCAAACTATTTACTCTGGCTCAAAACATGGATGGGCAACGGTCTTGCCGCAGTGGATATACCAGTTTCCGTCAGATCACCGAAATTAAGCGCTGGGTCGGGCATGGCCGGCACTTGGATGGGTGACTATCCGGAAAGCCATGTGCTGTTTCCATTTTTCGGGGTGCACTCAGCCTCGTGATGCCAATTGGGGAGCTACTCGACCGAACAGTAGCGACTCCGGTCACAGAAAACCATCATAACGACCGGGAGAGCGGTGTGCTGACCACATGCCCCTCCAAGTGACATCCTCATCTGAGGATGACACGGCGGTCGGATGGTCCCGATGGGGCACTTTTGGCCTGAAGACGGAGTGCAAAACAAGGATAACGGAATCTGAAATTATCTAACGCTGAACAGATTTAAATGGATAAACTGTACATAGAAGTTGTGCTACCTTGGGGCAGCTGTGAACAAGTGGCAAGACTGTAATTCTGTTTGACCTTGCAAGCAAGAGCAGAAATACCATACCCGTTTCTCGATGTGCGGCGCCTGTAATTCGTCATCGCGGGCACGAAATAAGCAAAGTCGCAGCTGGCGATCTGTTAGATAGATATTACTCTGAAATTTCTGCAGATTCAAGCGTGTGACACTCCCGTTTTACGGTCATACCATGGACCAATTTGACTCACTTATACGGCAGTGCGCACAAGGAGATCAAACGTCAAGACAACTGACTTGCCAGGAATAAGATTGCCCTTGGCACAGCGAGATGGCCTAGATGACTGATGTCTAAACGGTTGCTACAGATACGTCCTCACCACAGGCTCCCCAGTCAAGACCAAATCTGGTGCGAAGTCACGCTCAGGACAAGTGTACCAAGTGCAACCGACTCATAACAAGGGTCAAAACCAGAATCCTCGGCCGCGGTGGCCGAGTGGTTCTAGGCGCGTCAGTCCTGAACCACGGGACTGCTACCGTCGCAGGTTCGAATCCTGCGTCGGGCATGGATGTGTGTGATGTCCTTAGGTTAGTAAGGTTTAAGTAGTTCTAATTTTTAGGGGACTGATGACCTCAGATGTTAAGTCCCATAGTTCTCAGAGTCATCTGAACCATTTGAACCAGAATCCTCTCCAGACCAAGTTTCTCCTCTCCAAACTTTCCATCAAACATCTGTAAAATCTACCTATTGGCCAGTCCTAATCAAAGTTAACATTATTCTTTTCTTCTCTGGAGGAGCAGCCACTTCATGACTCGTAAATTCCTGTGCAGAGAGGAGAAGATGTTGTGCTCCCGAATTGTTTTTCCCGTAGCCACACTAGGTACCCTGTTTTGTGTTTGCAATTTGCCATAAAGTGAACAACCATTTATCGCGGAAATCATTATCTGGATGGCCCAAACATTACAGAGTGTCCCACCAGGGACTTCAGCTAAACTAAGAGAAGCACTTTTATGTCCCAGCTTAGACCATTTCAGAGCTACCATAAATGTTGCATTCCGTTCCTAACATTTTTCAAAGGCCTGAGGCTTCCCAAAAACTGAGTAGGCAGGGGGACAGCACCACCTGATGGCTCCCTCGATAGCGCCCGGTCCATGGTAAACATTGAAACGCGCAAATTTTTATGGCCATCATCCCTGTTCAAAGAGGGAGTTTACGACTGTCGAGGCCGCATGAAATGTGACTCAGTTTCAGTTAGGAAAAAGCCAACTTCTAAGAATTAATCGCCGGCCGGGGTGGCCGAGCGGTTCTAAGCGCTTCAGTCCGGAACCACGCGGCTGCTACAGTCGCTGGTTCGAATCCTGCCGCGGGCATGGATGTGTGTGATGTCCTTGGGTTAGTTAGGTTTAAGTAGTTCTAAGTGTAGATGACTAACGACCTCAGATGTGTTCCATACTGCTTAGAGCCATTTGAACCATTTGACTCTGTTGAAACACCTTTGCTGGCCGACCTAAATTTCTCTTATGCTCCTGCCCCTGCCGTGGCTAGAGGCGCCCAACGGGTAGATTGAGGTACGCAGTTTTTCTGCCACTTCAGCACTGTCTGCTCACCGGTGCGAGGAATTAGGACCAGAATTCTGCCCCTGACACGACTCGTCCTCTCTCAGTAGTAAGACATTGATTTTCCATGCCCAGACAACATTTCTGTAAGATCTGATGACTTCAGAAAAACAATGTTGGACAGTCGGAAAAAAATCTTCTGTGATCGCCCCTTTTGTAGTTTGAGCCCACTCTCTTTCCCCTTTTCTTTCGCACTGCATCTTAACTTCCTTCTGATCACAGACGAGGAGATTCTGTTGTAGCTTTCTGTTGCCTTTTCTCGAGCTGCTAGTTTGGTAAGCTTGTCTGTCAGTTCATTCCCAGGAGTTCCTACATGTGCTTTCGTCCTTTCGAGGTTAATATCCTGTTTCCTCTGTCGCAATTCCCTAATTTTGTTTGTGATCTCTTCTATTAAATATTTATTATTCCTCAAATTCTTTTTACGATTATTCTAATTTTTAATGAAGCCAGCGAAATCGTATGGTGCATGCCCATTACAGCTGCTGTTTTAACGTTTTCTTCTTGTAAGTTCTCTAGTTTCTCTAAGGGTCGTAACATTGCTAAGTGTTCTGCTTGGTTGATGCTGCACCCATGCTATAGTGTGTACTTTATTTGATACGCAGATGTTCTATTAATCGTTATTACCACTCCTGAACCTGTTTCATTCTCGGTATAAATCTCTATAGTATATTCCTTGAGTTTATAATTTTCTTCTGAAGTTACTGTACTTGCTGGATGGGGCCATCCTGAGGCCTGCTGTAGGAACTCATGCTCTGCTTATTACGATAGAAATTCTGGGGCAGTTGCCTTCTTCTTAAGTCTACGTATTTCAGAACGTATGAGCCGGCCTGAGTGGCCGTGCGGTTCTAGGCGCTACAGTCTGGAGCCGAGCGACCGCTACGGTATCAGGTTCTAATCCTGCCTCGGGCATGCATGTGTGTGATGTCCTTAGGTAAGTTAGGTTTAAGTAGTTCTACGTTATGGCGACTGATGACCTCGGAAGTTAAGTCGCATAGTGCTCAGAGCTATTTCAGAATGTACGAGGTTAAGGGAAGTGAAGATAAGTCTGTCGTCGCTAATTGTACCTCTAGTTTTCATATCCGTAGAAAAAACACATGTGCCGTTTAAAAAACTTAGTGTTGAAAGTGGTGTTTGTTTACATTTATGAATTGTGCATTCCTGCCTACTGTGCGAGTCCCTGCCATAGGTGCATCCCTGGCCAATTTCATTTCGTTTCAGAAGTATATGAGGTGGCACTTTGCTGGAACACCCTGTAGGTGTAGTACTCGTACTGTATTGCCCTGCGACGTAGCATGTAAATTTGGTAATTGGACAAGTTACTCTTGTAACCGACACATTCTGATCTGATGTTGGTTGAAGTGGAAAAATGGTTCCAATGGCTCTGAGCACTATGGGACTCAACTGCTGAGGTCATTAGTCCCCTAGAACTTAGAACTAGTGAAACCTAACTAACCTAAGGACATCACAAACATCCATGACCGAGGCAGGATTCGAACCTGCGACCGTAGCGGTCTTGCGGTTCCACACTGCAGTGCCTTTAACCGCACGGCCACTTCGGCCGGCTTAGGTTGAAGTGGAACCTAAAGCTGTTACTACACTCCTGGAAATGGAAAAAAGAACACATTGACACCGGTGTGTCAGACCCACCATACTTGCTCCGGACACTGCGAGAGGGCTGTACAAGCAATGATCACACGCACGGCACAGCGGACACACCAGGAACCGCGGTGTTGGCCGTCGAATGGCGCTAGCTGCTCAGCATTTGTGCACCGCCGCCGTCAGTGTCAGCCGGTTTGCCGTGGCATACGAAGCTCCATCGCAGTCTTTAACACTGGTAGCATGCCGCGACAGCGTGGACGTGAACCGTATGTGCAGTTGACGGACTTTGAGCGAGGGCGTATAGTGGGCATGCGGGAGACCGGGTGGACGTACCGCCGAATTGCCCAACACGTGGGGCGTGAGGTCTCCACAGTACATCGATGTTGTCGCCAGTGGTCGGCGGAAGGTGCACGTGCCCGTCGACCTGGGACCGGACCGCAGCGACGCACGGATGCACGCCAAGACCGTAGGATCCTACGCAGTGCCGTAGGGGACCGCACCGCCACTTCCCAGCAAATTAGGGACACTGTTGCTCCTGGGGTATCGGCGAGGACCATTCGCAACCATCTCCATGAAGCTGGGCTACGGTCCCGCACACCGTTAGGCCGTCTTCCGCTCACGCCCCAACATCGTGCAGCCCGCCTCCAGTGGTGTCGCGACAGGTGTGAATCGAGGGACGAATGGAGACGTGTCGTCTTCAGCGATGAAAGTCGCTTCTGCCTTGGTGCCAATGATGGTCGTATGCGTGTTTGGCGCCGTGCAGGTGAGCTCCACAATCAGGACTGCATACGACCGAGGCACACAGGGCCAACACCCGGCATCATGGTGTGGGGAGCGATCTCCTACACTGGCCGTACACCACTGGTGATCGTCGAGGGGACACTGAATAGTGCACGGTACATCCAAACCGTCATCGAACCCATCGTTCTACCATTCCTAGACCGGCAAGGGAACTTGCTGTTCCAACAGGACAATGCACGTCCGCATGTATCCCGTGCCACCCAACGTGCTCTAGAAGGTGTAAGTCAACTACCCTGGCCAGCAAGATCTCCGGATCTGTCCCCCATTGAGCATGTTTGGGTCTGGATGAAGCGTCGTCTCACGCGGTCTGCACGTCCAGCACGAACGCTGGTCCAACTGAGGCGCCAGGTGGAAATGGCATGGCAAGCCGTTCCACAGGACTACACCCAGCATCTCTACGATAGTCTCCATGGGAGAATAGCAGCCTGCATTGCTGCGAAAGATGGATATACACTGTACTAGTGCCGACATTGTGCATGCTCTGTTGCCTGTGTCTATGTTCCTGTGGTTCTGTCAGTGTGATCATGTGATGTATCTGACCCCAGGAATGTGTCAATAAAGTTTCCCCTTCCTGGGACAATGAATTCACGGTGTTCTTATTTCAATTTCCAGGAGTGTATTTTACAAATAAATGCAAGTCTGTTGTGGTCTGAGAAGATACGATAGTAGACTCCAGCTGAAGTATTATGTATGAAAGAAGATGACAGTAGGTAGACTCAAGCTTCACTAGTGAAGTATGAAGGCCGAAGTTGCTCCACAAATACCTCTTACCTAACGGCATCTCATTGCGAATTTAGTAGAAAGGAGGGCACAAAGTATAGTTGCTTTAGGTACCGTTATATCCACTCGCACGCGACGAGCAACTTAAAACTAACACGCCGAGCTTTAGGCAGGCAAGTTCGGCAAACGCGCCCGAGACGGCGCGTCCGGCGCAGTTCACTTGTTAACTTACGCAACGCCCAGGAACGGCGGCCGGTGCTCAGCGAGCTAAGAGGACCGTACCGCCGGCGCTGTTTCGAATGAAAACGCGCTTTGTTGATTCTAACAACAGAGCGCCTCGGCTCTATCCTCTTGGCATCAGGCGTGAGTCGATTTTAAAACTGATTATCTTTACCCCTTTGTATTTGTCCTACACACGCACAGCTCTCTGCTTCAGAAAACAGAGCAGAAGTTCTCACGAGTGGATAAAGGAACTGCAGACATGCACATTTGCTTCCTCCTTGTTTTAAATTGGTAAACTGCTAAAAACAGGTGTATGAAACAACGAACTCCCAACGCGAGGATAAAGTACTCTTCCATGTTCATACTTACAACAAGACTATAACATCCATAGTCACGTCGATGCAATGAACTGCGTCTACATCACTGATTAAATGTTCTAACGATTCAGAATTAAAATATTCCAGCACAACAACTGGTTTTCATTACAATTCTAATATGATTACTGAAAATGCATACTCCACAAAATCACTTACGCATACTGAAAACTTGTCATTCCATTACCGGCACACTGGGGTTTGGGTTGTTTAGGGGAGGAGACCAGACAGCGAGGTCAACGGTCTCCTTGGATTAGGAAAGGACTGGGAAGGAAGTCGGCCGTGCCATTTCAAAGGAACCATCCCGGCATTTTCCTGGAGCGATTTAGGGAAACCCAGGATGGCCGGACCCGGGATTGAACTGCCGTCCTGCCGAAAGCGAGTCCAGTGTTCTAGCCACTGCGCCACCTCGCTCGGGTACTGGTAATAATGAAGGACTGTACCTCCTACAGAGAAACTATAGAAACATACGGAGATAATCACCGAAAAGATTAGAATATGCAGACTGCAATTCTACGGACACCTAGACAGAATGCCATCACACAGACTGACCAAACAGTTCTTTGACTGGGTAAGTACTAGAAACAACAAATGGGTGGCAGAGGTAAAAAAACGACCTGAACCAACTCATCACACCAGACACAATAAACGACAGAATAACATTCAGAAACATCATTAAGAAAAGTAAACTACATGAGATACACAGTGCGAACAGGCGTAAAATAGACGGAAAAACGCAAACAAGATCACAGCCGGAAGCTGAAAGAAATATGGGCAACCAAAAACGCATCCGAGATGAAGCCTAAGACACGAAACCGAGAAGAAGCATGGACAGAGGACCGGGAACAGAAACACAGCGAGCGAATGAGGGAAGTTTTGGCAGCAAGGAAGGCAGCAAAACGAATTGGCCATGTACTTCAGTCTAATTGCGCTCTTTAAGGGCAAAACACCAATAATAATAATAACTATAAGATAGACTTTCAGACGGTCATCAGCTACATTATATGTGTATATAATGTAGCTTATGACCGTCTGAACGTTTATGAGAGCATCACGTGAAAATTTGAAATAAATCGGTCAAGAGCTTCTCGAGCGTTTCCCTTTACACAGTACCTATAGGTTTATGTACCAAGTATACTTAAAAGTTATCTAGCTACTGTCCGTCCGAAGGTTTAGTAGAGATACAAAAATTTGAAGTACGTCAGTCAAGCACGTTTCGATACTTTGGCACAACGTTTCGCTACACATAAACTATGTACCTTACGTCAGTCCGAACGTTTATTAGTGTGTCGTTAAAATTTGATGTAAATTTTTGATAACAATGTTAAACGACAACTTGACTTTATGCAGTAGAGCAAATTTTACATACATATTCACACACCATATATATTTGAAAATATGTAGCCTATGTCGGTTCGAATATTTATTAGAATATGGAGTAAAAATTTGAACTAAAGCGATGAAGAGCTTTTCGAGACTTTTGCTAACAACCTTTCCCCTTTATATATTACATATATATCTATATACCACATTCGCTAAATAAATGTGTAGCCTTTGTCCGTCCAGACGTTTATCAGAGTACCATGTAAAAATTTGAAGTAAATCGCGCAAGCACTTATCCAGATTTTTGGGAACAACTTTAAATGACAACTTGTCTTTATGCTGCACTATAGACACAAAGGGGAAACTTTGCCAGAACAAACGTCGATAAATCCTTGACCGATTTGTTTCATATTTTTACACGATACTCCAATAAACATTCGATCGGACACAGATAACATTCTTTTAATACATGTAGTATATAAATATGTATACACTATATACAGGCGGAATATTGTTAATAAAAGTCTCGGAACATTCTTGAGCGATTTTCTTCATATTCTTAAAGGATACTCTAATAAACGTCCGTACGAATACAGGCTACACATATCCTTAATATACATGGTACATAAATATATATGTACTACATAAAGGGGAAACGATATATGCGAAAATGTCGAAAAGTCCTGGACCAGCTTATTTCTGATTTTTACGTAATGCTCCAATAAACATTGGACGGACAGAGGTTATGCATTTTTGTCGTATATATAATGTACAGCCATATAATTAAGACACAAGACACAATGAATTAACTAAAAAAGCACAGATAATATTTACGTTAAGAAACATGTAGTTACCCGTTCATAAGAGACGCTGGAAGTGGTCGCCATGGGTACCCAGACTCCACTGACTTGGTGTGATGACATGAAACAGCAACAAGCTGAACGGGGATTGTCAGCATACGCTGTCCTTTTCGGTGTGAACCATAAATAAAAATGATATTACGTCAGCGAACCTTGGAGACCAGAGGTCTCTACTGACAAGTTTGTCTTCAGGGACCACGATGGTGATATGGGCCATGAATTGGTTGGATGGGTGAGCGGTTGCTCCATCTTCTTGGAATATTGCATACGGCTTCTCTGCACCAGTTAATTGCGCATAGAAGGAGTCAAACATCTTTAGATATCTGGCGCTGTTTAAGGAGAAATTGAAAAATATGGTGCCAATAATGCGCATGGCAGACAGCGAACATCACTCACTTCTTTTGTCTGGGTGGATTTTTCTGCTTCCAGTGTCTGCAACTCTGGAAGTTAAACTGACAAATGAAACCAGGCCTCATTTGACATGAACTGAGGAAAGGTGTGCAAGTAACCGTTGGCAGTTGATGTTAACAGGCATTTACAGCTATGAACCCCCTTTTTCCTGATCCTCAAGTTTCACTTTTGCGCCACACTCACACGATATGCTTTTAATTTCATATATTTTAGTACATGATGACACGATGTACGAAATACACTAACCTGCTACGATAACATCCTTACTGATTTGCGGGGACTTGTAATATTAGTGCGAATTCTGTCTTTAGTTTCAGGGGTCCTTGTTGTCGGTCACCTACTCCTCTGCACATTCTGAATGGATCTTAGAGCCCTTCATTTCTTGTACAGATATTCAATAGCGCTGGTCGTGGGGAGTTTCAAACCAGGATACTTCGCTTGAAACATTTCTTTACATTCCTCTCTTTGTATAACACTCCACAATGTCAATCCACTATCCTAATGCAAACTAAACCGTTTCCGTAACAACAATACGGCCTTCGCACAGCAAACTGGTGCACGAACACACAGCTACACTCAATTTTTAATTAAATTGCAATGTAGTCAACTTTCGAGATAGGTTGGTACCAAAAATTTCGAAAAGCTCTTGATTGATTTGATTCCAATTTTTACATGATACTCTAATGAACATTCTGACAGATTTACGCTATATAGTTTTAATATACACGGTATTTTAGGGCTATAAGTGGAGCTATTGCTACTGATAACTGATGACAACTGTACAGAATAACATTACGTAACTATTTAATTGATTCGCAGACTAACAATTACATCTACTAGGAGTAGTATGCTTTTAGGTTGGCTAGTACTTGTAAGCGCGTATGGCAAGAGCAAGCCGTTAATTCATATTTTCCTCTGGGCAGTAGGCGAGGTTTTGAAGTTCGGACGCCTCGAAGAAAAATAATTATACCGGCAGGCATAGCCCACATAGTGGCGCAGCTATGGCCACGCAGAAAACATCAGGTAGCAAATTACGTGACCTGTTTGCGGGAAGACTGTTAGACGCAGAGTAAGAACAACTAGCGCACTGAAAGGGTACATTCCGAGGTACCAATGATCTATGTACACTCAGACCGTTAACATTTTTATATAATGAATTAAGGGGAAACTTTATAACCAAAAATCTCGTAAAGATCTTCACTGATGTACAAATTATTACGCAGTACTCTGAAAGAGATGCAGCTACAGGGTTGCTGTTAAAACCGACTGCGAGAAATAAAATTCTGTGTGGTGATAAAATGCGGTTTCGATTTCTTTCTGACAGTCAGTTTCAGCTGCAAAAGGAGGGCATGTAAACCATTTGAGAACAATGTGCTAGTTTGTTTACTTTCTCGCCACCTGTTTTACAGAAAAGATTTATTTAGGTCTTATCGGTTTATGGCTGGGCTACCACTACAGAATCTGAACTGTTCGAAACTTTGAAATCATACAAATTCCCAAAATAGAACCATGCGATACGCAGTTGTACTATCCTCACAGATGCAGGAACTGGTGACGTTTCTCTCATACTTCATATGCCAATCATCCCAACCCATTGAGTTCAACAGACTTTCTCAATAAAGATTTCGTTTGTAATAACAATAAACAGTGCTCAAGGTCAGAGGGAGAGGTACAAGGAGAGAGAGGGGGGAGGAGAAGATAGACAAGGATATGGGGAGGAGGTGACGCACAGACAGGGGGAGAATGGGGGTAGATGAACAAAGAGAGGTGTTGGGAAGATACTGGCAGGGAGAAAGGGGGCAGGGAGAGATTTTGTATGTACATCCAATTCCCATGCATATTTATCGATTGCGAAGCATTGCTGGGTTCGCTAGTAAGCTGATAAACCCAGTGTTCCCGGGTATTCATTTGTCAATTTTACATTAGAAACCGAAGTAAAAAATGAACTGGGTTTGTAGTGTAATATCGAAAAAATTTGTAAGTAAGAAACTGGCATACAAAGAAATATGCACAATGTACAAATGTATTAGTACAGTATCCCGCACAGTTGCTATATGTTGGACAAAGCTGCGTGTGTACCACGCGATTTGGTAAACGTCACTATGGCAACGCATCTTCGCAGGTGTATAGACGGCAAATTGTTTCCATGTACAACCATTTACGCTTCGCGGATGAAACCCTTAAAGGAATGAGGGATGTACTTAAGTTGAGTTGACTGTAGGAGTGTCTTAGCGGTAAAGAATAAATGTACTAAAACTTCATGCATGATGCGCCATTTTTCACGCATCTCAGTGTTTATGGCATCGTATCTCTTGAGCCAAGTGTCGTACAGTGATATGTTTCTGTAGGTACATTCAGCGTCATATTTGGATACTGTCTGCGAAATATGTTGTGAATAGAGTAAGTAGCCAAGAAGTAGTAAATAGAAAAGGCATGCACGACGCGGCAGTTTTGATGCATCTCCTGAGCTATGATAGACAGGTTGTCGTTACCTATACAGCGACTGTTGTCTGACAGTAGGGCATATGTGTAGCAAGTTTGTTTGAAATCGATTCTCTGGTTTAGGAGGAGATGTGGAACTTACACACATATGTATACACGTACAGACATACACTTTTTATAATATGTATTGATTTGTATATCACGAACATTAACAAAACATGTGGCCTAAATCCGTTCGAACGTTTGTTAGAGTATCGTGTATAAATCTGAAGTAAATCGGTGAAGAACTTTTCAAAATTTTTGGTAGCAGTGTTAACCAACGATTTGTCTTTATATTGTAGTACGGATATTGGTACAATCGTGTACTTTTGGTGTAATACAGTGAACTGGATCTCTAACATTTTGATTTGAGGATGGCTGAGTGCCAAAACGTGTGATTTGGAAATCATAAAGTGCAGCCTAGAGAGAAGACGGTTGTGTACAATGGCATAAACATGGTCGCAGACGACAACAATATTATAAAGAAGAAACTAACGGGGTCAGGGATTTTCTCTGCCTCGTGAGGACTGGGTGTTGTGTGATGTCCTTAGGTTAGTTAGGTTTAAGTAGTTCTAAGTTCTAGGGGACTGATGACCATAGATGTTAAGTCCCATAGTCAGAGCCATTTGAACCATTTGAAGAAACAAAAAGTGACGAGTTGGGCTAATAGAGACATGGTACTTTAAGAGATTATCGATGCGACTCTCAGATAGTACGTCCAGTGTAACGATGGCAGAAGTGTCAGGAACCGCCTTCCGTTTCCCATCGTTATGTATCAATTTGTCCAGAGACTCGTCAGTAGACCATTCAGTATGCTTCGAGCGTCCAGTCTGTACACGTGGCCAACGGCTTTGCCACAGTGGTCTCGTCAGATCACCGAAGTTAAGCGCTGTCGGCCTGGGCTAGCACTTGGATGGGTGACCATCTGCTCTGCCGTGTGCTGTTGGCAAGCGGGTGCACTGTGCCCTTGTGAGGAAAACTGAGGAGCTACTTGAAGTAACTGCTCCGGTCTCGTCAACAGACATACGGCGCGAGAGCATTGTGCTGGTCAAATGCCCCTCCACATCCGCATCCGCTGACCCCTTCGGGATGATAATGATACGGCGGCAGGTCGGTACCGTTGGGCCTTCATTGCCTGATCGGGCGGAGCTTAGTTTGTGTACCCTGTAGGGGTCGGCGAAATAGACGAAGTTATGTGAGTGTCTGCGCATCCATACCGCATAAGTGAAGATGTGGTCTGGGGTGAAATGGCCATTCTGCAGTTGTAGTTGCCCAGAACTGAATATTGGTAACATGTTCTGCACTGCAGCAGACGTCCACACTTTTGCCTACAAGTGGCAGCGCACAGCAGTTGGGCTTTACTCGTGGCGATACTCGTGGTACAGCCTTCAGCAGTACGTATGGTAACAGGCGGGTGCCTGCACCGCCTCACAGATGGAGAGTCCCATATGTCAGGCACCACCTATCCGGCAGCGATCAAGGGCGCTGACATCGCGTGACTCGCCCTTTCGGCGCTGACAGTCACGCCAACGAACGGTACGAAGTCTGACGTCATCCCAGAACTGTGACACGCCGAAACATTCCATTCATGGTGGAGGGAGGAAACATCAGTCATATCGAACAGTACTATTTAAGAAAAAACACACCTTCCTGGCGACACATTGTTGTGAGGTGACCTTGTCTTCGAAGAGCTCAGATGTCACCTCGCATTTTTATTAGTGCACAGAGGATTATATATTTCTTTATATTTAAATGAATATATAAATCTGCCCGAGAACTAAGTGTCTCTTTGACGTAGTTGTTTGATTATAACAGTACCGTAGAGAAAAGAAAGTTACCAGAAGTGTATTACGCTCTTCTGACGAACACGTGCAGCACACATCTCTCGCCGCCTACAAGATGCTCACGTGACACAGGCGTCAAGTGACGCCAGATCAGTGTGGGTCGGATGACAGTAGTAAAAGGAACCATTGCGGATGAGTTAGAAGTGTAAAAACAATGATAAAATTAATACAGGGTGACAGTTATTGAACTATATGAAAAAAACGAAAATTAGTTACAAGCTACGGCGTCGAGATCAGTATCACTTTGGATAATGAGGATGAAATCATAGACGGCGCTTCAGTCTGGAACCGCCAGCGCTACGGTCGCAGGTTCGAATCCTGCCTCGGGCATGGATGTATGATGTCCTTAGTTTAGTTAGGTTTAAGTAGTTCTAGGTTCTAGGGGACTGATGACCTAAGATGTTAAGTCCCATAGTGCTCAGTGCCATTTGAAGCCATTTTTTTATCAGTTGATGATGGTTATTTTTATTAATTGAGTAGGGCTGAGAACCTTGCCTAGCCACGCCAGCTGTTACTTTACGGCATTCTGTAAATACTTCCCACACCATATGACATAGCAAAATGCAACTTAAAAGCTCCGAAACCTGTTGTAATTGACTTGAACAAATACAACTACAGTGGAGTGTTGGACTTTTCATTCAGTTTTATCTTTAATAAATTTAAAATCTGCAATAAAAAATGTTTACTGTATGAATTGTCAATCAGTCACATATAACTGTTTCATCCGTGGCTCTCCTATTTTAAAATTATCTCTTATTTTGTAATCTCTTAATACATATCGCATGATTCTGTCAATGATATCCATATTTTTCTCTTCGCCGATTCAGTGGAGAAACTTCTGACTCCTTACCTCATCTGTTCATCTAATTTCCTACATCACTCTGAAGTACGTCATCCCAAACGGTTGGCATTTCTTCTTTTCCGGTTTTTCAGGAGTCCGCAATTCAGTTATATGTAATGATAAGATCTAAACGAACATTCTCTGAAATTTCTTTCTATGTTAAGAACATGAGTGCCCTCTTAGTATGTACTTACGTGTTATTTTATGTCTTCCTTGCCTCGTCCGTCACATATTACTTTGCTTCCAGAGCATCAGAATTCCTTCACTTGGTCAGACAGTAGCAATACCTACAAGCATAGGTAACATGCCCTGAGAGATTATATGAAGCTAATAAGTGTAGTATCGTTTTCTTACTTCAAATTTGGTGACGAACCGATATTAATTCTTTTCGTTATTATATTTTCCAAACGTGATTAGTCGCGTCCCAATAGTAGACTTTTATGCAGATAAATTGATTACAACATACTTTGTTTACATTCCTGCAGCTGGCGCATCTAATCCCATTAGTGTTTTAAACAACTACAACTGTCACCCTGAAGTGTTATTATCTCGTAATTAATAAACGTGATTACATTAATTAGATTCACATGGCGGGACGTTAACTAAATCCATTATTACATAGCTGCCAGCCAACGACCTCAAAATTAGCACTACAGGTTATAGTACTACTCGTAAGTTTCTTAATACTTGCATAGAAAATGCTTTTTTTCTGGTACGGAATAAGTCATTTGTGACACTAAATTGATGGATTTAAACTTGCTCGGCGCTAAACATCGTTCTCGTCAGCGCCCTATCTCAAGATCGTGTTGCTGTTACGTGAATAGCCACAGTTATGAAAACGAAAAGCAAAGGGAGCAACTAATTAGGTTCTTGAATCGTACAACCAGACTGCCCATTCATTACGTATCGACCTAAACAAAATACACTTGGATTTCTGGCGCAATTTCGTTAATGCAGTGTGTCCCTTATTAATCTATCCACTCTTTCAAACTGAATGTCAGTTTAATTAAGGCAGATAGAAATGAAAAGCTTTTGCTTTCGTATAGGTTAGGATTTGACGTAAGATGGTGTTCGCTCAGAATGACCACCTCACAGCGCAATGGGTCGTCGAAAACGACTTGGAACAGTGCGACGTACGAACTGTATTAGTTTTAATGGAATAACATCACAGGTTTGATAAATTTCCTCTCTTAGATCATCCAGTGTTTGTGACTTCGGAACGTACCCTGTCTTCTTGGTGGTATGCAAAAGATAAGAGTCTAAAGGTGTTAAATCAAGTGATCGATCTAGATACTACACAGCAGTGCCTCTTTGGCCTGTCCCTATCGAAGGGAATGCATAACTGAGAAATTCCCTCACATCAGGTTAATAGTGGGGTGGCACTCCATCCCGTTGAAAGTCATGATGTTCATTGCCAAAAATTTCATTAAGACCTGAAGTTATACGAGGTGCATTCAAGTTCTAATGCCCCCGATTTTTTTTCTCCGGACTGGAAAGAGATAGAAACATGCGCATTGTTTTAAAATGAGGCTGCGTTCATTGTCAATACGTCCCAGAGATGGCAGCACCGTACGGCAGATGGAATTTTACCGCCAGCGGCGAGAATGAGAACTGTTTTAAATACTGAAAATGGCGACGTTTTCCTTACTTGAACAGCGTGCAATCATTCGTTTTCTGAATTTGCGTGGTGTGAAACCAATTGAAATTCATCGACAGTTGA
Source organism: Schistocerca piceifrons (assembly GCF_021461385.2). Taxonomy (NCBI): domain Eukaryota; kingdom Metazoa; phylum Arthropoda; class Insecta; order Orthoptera; family Acrididae; genus Schistocerca; species Schistocerca piceifrons. The sequence continues at coordinate 742,626,705 of NC_060141.1, read as the reverse complement.
AGGAGACATGTGGTGATGGAGTTATGGATGTGTCGAAAGTGCGTTCGTGGGTGCGACAGTTTAATGAAGGCAGAACATCGTGTGACAACAAACCGAAACAACCTCGGGCTCGCACAAGCCGGTCTGACGACATGATCGAGAAAGTGGAGAGAATTGTTTTGGGGGATCGCCGAATGACTGTAGAACAGATCGCCTCCAGAGTTGGCATTTCTGTGGGTTCTGTGCACACAATCCTGCATGACGACCTGAAAATGCGAAAAGTGTCATCCAGATGGGTGCTCCGAATGCTGACGGACGACCACATGGCTGCCCGTGTGGTATGTTGCCAAGCAATGTTGACGCCCAACTATAGCATGACTGGAACTTTCTTTTCGTGGGTTGTGACAATGGATGAGACGTGGATGCCATTTTTCAGTCCAGAAACAAAGCGCCAGTCAGCTCAATGGAAGCACACAGATTCACCGCCACCAAAAAAATTTGGGGTAACAGCCAGTGCTGAAAAAATGATGGTGTCCATGTTCTGGGACAGCGAGGGCGTAATCCTTACCCATTGCGTTCCAAAGGGCACTACGGTAACAGGTGCATCCTACGAAAATGTTTTGAAGAACAAATTCCTTCCTGCACTGCAACAAAAACGTCCGGGAAGGGCTGCGCGTGTGCTGTTTCACCAAGACAACGCACCCGCCCATCGAGCTAACGTTACGCAACAGTTTCTTCGTGATAACAACTTTGAAGTGATTCCTCATGCTCCCTACTCACCTGACCTGGCTCCTAGTGACTTTTGGCTTTTTCAAACAATGAAAGACACTCTCTTTTTTTCCCAATAGTGTTTCGTACAAGGTTCACACAATTCTTATGTTACCAATTGCCATATTATCAGTATCATAGAACAGTCTGCCTAGAAGGCCAACGTCAAATCTTGGGTATTGTCAAGTTTAGGGTGGTTTGAAAGTCCGAGCAACAAAGATCCAGGGGTAAACTCAGGCAATTCCTGGACGAGGTGCCTTAGTCAACCCGGAACACCTTTTGATAACCATGAACCATTGCAACTTTCAAAAATCGTGCAAAGGTAATGGTATATTTCTGGTCAGATTCCGCCAGGCGATGCTGGCTCCACAGATAGTCCATGAAAGAGAGAGCATCGGTGAGGGAAAGGTCTTAGATCGTGAAAATGGTGTGGCCCAAGAGCCACACCATTGCGTTACGTCGTGTTCGGCGGTTGGACTGAATATCAGGGTTAAGGAACCAGTCGATTTGCACATTGTCTGGTGTCGTCCCACCGATCAGCGCTAATAGCACACGTGCAAGGTTCCACACTTCTGTGACGTGAGGGCATAAGAGACGATGCTCTCTGGTGTCTACGTCACCATATCGGCCGCAAGCAGCCGATGGCCGTAGGCGGATGGCCGCCAGACGATGATTAGTGGGTATTAAATTGTTTACGACACGATACCATAGCGCTGAGACGTCGGTGGGAAGGGCTGGGTTATTGATATTAGCCCAAACTTGATGCCTGATGACCGACGGTCGTCTGTCTTCAAATTTATGAGGTGTGGGCTGGCCTCGAAGTGCTTGGTAAAGGCGCTTCGATGAGCGTGCCTTGTCAGTGGCCACTGTTAGGACGTAACTTTGATTGAGGTAATAGTCCTTGACTGTCGTCATCCGGAACGGAATATGTGTCAAACATACTGGTGCACGCGCCGATTGTGGGCGATAACGGTCGAAAAGAACCGCTGTTGTCCCACCTGGGTCAGTTTCACGCAAAGTGGCAATACGGTGAATCAAAAGGGCCGCACATTTGCGGGTAAAGTCGATGAGTCCAAGGCCACCATCGACTTTTGGCAGTGTACAAGTCTGCGCATCAACTTTGAACAGTGTATGCCGCCACAAGAGCCAGTATACTGCTCGTAAGATGGCTCTGCCGATTTGTTTCGGTAGCGTAAGGAGTTGTGCTACATACCATGCCCGTGATAGGATGTAAGTATTAATCAGTTGGATTCGTTGATGGAGGTCGAGTCGTCGATCAGCGCGGCTCACGCAAAGTCCTCTGATGCGCGTGAGAAGCCGCGTCCAGGTGAGTGTTAACATGCGCTGCGGGCAGGCAGTTACCTCAAGGCCCAAGATACGTTGTTCCCCCACAACTCGGTACCATGGGCGTTCGATGGTCAATAATCGTGGTCCTAGCGGGATCAGCACCGTTTTGTTGGAATTTAACATGGCACCGGATGCTCGTTCATAAACGTTGAGAACTCGGCGAACGGAATCGATGTCCCTGGCGTTTGCAACGAACACACAGACATCATCCGCGTATGCCGCACTGCGGAAGGTGACGCCTGGGAGAGCGACACCATCGACCATCCGTTCGATGTCACGCAGCATGGGGTCCAGCGCTAAAGCGAACAAATACATTGACAGGGGACACCCTTGTCGAACTGATCGTCTGATGGGAATCGGTCGTGATCGGCAGCCGTTCACAACGACTGTGGAATTTGCTCCATCCAAGAAGTGCGGGATGATTCTGATGAAGCGCTCCCCAAAACCCATCCGCGACATAACGGCCAGCAGGTAATGGTGGGAGACCCTGTCAAAGGCACCGGCGAAATCTAGGGACAGAATTGCAGCCGGGGTTCGAGCGTCGGCAGTGAGTAAGACCGCGTCACGGTATATAGAAGCGGCGGTGAAGATGGTTCGAGTCGAAACGCCACATGATTGAGTGGGGCAAAGTATCGTATTCATGACTTGTTTAAGACGTGAAGCCACGCTTCGTGCCATCAACTTATAATCAGTGTTAAGAACGGTGATGGGACGCAGGTCTTTAGCCCGACAGTGACCGGTGACCTTTGGAATAAGGGCCGCACATTCACCAGCCGTGCTGCTATTGCCTCAGCGATTTTCCGGTGGTCAAAACAGACTCCTAAAGAAGCCTTCGCCGCTGCCATGGAATCATGGCGTCAGCGTTGTGAAAAATGTGTACGTCTGCAGGGACGATTACGTCGAGAAGTAACGCCAATTTCATCGATTTCGGGTGAGTAGTTAATTAGAAAAAAAAATCGGAGGCCATAGAACTTGAATGCACCTCGTACAGCGGAACATTTCTAGGCAAGAGCCACCTTTGACCTTTCGAAAAAGTGCTACCCGATTAACCTTTGTAACGAACCCTCTCTGTTATTGTTTTTTGTTATTGTAGTTGTAGAGATATGAAATTATTGTAACGGTTTGCTTAGTCAGCTGTACTTCGGAATTTTTTGACATTAAATGGAGCCTGAAACTTGCGTAATAAATACTTCGCGTGAAGTGCGTTTTGCGGCATAAACAAAAATTAATTGCGGAGATGCAAACCACAGAATAGTAACAGAAAAGCTTTTAGAACAATGCGCACGACTGACTAGACACATGCAGAGAGTACGTACATTCGCGTACGAGTGGTTGCGATCTGATGAGAAAGATCTATCTTAATTTTTTTTGTGTAAAATAATTACGTCGTAACACACTCGGAGATTGCGAGCGTACAATCAGGGTAGAGGCACGTACTTTCTATCATTCCCCGTGGCCTGGGTAAAGGAATTGCAATTACTTAAATTTAAGAATATTTCTTTTTCAATCGGACTCTTATTTTTATACGAAACGGAAGATTGCAGGTTCTGAATGTGTCGGCAAAAACACATCGAAATTAATCTTAGCGGCCACCAAAGGAAAGCAGTGAGCACAATCACGTACCTCTATTGTTTGAGCAGCGCCGTCGTAAAGATCGTCGCCTCCATCTAAAATTCGCCTTCTCGAATTAACAGAATAATTTGTACTCCATTGGTATGGGATTTAGGCTTGATCTTGACAGAAGTTATAAAACACATTTTTCGTCATTTAGTACCTTCATTTAACACACACATAGACATGAAACTATACAGTACGTCTTTACTCCAGCACATCAGAACAAAAAGGTAGTTAATACTAGAAGTAATAGAAGAATCTCGAAATTAGTCCTTTGCCTCTCAATGATAAAAAAGTTTTTTAGAGTATTCTTCTGGTATGACAGTCGAACAAATTTTCTTCTTGTATCTTTGAGATTAAATTACAACATTTTTTTAGTTTCTTTTCACCTTTTATCGGGTAGACTACACCAGCCTCATAGTCCTGGCAGGTTAACAAGTCTTTCTCCAGTTACGTGTGGGTCTTCGCTAGCCCCATTACACACAGTTGGCGTACGGCGGTTATCGTTCCGTTAAGTTTAAAGGAAAGAATTGGATGTTTGAAACACGAATCATTTTCACACGCTTCAATGAACTACCCACAGAATACAATTCCCAAATCGAAATCATCATCGTTTGGAATATGGAGAAGTGTCAGAGTAATAATCCCTGAGTCAGTAAAACTGTGTGAGTACTGGTTGCAGAAGTCGCAGTTTGCACGTATTGGAATGCAGCCCTCTGTGTAAAATCTTCGCAAAGTGAGGTATGCCTGTTTCTCTGGAGACATGACTATTTCTCACGATGTATAGGTGTATCCACAAAAACTTCATGAGCTAAGGTTCGATTTGGAAAAAAAATTAATAGATATATGGAAATATATCCGTAAAAACCATTAGGAACTACGTCACCATTTCTAACCATTCCCATAATAGTATCCAGCACAGATCGTTGCAAAGATTCTCTTGTAATCAAGGAAAGAGTTTATGCTCACCCTGCATTTCCATCTGATTTAATTAAAGAAAGTTTATGTTACCGGCAAAGTGTTAGAACATAATGCCTAGGCAATTTGTAAAATTTTTTCATAGAAAATGTAAAAAATACCTACGTAGTTTATAAAATGCTAAGTGAACATAGGTAAATTACAAAGCTTATCTTAATACTTTTCCTAGGAAATGTATAATATGCCTAGATATTTATAAAATGCTAAATGGACACAGGTAAAGTATAAAATTACGGTGAAACAGCATATTCAAAATGGGAATTCATATATTTAATAACAGTTAAATTAAAATAGAAAGCCTGGAACGTATGCCAATTATGTGTGTCTGAAAATAGGCTTATCCTGAGGCAGAAGAGTTTTAATAGGTTTCTTATTTTTATACACGCACTCAGCAAATATTTACAGTCATCACGCGCAGTCTCCATTTTAACGAAAATGACGCTCTCATATAACTAAGCTCCAACAGAACTGGACTGAAACTGGTGCAACAATTAGTTCTGTGGAAATTGTAATCGTCAAAATATTTGAATTATCTTTCTTTCATACTTCTCCTATGTGACCACCATTCTATTAAATGCCTAGGTAAAGTATTAAGTAAGATGCATTTCATATCCTGCCTAATACCTTTTGGCATTCCATACAGTGAGCATAATAATTATTAATGGCGTAAATGCGCACTGATGGAAGAACACTCTATTAGAAGCAAAAAAAGTCTCAGTAAATACAGGTCCGTAAACGAACCGTTTGCGAGATCATTGCGACCTCGTGGTTAACAGTCACTACTGACGTGATTCTATGTAAATACGGCATGCCAGTTCGTGGTGTGGTCTTCGTTTACATTTTCGAGAAGTTCAATTGCAAACAAAACTGATATGCTGGCACAGAACGCAGTCAAAGGAGCCCTCATGTAAGCTGTTGGCGGAGCATCAGTTGCATTGTAGACCGTTCGTGGCAACAGAGAACATTACAGTAATAAGGGGTACACGGTGAGACCTGAGTTTCTCCTGGCGGGAATTCAACCAGGTAACACTTTCAGCGACCGCCGATATTTCGACGGGAGGACACCCCGCCATTTTCAAGGCAAACTGCAACGGACAGGTGACGTACATGGAAGTTTAAAACCTTGGTTCCCGGACTGAAGCAGGAAAGATAACACACACACTGAACACTAGTGCCACCAAAGATGACCAAAGTCAGAGATATCGATAGTGAGACTATGAATCCGCAGGTGAGGTAGCATTGACTCTGTCCCTCTGTTCTTTTAACAAGGGAGAGAGCCGAATTCCAAACAGAGTTTAAACAAAAACCTCCATTCCTATTAACGAGGTTGCTTGCTAATTTAATCTCAACTGTCTCCTTAATAACACTGTCCCAATAGCTGGACGTGCATGCCAATATCTCGATATTATTATATAACATGGGGTGACCAGTATCCAAGCAATTCTTGGCAATAGCAGATCTACTTGGCTACTGTAACCGTGTGTGCCGTTTATGCTCAGTACATCGGTCCTCCGCGGTTCTGATAGTTTGACCAATATATACCATGCGGCAGCTACAAGGAATACGATATACACCCGCCTTACGCAGAGCAAGATCATCTTTAACAGAAATCAAAAGGGCTCTAATTTTAGATGGAGGACGGAAGACAGATGTCACATCGTTTTTTCGTAAAATACAACGGATCTTGTTGGAAGTGTTTCCTACGTAAGGCAAAAAGGCAGTAGACTTAGGTGTCGACTCTGCATTATCATCAATCACCCTATGTACGGTTGGTCGATAGCGCAACGCACGTTCAATCTGTCTATCACTCTAACCATTTTGACGAAATGTAACTTCAAGATGGGACAGCTCAGCTGGCAAAGTCTCAGCTTTAGAAACGACAGTAATGGAATCTTCATTTTGGCTTGGCTTGAAGAGTTTGAGTGGAGCGTAGTGTGTTTGATTTGTTATTCATTTAATTACTGTAAGTTTGTTTATCTAATGGGGAGCAAGACATTTAAAGACTGTTGGTATTAACTCCACTAGTTGCTGGGTGTTGCTAATTCGTTACAAATGGCCTACTGCTTATTCAATGGCAAGGCTGTTGGTTAGTTGGTTACTGTGAGTACAAATTCACGCTATTTATTTGTTGCCGAAATTGTTAAAGTGTCTGTGTCCTGATTCAATCACTAGCTACGTGTTTGAGCTAAATTGATATAAACCTTACATTGCCTCCTTAAAATTTGTTGCCAGAAGAACCCTTAAGAGGACTAAGTTTTGTCACTGCTTATGTTAACCTTTACTGGCAGCAATATTTCATGTAGTTAAATTTTGTCTTAAAATGTGCATTTCTCTGATGTAATAAACGAGTGATAAAAGAAAAAGCAAAGGAGACTGGTCCTTCCTATTGTGTGCGGTTTGTAACACGTATCAATGCTTTAATAACCATGTTATAATATTAAATAGTATTAAACACGAAAAATGTAACCAAAAAGTTAAAACATTCCGGAAATATGTCCGCGGAAATGTACCCCAGTCTTCCCTACAGTGTTTTTGGATACGTTTAGATGAAACCTGCGAAAGAAAGGTAGAAGACGGGGCAGAAGAGTAGCTGTTTACCGTGATACGTGACGGGGGGGCCGGTGGTTCGACTGCCGGCTTGGCCGCGGAGCCCTGGCGCGCTCTGGCGCTGCGCTGGCGACTCCCATCGACCAGCGGGCGTGCGGCGGCGGGCGCGCGCCCCAGCGGCTGGCACCGGCTCGCACCGCGCAATTTGCCGCCGTTATTACCATAATTCACATCGACGAGCGCGGCCCGCTGACCCGTTAAACTCGCCCGCAATCACCCGGTCCCATCCGGCCGCCCGGATTAAGCCGGTCGCCGAGTGCGGTGGCCATTAGCCGGCGAACCGTGTCTTCGCTTCTTCGTTTGGCGGCGGCCGGCGTCCGGAGGGGCAGTGGCGATCGGAACTGTCGGCCTCCGTAACTTCCTGCTAGCGTGTGCGGCCCGACTGTATTCTCTCCCAGCACGGGCTCGCCCTCGTGACCTTGAACGTACTTAGTAAGCATTGCGCGCGGAAACGAATGCTGGACGATATACGCTGATTTGCTCTGTTTACGAACACCCGGTGACTAAGGGTCCGTGTGTTGTTGAGTTTGTTACGACTGTAATTGGCCGAATCACGAAGGAGCAATAAACGTGAGCATTGTTCCTGTGACATATGGAAAATTACTGATGTAATAACTGCGCTGTAGATGTACCGGGTGATCAAAAAGTCTGTACAAATTTGAAAACTGAATAAATCACGGAATAATGTAGGTAGAGAGGTACAAATTGACACACATGCTTGGAATGACATGAGGTTTTATTAGAACCAAAAAAATACAAAAGTTCAAAAAATGTCCGACAGATGGCGCTTCATCTGGTAAGAATAGCTATAATTAGCATAACAAAGTAAGACAAAGCAAAGATGACGTTCTTTACAGGAAATGCTCAATACGTCCACCATCATTCCTCAACAATAGCCTTGACCATAGAAGTTTTGCGCCCTAAAACCACAAAAAAAAAAAAATCAACAATAGCGGTAGTCGAGGAATAATGTCGTGAACAGCACTGTAAGGCATGTCCGTAGTTATGATGAGGCATTGGCGTCGGATGTTGTCTTTCAGCATCCCTAGAGATGTCGGTCGATCATGATACACTCGCGACTTCAGGTAACCCCAAAGCCAATAATCGCACGACCGAGGTCTGGGGACCAGGGAGGCCAAGCACGACGAAAGTGGCGGCTGTGTACACGATCATCACCAAACGTCCGCCCCGGTAGCTGAGTGGTCAGCGTGACAGACTGTCAATCCTAAGGGCCCGGGTTCGATTCCCAGCTGGCGCCCGCATCTCGTGGTCGTGCGGTAGCGTTCTCGCTTCCCACGCCCGGGTTCCCGGGTTCGATTCCCGGCGGGGTCAGGGATTTTCTCTGCCTCGTGATGGCTGGGTGTTGTGTGCTGTCCTTAGGTTAGTTAGGTTTAAGTAGTTCTAAGTTCTAGGGGACTTATGACCACAGCAGTTGAGTCCCATAGTGCTCAGAGCCATTTGAACCATTTTTTAAAATCAGTCTGGCATTAGCTGCCGCAGCGGTCGCACGCTCCTCAAGTTTGCTCCGTGAACGTTCAGTGTTTACGCCAGTGTTTTCGTGTTTTGTGCTCGTTTATTGACGTTTTGCACGTGAATTAAGCGTTATCAATTGAGCATTTGGTCTTCTTTCGTGTCATCTTTCTACGAAGTGCCGTTGGGATTTCGGCGTTGTCCGAGATTTCTTCGCTGCAGAACACCATGGCAAACTCCGTGAGAAAAAACACCGTGATTTTCACCTTCGACAAGTACACCCGTCGAGTACAGCCCTCTGCACTTGAAATACACGACTGGATTACCGAGGTAATTGGCCTTCATTCTGAATCTGTTCATACCATGCAGCTCGACTCTGATGAATACTGCATTTTTGTAAAGTTTAACGATTCCGCGAGTGTAGACCGCTTTCTGGCAAAATTTGGTTATGAAACGGAATTTATACACCGTGATGGTACTAAAAGTACTGTCAAACTCCGGAATTCCGAGTCTGTAATTAGGAATGTTAGGGTTTTGAATATTCCCATAGAAGTAGACAATTCGAAAATTAAAGATGTCCTTTCAAAGTATGGGGTTGTCAGGCAAATAGTCAACGAAAGGTGGGCTTCGCATTTCAAGCTGCAGTGCTTTAACGGCATTCGCTCCATGGAGATGGAAGTGAAAGCAAACATTCCCTCCCACATCTTTGTTGACGGGCACAAGGCGCATGTTATGTACTCAGGACAAACCCCTACATGTCATGTATGTAACGAGTCTGGTCACCTCCGTCAGGACTGCCCTCGCCGTGTATTTGTGCTAACAAATAACCTTACGCAACGCCGGAAATTGACACTCAACGATTTGTTGCCAGCCAGTAATACAACAGAGCCAGCGGCGGTCGTGGATCCTGTTACTACCTCTGAAAATGTTGCACTTAATGTTAATGACTTTCCGTCTTTAAAACCTGCATTAACTGCTGAAATTCCGTCCCGTGACAGCGAGATTCCCACAAAAAAGCGTCCTCTAGAGGACACTGAAAGAAATGTTGATGAGGACTCTTCCTGTGAAATACCCGTTGCCAGGAGGCCGAAGCCCAGTCCTGAAGATCTGTTGGAAGTGGAAAAAGGAGATGGAATGAAGGTCGATGTGGCTCCCACTTCCGCACAAGGACTTACACCGCCACGAACAGATAGTGACGCAGCGGGTAGTGATTTTTCACGGAAATGTGACCCTGAGCCGGAGGTCATGGCTGAAATAACCGCATCAAGTGCACAACCCATACAGTGCGAACCGTACGAGGAAGTACCAGGTAAAGAACCTGCTGACTCCGAAGCGCAACGCCGCGCCGAAGGAGGAAATACACAAGCATCACCGCCTCGCCAGCAAAACAACACAACAGACACCACGCCGGAACCAAACATTGACGACTCGCAAGCCACGGCCGTTGCCCCATTTAGCCACCGCCGGCGGCTGCGACAGACACCGGGCCTTGCTGTCACGCGTCATCAAGCGAAAGTCACACCAGAGAAGAAAGACATCAAGAAAAAGAATATCAAATATGAAGTCATCAGGTCCAACACTGACGAGGAGAAAGAGAATGGCCAAAGTGACTTATAGCAATGCATTGTCAGAATATCAGGATACTTTTCTTCTCAAGCTATTTGTTTAAAAGCAGTGCAAATTTTCTAGGCAGTTAGTACATGTAATGGGCACACAGCTTGTAAAGATCGTGCCTTGTAGGGAAGCACGTTTGCTGCTATAATCATACCGAACCTCATCCCAAATAGCTTCTTCCGGTATGTCTGTGCTGCAAGCTTATAGCATTACTACTATTAACATTAATAAAATACAGTCACCCTTGAAATTGGCAGCACTAAAGGAATTCTTGTACCAGTCCGGAACAGATATCGCGTTGCTACAAGAAGTTGCGATAACGGAATTTCGGATCCCAGGCTTTTTTGAAATTGTTAATGTTTCTACGGAAGCCAATATCGGTACAGCCATTCTTATAAGGGAAGGCATTCCGGTGACTGAAATCGAACGACTAGAATCAGGAAGAGCCATAGGCATAAAACTTTTCCATGTGACAGTGATTAACCTTTACGCCCCATCAGGAACTTCCCACAAATTGGCTCGTGCGAAGTTTTTTCAAGATGAACTGATTTATTTATTGAGGAAAAATCCGTGTTCTCTTATACTAGGTGGAGATTTTAACTGTGTTTTAAACCAGAAAGATCAACAACCCAACTTCAACTACTCGCCACAGTTAAAAAAATTAGTAAGTGATCTACACCTTAAGGATGTGTGGGAACTTCAGCACCCGACGTCAGTCGGGTTCACGTATATAACCAGCCACTCCCGCAGCAGACTAGATAGAATTTACGTGTCACCAAATTTGCAAAATTATTTATTAAACGTTGAGACTATTCCAGTGTATTTTAGCGATCACAGTACACTTTTAACTTGCTTTAATCTAAGTGTACAACCAACCCGTCGATTCAGAGGCCAATGGAACTTAAATATCTCTGTTTTAACTGACGAAGAACTGGAACAGGAAATAAGGTTTGCGTGGACTATGTGCCTCCGCACAGTAGACAAGCACCCAACAGTCATAGACTGGTGGACAAGGAGGGCTAAACCAAGGCTGCGGAAAGTTGTCATGCAGTATAGTGCAGCCAGGCACAGGGAGTTGAGGAATACAATGGAGTTTTATTATAAAGTTTTAAGAGACTTATATCAACAGGCCCATGATGACGTAATTCGTCTGAATGATATCAAAAAAATAAAAGCCAAGTTATTAAGCATTAAACGGCAACAGATGGAGGGACTCAAAATTAAATCGAAAGCCACATCTGTCGTAGCAGATGAAACAGCTTCTCTGTATCACTTGGTGCGGCATGCTAAAAACAGACGTCAAACTTTAATTGATGAAGTCCAGACGCATACTGGTACGAGGCTCACATGCCAGAAACAAATACTGGACGAAGTCCACAGGTACTATGAAACCTTATATGCCCCTACCACAGTGGAAGATGCAGCTCTCGAGGACTTTCTCACTATTTTAGGTCCACAATTGTCGGGAACAGACAACGCTGACATCCTGTCACTTATTACTAAAGATGAAGTGCATGAGGCAGTGCGTAACTCACCTCTCAACAAATCTCCGGGACTTGATGGCCTCCCTGTGGAGTTTTATGCCCGCTACTGGTCTATAATTGGGGACAAGATCACTTCCATGGCAAATGAGGTCCTGAACGGAAAACCGGTCCCTGCAGAGTTTAAGGAGAGTAAAATAGTACTGATTCCTAAGAGTAAAGGCAAAACCAACTTAAACAATTTTCGGCCTCTTTCGCTACTAAATTCTGATTACAAAATAATTTCGCGTATTATCAACAAAAGACTCTCTGCCTTTTCCAACAAAATATTGAGTCATCACCAATCTTGCTCTCCGACCAGAACGATATTCGAAAGTCTATCTGCATACAGAGACGTCATTGCAATTACCTCAGTGACAAGTATAAAATGTGCTTTAATCTTTATAGATTTCAACAAAGCTTTTGACCGCGTTAGTCATAGATACCTCTTTGCGACGCTGTCAAGAATGGCTTTCCACCCCCAGATTGTGAACATGCTAAGGAATATTGCAACAGGTGTAAATGCGAAAATAGCAATCAATGGCCAAACATCTAAACCCATACAGATAAGGCGAGGGGTTCCACAGGGCAGTCCCTTATCAATGTTTTTATTTTCAGTATCTTTAGAGCCCTTCCTCCGCACTGTCCACGAAAGATTAACAGGCATAACATTGAGTGGTGAGAAAACTGTCATACGAGCTTATGCTGATGACGTGGGCGTTGTAATAAGGAATAAGGAGGAGACAGTTACACTGGAAAGAGAAATCCAAAGATATTGTCTAGCGTCGGGGGCGACAGTAAATGAAAACAAAAGTCAAATATTGAATCTACGGGGCCTAGATCACCTTCGACTGGCATGGGCAAAACAAGACAACAAACATAAAACTTTGGGAATCACCTTAATGGCATGTCCGATGCGGATGGCTGCTTTTAACTGGACGGAAACTAGGAGGAAAGTTCATGGTGCTGTAATGGAGAACATCCATCGAACTATGGACCTGGTGCAAAAAGTCAGATTCATCAACTCCTGCGTTTTGTCTAAAGCGTATTTCACTGCGCAGGTATTTCCAATCCCTAAACTAGTAGCGAAAGGGATCATGTCCACTGTTACCAATTATTTATGGAGAGGAGACATATTCAGGGTTGGTGCGACTACGGTTATACTGGATGTCAGAAACGGGGGCCTCGGTTTGGTGCATATTGGCAATAAAGCGTCTGCTCTGTTCCTCAAACGGACTTTCCATATACTCAGAGAACTTCCACAATGTATAACCGCAAAGCTCTTTGAGGCTGTGACACCCCATAGCCTGCAAGCACCGATTGATGTGCGAAGGATTAGTGCCCGTCTGCAGTATGTGAGGAACTTTTTCCTCGAAGCAAGTTATCTTAGTGACGAAATCAGAAGCAACACACGTATCACAGCGCGCGACATCATACTTGAAAGGAAGTTAAATGAGGGTAGAAACAAAATTGAAACGAAATTCCCAAATTGTGACTGGAAAGCTGTATGGCGGAACATCAACTATGCCGGGCTATCTACAGACGCTATTTCCGCATGGTACAAAACAGTTAATAATGTCATCAGCACCAACGAGAGACTATATGGGATCGGTTTAAACCAGACACACCTTTGTGGAAAATGCAATCTGGTGGATACACTCAGCCACAGATTCACCTGTGGTGGCAATGTGCATAACTGGAATTGGATCAGGCAACAAATCGCCTTTCTCACCAGATCCTCTACGGAATATATAACGCCATCGCTCCTCCTGAGACCAGACATGACATACTTTCCGAAATTAAAAACCAACGCCATTAGCTGGTTACTGGGAAAATATGTTAGTTATGTCATCCACACACTTGGGTCGGACAACGAGATAGAATTCCGCGTTTACATGAAGTGTGAATATGCAAAAATCAGCACGTATCGCAACCACAAGAAGCACTATGGCAACATGCTGAAGATCATTTTTGAAAGAATGGGTGTTGGTTAAATATGTAAAACCACTACAACACCTTGAACGAGAACGAACAGAAGAAAAATAAAAGTCACTTGGTTCCTTATTATTATTTACTTTAACCTTGCTTCCGGAATTTTTTTTTTTTTTTTGTATGTGTTTAATTGTATTGTATTTAAACTGGTTCATAGTCAAGAAAACTGGTATTAAATATGCTATTATTTTTTATTCAATGGACAGTTTACAAATTAAACAGTGAATTCAACTTTGTAGACAAACCCACTGATTGGGTGACAATAATTTGCACCTAGAATAATCTCAGTTATCTTGAGCAAAGTTTAAACTGTAACCACTTTTAAAGTTTGTTTTACCATTATTACTGTATTAGACATATTTAGCATATAAATAGTTTAAAACTGGTTCTTTTTTTAATGTTGCACATGGTTTAATCATTAATTGTACTGTTGAATACTTGAAATGTATGTTTTAGTAAAATACAATAATAAAAAAAAAAAAAAAGTGGTCAGCGTGACAGACTGTCAATCCTAAGGGCCCGGGTTCGATTCCCGGCTGGGACGGAGATTTTCTCCGCTCAGGGACTGGGTGTTGTGTTGTCCTAATCATCATCATTTCATCCCCATCGACGCGCAGGTCGCCGAAGTGGTGTCAAATCGAAAGACCTGCACCAGGCGAACGGTCTACCCGACGGGAGGCCCTAGCCACACGACATTTCCATCACCAAACGACGCGCGCAAGAGAACTTTCACGCGTCTAGCAATATTTTAGTTTTTTTTTAATTTGGTTCTAATAAAACTCCATGTCATTCCAAGCATATGTGCCAATTTTTACCTCTCTATCTACATTATTCCGTGGTTTATTAAGTTTTCAAATTTATACTGACTTTTTCATCACCCGGTACTAACAGTTAGCGGTAAGTGTTTAGTTAGCTCTTGGTAACTGCTTGCAGTTCCACTGACGTTTCAAATACAACCAATATACCTATTTACACGAAAACAAACTACAGTTATCGGCAGACTGGGACAACGCAATTACAGGACGACATTTCAACAGAGACTACGAATGGATCAAGCATTTGCAACAGCGGAATGGTTCACATTGCATGACTGCCCACACTCGCAATACTTAACACAAAACAGATAACAGATCATCAGCGCCGTGTAACTGGGATACTACAGGATCATCAGCGCATGTGGTTTCCAGATGCACTCTCCAATTATAATCTGGCATGTGTAATGTAATAAAATAAAAATTGTTTGTGACTCCTTTTCTTTGCTATCAGTGTAATGAATACGAGCCGTGACTTATATAAAAAGGAAACACACATTAATAGCCGCGCGGTATTAGCCGAGCGGTCTACGAGCTGCAGTCATAGACTGTGGGGCTGATCCCGGCGGAGGTTCGAGTCCTCCCTCAGGCATGGGTGTGTGTGTGTGTTTGTCCTTAGGATAATTTAGTTTAAGTAGGGTGTAAGCTTAGGGACTGGTGACCTTAGCAGTTAAGTCCCATAAGATTTCATACACATTTCAACATTGTTGAACGCATTAATCCAATGCCTCAGCAAAAAAGAGAAATAACTAATGTAGGAATATTATTAACAGTGTAATATGTTGTTTAATTTAGCCCCACGTGTATAAGCACTCAGTAAACCAGCTCAGCTCTCAGGTTCAAATGGCTCTGAGCACTATGCGACTTAACTTCTCAGGTCATCAGTCACCTAGAACTTAGAACTCATTAAACCTAACTAACCTAAGGACATCACACACATCCATGGCCGAAGCAGGATTCGAACCTGCGACCGTAGCGGTGGCTCGGTTCCAGACTGTAGCGCCTAGAACCGCACGGCCACTCCGGCCGGCCTCAGCTCTCAGGGTAGTTACGTAATCGTCGATAGTTAATTGTCCTTTTCTTGTTTGCCCAATACTACAGATATTATTCCAAAATCGTGAGTAGTCGTGTGCTTATTGCACCAGAGAATATCTACCGAGTCTACTAGACGTACACTACTGCAATACCTAACTTAACATCGTGGTTTCGTCTTGATTCCCCAATATAAGATAACAAGAGTAGCATCTACAAAAGAAATCCTATAATGGAACTGGAATCCTGTGACCAGACCTTTTATGCCTGGGATGTTATTTCGTTATATAAAGAAAATCTCTAACTAAAATTGTTAAATTATTAGTATGCTGCCTCCGGTCTCGTAGGATCTGAAATAAGGTTAATTGTCCTAACCGTCGGTACGTCTCGTAGATGAGCTAAAAGAAAAAAGTTAAAGATTTTTCTCAGATGGCGCCTAAGAATGAAAATTCTTTGTTAAGGCCCATATCTACTTGACAATCCAGGTATCAGACTACCAATTGATCGACCACATACACAAAATCTTTTGACAAAATAACTATTATATTTTTTCTGGTTTTAAGTACAACTTACATTATCAGCTGGTACAGAAAGATGAGCTTTACAGCCGGCCGCGGTGGTCTCGCGGTTAAGGCGCTCAGTCCGGAACCGCGCGACTGCTACGGTCGCAGGTTCGAATCCTGCCTCGGGGATGGATGTGTGTGATGTCCTTAGGTTAGTTAGGTTTAAGCAGTTCTAAGTTCTAGGGGACTGATGACCACAGATGTTAAGTCCCATAGAGCTCAGAGCCATTTGAACCATTTTTTTGAGCTTTACACAAGAACGTCCTCTTAGTTCCGAATCCAAGCAGATAAGATAAATCAAAAAACAAATGAAAGATATTTCATGCATATAAGCGCAAGAGTCCATGGAATAACATGTCCATTGTAGTTCTATCTCTTCTTCTTTGGCGTACTTGTCGATTATTTATAAAATTTATCGTAATATTTAGTTTACATTTTTTTTAAACCCAAGTCCACCCAGGAGAAACAGTACTGGTGCATAATCCCCCTCAACCGATCCATTTACGTCGCTGAATCTTGTAACATACAACAGATTCAGAAAGGAACCTAATTCCAGACTACTTACAGAAATCAACGAAAGTTTTGTATCACCCCTTTAGTCGCGCGGGGTAGCCGCGCGGTCTGTGGCGTCTTGCCGCGGTTCACGCGGCTCCCTCCCCCCCCCCCCCCCCCCCCCCCGTCGGAGGTTCTTCGAGTCCTCCCTCAGTCATGGGTGTGCGTGTTGTCCTTAGCGTAACATAGATTAAGTAGTGTGTAAGCCTAGGGACCGATGACCTCAGCAGTTTGGTCCCATAGAAACTTACCACCATCACCCCTTTATTTCAAAATTCATGGCACAGAAATTGTCTCTCGGTAAATGAGTAAATATTCTACGTAAATTGGAGGTCGACAGGGGCAGAAATGAAAGGGAACGGATAATTGCTGTCAGCTGCATCAGGACATTAAGTGGAGTCGGCGGCGTGGAGTGAAAATGTGTACCGATTCGGATCCCCTGGAGACATGTACGGAAGAACAGACGCCGCATGTTCATGAAATCAATTGAGCCTAGCTGGGCTCCTGGGGAAGTCTCGGAGTAGCGAGCTTGGAGGAAGTGGTCAGGGGATAGCTGGTGCTCGAGGGAATGTGAAACAGAGTGAGGCGTGCCCAGATAGTCCGCACTGTGTCCCGGATGGCGCAGTAGTTAACGCACCTGCTTAGTAAGCACGAGATCCCACGTTCGATTCCCGGTCCAGTACACGTTTTCACTCGTCGCCGCTGATTCCGCGTAATATCCCGATGCATCTGACAACAGTGATCCCCTTCATTTCCTTTCACTTCTCCCCCTATCCATCTTCAATTTACATACAATGTGTCACAGCTGCGGATCCTGTGTAGTGAGTATGCTTTCGGACATGTCCGAAAGAACAGACAGCACACCTCCATGTGAGTAAATATTTATTTGCGATGTGTCCACATTACCAGAACATAAAAGGAAACGTTTATGTAAGCACGAAGTCACCCATTTGCCATAGAAGTTTTTAACAGACCGCCTGAGCAACATCAGTACATGATGAAACGTGCCGTTCCTCGGATGCAGGACTCAATCTACGATGCCATACCATCGACGACATCATCAACCCATCCCTCGCCCAAATTGTCGCACCCTTCACTGGCGATTCAGCGTAAGTTGCGAAGAGTACGTGGTCGCTGTTATCGTCCAGAAACAGCTCGTTTCAATCGATCACACTAATCTTCGGCTTGGTTTCATGTTCGGGGAACAGGCTGGCTATTCCACTCTGGCCAACCTTGCGTGGTGAAGGAACGTCTTTACGAGAGCAGTATGACGAGCACGCTACAGATCATCCACCAAGATGAAACTCTCACTACAATGTTGGCGATACGGCCGGCCCCATTAATGGTTGTGGAATCTCGTCCCTGTACCTGACATGTCCCTCAAAAGCTCGGGAGGCGTAAGGCGGTTCCATGTAATGCCACCCCAGAACATTATTCCATAACCACCCACTGCATCTTTGCACACGTGAGACACTGTGTTTCAGGCATTCCATATTAACAAGTTATGACCGAACCTATTGTCTGCGATTATCAAATTGTTGAAATGGCTCTGAGCACTAGGGACTTAACATCTGAGGTCATCAGTCCCATAGAACTTACAAGGGAACCTCCCCATCGCACCCCCCTCAGATTTAGTTATAAGTTGGATAGACCTTGAAAAACTGAACATAGATCAATCGAGAAAACCGGAAGAAGTTGTGTGGAACTATGAAAAAAATAAGCAAAATATACAAACTGAGTAGTCCATGTGCAAGATATCCAACATCAAGGAGAGTGTGAGCCTATGAGCGCCGTGGTCCCGTGGTTAACGCCAGCAGCTGCGGAACGATAGGTCCTTGGTTTAAGTCTACTCTCGACTGAAAATTTTAATTTTTTATTTTCGCAAAGTTATGATCTGTCCGTTCGTTCATTGACGTCTCTGTTCACTGTAAGAAGTTTAGCGTCTGTGTTTTGCGACCGCACCGCAAAACCGTGCGATTAGTAGACGAAAGGACGTGCCTCTCCAATGGGAACCGAAAACATTTGATCGCAAGGTCATAGGTCAACCGATTCCTCCACAGAAAAACACGTCTGATATATTCTATACGACACTGGTGACGGCATGTGCGCCACATGACAGGAATATGTTGTCGACCCACCTAACTTGTACACTTCGCGAATGGGTGAAAAGATTCTGCTACCATGCCCGTTTTAGGTTTTCTTGTGGATGTGATAATCACTCCCAAAAAAGTGATGAAAATAAGAGTTTGTCACATAAACTGCAACAAATGAATGCAACAGTTTCCAGTCGCACAGTTTTCCCTGTGCTCTGTCAAAACATATGTTTTTAACGTTTTCAAATTTTTCCGTTTAGGTGCATCGTCCCCATACTACGGCGCAGTTACCTCGCATCGGACGGACGGACGGACAGATAATAATTGCCTGAAAATAAAAAAAAATAAACTTTTCACTCGAGGGAAAACTTGAACCAAGGACCTCCCGTTCCGCAGCTGCTCACGCTAACCACGAGACCACGGCGCTCATGGGCTTAGCTATCCTTGGTGTTCCCTATCTTGCACATGGTCTACTCAGTTTGTATATTTTGCTTATTTTTTCATAGTTCCACACAACTTCTTCCTGTTTTCTCGATTGATCTGTGTTCAGTTTTTCAAGGCCTATCCACTGTGCCAACTTATAACTAAATCCACATCCATGCCCGAGGTAGGATTCGGACCTGCGAACATAACAGTCGCATGGTTCCCGACTGAAGCGTCTAGAACCGCTCGGCCACAGCGGCGGGCAATTATCAGGGTAAAGACAAATTTAGGTTTCGTAAACTAGACCTGACACCAATCCTCTTGGTGATTTCTTGCCCATCTGTAACGAAGTCCATGGTGGTGTTCTTTATGACATACCAGTTTGATGCGATACATGATTTTCTGTAGCCTCTTAGAATGTTGATTTCAGTTCTATAGCACTCATCCTATGGTTCCTTTAATGCAAAAGTCGTAGATATTGGTCATCCTCTGCACTAGTTGAACATGGACGGGCTGTGCGGTGTAAGTCCTCAATGCTGTCTAACTGGAACGGATTTCATGCCCGCACCGCATCAGTTTTACTCCGTTGCAAACATCGAGCATCTTCCCTGGTTGACAATCGTTCTGTGTGTAACGTGATGACGCAGACTCGACCATTGGCCGTGATGGACCTTTGTGGCATGATGGATGTTCACTCCACTGGCGCTTTATTTTCAATAGAAACGCTACAGTCCATTCAAATGCACCATTGCACCATTCTACCCGTAAGTAGTAGACATGGTCATGTTGTGTATGTTTACAAACGACGTCATGGGTGACCTTCCGGCGGGTACAAGATCAATCACAATAGCAGCATACCTGCACGCCATATCAAAGTGATGCAAAACCATTGTTTGTGTATATAACAGCAATAGAGCATGGATCACACGTCTGAGAGATAATAACGAATTAGAGGAGGTGAGTGAGAATGAAGGTGCTGATAGCGAGAGAGGTTCGAATAGTTGTCGTGTAACCTCTCTCCTGCCACATTTGACTGATTTGTAATTGAAACATTTTGCTTTGCGGCGATCGGACATGAGTAATGGAACGAATGAAATTAGAACACATTGCCTAAAACTAAAAGGTGTCTCTTTTCTTCACGAATATTAAAATTTAACTTTAAATTAGAAAGGTTACTTCGCTGAGATAACAGATCATACAGTTAACTAGTTCTATTGGGCTCGTAAGTAACACACATCCCGACAATGAGTGGACCCAGTCATACTGCACTAGCGGTTAAATTTACCTGCACTTTCACACTGAAGTATTGCTTTATCCAATTAAACTGTCATCCTATAACAGTTAACGGTAGGCTTCAAAATGATCCTTGTCTAGCCCGCCATAGGATACTACTGGCTAAGAATGACGATAACTTTTGTCCACTGATTTCGTACATAACTACGCGCACCCTCCACAGTAGATCAGTTAATCACTTACTGTTGTCCTAGTATTCGATGTAAAACTTGCAAACTCATATTTTGTCAACGTCTGTACATTGTTCACATATTTTTGAATCTTCTCGACTGCGTTCCATGCGAAACCTGAAAATCGGCTGCCCTAACCTAGCAAAAGGACGCGTAAGCCAGTAGCGTTTGGATTTATTGAAAGAAACAACAAGAAAATGGCGCACCCTGCTCCGAATGTTCAAGAGATCAACCGACATGTAAACGGTGCTATTGACCACCTCGAGTCACTGCCGTTACTAGTAACCCACACAGTCAGTTATGCCGAGAATGATGGAGCAATGTGTCGTGGTGTGATACGCAAATGAGAGTGATCACGAATAAATCCATGAATATAAGTGAACAGACAATAGAGAGATACTCTGACACCAGTGAAATGTTGTGGCTGCTCAGAAAACACACCCACAATAGTAGCATATGTAACTGTGATTTAATTAGCACCATCGCCATTTCCATTGAAATGGTTCAAATGGCTCTGGGCACTATGGGACTTAACATCTATGGTCATCAGTCCCCTAGAACTTAGAACTACTTAAACCTAACTAACCTAAGGACATCACACAACACCCAGTCATCACGACCATTTCTATTAACATGCAGTAGAAACAGGCACAGTTGACGTGCAATGTCACAGTCTTCTCTCACTAGAACTTATTTTTTAAACTACCCTTGCCTGTAAACAAATGAAAGAAGCCTAGTGGTTGCCAGGCCGCCCCCAATAGGTGTACGTAAAAACAGACGTATTTTGATCATATTGCTTAACAGTGTCCGTCATTATTTGCTGAATAAAAGCGATTTCCATGAAGTACTCTAATATGTCATCCATTCAGCGCCATACATTCCAATATTGTTACTTCGACGTCCATTGAAGAAGTACATCACACATTGTTTGTTACAGATTCAGGTGGATGTTGGTTGCACTAGTTATGTCGAGTGTTGAACAGAATAGGGTAGCATGCAGACCTGCATCAAAGCAGCCATTGGACTGGAGACAACAACAACAAAGAACGGTTGAAAACAAACCAACAAAAATAGAAATATTTAATGCATGCTTATTTCATTATCGTGTAAGTGATTACGATTTTGTTTAACTGTCATGTCTTGTGACGACGAAACCACACAGATGCTTTAAGGCCGTCCGAAAAATCGTAATATTGCAGGCAGGGTTTAGCAGGGAATATCCCGAAGTAAAAGGTACAGTCTCTTCAGAAATAAGCCTTTTGTAATACAGGAGCACTGTGTTAAAATGTTCTCTTCAGCAAAAGTGTATATTACACTAGACTAAAAACGAAAAGGGAAAAACATGTAGCTTTTGTAGGTGGAATGTAGAAGTCCGCAACAGGGAAATTAGCATCTCGACCGTTTTACAGTGCTGACGGTCATTAAGGACCTGGAAGTGCTCGTCTGTGGCTTCGCTCGTGTCTGATTGCGGTTGTGTGCGTCGAATACGTGGGCAAATTATCCAGGTGTCTAAATGTCAGTCGAGGTTTTCCAGGAAAATAAGTGAGTTACTGCCTTTAAAAAAAGAAACGCAGGGCATTTCTGGACCGGTGCTTCCACGACAAAATAACACGCCAACACCAGTCGAACATTTCCGTCCAGTAAACTGATACGTAATAAAAAAATTGTAACAGATTAATATTTCTCTCTCTTCTCTCTCTAGCGACGTGACAAGACACATTTAACTATTGTGGTGCCTAAGATCCGAAAACAAATGCCGCAACGTTGATATTTGTCTGTTGAGTTTTGGTATAATTTTCTAGAGGCACTATTGGCTGAAATGTCGTGTAGGAAGACTGATGTTCCTGGAAATAAAGCTCATAACGTTGAACTGAGAATCACTCGTTAAAAAATTGGTAACACAGCATTGCCTAAAAAAATAGACTTTTAATATTCAGTTTTATTTGTGCGCCTGGAAGTATCGTGGGTATACAAATCAGCTTCATATTCAGTTTGTAATAATAAGCAGCCTTGAACAACGATTTGAAGATGCTGCTTAATACCCAGCTACTTTTGTTATTAACGTACCTCCCTCGTTATAGAGCAAAGTCGTTTACAATGCAGTAGAAAATAAAAATAAAGTACTATTCTGTCAGTGAACCGTTTTGGAAAACAGAAAGAAGGTAGAGAGGGAGCGCTTAGCAGCCTCTCCTGAGAGGCTAAATTGTTCCTCAAAACACACAAGAGTCTTTATACTATCTACGCATTCCCCTTAGTTCTTTAACAGTTTATTCCCTTAAAGTGAAGTTCTGACGTCCAGTTCGTTTTGTGGGCGTTGTATAGAGTGGGCTGGAACGCCATATGTGTCTACACTGAGATACCGTACTTGAAATTCGTTTGTGTCTGATGTTACTAGCAACTGAAACGTAAAGATAATAAAGGTTTCCACAGCAGCGTATGGCGGTGCATTACGGTTCTCGATAAACATCTGCAAGCTGCGTACACCTACCTTAAAAACAAGAAAGACGGAAAGATGACCTACGTGTCAGCAAGAGAAATGACGACGTGTAAGAAAGAGCTGAAATCTGAAAGTGGATAACAGAATCACATTTGTAAATATTAACAGGTGAATTATCAAAGAATGAGATAAAAATGTAATCATTGTGAACAGCATAACAAATTTTCCGTCATGCGTATTTCCACATATTCTTCAATAATGGAGTACCAAAAGTGTTGCTGTGGCGATATTATTATATTTGTCATACTTCATCGAATGAAAAATGAGATGATCGTGTGGCCTTGTTGGCCGGTAGGCACCATCCGGGGACGTTTGGCCGCCGGGTTGCAAGTCTTATTTCAGGTGACACCACTTTTGGCGACTTGCATGTTGGAAACGGTGAGATTATGATCATAACACAACGCCCCGTCCACGAGCGGAGGAAATCTCCAACCCGGCCGGGAAACGAAACCGGGCCCGCTGAATGGTTACCACTCAGCTAAGCACGCGAAAACTTCAGCAAATGTCCAGTGGAGATACGATGTTCGCCAGTAGCACACTTGCTTGGTTGCAAAAGGCTATTTGCAGCGTTGATCTTTGGCACAGCGTTCTTTCAATGCGCGTGGGGCCTGGTCCATATAACCTATACCACTGGCAAAGTATTTTATTAATTCCAGCCCTACGCAGTAACAAACTGTCCTTGACCCATACCAGTATGTCGGCAATCTTAGATGGGGGGCAGAAAAATTTTTGCATTATAGTTAGTGAGATTTCTTATTATTTTAAAACAAATACTGCCAACAAAATGAAGAAAAGCAACAGACGAAGCAGTTCCACATACACACTGAAGAGGCAAAGAAACTGGTACACCTGTGTATGGTCCCCCCGTGCACACAGAAGTGCCGCAACAAGACGTGTGACTCGACTAATGTCTGAAGTACTGCTGGAGGGAATTGACACCATGAACCCTGCAGGGCTGTCCATGATCCGTAGGAGGACGAGGGAGTGGTGGTCTTTTCTGAACAACATATTGCAAAGCATCCCAGATATGCTCAATAATGTTCGTATCTAGTGAGTTTGGTGGCCATCGAATGTGATTAAACTCAGAAGAGTTTTCTCAGAGCCACTATGTAGCATTTCTCGACGTGTGGGATGTGGCGTTGTCCTGCTGGAATTGCCCAGGTTCGTCGGAATGCAAATTAGACATGAATGGATGCAGGTGTTCAGACAGGATGGTTACGTACGTGTCACTTGCCAGAGTCGTTGGAGTCATCACTCCAACTGTACACTCCCCACACTATTACAGAACCTCCACCGGTGTGAAAAGTCCCCTGCTGACATGCAAGATCTATGGATTCATGAAGTTGTCTCCATGCCTGCACACGTTCATCCGCTCCATACAATTTGAAACGAGACTCGTCCGACCAGGCAACATGTTTGCAGTCATCAACCATCAACAATCCAATGTCAGTGTTGACGGGCCCAGGTGAGGCATGAAGCTATGTGTCGTGCAGTCATCAAGTGTGCACGAGTGGACCTTTGGCGTCGAAAGCCCATATCGAAGATGTTTCGTTGAATGTTTCGGACGCTGACACTTATTGATGGCCCAGCATTGAAATCTACAGCAATTTGCGGAAGAGTTGCACTTCTGTCAGGTCGAACAGTTCTCTTCAGTCGTCGTTGGTCCCGTTCTTGCAGGATCTTATTACGTCTGCAGCGATGTCGGAGATTTGATGTTTTACCAGATTCCTGATATTCACGGTACACTCGTGAAATGGTCGTCCGGGAAAATCTCCACTTCTTCATTATTTCGGAGCTGCTGTGTCTCATCGCTAGTGCGCCGACTATAACACCACGTTTAAACTCACTTAAGTCTTGATATCCTGCCAGTTTAGCAGCTAAACCGATCTAACAACTGCGCCAGATACTTGTTGTCTTATAAAGTCGTTGCCGATCGTGGCGCCGTATTCTGCCTGTTTACATAGCTCTTTATATGAGTACGCATACCTATACCAGTTTCCTTGGCGTTTCAGCGTATATACATAACAGTAAGTTTGTTTGAACGTGCAGAATCTGCCCCAACGCCTGGGACTTAATATGCACACGAACAGCACACTTCACGAATATTAGCATTGTGGGTCTAGAAGCTCCTAGTTCCCATTGGAGTAGAGATCTAGCCAAAATACGGTTTTCATCCTTCCGTTGTAGGCTGCCTCCACAACCACTGTTTGGTGTGTGGACAGTATGAGTCTGCCTTGCCAACCTGCTTTGTTGGGCAGGCCGCTGTGGTCGGCCTGTTCTAGGCGCTTCAGTCCGGCGCCGCTGCTACTGTTGCAGGTTCGAATCCTGCCTCGGGCATGCACGTGTGTGCTTTCCTAGTTAGGTTTAAGTAGTTCTACGTCTAGTTGACTGATGACCTCAGATGTTAAGTCCCATAGTGTTTAGAGCCATTTGAACCATTTTTTAAACTACTTTGTTTTATTTTAGGGTGCAAAAACAGCTAAGGTCGTATGCTTTGTAGGGCACCCTAGACGCTATGGGCAACAAACGGTTTTCCAGACTCCGACGGGTACGCTATCCTATACGACGGGCATCTTGAGTTGGAGTAGTATCGGCTTACCTTGTCGAAGTGATACGCAGGGCAGCATACATGTTGGGGATAAAAAATTATTTTCAAGCTCCTGCCATGTAGGCCACCATGTTCAACAAGTATGTTGTGGAAGAAATACCGGCCTGCTTTAGCGCTTTCTTTTGCAGGAGCTACACAAACAGATGGGCACAGCTGATTAGAGGGGGGGGGGGGGGGGGCGTGGAGACAGATAGTGAGGGAGGTGGGAGGATGAAGTGGGCGGAGAAAGGAGGTAGGAGGATATGGACAGGGAGAAGCGAGGAGGGGCTGCACACAGGGAGGGGAGGATGAAAAGGGGGGACAGAGTGAGAAGGAAGTGGTAGACAGAGGGAGAGGACGGAACATATGGAGAGGGGGAGGTGGGAGAACGATGTGGTTGGAGAAACAGGGTGGAGGAGAGGGGTGTAGCATATGGAGAGGCCGAGTGAGTGGGCCAGAGACCATGGAAATTGGAGGTAAGAAGTTCAGGTATACAGAGAGAGGAAGAGGTGTACAGAGGAAGAAGGAGGGGCAGATGCGTGTCAAACGCATATGCGAGCAAAGCTGTGTGGAGAGTACTAATCTATAACACAAGATTTACTGTTAACCAATCAGCCATTGCATTGACAAATAATATAATGTGATAATCTTCATGCTCAACGCTTGCGTATGTGGAGGCAACGCCGCGGATCCTTGGTTAACGCGCGAACTTGTGCCCTCTCTCTCCTCTCTGCGCTCGTACAATCTAGTCGTGCCCAACGGCAGACCCAGGTCGGTTAAACGGGCAGCTAAAGTCCACGCAATCAGCTGACTTCATGTGATTTCTTTTTGTGGTGCGATGGTGTGTTCCTGCCTCTACTGCCCGAAAATTTGGAAAAATGCAGGAAATATAATTAACGTGGCCGCTGATATTAACCTTGACGAGTTGGAACATGTACGGCAAG
This sequence comes from Schistocerca piceifrons, assembly GCF_021461385.2. NCBI lineage: Eukaryota > Metazoa > Arthropoda > Insecta > Orthoptera > Acrididae > Schistocerca > Schistocerca piceifrons. Next base: position 742,599,850 of record NC_060141.1, on the reverse strand, counting down.
AGTTTGACTATTGTACTGACGTTTGCCGCGTCACAAGCGGTGCTAGTACTGGTGACCTGTAATGTGGATTAAGGACTTGGAGAGGTGATGTATCCACTGGTAAATGTCTGATTTCTATATGTATAGTACATTACTGGCCATTAAAATTGCTACACCAAGAAGAAATGCAGATGATAAACGGGTATTCATTGGACAAATACATTATACTAGAACTGACATGTGATTACATTTTCATGCAATTTGGGTGCATAGATCCTGAGAAATCAGTACCCAGAACAACCACCTCTGGCAGCAATAACGGCCTTGATACGCCTAGGCACTGAGTCAAACAGAGCTTGGATGGCGTGTACAGGTACAGCTGCCCATGCAGCTTCAACACGATACCGCAGTTCATCAAGAGTAGTGACTGGCGTATTGTGACGAGCCATTTGCTCGGCCACCATAGACCAGACCTTTTCAATTGGTGTGAGATCTAGAGGATGTGCTGGCCAGGCCAGCAGTCGAACATTTTCTGTATCCAGAAAGGCCCGTACAGGACCTGCAACATACGATCGTGCATTATCCTCCTGAAATGTAGGGTTTCGCAGGGATCGAATGAGGGGTAGAGCCACGGGTCGTAAAACATCTGAAATGTAACCACTGTTCAAAGTGTCGTCAATGCGAACAAGAGGTGACCGAGACGTGTAACCAATGGCACCCCATACCATCACGCCGAGTGATACGCCAGTATGGCGGCGACGAGTACACGCTTCCAATGTGCGTTCACCGCGATGCCACCAAACACGCATGCGACCATCATGATGCTGTAAACAGAACTTGGATTCATCCGAAAACATGACGTTTTGCCATTCGTGCTCCCAGGTTCGTCGAGTACACTATCGCAGGCGCTCCTGTCTGTGATGCAGCGTCAAGGGTAATCGCAGCCATGGTCTCCGAGCTGCTGCATACGTCGTCGAACTGTTCGTGCAGATGGTTGTTGTCTTGCAAATGTCCCCATCTGTTGACTCAGGGATCGATTCGTAGCTGCACAATCCGTTACACCCATGCGGATAAGATGCCTGTCATCTCGACTACTAGTGATACGAGGCCGTTGGGATCCAGCACGGCGTTCCGTATTACCCTCCTGAACCCACCGATTCCATATTCTGCCAACAGTCATTGGATCTCGACAAACGCGAGCAGCAATGTCGCGATACGATAAACCGCAATCGTGATTGGCTACAATCCCACCTTTATCAAAGTCGGAAACGTGATGGAACGCATTTCTCCTCCTTACATGAGGCATCACAACAACGTTTCACCAGACAATGCCGGCAACTGCTGTTTGTGTATGAGAAATCGGTTGGAAACTTTCCTCATGTCAGCACGTTATAGGTGTCGCCACCGGCGCCAATCTTCTGTGAATGCTCTGAAAAGCTAATCCTTTGCATATCACAGCATCTTCTTCCTGTCGCTTACATTTCGCTTCTGTAGCACTTCATCTTCGTGGTGTAGCAATTTTAATGGCCAGTAGTGTAGTTTTCTAGCAGCCATCTTCTGCAATCCCTGAGAACATTACAAATACCCCGTACTTTGTCCGATGTGTCCACATATTGTGCCTCTTGCGCTGCGCTACACGAATGACAGGTGGTGCCTGGATTGCGTCGAACAAGTCCTGGCGCCGTGTCCGCAATGCTCGCCTTTGTCGGCTACTCCAGAGCGTCGCATTGTACGCCCCCATCAGCGTCGACCGCGGCCACATATGCGATTTGGCACGGCGCAGGACGCAGCCACAATATGGCGCTAATTCAACGCGGCCCCGTGTTCGATACGGTAACGCAGTATTGCAAATCATCTCTCGCGCTCGGGAAAGGGGAACTATGCAAACCGCACTGCGACAAATCAGCTGCGCTATGCCGTCTCATTTGCAACCATTTATTCACGACATCGCGACTGGCACTGCCGAGCGCGGTAATTCGCGAATTAGTTCCGTCGGCACACGAAAACAGTATGACACGGCCTGTACCTGGCTGGTCGCATTTGTCACGTTACGTAATCGGCGGTGGAAAATTGGCGCACACGGAATGTTCCGGCTGATAGATAGAAATACTCAAACTGCAACTAATTCCTACAGAGATGGTGTAAAAATTTACATATACAAGTCTGTTTGGTTACTGCACGAGATAAAAAGAAACATTTTTTTACGTGACACAAATGTCACAGGTGCACCGTCTCTCCGCTAGGAATCCTTCAAGGATTTGATGTTCGACTAACCTAAGACCAACGTTCACAGTTTCTTTGACTGCTATCTACGGACCGGCCAACACAAAAGCTTTATCTCAAGTACAGATAGTGTTGAGGATCAGTGAACAAAGTACAAAACCAGCGTACAATATGCATTAGATGACTATGTGTCAAGTAAGATCGTAAGAGATGGAAAAGAGCCACCATAGTACAACAACCGCGTTAGAAAACTGCTACGGAAAGAAGGGAACTTCGCAGCAAACATAAACATAACCAAAACCTTGCAGACAAACAAAAATTACACGAAGCGAAATGTAGTGTGAGGAGAGCTATGCGAGAGGCCTTCAACGAATTCGAAAGTAAAGTTCTCTGTACTGACTTGGCAGAAAATTCTAAGAAATTTTGGTCTTATGCCAAAGCAGTAGGTGGATCAAAACAAAATGTCCAGACACTCTGTGATCAAAATGGTACTGAAACAGTGGATGACAGACTAAAGGCCGAAATACTAAATGTCTTTTTCCAAAGCTGTTTCACAGAGGAAGACTGCACTGTAGTTCCTTCTCTAGATTGTCGCACAGATGACAAAATGGTAGATATCGAAATAGATGACAGAAGGATACAAAATCAATTAAAATGGCCCAAAGTGGAAAGGCCGCTGGACCTGATGGGATACCAGTACGATTTTACACAGAGTACAGGAACTTGCCCCCCCCCCCCCCCTTCTTGCAGCGGTGTACCGTAGGTATCTAGAAGAGCGTAGCGTCCCAAAAGATTGGAAAAAGGCACAGGTCACCCCGTTTTCAAGAAGGGACGTCGAACAGATGTGCAGAACTATAGACCTATATCTCTAACGTCGATCAGTTGTAGAATTTTGGAACACGTATTATGTTCGAGTATAATGAATTTTCTGGAGACTAGAAATCTGATCGTGTGAAACGCAGCTCACGCTATTCGTTCACGAGACTCAGAGGGCCATAGACACGGGTTCACAGGTAGATGCCGTGTTTCTTGACTTCCGCACAGTCGTTTAATGAACAAAGTAAGAGCATATGAACTATCAGACCGGTTGTGTGATTGGATTGAAGAGTTTCTAGACAGCAGAAAGCAGTATGTCATTCTCAATGGAGAGAAGTCTTCAGGTCTAAGAGTGATTTCAGGTGTAGCGCAGGGGAGTGTCGTAGGATCGTTTCTATTCACAATATATATAAATGACCTTGTGGATAACATCGGAAGTTCACTGAGGCTTTTTGTGGATGAAGCTGTAGTATATCGAGAGGTTGTAACAATGGAAAATTGTACGGAAATGCAGGAGGATCTGCAACGAATTAACGCATGGTGCAGGAAATGGCAATTGAATCTTAACGTCGACAAGTGTAGTGTGCTGCGAATTCATAGAAATAAAGATCCTTTATCATTTAACCACAATATAGCAGGTCAGCAACTAGTAGCAGTTAATTCCATAAACTATCTGGGAGTAGGCATTAGGAGTGATTTAAAATGGAATGGCCATATAAAATTAATCGTCAGCAAAGCAGATGCCAGACTGAGATTCATTGGACGAATCCTAAGAAAAGGCAGTCCGAAAACAAAGGAAGTAGGTTACAGAACACTTGTTCGCCCACTGCTAGAACACCGCTCACCGGGCCGCCCGGGGTGGCCGAGCGGTTCTAGGCGCTACAGTCTGGAACCGCGAGACCGCTACGGTCGCAGGTTCGAATCCTGCCTCGGGCATGGATGTGTGTGATGTCCTTAGGTTAGTTAGGTTTGAGTAGTTCTAAGTTCTGGGGGACTGATGGCCTCAGAAGTTAAGTCCCATAGTGCTCAAAGACATTTGAACTATTGTTGAACTGCTCACCAGTGTGGCATCCGTACCAGATAGGGTTGATAGAAGAGACAGAGGAGATCCAACGGAGAACAGCGCGCTGCGTTACAGGATCATTTAGCAATCGCGAAAGCTTTACGGAGATGATAGATAGTGGAAGACTCTGCAAGAGAGACGCTCAGTAGCTCGGTACGGGCTTTTGTTGAAGTTTCGACAACATACCTTCACCGAGGTGTCAAGCAGTATATTGCTCCCTCCCACGTACATCTCGCGAAGAGACCATGAGGATAAAGAGACTAGAGCTCACATAGAGGCATACCAACAATCCTTTCCACGAACGAGACTGGAATGGAAGGGAGAACCGATAGAGGTACTCAAGGTACCCTCCGCCACATACCGTCAGGTGGCTTACGGAGTATGGATGTAGATGTAGATGTAGAACACGTTGGCACGAAATCTAATTTGCAATATGAAATATTATTGCTAGGAAGAGTCAGTTGCACCCCTGGATAACGACGCTCTAAGGCAAACAACGGCACACCAAGAACGAGTTATCAGAATGGGATGGAAATCGGTAGATGTGATGTACATGCACAGATAAATGATCACGATTTCAGAAAAATAGGATTATTTCAGTGAAAAAGCTTCACTAATTGGGCAAATCAATACGCGTTGATCCAACTTTGGCCTTTATTCAAGCAGTTATTGGACTCGGCATTGACTGAGTTGCTGGATGTCCTCCTGACGGACATCATGCCAAATTCTGTCCAAATAGCGCGTTAGATCTTCAAAATCCCTAGCTTTTTGGAGGACCCTGTCTATAATGCAAGAAACGGTCTCAATTGGGGAGACGTCCGGCGACCTCGCTGGCCAGGGTAGGGTTTGACAAGCACGGAGTCAAGCGGTAGAAACTCTTGCCATATGTGGGCAGGAATTATCTTACTGAAATGTAAGCCCAGGACGGCGTGGCACGAAGGAAACCAAAACGGAGCGTGGAGTGTGGTCGGCGTAGTGCGGTGCTGTAAGTATGCCGCGGATGACAATGCAAGGGGTCCTGCTCTGAAATTCACTGAAGGCAATTCTGCTTTAGTCAATGAGTTACCAGGCCGAGGACATGTTTAGAGACACTCCAGACAAAGGTGGGATACCGCCATACGAGCAGACAGCCGGTTGCGATGGTCTAGGATGCGACTTCTTTTCATCGTAGGAGCCATCTGGCTGTCATTCACGGTACTCTTACAGCACGACGGTACGTCGACAACACTCTTTGACCCCCTTTCTGATGCCTTTCATGGCAAGCCGTCCTGGGCTTACATTTCAGCAACATAATGGCCGCCTTCATATGGTGAGAGTTTCTATTGCCTGTATTTATGCTTGTCAAACCCTTTCTTGGCCAGCAAGATCCCCGCATCTCTTCCCAATAGACAACATTGGCAGCATCGTGCAACTATCTCGTGACTTTGACTATTTAAAGCGCCAATTGGACAGAATATGGCACACATCCCTCAGGAGAACATCCAACAAATCTGTTAATCAATCTCAGGCTGAAAAAATGCTCGAATAAGAGCCAGAGGTGGACCAACGCGTTGTTGACGTATTCAATTTGTGAAGTTCTTTCTCTCGAATAAATCATCCAATTTTTCTGAAAATGTAATCATTTGTTTGTCTGTTTACGAACATCACGTCTACTGATTTCCGTCCCATTCAGAAAATTCCTTCGCCGTGCGTCGCTTTTTTCTTATTTTAGAGTGTAATTACATAGTTGCTGATTATGAAATGCTGTGTTTCCATGAAAATATTTATTCATGTTTACAAGTACTTGATGGCTGATTACACTGTAACCGACTTAGTTGACGTTCACCTCATTTATGAGGAGGCACTGAGCAACAGTCTAGCAGACAGAGCGACTTTCAGAGCCCAAATTGTGGCCAATTTTGAAGATTTGATGGCCGCCATCTGTTACACCAGACCGACGGGAAATTGAAGATTCATTGCCATAGTACTAAATACCTCCAACGGTAATCAGTGGGACGTACCATCAATTCAATTATCAGAAGGTACTACACATATCGGCCGATGCCTTATCCAGAGCTTACAATTATGCAAATGACATCTACGTCAAACTCTAAATAGCCCTGACTTCCAAACATGCATTTCATTTACGGACGAGGCTGCCCTCTCCAGAGAAAGTTCTAAGGGAACGTCTGTGTTCAGTCATCAACAGGGATTTGCCATTAGTGTCTGGGTTGGTATTGTTCGCAAGCATCTGACTGGGCTGTTTCATCTGCCTGACAACCTCGCCGGAGGCAGTTACCTTATCGAACTCCTTGACGTACTACCAAAAGGTCTGTAGTATGTTCCGCTAGCAGTCAGGCGTTGGTTACGATTGCGTAGTAGTGCGCTACGATGCTGTGGCCTGCAGCCTTTTTACTTGCAAGGGAGTAACCGTGACTGAACTGAATATCTTAATTTTATGTATGTCAACTGACCTGTTATACGTTACAGATTCACATTTTATAATTAATAGTTCAACATCAGATTAATAAAGTAAAATGAAAAGTGGTTGCTTTCCCCAGTTGTTGGTTTGTGACGGATGGGCCAGTGCCATGAATTTTGAGCCCGTTAGAAAATCATTAGCATGAGATACCACTTGACCATTAATGTAACGGGATGAAATTTTCAACTATCTCCAGTAGTCATCCCATGGTAATTTGAACACCGTCACTGAACAGTAGTGGTGTCAACACTTTCATGTACCCCCCCACCGGGTAAACGGAACAACTGTGATATTTTTGTCACACAAAAAAATGTCTCATTTCAGCTAAACGACATAAAATTTAGTAAATGTATTTTTTTCACGTCCTGTAACTTCTCTCGTATAAAAGACGAACGTAGAGAAAGGCAATTTGGTGGAACCGTGTCGTTCTTCTGGAACTGTAACGGCATAGAAAGGCTTACACGTCGATTATCATACTACAAGAATGTCATAAAATAAAATAAAATTACATCTTATTAAAAGTTCGTGAAGGATTTCGGTTTCATAACATGTGAATAAAAGAGCAAACGGCCAGTGATGAGACTGAAATGGGAATAAGGCATGGATGCTGTCTTTCTCCCGTACTTTTCAACCAGTATATTGAAGAAGCGATGACATATATATTGCTTTCGAGCCCAGCGCATCCACAAATATTCCCTTCCAAACACACAATGTAACTTCCGTCTAAGACATTGCTCAGACAACTGGCTCCTCCGAATCGTCCACTTCGTAAACTTACACGACAGCAAACGCCTATGAAGCACTTGCTGGTGCCTCGATGTAAAAGAATCTTGTATGGTAGACTGGCATCTTGTTCAAAGTACAACAGCCTGCTCCTCCATTCCAGTGAAACTGACTTATAATACATCTTCCTGTGGACCACTGATTCTCTTTCTACGATATCTAGTACATTATTCTTATCCAGCGTGATGAATGTCCAAAAGATCGGTTCAGTTTCCATCTCCTCAACGCCCCTAGAACGCCTAAACTACCAGCTCCTCTGGTTGCAATATACCGATAGCTACCACCCCTCCCCACATGCCCTCGATGGAACACTATCTACAGCCAAGGATTTAAATGCCTCCAAGGAATGTGTGGAACAGCCTGCACGCGAATGGGATGTACAGAAGCATCAGAAAGTCCAAGACCCATCAACAGATGACTTTCCCAAGCACATAGAATTCTGCCATTGGTGTCGAAGCCACAATTTATACATTAGTAACTTCCAAATATTACAGGCTCCCTAACTCCACCCCCCCCCCCCTCCCCCAAATCTCATCAGACACATAACCAATCTCAGCAAACGTCGTTGCTAGAAAGAGTCTTCAGACTGTAACCATATCTATGGGATCAAGTTCCAGTCCAGAAGGTAAATTTAAATCCCTCATGATGCTGTATTCGTCCTCTCAACCTACCTCAGCAATAAAAAGAGCAAAGCTTTGGATACCAGGTGACGGACTCCATCAATGCCAAAATGTGTATCCATGTGGTTAAGTGCACTGAGATGTCACACGAAAGTCATCTTCATCCATACAGTCCATCTAGCTGAGCACCAGCTCACAGAAACGGCATTCGGAAATTTCCCATAATCAAGAAAGACGTTGGGACGTAGCGGACGTTTTGAACCATTACAACGGACGCTCGTTTTATATTATCAGATAGTCTGCAAGAAGGGACACCCACCCGTGCGCTTATCTGTGTGGTTCTTTTTTATCTCTCTCTCTCTCTCTCTCTCTCTCTCCCTCTCGGCCGTCGTATACGGAACAGTACACGCACACGCAATCAATTAGACATACATTCTTGCTGGAGAGAAAGAGCGCTCTTGTAATGCGACTAATCGAATAAGTCGGGTTGTCACATTGATAAAGATATTGTCAGACCCAGTAGAGGCCGTCGGAATAAAGGCAAACGGTCAAACGCAGGAAAACAAGATTATCAGCTCATTTAATCACCCTCGCCCAGTCCATACGACATGCAATCTCTGAGAATTTCATTATCTGTCAGAGGTCGCAATGAGCGGCGCTTGATAATAATGTGATCAAGTTCAGAGTTTGCCACACGACATACGCCACGACAACACAGATACACAGGGAACATTAGCTACAAACTGAGACTTTTACCCTGCACAGACAAGTACTCTATCGACTGAGCTATCGAAATATCAGTCACGACCCGCCCTCGTAGCTGTGACTTGCTATGTAAGAGCTTACTTTGAGATCCTACTATCGCCCGCAAACTCTGCAGCTGTATATACGAGGATAGAAGTTTTCTAAAATTGTCTTACTGATGCCATTCCTATATCAAAATGATAGACTATGGAACTACCCTCATGTTTTCACTTTCCACCGTCTGGCCCTCGTTTCATCACCGTTGTCATCCGTGTCCTTAAGGCTTAGTTTATTACTACTGTACCAAGACTCATGTAACAGGGCATGTTCTCAGTTTCTGTTTTCCGCATGAGTCTAGGTTAGCTAGACTTCGTGTATAGTGTCGTACTGGAACTCATGGATCAGCTTCTTACATCTGGGCACAGTGTGAGAGCCTCACTCACTGCTGTGCGATGGTCTATCACGCTGCTGTATGGAATACCAGACACGGTGTGACTAGAGGAATGCACGTGCAGAGTCTTCGAAAAAGCAACACTTGCCACAATACTTCACGCAAACTTCATGCCGTGAAATCTGTTGACATATTGTCTCCCTTCCGTAAGTTAATTAACGCCGCCCATAGAGCGACGAGGTAATTGCGTTTTAATCTCTTATCAGTAACAGAAGCCCTGCTATTATCACCAAGTTAGCGCGCTCGGCTACCCGCGCGGTCTAACGCGTTGCTTCCCGAGCGGGAAGGCGTGCCGGTCCCCATCACGAATCCGCCCGGTTGATTTGAGTCGAGGTCCGGTGTGCCGGCCAGCCTATGGATGGTTTTTAAGGCGGTTTTCCATCTGCCTCTCCATCTTTTTAAAGAGTTTGGTATATAAAACATTAACGTTCGACGAAATGTAGGACATGTTATTTGGTCGTAAGTGTGCCATAGCGCAGTGTCACGCCTCCTCACACAGCATTCTTCTATCGCACGTCACTGTATTTCGCTCTGTGGAATTGAAATGTGTATATTTAATAATGGAAGCTATGAAACCTATATTCAGAACAGTAGAAATTAAAATGTCCTGTGGTGCCTCTCCTGCTCCCAGTCGGCCGGTTTGACATCCTATCCCACTTAAAAAGACTCACAGTTAATACTGGGTGAGATTATTTGTGGCCGGGAGAAAAAGAACTCTTCAGAAAATTGGCAATCTTTATTGTCTATTAGTTAATAACTCTCTCTTTTTTGTGACATAAAATAAAATATAGGAAATAAAAAAAACAGTACAGACCAGAGATAATCAAGAGAGCACACATTTCTTCAATCCTTAGGTCCCAGATTTTTTCCTCTCTAATTTTGCTACAGCATTACACGGTGTGATTACGTTTCTGCAAAAGAATCTACTATCTCATCAAAGTTCGTCAAACTTTCTAATACATGAAAAATCAAAGTGTCTTTGTCTAATACTGAGATAGCTATTAATACGAATAGTACCCAAGACCGATGTGGTGTCTCGATTTGATTATGTCTATTTAGTCACAGTCTGCTAGATAAAAAAAAACCGCAACTGTAACACACCGCAAATAACCGGGACTGTTTTGGCACAAACGATCATTTTTATCAACCTCATTTACATAAATAACGCGACAGAATATAATTCACAAACCACCAACATTAAATGCTATAAGACATTCATGTTGGGAAATAGTTTCACATTTCATTCATACGCTCCAGTTACTCAAGCATGAGATCGAAACGTTAAGTAGTACGAAATTTTTATATGAATTTGGTATTGTCATATTCTTCCATATAATTTGTGTGATGTCCCCGTTTCTTCTCCTACCTCTTTCTAACAAAACAATCTCGTCATCACTATTTCTGTGACTATTCCTGCCATTGTCTAAACTTATTCTCCAGTTAACTCTGATAACGCTGCCGGAATCACTGGTTCAGTTACCCCGCACTTATTCTCCGGTTGAGCGTTATTACGTGTTCGTATAACTCGTTTTCCGCGTTTTTTCGAAAACAGAACTTACGCGGCTGCTAATCGGGGACTGTATTATTGGGCCCTAGTAGTGCAACGATCTGGCGAAGATTTTCTGTCAAAATTTCATTTTTTGGATACACCTAGAAGATTAATGTGTAATCTTTCCTACCTGTTATTCCTGTCAGTCGTTTACTTCCGCTCTAGTAGTCTGAATCTATGGATTTGGCTAAGAATTATAACAACACTGATCATTCACATGCCCAGTCAACCACATAAACAGCGATTGGCATTCACCCGTTCGGGTTTATTCGGCTCAGCTCGTATAGCCCCGACCCCTTTTATCTGAGGGAAAGTTTTTATTGCTAGATGCGTCGGGGATTCCCCTGGAAGAGAGATCACGTCTACAATGCATACATCCAAAAATCAACTTGTGATTCGTTTAGAAATCAACTTAGAATGTGTTCAAAAATGTTCAAAAACCAACTGAGATGTTTTTCAAAAGCATATGAATAATTAATAGATCAACGTGCGCTGGATGCTAGGCGCTTTGTGAATCAAGATTATTTCTTCAATAATATGAATTTGGCACACCCTGAAATTGCCGCTCGGGGCAGGTACCCCGGTTTGCCCCCTCCCCCTCTCCTGCAGATCCCGACCCGGTAACACGTACTATTCAAAACAATCACATTGTAAACAGAGGAAGAAGCAAAGATAATCTTTGTCATAGCCTTCTAGCCTAATACGCAGTTAGATTAACGCAAAAAAATTATAGCGTAGAGAGAGTGCCGATCACAGCGTAGAAAGCAGCTGCGGATGCCCAAACAAACTTTTTTAAATATATTTATAGGCAGAATTCGTTGATGAATCTTTGCGATATTATTCTTAAAGAATCAATCTGATAAATTACGCAAGAGAAAATGTTAGAGCTTTTTCGCATTTTTGCCCTACATCTTCCCTTAAAGACCTGGTAGTTAGACATATTATCTACTCGGTGGGAATGATGTAAGTGCTGGAGCATGTCTCCAGAAGACTCCCAGTAGCATACAGAAAGTTGAAAGGCACATGCAGCAGGGTCAGCGTGACTGTAGTGCCAAACTGGACTGGTATCGCAAAACGAGGCTGCTGAAGGAACGGGAAAACACAGTCCGTGTCAAACTGCGAGCTTACTTCATTTTAAGGTGGCCCGGAGAAAGCAAACTGGGTGAGTTCACACGACGTAGAATCATCGGGATACTGGGAGAAGTGCGACGAGTGTAGCCTAGCAGTATGGTATTGCTCACAGCATTGTTTCACGTCCACGGACAGCGTTCCGAACCACAGGCGCGTTCGAGCAAAGGAGAGGAGACTGTCGACCTTTGTGAACTACAGCAGCAGATGATCGCTACACTGTGGAACATTCGAGAGTGGATCCACGTCAGCCAGCGGATGCCGCTGCAGCCACGTTTAACAAGACGGCAAGTCGCATCATCCCATCCTCCACAGCGACACGGCGATTTCATGCGGTAGCCTTGTTTGCCCGACGACCAATAAGTAAGTTTTGCGTCGTTGACACCCGCACATCGACGGCACCGTCTGCAGTGGTGCCAAGAGGAGAGGCACTGGACCAGCGAGGAATGGGATCGCGCGCCGTTTTCGATCGAGAGCAGATTGAGTATGAGGAATGATTCTGGACACACTCTCGTGTGGCGAGAGGTGGAAAGACGTAATGCCCTCAGGAATACTGTCGAACATGCTCACGCTGGTGGAACGTCCTATCACGGTAACTACTTACCAGTGTTGCGGCCAGCATAGGAGCACGTTCCAGACTACGCACTGATATCCGTGGTGTTCACAGATCCTATTAAGAGCGATGTTTCGTCTTTTCCAGTGTTCAGGGGGCCACAATAAATGGCGATCTCGGCAGTCTGTAGCAATTCTCTCTATGTATGGTCCAAGATTCATCGAGCTATGTTACTTGACAATGACTCGTCCGAAAGTCACTGTCGTCCTTATGTTTTGCGCACGAGTGTATTTTAAAGTTTCTGTATCTAAAACCGAACATTTCAGGTAGTTTTTCGTGCCTAAATTTTTCGTACATGTGCTATTCCTTGGGATCGTTATATCGACGACTCGGTGGCGTACGCTCCTGATATTTTTTTTAAAGAAACTATGTTTTTCTTCCAGTAGTCTCTGTAATTTCTAACAGAACATTTTGAGCATTATGAACGTATCTATTCTCTTTAGATTTCAGGCATATCTGAACAATGTTCGTATTCGATCGTAAAAAACAACCGATATACGGAAGCTTCGAAGTATTTTTCGACATATCGCCATACATTCGTGCCACCGTGCGATATATTGCTTCGAAAACAATATCGATGTATTTTTTAACACCCATCCCGTACTCCGTGTTAAGGTATAGGTCTCGTATAGCAAGAAAAGAGATTTCAAGATGTGTTGGATGACGGTCAGTTAGGCTTTAGGAAAGGTAGAGGCAGTGAGGACGCAGCCCTAACACTGTGCTTGAGAATGGAAGAGAGACTTAAGGAAACTCAAGACACGCTTGTGGGATCTGTGGACCCAGAAAAAGCCTTCGACAATTTGTAGTGGTTCAAAATGTTCCAGCTTCTCAGAAAAATAGATTTATGCTAGAAGGGAAGACGAATAATATACAATATGTTCAAAAAGCAAGAGTCATAATAACGGAAGGCTAAGAACGGAGAATTTGTATTTCGATCGGTGTACGATAGAATTCGCTCCTTCGCCCCTACTGTTCAATCATACATCGAAGAAACAAAGACGAAAATAAAAGAAAGTTTGAAGACTGGGACAAAAATTCGTGGTGGTAGGATACAACGATAAGATTCTCTGATGGCATCGCTCTCTTCAGTGAAAGTGAAGAAGAATTACAGGACGTACTGAATGGAATGAACAGTCTAATGGAAATGGAAATGCCGTGTGGCTAGGGTCTCCAGGCGGGTAGACCGTTCGCCTGGTGCCATTCGAATTGACGCCACTTCGGCCACTTGAGTGTCGATGGGGATGAAATGATGATGATAAGGACAACACAACAATCAATCCCTGAGCGGAGCGGAGAAAATCTCTGACCCAGCCGGGAATCGAACCCGGGCCGTTAGGTACGACATTCTGTCACGCTGACCACTCAGCTACCAGGGGCGGACAACAGAATATCGACTGAAAGCAAACCGAGAAAAACGAAGGTAATGAGGAATAACACAAATGAGATTAGTGGTAAACTTAACATCAGAACAGAAGGCCACTATGTATGGAAGTGACTGTGGGACTGTGGGAATACCGTAAATTGAGATTTAAAGCTTTCCAGATGTACAGACGCAGTGCACTTGCCCGCGAAAGGCAAAGGTCCTGAATTCGAGTCTCGGTCCGTCACAAAGTTTTCATTTGCCAGGAAGTTTCATATTACCGCATACTCCGCTGTAGAGTGAAAATTTCATTCTGGAAACATCCCCCAGGCTGTGGCTAAGCCAAGTCTTCGTAATATCCTTTCTTCCAGGATCCTGCAAGTTTTTCAGGAGAACTTCTGTGGAGTTTGGAAGGTAGGATATGAGGTAATGACGAAAGTAAAGGTATCAGGACTGGTCGTGAGTCGTGCTTGCGTTTGTACAATACTGCAAAAGAGACAACGTTTACGCCTTACAAACATGACCAGGTTGAGGAGTTGAATTTGTGCAGGGGTATTGTGCGGTCGACTACTACGTTTTTTTCCTGAGTTTATGCCTTAGCTTACGCGTTTGCGTTCCTGCGATGAAACAGGCCTCGCCCCGTTCGGTTCTTCGTCCCCCCCGCCCCCCTCCCACTCCCCTTCCTAGAAAAGGCCCGCTACAGTGAGCCACTGTCCACTGTCGTCTTGTGAAAAGAAGCCGTTGTTGTCAGTTACCATGATCTAGTGCCTTCCCGTCACATACATCGTAGCGGGAGGGGATGGGCACGTCGCGGCCAGGTCCCGGGTGGCAACTCCTGTCCGCTATGTCACCTGCCCTCCACGTCACAACTTAATTTGTGATCAGCCATAAGAACAAAGTAAAGTTGAAATTTAAAAAAAAAAAAAAAAAAAAAAAGGTTATAAAAGTCGGTTGTGCACTTGCCCGCGAAAGGTAAAGCTCCCGAATCCGAGTCTTGGAGTCGCAAACGTAAGAATTAATTCTGTTTATGAAGAAGTTCCTGACCGAGAAACAGCCGCGCCTTTGGTCTGAGTCTGGATGAGGCGAGCTAAGATTTGAACTCGATAACGAACCCTGGACGCGCAACAGTGGCATGTGACTGGCGTCTCGATTGCAGAGTCCAAAGATGTAAGGCAGGAAAATTCCAAGTGTACCGTAGAATCATCCAACCTTCTAGTAGCGGTGCGAGTCCGACGGAAACCGTATAAATAGGACTCTCCCGTACTGGTGGGGAGTGCGGGACGAGTTACGACCGGATGATGCCGTCTCCGTAGCACTTGTCAGTCTGATCAGGACTTAGTTTATTTCGCTAGCTTCGACTAAAATGGAACTCTTGTTGGACTTAGAGAATGTTGAGATAGGGCATCGTAGCTAGGAATTTGTATGTAGAAAAATGTGCCAGTGTTACTTCCATGTAATGGAATCACATTGACAGTTAGCCAAGAGCCGTGCGTGGCTCTTGTTCGCGCCATCATGTATTTTACACCTTGTTTTTAACATACTTCCACCTCACTACGTTAATTTAAATTACTATTGTCACTGAGTTGCTGCTTTGCCGGAGCATGAGCGGCGCTAGCAGCACGTGTCAATATATTCTCTCTCGTAGTATCTTTGCTCGGCTGCTATTACTTCCCAGACGTTGTCTGTCAGAGAGAATTCGGGTGGCAAGTTCGGGTGGCGGGTTCGGATCTGCCAGTCAGTTGGAACGCATCTGGAGCGCAGTCCGGACCTGCCAGTCGGGGAGTTGCAATGCGGCATTCGTGCGGTTTGGTTGGAGCAGCAGTAAGGTCTGCGTCGACATGGTTTGCCCGACCATAGCCGCCATTCATCACTTGAGCCGGGCCGCGGTCTTGGTGGATCGTTGGTCGGTCGTCCTACTGGGCGACGCCTTTTGGCTCGCTGATCGTTCATGAGTGGGCTGTGTGTATGTGTGCGTGCATCGACTCCCGATTTGTCTTTGTGCGTGCTTAGTTACTGTTGTGTATTATTGAGGTCTTCGTGCAAGTGTTTGTCAGGTTGTGCGTGTACTTGGCGTTATTTCCACTGACGACGATTATAGATGTTGTCGGCATTCTGAGACCAGTCGGTCGGTTGTTGCGGACGAGGAAAATTATCTGCGCGCGGTGCAGTCGGCTGGGTCCGTTGGCAGCCCCTGCGCTGTGTCGGAGCGTGTCCGATCGCTACGAGCTTCGTGGTTCACCGACCCAGGACGTCAAACTTGAGTATTGGTTTCAACTACCCAAGACACGTCCTTTAATGTTGTAGTGGTTCGTTTCGGTGATTTGCTGTTGGAAAGTTTTTCTGCGAGCAACACCGAGTATTTCTACGGCTGAGATCTAGCCGCCATGCGGTGCAATTAACTATTTTGATTGACTACAATTCGAGTGCACGAGTGGAATTTTCTGCCTTGTGGCCGTAAGTGTTCTGGTTACCTTCCCTGGGCACTAACGTAATTGCAGGCAGCGTCCTTTCCTCACCTGTAGCAGCTGTCCAACATGGTGTGTAATTGTGACAGCAAATACATACTCCATTGTCGATTATCACGTTTGTAACCTTTTGTGTTTGAGTTCTCATATACTGATTGATGGGAAGCAAGTCGTTGTGTCGGTCGGTCCGTGGCTGTCCCCTGGTTGGGTTCCGACGGATCGAGTGTAGTTAGGCTCACCATCTGTCTCGCATAAGTGAACGAGTGCAGACCGACTTCCCTGGAGCCTTCTGAGTGCCACAGGTGTTTAATTATCTGTTTTTAGCTGCTTAACATTTAACGCTTAAGGTTACTTTTTCTATTTTTCTTAAAAAAATTGCAAAATTAATTCCTTAGTTTATCTTTCAAGCTTAAACATTGCGGCCTTCTGCCTTCAACAGATTATGGTAATATATTTTAAAATTTTGAAACTTAATTGTGGCCTTCAGCCTTTGGTATTGCGCCTTGCATATGTTTGTTCTATCTACTTTGCCTTAAGGCTTTCCACTTAGCCGTGATATGTTTTTTTATTTATTTTATTTGCCTTTTAATTGCATTTTTATCTTCTTTGTTTTTAAGATTTATTGTTTTCAAACGTTCCGGTCTTTTGCCTTTAAAAGTCTATGGTAATATATTCTAAAATTTTGAAACTTAATTGTGGCCTTCACCCTTTGGTATTGCACCTTGCATATGTTTGTTCTATCTACCTTGCTGTGATGTTTTTTTAAATTATTTTATTGCTGTCTTAATTGGATTTTTATCTTGTTGATTTGTTAAGATTTCTTGTTTGGAGGCCTCCAGCCGTGAAAGAGTTGCATTTGGTAAAGGTCCGGTCATGTGCCTCTTTGGTTGTGAAAGTCTTATTAAATTACAATAAATTACAATTAGAAGGTTGAACTGACCCCAATCTTATTTGGCCCTTTCCACAATCCTAACTACCTGTTCTTCCCAGCGGGTTTAGCTTGCGTCTCAAGCCAATTCTACCATTCTCCCTGAGACACACTATTTCAGTCTGTTAAGGAATGAGGAGATTCTCCACAGAATCCGCGAGGAACAATGTTCAAATGTGTGTGAATTCCTAAGGGACCAAACTGCTGTGCTCATCGGTCCCTAGACTTACACACTACTTAAACTAGCGCTAAGAACAAAACACACACCCATGCCCGAGGGAGGCATGAAACCTCCGGCGGGAACGGCCGCGCAATCCGTGACATGGCGGCTCAAACCGCACGGCCACTTCGCACGGCTCCCGCGAGAATAGAAATATGTGTAAAACATTGACAATAAGAAGGTACATGAATGTAGGACATGTGTTGGGACACCATGGAATAACTTGCACGGAACTGGAGAGAATTGTGGAGGGTAGAAACGGTAGTTGAAGATAGAGTTTGTAGTACATCCTACAAGCAATTGAGGATGTAGGGTGCAAGTGGTACTCTGAGATGGAGAGGTTGGCACGGGAGACGAATCCGTCGAGATCTGTATGCAACCAATCGAAAAACTGATGACCCAGATGAACCGTGAATTTACATTCAAAATATTTTCTTAAAGACTTTACTTTATTTACTAGCTATTCATCAAATACATTAACACATTTAATCACACTAGGTGAGCGTGGAAGTAGTTGCCAGAAAATGATGAAAATGTAATTACCTTTAACAAATGGGAATTTTATTCATAAAAGCCTTTTTAAAACAATTTAAAATTTATCAGCAGAAAAGAACCCTCGAATTATCAAGTTACAATTTTATTTAGAGGCAGAAAGAACAATATTGACAGTATGAGCCTTCGGGCTGAGAACCTTGCCGCTCCCTTTCAACACGGCCGTCGTCACGACCGCTCACAGCAACCTCTGAAAGACTAGACTGGTGCAAATCTGCAACACACCATATTACTTTAAACTAAAAATTTTAACAACTCACACAAACACATAAACTATGCACCCCGTAGGAGGGATGGAAATGGTACAAAACACTAACATTAAAAAAACTAACTTGCCACCGAAAATGCAACTTAATTTTAAAAAGAAAAACTCTTACGGTGGAACGGTGGCAACGTTATATACTAAATGACCATTTAAATAAAAAACCCATGAAATGCAGTTGTACATAAAATATACAAACATGCTCTATATTACACATATACCGCCTCTCAAGTTGATAGGCAAAATAAAAACATATTCCAGGAATTCGGCCGTTACACTTCAAGCAATAAATTCGTTAACAACGAATCCGGCAAACATGACAGAAGCAGCTATTAACGTATGGCAGATTGAGAGGGAGATTACTGAACAACACGAATCGCAGGTTGCTGTAACCCGCCCCTACTCCACAAGGGAAAAACGGACCACCAAATTCATAAACAACCACCTTCCCGCGGGTGGGAAAACGGAGAAGAATGGTGGGATGACCCCAAAACAAAGCGGCTGGTGACCTCACCAAGAAAACAAGTAAAATTTAACAAGTAAATGACACAACCTATCTCCAATCACTTAACTTTTAATAAACTGCGATTTCTGGCGAAGACCTGGCGCAGCAGCCCCAACGCTCTCCCGAACCTTCCGCTGCCAGCCGCTTCAACGGACGCAGGAAGGCGCGCTGATCTCCCGTCTCACGGCGTCGCACCTCGCACCGGCCAGACTGATGTGGGTTGACTCCTGTTGCTCTCGTGTCGACCGCGAAGCCACTACCCCTCGGTATAAGGCGCGGCCCACTGGACTCATGTGGCGACCTCACATGCGCCGACGCTCAAGGCGGACAAATCATCTTCTGTACCAGTGCGCGACCGACCAACTCATCTATCCAACCGCCAATGACCGTTGCCCGAGCAACTCGAGCAGACTGGCGGCCTAACGCGCAGACTCAGATGCAGGAACTCAGCCCCGACCGGGCGACCACTAGCTGAGTTCTGTTACTGGCGGAGTGGCAAGACTCTCATTTGCCTGCTTTAAACTTTGATCCAAACGACAGACATACTAGCACTCTGTCGACAGGCAGACACTAACTGCCGCACAAATGCGAACGAGAGACAGACCAGGAACTGGTGACGCGAGACTGACCCAGACTCACTCCGACTGACCAACCGACCTACTGGCGAGCTCATCGCTCCCCTTAAATGCACGTGAAGGGGCAACTTTTCCCTTTTTCCCACCAGAGGGAGTCACCAATGCTGCGATTGCCACAGCGGCGCCACCGCCAGAACCGGAAGGCGACTGCTTTACACTACGCGCTGCGGCGCGTTGTTCAAAACAGCAAATTTTACCACGGCTCACCAGACACAGTAGGAATTGCATTTTCGCCACAATCTGTAACTCGGCGTCAGGACGTTAAGGCTTACCTGTGTCGCCGGCACTACGTGCAGAGTAGTAGCAGTCTCGGCCCTCGGCACGGCGTAAATCCTCGGCGCTGGCGACCCGGCACGGCGCCACAGCCCCCCCCCCCCCCCACCCCTTCCGGCAGCATTGGGCGGCGCGTCACGTGCCGCACTCTGTTGAATCTGTTCCGGCCCCGGCGTAGCCCTAGCCAGCCCTAACGCTAGCCCTAACCGGCCAGATCATTTGCGAGCACAGATTCGATTACCGGCCGGCGCGGGTCAAGACGAGTGGCCCGCCCCCGCTCCGCCCCCTGCTCCGCCCCTCGAATCGAAATAGTCCGGGCCGTCTGGCGTGCCGTGTAGCTGACCGGAATACTTTCAGCCGCCCGAGCGCGCGCCGTTCCTTTGTTTGTATTCAGTGCCGGCCGGCTCTAGCGTAAAATCGTTACTCTCTTTCTGTACTCCGCCAGCAGCCCGATGCTGGTCGCCACGAGCACAGATCTCGTCTAGATCCACGTGGCAGAGTCGCCGCCATGCTGCAGTAAGACACAAACAGGGAAGAGTAGCGACAACTGAAGTAACTTTCTTTCGTCTGTTTTGAAACATCGTCCCTGTATGAAAGATGGCACTCCTCGATTCAGTTAACCGCAATAATGTTTCGAGGAAATTAGAGACAGAATACTGTGTGTGGTATAACTGGGATGCAGCCAAATCTCGTGGTGATCGTCAGGCTGACAACGCATTCCGGAGGACGACGGTTCAGATGCCCGCCTGGACATTCAGATTTAGGTTCTGAATTCTTCCCTCTGCATTAATGGCAAGGAATATAAGAGCACTAAAGGGGAGCCACGATAGAGGAAGCAGCAAGAGAAGTAGCTTTAGAAGTAAACATAAACAAACAAAACATAGTATGTGGTGATGGGGGAGCCCAATATAGAAGGACAAAAGAATTCAATAGTAATGAATGGGAAATAATATGAAAGAGTGAAAACATTTAAATATTTAGGTTCTGTAATAACGGAGGACAATAAAGTAGCAGTAGAAATTCGAGAAAGGATAGCGAGTGGAAATCGTTGCTATTTTGCCTTGCAGAATGTATTTAAGTCCAGGAGTGTTCGTAGGAATACAAAAATAAAAATGTACACGACCATATTAAGACCTATAGTAATATATGGATCAGAAGACTGGGTATTGACATCAAAGAAAGAGAACTGGTTATTGAGATGGGAAAGAAGGATACGCAGAAGGATTTTTGGGGAGCAGTGAGAGAGGAAGATGGCTGGAGAGAAAGGACGACTGTGGAACTACAAACACTTTTTGGACAGATGGATATTGTTGTTAAAATTAATCAGAGGAGACTAAGATGGGCAGGACATGTACAGAGAATACCAGAAACTCGGAGTGTCAAGAAAATTTTCATGGGAAAACCTGACGGGAGAAGCAGAAGAGGTAGACCCAGAAAAAGGTGGCTGGACGATATGGAAGAAGATCTAGAGGCGATGGGAATAAGAAATTGGAGAAGGAAGGCGATCGACAGAAAAGAATGGAGTCAGTTGATACAGGAGGCCAAGGTTCTTCAAGGACTATAGAGCCAACCAAGAAGAAGAAGGAGAAGATCCTTCCCTCAGCCGAACTATTTTCTTAGGTCTGAAAATCATACAGTGATGATCTCGGTCTTTTAGGGATTTTTTTAGGATTTTACAGGGTAAGGTTAGATTTATTTAAAGTTACCTTCGTTATATGGGACACACATACATTACCAATGGGACACAGTACCTCCATTTCCACTACAGTGACTTTCAACGCTATCGGGTGGTCTACAATGAGTAACTCGGTCTTAACTGACACCCAAAATCACTGTTAGTGTAGAATAAGAACGCGAATAATTTCGTCTGGTCGCGTATCAATGAGCAATGCTGATGCTTCATGTGTGACCTGTACCGTTCATAACAGATGTACTTATCGGATTCTGGGAATCCTCTCTTGCTAACTTACCTTTCACTCGTGGATCACATAAGGCTGTTTCTCGAAATAAGTATATATTTTTCATCAGAACCTAGATCGCTAGTAGAGGGGGAATCAGAATTCTAAATTAAAACGTTCACAGGTTGACAGATATTGTTTACTTAATGTTTTGATTCAAGTGGCTGTTCGTCTGCAGAGGTTGGTTAGAGTAATTATGTTCAGTTTTTACTCTTTTTAACACTGCGACTTTATTGTACACCAGAACCAACTTTTATGAATGTAATGTTCAGTTTTGGATGTGAAAGTTCCCAACTGCCTGATGCCATTTTAGTATAGATGGAGAGTAGAAGTAGCTTCAGGGTTTCCCCATGTCTTATATTAATGACCTTGCAGACCGTGTTATTATGTAGTAGTAGCCTCCGATTTTCTGCGGATGATTGGATTAACTATACTGAAGTATTGACTGAAATAAACTGCACAGATTTCAAAAAATTGCAAAGGTTGGCAAGTTGCGTTGAATATTGAGAAATGTGAAATTGTGGGCTTCGTTAAGCGAAGAAATTTAGTATTCTAGTACTAAAATATCAGCGAGTTAAACTGGAATAGGAGAAATCATAGACATGCTTAGGTGTAACAGTTTGTAGAGATATGAACTGGAACGATCACATAGGGTCAGTCAAGTGGAAGACTTCGGTTCAGTGGTAGGCTGCATGGTAAATGTCACAAGTCTACAGAGGTTGGTGCTTACAGAGCTACAGTGTGCTTCATCGTAGAAAATTTCTCAAGTGTGGAGGACCCGTTCCAAATACAACTATCAGGGGATAGTTAACGGATACAAAGAAGGGCAGCACGAATTGTCACAGGTTTGTTTCACCCATGAGAGAGTGTCACGAAGACGCTGAGAGAACGGAACTGGCAGAACTTGAAGATAGAAGGTACAGATTTCGTGAAAGCCTAACTAGAAAGTTCCTAGAACCAACATTAAGTGATGAATCTCTCAGTGGTTTCACAGGTGTGGGTATGGATGAAGGTGTACTTGTAGGACAGCTTTAAATATGAATGTTGATGCTACTCGCAACTGGCGAAACAGACCCGTATTCTCATGCCTCTCAGACACCATTCTACTTCTCGCTCTGATGTGTTCATTGACAGGTAACGAAAACTAACAAACAAATAGTAGGGCAACAACCTTGTTTGCGTACATTAAATAGTTTGAAAGCTGTCACAAAAGTTAATTGTTATAACAGAATTTCTTATACTGTTCTACAATTCCTTATATTATTAGAATAGAATCTATAATCAAATAACCAACATATTGAAAAAAAGTGTTAATTAACCATGATGCCATAGAATGGGTTGATGAGTTTCTGCATGTAGTGCAACTACAAACAACAACAGCAAGGGCACGAAAGAAGTATACAGAAAATAGCTCAAAATTCCTTTCGTAAATTATGATTCTAAGAACTACACATGCAACTTGTTTCAAAAGGAGAGTTTACTGTTAGTTTTCTGGGTGTCCCATTTATCTTGACCACCGCAAAATATGGTTTGTCCAGCATTTGGTAGATATTATAATGTGTTAATGCAGAATCGATTTACGCTGGAAAAAATTTAGTACCACTTTTGGCCGCCAGGGGCAAATTTGGCACTGTGAATGCAATAAAGAGGTACAGAAATGATTGCATATGTAATGGATTAGGAACGGGACATGGGCAGGAAAGGTAAAAAAAGTCAGAAAGTCATAATGCTGATTTTATAATTAACCACCACATGCTCGGTTTGTTCAATATGAGCACCAGAGACGCCGACAGCACCAGATATGCATCTGATGGCAAAAATGGAAACTATTTTTTCTGCAACGTAAATCGGTTCCACATTAACGCATTATCCACCAAGTTTCGCTGTCATATGGTAATTACAGTTCGGACTGGACCTCTCAGAGCAGGTGCGCCTTTCTTTTAACTCACCGATACAAATGGTGCTCATCTATGGAGAAAATAAGATAGCATAACATCAGTGGCAGTAACGTTTTATTATTTATAATACGGGTATTGTACACTACCGTACAGTTTTTGGACTATATTTTGTCCTTCATTAAAAATTGCATCATCACATCTTTTCTTTGATTGTGGTAGATCGTAGGCGTACTCAGGGAGGTGACCTCAACGGAGAGCGATATCCTGAGAAGAACCTACACATTTCCGACGGACGTCTCTCATCTTCTGACGTTTCAGGAAACGGAAAGCTCCACCTGAAGGCAAAGCAATCATCATAGAACTCGCACTGACGACGCTGACAGTTACTACAGATGAGGTAATTGGTTTAACAACAAGGACAAGTGGATGGAGTTTTACAAACTTGTGTTAAATTGGGCAGTGGCGAGATGGTGTCGAGATATGGTAGATTCAGCACTTTGTCAGTAGTAGTAGGTGAGGATGCCACTGGAAATGATGCTGGAGTTTTAAAGCTTTAAGACTATCTCTGTCGCCTCTAAAGAGTTGCCTTCTGCGCTTGGAATAAAAATCACATTTTGGTGATAGTGAAATGATTCTTTCACAAGTTCACCACACAGGTGTTCACCCTCACCGCACCTGTTTCATACGAGCTGATGGAGGGAAAAGTGCTACGGCCAAGAGTTGTACTCTGCGCTGGAGTGCGTCGCGCTTTGATGTTAACTGCGGCCTACAGATTGCGCTCACAGTGAGAGCTAGCGGGCTATTAGCAGGCAGACACAGAAAAGCTAGCGTGCTGCTCCTAATGGGGCAATTTTGTCGCGCAGCGTATATTTAGATGCGGCGAGCCAAGCGGCCTATGAAGATCCAGGGCAAAGTTTGCGAGAACAGTCCGCTGCGCACCATGGAACTCAAGCTGCATCTACAGGGTTTTTATACGAGGGCTACTTGGAAAATAAGATCCGATCGATCGCGAAATGGAAACCGCAGTGAAAATCTGATGAAGCTTTACATAAATGCGTTGGACAGTGTCTCTAGTAACGTAGAAGTAAATATCCTCGGAGTAGTGAAGCAACTCAAATTACTTAATAAAAGCAAGTCTTCTGGTGCAGACTGTGCACCAATTAGGTTTCTTTCAGAGTATGCTGATGCATTAGCTCCATACTTAACAATCATATACAACCGTTCGCTCAACGAAAGATCCGTACCCAAAGACTGGAAAGTTGCACAGGTCACACCAATATTCAAGAAAGGAAGTAGGAGTAATCCACCTAATTACAGGCCTATTTCATTAACGTCGATATACAGCAGGGTTCTGGAACATATATTGTGTTCGAACATTATGAATTACCTGGAAGAAAGCGGTCTACTGACACACAATCAACTTGGGTTTAAAAACCATCGTTCTGGTGAAACGCAACTAGCTCTTTATTCGCTTGAAGTGTTGAGTGCTACTGACAGGGGATTTCAGATCGATTCCGTATTTCTGGATTTCCGGAAGGCTTTTGACACGGTACCACACAATCGGCTCGTTGTGAAATTGCGTGCTTATGGAATATCGTTCAAAATGGCTCTGAGCACTATGGGACTTAACATCTATAGTCATCAATCCACTAGAACTTAGAACTACTTAAACCTAACTAACCTAAGGACATCACACAACACCCAGTCATCATGAGGCAGAGAAAATCCCTGACCCCGCCGGGAATCAAACCCGTGAAGCGAGAACGCTATGGAATATCGTCTCAGTTATGTGACTGGATTTGCGATTTCCTGTCAGAGGGGTCACAATTCTTAGTAATCGACGGAAAGTCATCGAGTAAAACAGAAGTGATTTCAGGCGTTCCCCAAGGTAGTGTTATAGATTCTTTGCTCTTCCTTATCTGTATAAACGATTTGGGAGACAATCTGAGCAGTCGTCTTCGGTTGTTTGCAGCTGACGCCTGTCGTTTATCGACTAATAAAGTCGTCAGAAGATCAAAACAAACTGCAAAACGATTTATAAAAAATATCTGAATGGTGCGAAAAGTGGCAGTTAATCCTAAATAACGATTAGTGTGAGGTCACTCTCATGAGTGCTAAAAGGAACTCGTTAAGCTTCGGTTACATGATAAATCAGTCTAATCTAAAAGCCGTAAATTCAGCTAAATACCTAGGTATTACAATTACAAACAAATTGGAAAGAACACATAGAAAATGTCGTGGGGAAGGCTAACCAAAGGCTGAGTTTTATTGGCAGGACACTTAGAAAATGTAACAGACCTACTAAGGAGCCTGCCTACACTACGCTTGGCCGACCTCTTTTATAATACTGCGGCGCGGTGTGGGATCCTTACCAGATAGGACTGACGGAGTTCAAAGAAAGGCAGCACGTTTTGTATTATTGCGAAATATGGGAGAGAGACTGTCTCCTCAGAATGCGAAAATATTTTGTTGACGCCGACCTACATAGGGCGGACATATCACCACGATAAAATAAGGGAAATCAGAGCTCGTACGGAAAGATATAAGTGTTCATTCTTTCCCCGCGCTATACGAGATTGGAGTAATAGAGAATTGTGAAGGTGGTTCAATGAACCCTCTGCCAGGCACTTAAATGTGATTTGCAGAGCATCCATGTAGATGTAGATGTAGTATGGCAGCGCGGAGTGTCCGTTCGGTTTGAGGCGCCATGTCACGGATTGCGCGGTCCCTCCCACCAGAGGTTCCAGTCCTCCCTCGGGCATGGGTGTGTGTGTGTTTTTCTTAGCGTAAGTTACTTTAAGTAGTGTGTAAGTCTAGGGACTGATGACGTCAGCAGTTTGGTCCCTTAGGAATTCACAAAGAGTTGAACACTCTCTAGTATGCCTGTCGATCGCGTCACGTCGCTATTCCCAGTTCTGAGCGCGATGTGAGCACGTAAAGATGGCTTGAAAATGTCCTACTCTGAGTGGCTGTGAGAGATTTCGCCTGATTTCATGCAGCCTGCGCAACGTAACTGTCACAAACTTACTTCTTCACGACAATTCTCAGCCGCCCGCTGGACAGGCAATGAGGACGCTCCTGTAGCGTTTTCGATGGGAAGTGTCTGATCACCCACAGATACAGCCTGGACTTGGCTCCCCCTAGTTTTCCTCTGTGATCGCACGCACCGCTGGCTATGAAGACAACATTTTGGGAGAGACAACAAATCGCAGATCAGTGCAGAAAGCTGGCATAAAGCACAGGCGGCTGCCTTCTATGACGAGGGTATTGATAAGTTAGTACAATGATACGACAAATGTCTCATTCGGAACTGAGAAGCTGGAATGTGTAGTTAACTCTTGAAAATAAAACATTTTCGTTTTTCGCTAAAGTTTCCATTCCGCTACCGACCGGGCCTAACTTTCTGAATAGCCCTCGTAATTACACTTCCGCTATTTGATGCAGTTTAAACGGAAAATCATTTACCGTATGGGTTATTTACCGTATGGGTATCCGACTTTATTGGAATGATGTTCAGACTTTGCGCTGCGAGATTTCCTTTGTCAGTAGTGTTAGAGTATTTACTTTCCATTAGGCTTCGGTTCTAGTAAGCTGACGTAGGGATGAAACACAAGCATCAGTGTGCATTACAGGTGCAGAGAGTCACTATAGGTCTTGACGAGGTGAGCGGAACTTTAGTCTTAAAGCTGTTTTATCAAAACGACAGCAATAGTGTAGCCGCTCTTCACGAATACAGCCGCATTAAATGAATACGGAATGGTCCTCTTTGCGTACCGTGGTTGCAGAACATTATTCGGTAGTTCGGATTAACTCGTCATTTGGGGACTGCTCCTGGAAGAGACCGACGGTCAATTATGCGACTGTTGAAGCTTCTGTTGCCATGGCTGAGAATGGTGGACGAAATTTGCGAGTTTCAAGCAGTGAACGAGCTGTGTCACGACAGCTGAGCATTGCATGGTTCGAAAAGTGCTGCGAACAACTGTGAAGTAGTTGCAGGCTGTCATGGATGCAAGTGGTCGTCACACTGAGCGACGTTTTCACCCTGGGACTTAAATATGGTACGCAGTTGAAAATGTTACCCTGGAAAGTGGAAATTAAAGTGTTTTTCTTTAAATGTTTTATTCGTTCTTTCTCTTTCGCATGTCCTTACAAATATTTCCACAAAATTTCGTTGCCCAGCACTCACTCGTTTTTTCTGGCGCCCCCTCTCAAAAAACGAAAGTTTCTGGGGCCCCCTCTCAAGAAACGAAAGTTTCATTATAACCACCTTGTACATAGTTTCAGTATTTCTCTGTAACACCACATTTCGAAACTTTCATTGTCCTTTCTTCTGTAATGTTTGTCGACCACATTTTTTAGCGCTGCATTCATGGACTGTGCGGCTGGTTCCGGCGGAGGTTCGTATCCTCCATCGCGCATGGGTGTGTGTGTTTGTCCTTAGGATAATTTAAATTAAGTAGTGTGTAAGCTTAGCGACTGATGATCTTAGCAGTTAAGTCCCATAAGATTTCACGCACATTTCAACAATTTTGAACTTGTCAAGAATATAACGCACGTGGGGAGGCCACTGAGTGTGTCCAGACCAGTACTCACCACAAAGGAAGACAGAGACTAATGAAACTGATCCCATAATTCCGATCACAGTTTCGAACTCTCAACAAAATTCTGAGTAAATCGATACAGAACCGAGACCGGACAGAAAAGTAATCAACAAGTCGTCAGTCTCAGTTACCAACACTAAACCAATGTTCCCCAGGACCGCAGACATTACCGAATATTGTCTACGTAGAGGGTCATCGGTTGGAGCGGGTTGGATAATTTTGGCATTTCCTTTTTACGGGTCGATTTGAAGCACGAGAGGCACCACAGGACATTTTAAATTCCACTATCCATACTTTTACAAATAAATTCATAAATCTTTGTCAGCATGACCAGGAAGGATTCAGGATTCACACTCATAGTGGAATTTTCAAAAACATAACAAAGTAAGTTTTGTAACGAATCAAATTTCATCATCTTTACACTTACTATTGGCTGCATTTGTTGCTATAGGTACACTTTTCTTCATAAGTAAGAGATATTCTTCGATGAATCTTGCCCAGCACACAAACCATACTTACAGGTGTATGAAACTCTAGAGTTTTCCAAATCTATTAAAAACTGTGTTAAAAATTGAGATAATTAACTATAAAATTTGAGTTTTTCATAAACAAGACGTTTAAAATGTAACAATTCATTAATTTTTTCATAAATTAAATGAATTCTAGAATTTCATACACGTATAAGTATGGTTTGTATGCTGTGCAAAATTCATCGAAGAATCTTTCTTATCTGTCTTACTTACGAAGAAAAGTGTACCTATAGCAACAAATGCAGACAATAGCAAGTGAAAAAGTGACGAAATTTCACATGTAAAAAAAAATATTTTGTTATGTTTTTGAACTTCCCCTGCTGTGAGTGTGAATCCTGAATCCTTCCTGGTCACACTGACAAAGAATTTATTTGTAAAAGTATAGACAGTGTAAATTAAAATGTCCTGTGGTGCCTCCCCTGCTCCAAGTCAGCCCGTTTGACGTCCTACACCCCTTCATACAGAAAATGCTGAAGGAGGCGACATCTGGCATGGTTCCCCGCTCATTCTATCGAATCGTCGTCGGGGCCACGCGGTGGCCGAGACATACAAACTCACCTGCATTCTGCGAATCCACGCCAGACCAAACCGCCCAGGTTGAATGCAAGAACTTCGCCGAGCCAGTCAGCCAGAGTGGCAGGTTGTACCTCCATCTTTCTTAGGTTGGCTACAATGACCTTTTTGCATTGCGCGAAGGTGTCCTGCAGCTCGTCTACTGAGCCTTTAAGTAGCCACGGGGCAGCTATCCAGCGCATTTCGTTACAGTTACTAGAGCTGTCAACACCGCAATGTTCATACCGCAGCGGCTGCCGCCATCTTGTACCGAGTGTTTATTGGGACCAGCCTTGTATTAGCCATCCGTGAGCTGGTGATGTTTAGAATTAAAACGACGCAGCTACGAAGGTTGTGAATGTGCTGTCGCTACGTTTGCACCGCGAGATACCGGCGCTGCAAATCGATCTGTAGTATGGTAAGTTCTATTGTCCAAACTCTGCTATTGTGACCGCATCCTTGACCCATAGCTAGTTCTTTTCGTTGTAGTGATTCATATAAATTCATTTTAGCGCTCTCTCTCTTTCAATTGATCGCTGTTCTGAAGACATGAACTTTTATTGTTTTGACTTGTCTTACAGCAAGTCCATTGTTCGGGGGCTGAGTGTCCATTGTTCTGGGACTGAGTTATTGTGAGTGAAACTTAGAAAAATTGAGACAGGGATACATCTCATTTATGTATCCATTTCTGAAAGGATGCATTATATTGACTTCCATTTGTCTGTTGCTTCTCTGCTGTCCCTTTAACCGAATCTTTATTAGGCGACATAACACCTGCTGTAAGAAACGAACTTGGATGCTTAGAACAGAATATTAGCAGATGAGCGACGTGCCAGAGAACAATGATGCTGGGTAAAATTAAGTAAAATCCTTAAGAGGAGGGATGACATAGACACCAGCCATAGCTACAGCTATTCACCCAATCATCCAACACTGACGCTACAGATTCTCTTCCATGTAAGGCTACACTCCATATAATCTTTCAGAAAACGCTTTCTAAAAGGTAAATTGGTATTCCATGTTAACAAATTTCTCTTTTTCAGAGTTACTTTTTCCTACAGTCACCAGCAATATTGATAAAGATGTTAGACATCGAGAATGTGATACAAACGCAGAGTAAATATCATCTTTGACACTGCAGTAAAAACGTAATGTTGTACTCTTATTGACGATGATAAGCAGTTAAACTTTGATGATGGCCCTGTGAGCCGAATACCGGTTAACGAAATAAATATATACTCTAGAGCATCCACAATATTGTGCTTTTCATTCATAATTATGAAGCTGTTACACCAAGAAGCGACAGAAGAATCAATAAGTGACATAAGCGTCGGTGTTTTCTACTCTAATTCCTCAGCATCACCTGATTGCATTCGACCGCACTCCATTAGCCGTATTTTACTTCTGTTGACGTTCCTTGTGTAAACTCTTTTGAAGGTAGGATCTATCTGTTCAACTCATCTAACTAGTTCTTTGTCGTCACCTGGAAAATTACACTGCCATCGGCAAACTTTAAAGATTTCTTTTCCTTCTCAAAATTACTCCATGGTTTTCTTATGGCTTGCGGACAGGCTGAGTAACGTGGGGATACTAGTTTCTCCATCTGCTGATTTCGAGACTGTGTTTCTTTTATTTGTTTGGCCTCCAGGTTATCTGCTCTGTTTAGCCCTGTAAGAGATAGGATTACAATGTACACACAACTGTACGTAAAAATACATAAATTCACATTTGGGGATGTAAGAGCTCCATCTATCACAATTCTGTCCACCATTAACTGATAAGAAATAGATTCAGAAATAAATTAGACAGTTGCGATTTATCACTTCACACCACTGCGGAAATTGCATTACAAGTAAGACGTAAAGATGAATAATGCATACCGTTAAAACCTACAGATTTTTCACAGTACTCTGAAGGAAATTAACAATCACTTTATACAGTAGAATGTTTTTGGTAAGTAAAATCGGAAGAAGCTGATGGAAGGAGGTGGTATCCCGTACTCAGCAACGTCCCCAAAAATCCAACATTTCATAGAAGAATATGGGGGTTTGTTTAATTAATGAAAAACCGCTCCATCTGCTGTTGGGGCCTTTATTGAGTCCACTACCGATTTCTCCCTTGGGCGGTTATATATTACACATAATATGTAAGCTTTGCTTTTTCTTACTCTATTATATACTGCGTTTAAATATCTGAGATATTTGACATATCTGACATATTTTCAGAAAAACTTGACAATTACTGCCTGCGTAACATGTTCTTCGACTTTTATAACTGCAGTCACCAGCAAACAAGCTGGCAATATGAATTAGACAACGTAGCGCGTTTTTAGTATAAGATGATCTTGTTGCGTAGGCGATTATAGAAAAACAGAATTTGGGAAGAAGTTAGGTAGCAGACAACGTAGATGTTACACGTCATAAGAAATGCGTTGCGCATAGAGACAGACTGGCAGCTGCTACAGAGATTGTAGCAGAAAAATGCCTACTGCAACAAGGAACAGGCTAGCACGACGTGTGGCAACGTCATAAGGAAAAGCTTTGTGCTGGAAAGAGCAACATGCGGGTTAACGACATGCATTCAAGGGCCCAGCTTGTACCTGCACAGGAAAGACCCAGAAAAGCGTTTATGGGCATCTGAGCAACTAAACACGGAGAAGAGGGATGATAGGTCAAGAGCAGCAGATCGACTGAAAAAAACTATTTCTGTAGAGTAAACGTTTCTTAATTATTACCCTGCAAGTGTGACGGGAATAGATGATGATAGTGATGAACAAAAAATATTGAACTGATTTGAAAAAAAAAGTTTAGGAAATATAATAACTACACTTTTCAGCTGGTAATATGAGTCGTCACAAGAAGTAAAATTAAAACAAACGTTTGGATGCATGGAACTAATAATAATTAACATTTTCCTAGCTTTTATGCCATGGAGTAATAGATCATCCTGTATAATACAACGTTTCCTCCCACCTTACAGAGGACATCTTCAGTGTGTCGTGTCTCTCATGCACGGCACACAGCAGCCTGCTGCTCACAGCATTTACAACCCCAAATGATTACACTTGCGACACAGGGTACTTCTTAACGACGAAAAAACCTTATTATTTTTTATAACTTTTAATTTGATAAACTGTACTGATTGCATTGATATATACGTTAGTGGGTTGAGAATGAAAAATGACCGCTACGTACTAAATGTTAAAGTAGTGTAATTGCCACACCCGCTTTATTTTAATTACAGAAAATGATTAATATTTCGCAAAACAGTTGGAAAATTTTTGCTACCAGTGATTCTATTTGGGATATATGGTGTATGTTAGTAAGACAGGTGGTTTCCAGCATCTGTACGTGATCATCTTCCGATTAGTTTTGCTTTGAAGCAGTGTTTGTTTATGGCCTGCAGAAAGTTTGTTGTCTATGTGCTACAGATATTTGTGGGCGTAGATATTCTGCTGTTTGCTGTGATATGTTTCAATAATGAAGTGACTGCCAGATTAGAAGTGTTGAGAAATTTGGGCATTAACTATAGTTCTGATGTGAAAGACCAATAGCTTGCCTTTGACAGACGACGGGTGCAGTGAGCTTAAAATTCGCTCTGAAACTGCTAAAAGTAATGTCAAGAAGATGCTTTGGGATGACGAAATGCAGCTAAATGAAGACTATGCTTCAGGAATGTCCTGAAACACAATCTAATATGACCAATATCTTATTTTCTAAGAACTTGTGTTTTTTAGAATTCACATATCTCCTTAACTTCATAAACCACTGTACTAACTTTTTTCTGTAACTTGCGAATTGCCTATACCTAACCAGTAGACCTAAACTTTACTGCAGTTTCAACAAAACTTTAGAGAAATGAAATTTTTTACTAGGAATAATATTCTAAAAATTTGAATCTAAAGTATAATAATATTTTTAAGGTTAATATACGTAATGTGCTGAATAGGATAGCTCTACTATCTGTTCCAATACGTCATACGCATGTTTCTTATGGGATAAAAGCATACGTGGATTTGAGGAAGCGTTTTAAAAAAAAATTGTGCGTAAATGTTGATGTTGTTGTGATTTATAAATATCAGTACTTGCTAAATTGATCAAAATACTTGTAAATTGTTTAGAACGAATTCTGCATTAATTCTGATAAGCTACAAAACTGTAAAACATATAAAACAGTTCAAGAAAAAATAGGTGCTGATTTTCACATAACATAGAGTCGAAAAAGTACCTTGTCCTTAATAACAGATCTTAAATGGGCAATCAAAATGACGAAGATCAGAAGCAGTCGTCTAATAGACTCTGAGAAGAATGATAGTGTGGAAATTCTCGAATGATTCATGTTTCAGAACTACTGGCTGGAGAATTTTACTCTCCTGTGGGGCACTGCTGCTACATTCTGTCTGGTGGGCTAGCGACGGAGCGCCTGAAGGGTGGGAGCAGTTTCTTGCTGCTTGAATCGCTGGCACCACTTAAGTACGGTAACCACGCACAAACACAGCTGGCACAGCAGTCATGCTCGACTTGGAGGTAGCCGGTTCAAATCTTGGTCGTGTCAGAAATTAACACCGCCATTATTTGCTCAGCAAAAGGCAGCGGTGGTGGCATAATGTTCCCCACCAAGGGCCAATGCGACTGCGTCCTGTGTGAAATTCCAAACCTCTCCACAGTGTGAACTTGGAGTGAGGACATGTGACACTCTTGCTGGTGATCTACCCATCAAATGGAAACGGTAAGCCCGGCCACACCCTTCATGCTATTCAGCAGTGTGGTCCACGTATCGGCACCGGATTCCACCCTCCCAATTTTCTCGTCACAAATCACTAACCTGGTGGCAGCATTCTGTATACACTGAAGAGACAAAACATTATGACCACCTGCTGAACAGCTTGTTTGTACGTCTTTGGAACGAAATACATCACTGATCATGGATCCAACAGTTTTTTGGGATGGTTTGCGGAGGTATGTGGCATTAGATGTCTACGCATAGTTTATGTAGTCGCGTAAATAACGGGCCACTGATTGGCGTGTGCTGTGATGGCGGCCGGTAGCGATCCAGATGGGTTCCGTAGGATTTACACCAGGCGATATTGGCCGCCGAGACGTCAACGTGAGTTCACTGTAATGCTTCTCAAACAATTGTATCACGGTTCTGGTTCTGAGACATGGATAATTATACTGCTGAAAGATGACATCGCGAAGACATCGAGCATGAAGGAATGCGGATGGTTCGCAACTGTCAGCGTGTCTTCTATTACTACCAGAGGCCTCATGCAAGTGCAGAAGAACGTCTCCCACAGCATAAATCTATTCTCACCAGCTTGCGTCCGTAGAACGCTGCATGTTTCGAGCCACCGTTCACCTCGATGACGGCATTTGTGGAGTTCGTGTAATTTTGCCGTGGCGACGGCACGTGTGTCGGGCGCGGCACCCATCTTGCAGATGATTTTTTTCATTTCTAATTCTTCACTGAATTGTGATATACCCTTTCAGATGACATCTGGCAAGCGTGAACATTTTCAGGGACTTTCAATCGGCTGTCCTCCATGACCATTCTGTGCACTTTTGCAGTGATTTCTAGAGTAATGACACATCTTGGCCGACCACTGCGCCGATCATCATCTAAGCTCTCCCGACAAAATTTAAATTCATTTGTCCCCTTAGCAACAGCTGAATATGAAGGAGCAGAGTCCGCTAGTGTATCCTGGGAATCGGCATGAATGTCCTTTGCTT
The DNA here is from genome assembly GCF_021461385.2 of Schistocerca piceifrons. NCBI lineage: Eukaryota > Metazoa > Arthropoda > Insecta > Orthoptera > Acrididae > Schistocerca > Schistocerca piceifrons. The sequence continues at coordinate 742,564,952 of NC_060141.1, read as the reverse complement.
TCATACGTTTCTTGCTGCTCGAATCTCGTTTATTTTCCATCTTCGCAAATCAGTACGTGGGAATAACAAGAGAGTCACGTCATCGCCACAGCTCTCTTCGAAGATCACTGACGTGGCAAGTGTTTACAGGCAACAGTCCAATGAACAACAATGAACAACTCGTTGCGCTAGCGCTGACCTCTCGTGGTGATTCGGGGAACTTTTCGAACCACCCTCGTACTTCACAGAGCAGACAAGCCTCCGAACCCCACGCTCTGTGAAGAGTCGTGGTTGTCCAACCATTCAGCGCCTAGCGGTAGTTTTACTGTCCTTTTCCTCTTTGCGTAGATGCTCATGACAGTTGCACGAGATACTCGTTGACAGGCTCTACGTGATAATAACCTGCCCTTTGTCAGAGTCGTTTATCTCAATGAATTTCACCGTCTGCAGTTCATATCTTCGTTAGGGTGGTCCCCTGTCCAGGGCTGCTCGCCTCACATTCTTTTGTTGCCACGTCACGTGGCCACAGCGCCACCAGGCGGCATCTAACGTCGTTGTGGCCACCTGTCATAATGCTTTGGCTTATCAGTGTACATATCCATAACACCCATATACACTCAACACATACACTTAAGGGGAGGTTTACTATCTTTGGCGCCCGCATCTCGTGGTCGTGCGGTAGCGTTCTCGCTTCCCACGCCCGGGTTCCCGGGTTCGATTCCCGGCGGGGTCAGGGATTTTCTCTACCTCGTGATGGCTGGGTGTTGTGTGCTGTCCTTAGGTTAGTTAGGTTTAAGTAGTTCTAAGTTCTGGGGGACTTATGACCACAGCAGTTGAGTCCCATAGTGCTCAGAGCCACTATCTTTGGCCCGAAAAAAGCATGTTTTTGAGAATTTCTTTCTCGGGATATGTTATAGATATTTGGTCAAAATGTTTATTGATATTTCGTCTACAAACTGGAATTTTTTCGACCGTATATGTAGAAGAGCAAAGGCGGCAGTGCCGTCGGAACGAAAAAAAATTTCGATGTAGAACTCCACACGCGGTATGTCAAAGGTCAGCCAGCTAGTCTGAAATAAAAATTCAGTTGCCGTTAGCGAAGTGTATAAGATTCTCAAGGAGTTGTACCTGGCTTAAGTTATTTGGACCATAGGAATCAAAATGGCGGACATTTGAAAAAATAGGGGTTTTTTCATCGATTTTTCGACTTCGTCAGCCAAGTAAAAATAATTATAGTTGATGGATTGGAACAAAAGTGGTACAACTCCTAGACAATTATTTAGCTTCGTCTAAAACAAAGAATCATGCCAATCGGTTCAGTAGATAAAAAAAACGTCATTTCGAGAAAAACGCTTTTGAAGTTATGACTACATATAAATGCAATATTATGCAACTTACGTTCAAACTACTATTCCGGCTCCGTAAACTAGTCCTTCCTCTTCCTCATAGAGGGCGTTCTGCTCGATCTGGGCCATCCTGCGCTGGGCCAGAGCCGCTCGTACGGCCGGTGACCAGCGCTTTTCGGCCGCTTGTAATCGGTGGTCGTCTAAATGCTTGGCGAACTGCGTCGAACAGACTCCCAGAGTGACGTCCATCGTTGTCATGGTCTTGAGAATTGCTGAATACCCTTCGTTGAAGCTGCTCACTGCCAGGAAAGTCACAATCTCCACATTCTTCGCGCCAGAATGCAAATGGTTGGGGGCTAACTTCCAAATACACGCTTTCAAACTTTCATTTGAATTTTGTGTGTTTTCTCCCAACCTCCGTTACAATAACTCGTCCTCCGAAAAAAAACTGGTGCGTGAAAAAGGCCGATTTCAGGTAGGTGCATTTTTTTGTTCAACCGCGAATAACAAACATTTCCGCTCCGTATTCGGGAATACCGTTTCAGGGGTGGATTCTAAACATTTTTAAAAAATCGATTTTTTGAACGAAAAGATAGTCAACCTCCCCTTAAGAGACAACGGTTCAACAGCGAGGAAAGCGACCATTAGGCAAATATTCGGATGAGCCTACCGCTTGTAGCCTCTGAAGTTGCAGTTAAAAACGACTCTGCTTCGTTGTCCTTTGAATGTTCTTGCTCGTCTCGACTTCCCATGCACCATTGTGATACGTTGTAAAGAAGCATTGTTTACACCCAGTGATGCTGATTGAACTACAGAACTACCATTGTACGGCTGAGCTTCCGTCATGGTTGCTGCAAGAAAAACCTACACACCAAACGTAACTTCTTCGCTTGCATACAATGCCGTGTTGCACAAATCCTTTATTGTGAGGTCTCATATCCCTTATCAACCGCCGTGCGGTTAAAGGCGCTGCAGTCTGGAACCGCAAGACCGCTACGGTCGCAGGTCCGAATCCTGCCTCGGGCATGGATGTTTGTGATGTCCTTAGGTTAGTTAGGTTTAACTAGTTCTAAGTTCTAGGGGACTAATGACCTCAGCAGTTGAGTCCCATAGTGCTCAGAGCCATTTGAACCATTTTGAACCTTATCAACTTCAATAATGTCACTATTATCGGAGAAGAACTACGAAGTATGACGACTTCTGAAAATTTTTAATGGACCTGGAATTCCTCAATTAATAATTGACTGCATGTAATGCCAGCGGAAGAAATGTTCCTGTCGTAGCACAAAAAAGGTGAAGATACTCCTCTATGAAACACTCTAACAGAAAAGTGGGGAACCAGTTGCCTCAAATCTTCATTCCGCCTTCCTCGTCAAAAATATGGCCATAGGAACATACTCGCTCTCTTTTGACACAGGACATTCCAAATAGGTTTACCCAGTCTCTCTTTACAGTTAAGCATTCATAGCCTCTACCTCTCACTGCTACTGTCTGTATATGTGTCTTCCACTGTCTCCTTTATCTCACATCAATTTTCTGTTTATCCCACTGCCACTGTCTCCTCTCTCACTTGCACTGTCTGCTTTCGTCTTTCTTTCCCACAGCCTCTGCCTCCATCATTTCTTGGCAGCTCAAAAAGTGTGGAAGGGACCACCACAACTTTTTGCCCTATCCCAAGTCCTTAAAATTTCGGTCCAAAATGCCCACCTCCCTACACCTATGCGTTAATGATCGCCGGTCTGGGAGGATCCAGAACCCCCCCGCCCCCCCCCCCCCATCCCTGTGTCTTCACTCATGTCCACTGTCTCCTCTCTCTTTGGCTCTCACCGCTATTGTCTTCATCTACCTATCTATCTCTTTAACTGCAACTTTCTCTCTCCCACCATGACTCTCTCTCTTACTGTCCCACTAGGACTGTATCCTCTCTTTCTTCTACCATCACTGTACCTCTGCTACTCTCTTACAGCGCAAAAAGCAAGAATAGGTCCACATGCTAAAATTTTTGGAGATAAAGGCAGAACGAGGACTGACACAGCTGGTTCCCCACTTTTCTGTCAGTTTATAAACAGCGCTGGTTCGTTTCTACTACCTGCTGCAGCATGGTGCGCTGCTTATGTAGAACGAATTCTATAGGTCAGTAAAGTTTGGCAGTTTATTTATACAGGGCGAAAAAAAATTCGCGCATTCGGACTTCGCAGCGCTGTTCCTCACAAATGTTACAAAATTTTGTCCTGCACATATTTCTGGCGGTAAATGGACGTTAAAGACTGACAATCTGGCAACATTGTAGTCACATGTACGGTACGTACCTCTGTCAGCTGTCATCCACAGTGCTCTGCATTTGGTTCAGTGGATACCGTTTTGGATTAGCATGCAGGAGGTCAATGGTTCCATTCTGGGCCGAGACGTATTTGTTTTTATTTGCTAAACGTAGTGTGCGTGGTATGGTATCTGGTGTTGTAATCGTCATAAAGCAATTACAGTGCGTATTCTTCAACTTACATGATACCAATACAGAAATGAAAGCCCAATTGTTTTCACTGGTCAGCTTTTAAAGAAGCCTTTTGCACGTTGTGTACGCGAATTGTTTCACACCACTGCATCTACTAGATTCTGTTTTCCACGTACTCTCCCGCAGTGGACCCATCGATTAGTACCAATTATCATTCTCGTCACGTTCGGGTCCACTATAATTCGTTATGGCCTTACGTCACCAGTAGCGCTAGTAAAGTGCTTTGCAAATAATTTCCAAACATGTTCTATGAAAATGTCGGGTACAAGGGGCTTAAGAAACGGTGTAGCTACAGTATTATATGGTGAAATTTAATTGGCAAATAAAAACAAATAAGCCTCAACGGAAGATCGAACCTTCGACCTCCTGCATGCTAACCTAAAACACTACCCACTGCACAATGTTCTTCGTGTCTGCTGACAGAGGTAGTTACAGTACATGTGATTACAGTCTTGCCAGACTGCCAATCTTTAACGTCCATTTACTGCCGGAAATATGTGCACGAAGGTATTTTGTGACAGACATTTTTATATTGCTAGTATGTGAGTAATCGCGGTGAGAAGTCCGAGTGCGCGAAATTTTTTTCAACCTGTAATACAACGTTAATACAAAATCGTTAGATTTTTTTTTTTTTTTGATACTTCGTTCACCGATCGCAATTCATCGAAAACGCCCGGTTTATTACCTGTATCTTGAAAGAGTAAAAATGTTATTACTGAATTTGCAGTTTCTCTAGTTTTATATAACTTTTGACAATCATTTTAAGTTTTATTTCAGGCATGTTAAGAATCTTTTTTAACGTAATTTGTGTCGCTGCAGTACCACTTTGGGCAAATTTGTATATGTGTGAAGTGACCATTATACAGAGACAGTGCGTCATGAAGTTTTATTCGTGAAAAAATGTGTCTAAAAATAGTTTGGTGACGTACACGTGTTCACTACGCTATTTAAAACTACATTTACGTCCAGAGCGGATGTTGTTGTTGTTGTGGTCTTCAGTCCTGAGACTGGTTTGATGCAGCTCTCCATGCTCTCCAGACCGGATATTACGAGCATATTTTACATGCGTAAGTACGATAAGCTTGAACTTCTGCATTTCGATAACGGATAATAAAACCGAAAAAAGGTTCAAGGTTCACCGAGAACAATAAGGTAAGAAAATCTGGTAAAAATTCCGACGATCTGCCGTGAATAAAAATTACAAAAGTGGCCAATTCAACAATTGGTACGTTTCGTATCCAAAAATCATGGTTTTTCGGTGTTTTCTCAGAAACCTCCCAAGAACAAATGGTGCTTTTGCAAGCCTAAGGCTCGACCTATATCATACTTAATTCAAAAGAACCAACCGATCTGCTCAACTTGCCTGGACTGGAGGTAGTACGTAAGGTTTAAATTTTAACCCTGAAGTGTAGGATAGTTACAGCATGCTCGTTCTTCCGATAGGTGCACACACGGTGGCTGGGTCATGGGTTATCCAAAACATTTGAATCTTATATCTGCGATTAACAAATCGGAGATACGACCCTTTCAAAAATCGTATTTTCGAGCGCGGCTTTTTGGAACAAACTGCGTTATACGAAGTTAACGTCAAGATGTAAAATGGTAATTTAGCTTCACTGTATTACGGGGGCCAGTGCTTTAACACTCCTCATTCTTTAAATTTATTTAAATGCATTACTTTTTCACATTACTCGCTACAATCTTCCAACAAACTCTCCCCGCTTTCCAGTGAACGTGGGCCTACGTCGTGGAAGTTTTACACGTCTCCCATCCAACACGCCACGCTTTATAAATGGGACGAATGGCGCGGACAACGGTGGCGGTTATCTCCAGTGGTGAGCAGCGGCGTCATTGGATGGGCTCTTTCACCTCCGGTAATAAGTACAGTTCTCGGGGAATAGTCAGGCGTGGCCCGTAGGTTGAGTACGGAAACATTGCCCAATCTTCACACTTTTTTTCAGTGACGACACTGGCGGTGTCTGGGGACGAACGTTGTCGTCCAGAATGAGAAATCTGGACTCCAGGCACCGAGACGGGGCTTTGTAGTGCACTGTTCTGTTTAATACTTGGAAGAATTCACGCTAATACCCTCCTGCGACACTTCGTCCAAATGGTGCCCTGCTGTAAAGAGGATTCCATGAAAACTATAAGTTTAGGTCACCTTTCATTTGACCTTTGTTTGTACTCGATAAAGATGGTGGATCGTGAGGGAAGATATACGTCGCCCTTCATCCGTCAGACTGTGAATCCAACAACGGCTCAAAGGCTAATCCAGGTGTCATCAAATAGTTTAATGGTAGGCTATGACAACCTCGTAACTCCATCTGTTTGTCGAAACCCTTCATTACTGTAACCATTACTTCCTTTATCAAAGAGAGATATGAAAGCGCATGCATGCCTCTAATCTGTCAATAAATAGGCTTCTACTGTATCGTTACATATGTGGCAACTTTACCTGTATCACTTCATATATTTTTAAGAGACCGTTTTTGCTCCTGCTGCAAAATTTAGCAAAACTGATTTACAAGGGTTTCTTTGCCTACCATCGAGGGGCGATTCGATGCAACAAAACGTTGCTTTCAACGTCAAATCTTAAGTTTTAGCAAGAGTCCAAAGTCCGAGCGTTAGCACCTCTGGTCAGCAATCGGGAGGAATTATCCTTTTGTTCAACTAGTTTGTCAGAATACAGAATACCTGTAGTTTCAGACATTTCTCACAATTTTCACATTTCAGCTGTTCCTTGTCTTATGGGGCGAGGTGGCGCAGTGGTTAGCACACTGGACTCGCATTCGGGAGGACGACGGTTCAATCCCGTCTCCAGCCATCCTGATTTAGGTTTTCCGTGATTTCCCTAAATCGTTTCAGGCAAATGCCGGGATGGTTCCTTTGAAAGGGAACGGCCGATTTCCTTCCCAATCCTTCCCTAACCCGAGCTTGCGCTCCGTCTCTAATGACCTCGTTGTCGACGGGACGTTAAACACTAACAACCACCAACCACCACCTGGTCTTATGTCGCTGCTTTCGATGACGTAGGCGTCATGAAAACGATTTTGCCAGTGAGAAATAGCACCACACTCCGCAGATAATGCATCATAAACTCGTACAAGCGCTGTGGATTTCGGTTCGACTCCTGCCACATAAGTTTTCGTCCCTGCTGTCGAATCTTTACATGAAGGTTCAGCGACCCAAATGATCAGAGGTGGGATTAAATTCCATTGTGAAAGTATATCAGTAATAGGGTTTGTTGGTAAGGTTACTGTCCTTAGTGACAGTGCGAAGAATTGCAGGACATTTTGAATAGAATGAACAGTCTAGTTTGTACAGAACATGGACTGAATGAAAAAAGGAGAAACATGGAAGTAATGAGGAGTAACAGAAATGTGAAATGAGATTAGTGATAAACTTGAAATCAAAACTGCGCACTACTAAGCAGGCGAAGAAATGGAATTTTTCTGCCTTGAAAGCAAGATACACTTGATGGATGAACCAAGGAGGACATATAAAGTAGACTAGGTCAGTCAGAGGTGGAATTCCGGACCGGAAGCCTGCTGCCATCAAAAATCGGCCTCAATCTCGGGAAGAATATTCGGAGATGTTTTGTCGGCAGCACACCATTTTATGAAAATTGTAAGCTTCCCTCGCTCATTTGGACTTCCATACAAATTTCCCAGTTCAGTTGCGATTCCATAGTAGAAAGTGGTACAGGTGACGTACAGTAGTACACTGAACAAGCCTTCCCACCAGAGACTTGTTTTCAGTGTCATACGCAAAGTTCACAAAAACAGATCTGGTATCGCGTTGGAGTCTTCACAAGATACAAGCAGACGATATGTGATTCTAATAAGTGTTGAAGATGGCTAGTTCTATGAAACATGTCCCAGGAAGCCAATACATTGCTTTTATTTGCCCACACCGTAAAGCAGTAACAGTGTAGAATATGAAGCGATGCCTTTCACAAAGTTAATAAATCTCGAGAGCATGATAAACCCGAATAATGTAAATGAGCAGTATCACGACTCACACATATGAACTAGAGATTGATCCAAAGTGCCAGATCCTTCTAAAGAGTAGATGATGCGTGATTCGGAAAAAATGATACGTAGCTCATCTGATTTCATAATGCGCCTCTGGTGGCTTCAATGTGAAGAATGAAAATTTTGTGCTACGCTGCTGCAACAGTGCCCCATGCCACACCCTTAGGAAAACGTTTCACAAGCTACAAAAAGTGTATTCTACGTGCACAAGTAGATTTGCATACCTCATTGGTACATGTTGGTTTTCTCACCCGTGAAAGCAATAGATGATGCTGTTTGGTTTGTGGTGCACTCAACTGCACAGTCATCAGTGCCCGTACAAAGTCCCAATTATTCAGCAGTCCAATTTTTTCACAATCAATCTATCCACTGTCACGAACGATGACGATCATGATGAAATGATGAGAACAACACAAACACCCAGTTACCGGGCAAAGAAAATCCCCAACACGGCTGGGAGTCGAACCCGGGACCCCATGATCCAGAGGCAGCAATGCTAGCCACTAGACAAAAGCAACAGAAAATAAAAAAGTTCAGGTATTTTTTCAATTTATTGGCTGTCAGGCCATACCCATTCCGCCATCCAGGTTATGACGGTATGTGAGTATGCACAACAGAATACCCAGTCTCCAAGTGTAAGAAAAAAATATGTGCGGCCTGGTCAGTAATCGAATCTGGGCCCTATAATTTAACATTCCACCACACTGACCACATACCTACCGAGGCAAACGACAGATCACTTTTTCGTTACAGTACATTAAAGAAAATACACTACCGGCCATTAAAATTGCTACATCAAGAAGAAATCCAGATGATAAACGGGTATTCACTGGACAAATATATTATACTAGAACTGACATGTGATTACATTTTCACGCAATTTGGGTGCATAGATCCTGAGAAATCAGTACCCAGAACAACCACTTCTGATCGTAATAACGGCCTTGATACGCCTGGGCGTTGAGTCAAACAGAGTTTGGATGGCGTGTACAGGTACAGCTGCCCATGTAGCTTCAACACGATACCACAGTTCGTCAAGAGTAGTGACTGGCGTATTGTGACGAGCCAGTTGCTCGGCCACCATTGACCAGACGTTTTCAATTGGTAAGAGATTTGGAGCATGTGCTGGCCAGGGCAGCAGTCGAACACTTTCTGTATCCAGAAAGGCCCGTACAGGACCTGCAATATGCGGTCGTGCATTATCCAGCTGAAATGTAGGGTTTCGCAGGGATCGAATGAAGGGTGCAGCCACGGGACGTAACACATCTGAAATGTAACGTCCACTCTTCAAAGTGCCGTCAAGGCGAACAAGAGGTGACCGAGACATGTAAGCAATGGCACCCCATACCATCGGCCCGAGTGATACACGCTTCCAATGTGCGTTCACCGCGATGTCGCCAAACAAGGATGCGACCATAATGATGCTGTAAACAAAACCTTGATTCATCCGAAAAAATGACGTTTTTTCATTCGTGCACATAGGTTCGTGGTTGAGTACACCATCGCAGGGGCTCCTGTCTGTGATGCAACGTCAAGGGTAACCGCAGCCATGGTCTCCGAGCTGATAGTCCATGCTGCTGCAAACGTCGTCGAACTGTTCGTGCAGATGATCGTTGTCTTGCAAACGTCCCCATCGGTTGACTCATGGATAGAGACGTGGCTGCACAATCCGTTGCAGCCGTGCGGATAAGATGCCTGTCATCTCGACTGCTAGTGATACGAGGCCGTTGGGACCCAGCACGGCGTTCCGTATTACTCTCCTGAACCCATCGATTCGATATTATGTTAACAGTCATTGGATCTCGACCAATGCGAGCAGCAATGTCGCGATACGATAAACACCAATCGCGATAGTCGGAAACGTGATGGTACGCATTTCTCCTCCTTACACGAGGCATCACAACAACGTTTCACCAGGCAACGCCCGTCAACTGCTGTTTGTGTGTGAGAAATCGGTTGGAAACTTTTCTCATGTCAACACTTTGTTGGTGTCACCACCAGCGCCAACCTTGTGTGAATTCTCTGAAAATATAATCATTTGCATATCACAGCATCTTCTTCCTGTCGGTTAAATTTCGCGTCTGTAGCACGTCATCTTCGTGGTGTAGCAATTTTAATGGCCAGTAGTGTACTCCCAGCCTCATATTTCGGCTCTTGATTTGAAAAAGAATATCTCAAATTTTAGAAGCTCAATAAGCGTTTACATACTTTTAAGTGAGTTATTACTTCTTATCCTTTGACTTAGGATCGCATTCGGAACGTGTTGTCAGCGAACATATAAGCTGCGGTGTTCAGCCACCGCGCGGTCAAAGCGTACCTCAAAGCGACCCAGGCATCACTCCCCTCCCTATAGCTCATCCATCGCTCACCACCACTCTCACAAATCAGACAGTAAGCCATCCCACTAGCTCACTGCTCCCCATCACTCTCATGGTCGAGACCGCACAGAGAATTTCACACTGCGTCACTCTGTTCTCTGCGCTCTTGGCACAGTGATACAGCTTGCAGTTCGCTTTGTTGACTGAGCACCTCTCCAACCGAGTTCAGCTCTTTACAAAAATACTAGTATGTATAAAACATAATTATTTTAACATACATGATAGCGCATTTATACAGGTTGTCTGAGGAGGAATAGTCAATATTCAGGGATATAACAGGCACGAATACTAAATAGGGACATGCTGTATTCCAAATGGCTTCTGAGATGGAACACATTTAATGTTACTTTTATAAGTTTTCCTTGAATAACACGAAATTCGCGACCTCTAGCCAAAACCTGTCACAATACAAAATTAAACTACATTAATTTCCTATAAAAAGGTCCTACACATTTTTTCTCAAACGTTGCGTAAGAGGAACGAGCGAATACTGAAAATCTCCTGCGATGCACATGTGCTGAGATGTAGGTAAGTTTTTTAAGCCAATATGAAGTAGTTTCCTGACTTAGCAGACCACATGTGCTATATAAAATTATTCGACTTTGTCTACACTAATCTGGTACACTGTAAACAATGACAGTGTACTGAATAATAAAGAAAATAAATAACAATGTACATTAAATATGTTCCATCTCAGAAACTATTCAAAATAGCGCATATGTCAACGTAAAGTTTTGCTTCCATTCCTGTCATATCCCTGAATACTGACCATTCTTCCTGGGACAACTTGTATACTACGTTTAATTTTTTATTTATTCATTTAACCTGAACAGATTAATGCCTTCAGAACCCCTTTTACATCAGATATATCAGACCAGATTTTTATATATCATTACAAAATTTATTAAAATCACAGTTACGTAAAAATCATAACGTTTTAATTTGGCATCTCTTCTTCTTCCCTCTGCCTGCATTAGCCATTTCCCTGTTACGCCTTCTCAGGTGAAACTGCTAATTTTCCGCAGTCTTCCTCAATATCTTCTGTCTGGTGGATAATAATTATCATCAGTTTTGGTAATCTTCCATCTTCCATTCTTGTGACATAATCATTCCAGTTGTTCCTGTAGTCTTTAATCTGTTGATTTTGCTTGCGGGTTTCGTGGCAAATATATGTATGCGGGTGTGACTATAGGCTGCATTATGGGTAGGTGCAAGCTGAAATGCTGTAACGTTTGAAGAAAAAGCTACACACTTGAATTTCACAGTGAAGGGGCAGAATATTAGCATTATTTGCAAGTTCCTAAGTCGAATCGAAGTTTGAAAGGTCAGTTTTGAAACAGGCTTCCCGCCTACTGTCTGAGGTCTGTAGAGGACGCACATTAGACAAATTTTGTTAAGAAATTTGATATTTTCGAACATATATTTGATTTTTTTGTCTTCATTACTGTTGTATGTGAGTAGGACGGTGGATAATAAGCCAATGTGTTTGTTATGCCGCTACTTCCCCTCGTCATCTGCTACTTCTGTGGTGTCTTAGAATAGTGGAGACAATGCTTGTCTTGAACCAGGTGTCCCCGTTCGTTACAAGAGAGACATGGATGTCGATATTCTGAAATATATGGCGGCGGTCGTCGATATGATTTGAAAGAGGTAGCCAACAATGCTTTACACTAACAATAGGCACTGGTAAAACTAGTGCCTGCATGAAGTTCGTACATCACAAAAGCACTACTTTTTTCCAAACTTTATCCGCAACAATATCCTGCCATCTCTTTTTCATACGCTATGTAGCCAAAATTCGGACATCTCATTACGCGAAATATTTATCTTTTTTGCAGTCCAGACACTCTGTGACCTAAATGGTACTGAAACAGAGGATGGCAGACTAAAGGCCGAAATACTAAATGTCTTTTTCCAAAGCTGTTTCACAGAGGAAGACAGCACTGTAGTTCCTTCTCTAGATTGTCGCATATATGACAAAACGGTGGAATCGAAAAAGACGACAGAAGGATAGAGAAACAATTAAAATCGCTCAAAAGAGGAAAGGCCGTTGGGCCTGATGGGATACCAGTTCGATTTTACACAGAGTCCGCGAAGGAACTTGCCTCCCTTCTTGCAGCGGTGTACCGTAGGTATCCAGAAGAGCGTAGCGTTCCAAAGGATTGCAAAAGGGCACAGGTCATCCCCGTTTTCAAGAAGAGATGTCGAACAGATGTGCAGAACTATAGACCTATATCTCTAACGTCCATCAGTTGTAGAATTTTGGAACACGTACTGTGTTCGAGTATAATGACTTTTCTGGAGACTAGAAATCTACTCTATGGGAATCAGCATGGGTTTCGAAAAAGACGATCGTGTGAAACCCAGCTCGCGCTATTCGTCCACGAGACTCAGAGGACCATAGACACCGGTTTCCAGGTAGATACCGTGTTTCTTGACTTCCGCAAGGCGTTTGATACAGTTCCCCACAGTCGTTCAATGAACAAAATAAGAGCATATGGACTATCAGAGCAATTGTGTGATTGGATTGAAGAGTTCCTAGATAACAGAACGCAGCATGTCATTCTCAATGGAGAGAAGTCTTCCGAAGTAAGAGTGAATTTAGGCGTGCCGCAGGGGAGTGTCGTAGGACGTTGTGGATAACATAGGAATTTCACTGAGGCTTTTTTCGGATGATGCTGTGGTACATCGAGAAGTTGTAACAATGGAAAATTGTACTGAAATGCAGGAGGATCTGCAGCGAATTGACGCATGGGGCAGGGAATGGCAATTGAATCTCAATGTAGACAAGTGTAATGTGCTGCGAATACATAGAAAGAAAGATCCCTTATCATTTAGCTACAATATAACAGCTTAGCAACTGGAAGCAGTTTATTCCATAAATTATCTGGGAGTAGGCATTACGAGTGATTTAAAATGGAATGATCATATAAAGTTGATCGTCAGCAAAGCAGATGCCAGACTGAGATGCATTGGAAGAATCCTAAGGAAATGCAATCCGAAAACAAAGGAAGTAGGTTACAGTACTCTTGTTCGCCCACTGCTTGAATACTGCGCACCAGTGTGGGTTCCGTACCAGATAGGGTTGATAGAGGAGATAGAGAACATCCAACGGAGAGCAGCGCGCTTCGTTACAGGATCATTTAGTAATCGCGAAAGCGTTACGGCGATGATAGATAAACTCCAGTGGAAGATTCTGCAGGAGAGACGCTCAGTATATCGGTACGGGCTTTTGTTGAAGTTTCGAGAACATACCTTCACCGAGGAGTCAAGTAGAATATTGCTCCCTCCTACGTATATCTCGCGAAGAGACCATGAGGATAAAATCAGAGAGATTAGAGCCCACACAGAGGCATACCGACAATCCTTCTTTCCACGAACAATACGAGACTGGAGTAGAAGGGAGAACCGATAGAGGTGCTCAAGGTACCGTCCGTCACACACCATCAGGTGACTTGCGGAGTATGGAAGTAGATGTAGATGTAGAAGTCCTTGTGTATTGCCAGAGTTATCTTTGCAAGTTTCTTAATCACTAACACTTCGAGTTATAGAATGTGCCGCCTGTAAGTTTGTTCTCACACGAAACTTTTGCTGTTTAAAACGTCTGTCTTAATAATAAAGATTTTAATTTTCCCAGCGTACCTTTCAGTGCTGCACAACAATATGTCAACCACATTACCTTCGCCGAGAAGAATGACGAACATTGTACAGTACCATTTTACCAAAATGGATGAAAAAGGAAAATGCCGCTACTGTCAACCGGTAATTGCCATGTCCTCAGGCTCATCTTAAAACCTGAAGAGACATCTAAAATCGTAACATCCTGCAGTACCTCTGGAACGATGTGTCGATAAAGATCGTCATCAATCGATGCAGAAATTCGAGAAATCATTTCCCATGAACCATCGTTACTGACGGCTGCTTCTACTTCCCGTGAAAAGTATCCTCCCAGAAAGGCAAACAGTGTCTCAAGCTCTATCAAGTCGATCAGTGTTGTCAGGTTTTGGTCCAAGTCCTGATTTATTTCCTTTTGTGATGCCCTTATCCTGCTTTTCATTTACAACAACCGATAAGTACAGGATTTTAAAAGATACCAGGTGTACCGGTATGAAATGAGGGTTTTTTTTGTGAAAATGAAACACTAATTTTGAATTGAAAAGTAAAAACTATTTTTTTAAAAAAAGTACTGACCATTGCTTTCTATACATTTTGACCACCTTTCTGGCAATTTGTGGACACTACACCAATGAATTGTTCATCTTTTGAAGCAAACCAATCAGACATCCAATTTTCGACTTCTTCGTAGGAATCGAAGTGTTCCTCAGCCAATGCGTGTTCTCATTGATGAACATGGTAGTCGAGCCGGCCGAAGTAGCCGTGCGGTTAAAGGCGCTGCAGTCTGGAACCGCAAGACCGCTACGGTCGCAGGTTCGAATCCTGCCTCGGGCATGGATGTTTGTGATGTCCTTAGGTTAGTTAGGTTTAACTAGTTCTAAGTTCTAGGGGACTAATGACCTCAGCAGTTGAGTCCCATAGTGCTCAGAGCCATTTGAACCATTTGAACATGGTAGTCGGAAGGGGCAGGTCTGGTGAATACGGCGGGTGGAGTAGCAGCTCACAGCCAAGTGTTTTGATAGTATCCTGAAACAGTTTTGCTTTGTGTGCAGGTGCATTGTCGTGTAAAAAAATTACTTTGCCATGTCTTCTAGCCCATTCCGGTCTTTTTTCGATCAATGCATAGCTGAAATTGATCATTTGTTGTCTGTAGCGATTATTATTCACAGTTTCACCGGGTTTTGGAAGCTCATGATACACCACACCTTTCTGACCCCACCAAACACAGAGCATTGTCTTCTTGCCGAATCGATCTGGCTTTTCAGTCATGTTGATGGTTGTCCTGGATTAACCCATGATTTTTCCCGTTTAGGATTCTTAAAATAAATTCATTTTTCATCGCCAGTAACAATTTTCTTTCATGTGTCTGAAGCAAAATTTGACAAATGGTTTTTCGGTCTTCCATCTGTCTTTCATTCAATTCACGTGGCACCCATTTTCCACACTTTTGGATCTTTCCCATAGCTTTCAAATGGTCAGAAATTATTTGTTGTGCAATTGCTTCTGACTCGAAGTATCATCTTCATCCAACATTGCTTGCAATTCGGCGTCTTCGCACTTTTTTGGTGGTCTTCTACGTTCTTCATTTCTTACATCAAAATCATTATTTCTCAACCGTTGAAACCATCTTTCGCATGTTGCTTCTGATAGAACATGATCACCATATGCCTCGACAAGCATTCGATACAACTCTGCAGCACTTTTTTTCAAATGAAAACAAAAAAATTAATGCTTTCCGCTAATCACCACTTTCTGGTACGAAATTCGGCATTGTTAACGCGATGAAAACATATGATGTTGTTTGTTCCATGACTTGATGTATACTAAATATCTTTGACAGACGTCATACCAACCAAACAAAAAAAATTAACGCTCGTTTACAACAAATGTTCCCTATCGACACATTTGTATCTTAACGCTCATTTCATACCGGTACACCTGGTATATAAAATTTGGGCAATATATATATATATATATATATATATATATATATATATATATATATATATCCTTTTCCCAAATTATTATTTACCAAGTCGAAAAACGTTGTCAAACTTTCTAATACCCAGTTTGCGTCATGCGTTATTTGATAAAATTAAAAATGGTTTGGCCACCGCAAAGACAGTCTGCCGCGCCGGGTAGCCGCGCAGTCTCGGGCGCCTTGTCACGGTCCGCGCGGCACCTCCCTCGGGCATGGGTGTGTGTGTTGTCCTCATCGTGAGTTAGTTTAAGTTAGATTAAGTAGTGTGTAAGCTTAGGGACCGATTACCTCAGCAGTTTGCTCCCATAGGACCTTACCACAAATTTCCAAATTTTCCAAAGGTAGTGTGCTTTAGGTCTGATGCATGCGTGAGTGAAAATAACATTAGTTTCTATGCGCTCACTGCACATTTAATAGATGAGAAGACTGAACTGAAGTCATACATTTTAGAGTGTTCGCAATTCGAAGGTAGACTCACAACAGGACACATCTGAAACTGGATAAAGTCTGTTATCCACAATGCAACATCAGTTTTAAAATAACTTCCGTAATAACAGATCAAATATGAATTTAACTGCCATATTTTTGAAACTTCCACATATCCCATGCTTTCCACATTTTTTAAATCTTACTGTGCAACACCCAGTTCAGAAGTCGATACAAAAACTGTGGACGAGGTCAAATGAGTTGCTATGTTATTTTAAGGAGAGACTCTTTGCCTCATCCAAACTTGTTGAAATGCAAGAAAATTAAAAAAAAAGACCGAATGAAACCAAAACAAGATGTCCCAACCAGATGGAACTCTACTTAATAAGTTTTGCACAGATTTACTTTAAATAAAAATCCTGTAATTTCTTGCCCCTCTATTTTAGGTGGAAAGTCGATCACCTTAAACCTAAAGTTAGATACTGGGAGATAATGCAACAGGATTTACAGATTTTGAAAGTTTTCGGTGAGGTAACCAAAGAAGTGTCCTCAGAATAATTGTCTGTTTCAAAAATGAAAATCTTGCCGAGATTAATGGAACGGCAACTGAAACCTTTTAAAGACAAAAATAAAGAATATTGTCACTGGTTGATAATTTGCTTGAAGGGTTATCAGATCGGTTTGGAGTTATCACCAGCAACGAATTTGATTAGCCAGGCAACGTTACTGGAACCTCGATTCAAAGGCATGGATTTACAGACGACAAAACATTTAAGGACTGCTACATGAAGGCTACTGCAGAAATGTAAGCTTTGGTTGTTCAGTAAGAAAAACACAGCTCACTTCTCAACCAATTACCACTGTAACGCGTGACAGTTTTTCAATCTGAGAGGAGTTTAGTGACACTATTAGTCAGCTTCAAGCAAGTCACAACTCAGAAAGAGTGTAGATTGTCGAATTGGACAAATACACTCCTGGAAATTGAAATAAGAACACCGTGAATTCATTGTCCCAGGAAGGGGAAACTTTATTGACACATTCCTGGGGTCAGATACATCACATGATCACACTGACAGAACCACAGGCACATAGACACAGGCAACATAGCATGCACAATGTCGGCACTAGTACAGTGTATATCCACCTTTCGCAGCAATGCAGGCTGCTATTCTCCCATGGAGACGATCGTAGAGATGCTGAATGTAGTCCTGTGGAATGGCTTGCCATGCCATTTCCACCTAGCGCCTCAGTTGGACCAGCGTTCGTGCTGGACGTGGAGACCGCGTGAGACGACGCTTCATCCAGTCCCAAACATGCTCAATGGGGGACAGATCCGGAGATCTTGCTGGCCAGGGTAGTTGACTTACACCTTCTAGAGTACGTTGGGTGGCACGGGATACATGCGGACGTGCATTGTCCTGTTGGAACAGCAAGTTCCCTTGCCGGTCTAGGAATGGTAGAACGATGGGTTCGATGACGGTTTGGATGTACCGTGCACTATTCAGTGTCCCCTCGACGATCACCAGTGGTGTACGGCCAGTGTAGGAGATCGCTCTCCACACCATGATGCCGGGTGTTGGCCCTGTGTGCCTCGGTCGTATGCAGTCCTGATTGTGGCGCTCACCTGCACGGCGCCAAACACGCATACGACCATCATTGGCACCAAGGCAGAAGTGACTCTCATCGCTGAAGACGACACGTCTCCATCCGTCCCTCCGTTCACGCCTGTCGCGACACCACTGGAGGCGGGCTGCACGATGTTGGGGCGTGAGCGGAAGACGGCCTAACGGTGTGCGGGACCGTAGCCCAGCTTCATGGAGACGGTTGCGAATGGTCCTCGCCGATACCCCAGGAGTAACAGTGTCCCTAATTTGCTGGGAAGTGGCGGTGCGGTCCCCTACGGCACTGCGTAGGATCCTACGGTCTTGGCGTGCATCCGTGCGTCGCTGCGGTCCGGTCCCAGGTCGACGGGCACGTGCACCTTCCGCCGACCACTGGCGACAACATCGATGTACTGTGGAGACCTCACGCCCCACGTGTTGAGCAATTCGGCGGTACGTCCACCCGGCCTCCCGCATGCCCACTATACGCCCTCGCTCAAAGTCCGTCAATTGCACATACGGTTCACGTCCACGCTGTCGCGGCATGCTACCAGTGTTAAAGACTGCGATGGAGCTCCGTATGCCACGGCAAACTGGCTGACACTGACGGCGGCGGTGCACAAATGCTGCGCAGCTAGCGCCATTCGACGGCCAACACCGCGGTTCCTGGTGTGTCCGCTGTGCCGTGCGTGTGATCATTGCTTGTACAGCCCTCTCGCAGTGTCAGGAGCAAGTATGGTGGGTCTGACACACCGGTGTCAGTGTGTTCTTTTTTCCATTTCCAGGAGTGTATTTAGCGGAAAGATATTTGACTAGAAACAGCGACCCCTTAAACGTGCAGGAAACAAGAAAATTGCTTGGATAACGCTGTATCAATTGATTCTAAGAGTATTGTATGTCACAGTAACATCAGTAGCCTGTGAATGAATATTTTCAGAAGCAGGACAAATATGCACCGAGAAGAGAAATAATCTGACAGCGACTAAAATGAGTCAAATTTTATTTATAAACGACAATATAGATTAATTTTCCCCTTTTGGGTACAGATGTGGTAATACTGAACGTAAATCACGACTGCAGATGCACTTCAATTACGGATTGTAATTCTTATACTGTGTTTTTTCCAATAAAAGTAGCAAAATATAACATGAATCAGTCTTCATTCTTAAAATTTTTCCACTTGATAAAAAATTATTACGATTTTTTGTGATATTTCTAATTTTTAATTTAAAACTTATGTATTCGAAAATCATTAGGGAAATACAAAATTATTACCCATCTTTGTATGTTGTTTCAAATTAGTGTCAAATCAGATAAAAATACAGGTTTAGCGACCTGTAATAAAAGGGAATGTCCCTTTGCTTTATCTATTTTTGTGAGTGAATGATGAGTGGAGGGTCATGATGAACTAGTTCATTCGAGGGAGTGACCAGTTCTGATCCGATCTCCGAAAAGAACAGTTTTTCCCATCTCTAATACGAAAAGGCCGAGAGTACATCCTACCGCTGACTTACGAGCATGGCGCACAGCCAAACACTATTGCTCACATCGTAACACTTCGTAGCCCTTCGCACATCTTCGGTAGATTAACAATATCCGTTTGTATATTGAATTCATCGGTTTATTGAATAACTTTATTATTGTAGTGAAGTGCTGAGGACTTTAATCATTAATATTTAATAAAGTAAAATCGGTGTTTCACAGCAGATCAGTAGCGGTACTGTCGAGTAGCATCCGTTTTCACGGCTTTCATGAAGTATGAGAAAATTATTATAAATATCGATGTATGTAATATCGATATTTATAAACGTTCGGCGCTATCGAAACAGAAATAACGATATTTCCCTATAGGGATTAATATTTTCAGTACATAACAGAATCCTAGAAAAGTGATCGAAGTTATAGAAATGATTAACAAATAATTAACAATCGACAAACACTTTATTATAACCAGCATTTACCAATAAAAGACTCACAATGTACTATAAAATAACTTATTTACAAAAATTAATTAATGAAACAAGTAATCATGACCGATAGACATTCACAGAATTTTTTGTTTAATTTGATCCTCAGTCAGGCTGCTTCTGTTATCTGGCACAATGAAGTTTACTAAGGAAGCCACTCTTTCGGACGAAACGGAAGTGGCTTGGCATATTAAGTATTTTTTGAGCAATTTCCGACAAAACAGGTGTGAAATGATGACTAAAAGTTTCAGAGTCTATTTTTCGTTAAACACCTGTGCAGTAATGTCCACTGTGAGACATTTACTGTCAGATTTTGCAGAGATTGGTTAAAGTTGGACAGTGCAAGAATTTTGCTGGTGAGAACTATAGAGCCTATGAATAATGTAACGGAATATTTAAACATCGTCATTAATGTTCTGAAGAAATATCGATATTTCAGTTTGTCGATATTTTTTTACCGTCCCTTGTTCGCGTTACCCTCTTCACTCTCGAGATTCACCATTGCGCGTATGGTCGGTCCAATTGTTACCGCCGCCCCCGTGGGACACAGCTTTCTGCTCACTGTCAGCTTACGGTGCAGCACTGCTTAACACAACGAAATGATTTCCGCTGTCTGCCAAGTTTCAATAAGCATACGATTTGGAAAAATTAGTACCCCTCAAAACAGGTGTCACCTCACAAAGTATATCACGGAATGTGGGAAAGTAGCAAAACAAGGTGTAATTCTATAGAAGGATGTTGAAATTAGGTACACTGATTAAGGTAAGGGACTGAAGACGTTCACCACAGACTCAATTAGGGAATAATTATGTTTGGAAAACACTGATGAGCAGAAGGGACAGTACATACAGGGTGTTACAAAAAGGTACGGCCAAACTTTCAGGAAACATTCCTCACACACAAAGAAAGAAAATATGTTATGTGGACATGTGTCCGGATACGCCTACTTTCCATGTTAGAGCTCATTTTATGACTTCAAATCACATTAATCATGGAATGGAAACACACAGCAACAGAACGTACCAGCGTGACTTCAAACACTTTGTTACAGGAAATGTTCAAAATGTCCTCCGTTAGCGAGGATACATGCATCCACCCTCCGTCGCATGGAATCCCTGATGCGCTGATGCACCCTGGAGAATGGCGTATTGTATCACAGCCGTCCACAATACGAGCATGAAGAGTCTCTACATTTGGTACCGGGGTTGCGTAGACAAGAGCTTTCAAATGCCCCCATAAATGAAAGTCAAGAGGGTTGAGGTCAGGAGAGCGTGGAGGCCATGGAATTGGTCCGCCTCTACCAATCCATCGGTCACCGAATCTGTTGTTGAGAAGCGTACGAACACTTCGACTGAAATGTGCAGGAGCTCCATCGTGCATGAACCACATGTTGTGTCGTACTTGTAAAGGCACATGTTCTAGCAGCACAGGTAGAGTATCCCGTATGAAATCATAACGTGCTCCATTGAGCGTAGGTGGACGAAACTAAAATGAGCTCTAACATGGAAATTAAGCGTTTCAAGACACATGACAACATACCATCTTTTCTTTGTTTGTGCGTGAGGAATGTTTCCTGAAAGTTTGGCAGTACATTTTTGTAACACCCTGTATATACACTGAAGCGCCAAAGACATTGGTATAAGCATGCGTATTCAAATACAGAGATACGTAAAAAGGCAGATTATGACGCTGCAGTCGGCAACACCTATATAAGACAAGAATGAGATTTTCACTCTGCAGCGGAGTGTGTGCTGATATGAAACCTCCTGGAAGATTAAAACTGTGTGCCCGACCGAGACTCGAACTCGGGACCTTTGCCTTTCGCGGGCAAGTGGTCTACCAACTGAGCTACCGAAGCACGACTCACGCCCGGTACCCACAGCTTTACTTCTGCCAGTATAAGACAAGTTTCTGGGGCAGTTGTTAGATCTGTTACTGCTCCTACGATGGCAGACCATCAGGATTTAAGTGAGTTTGAACGTGGTGTTATGGTCGGCGCACGAGCGATGGGACACAGCATCTCCAAGGTAGCGATAAAGGGGATTTTCCCGTATGACCATTTCACAAGTGTACCCAAAAAATCAAATCTTCGACATTGCTGCGGCCGGAAAAAGATCTTGCAAGAACGGGACAAACGACGACTGAAGAGAATCGTTCAACGTGACACAAGTGCAACCCTTCCGCAAATTGCTGCAGATTTGAATGGTGGGGCATCAACGTCATTGTGGCAACCATTCAACGGAACATCATCGATATGGGCTTTCGGAGACGAAGGTCCACTCGTGTATCTTTCATGACTGCACGACACAAAGCTTTACGCCTCGCCTGAGCCCGTCAACACCGACATGGGACTGTTGATGACTGGATATATGTTGCCTGGTCGGACGAGTCTCGTTTCTAACTGTACCGAGCGGATGGACGTGTACAGGTATGGAGACAACCTCATCAATCCCTGATCCTACTTGTCAACAAGGGACTGTTCAAGCTGGTGGAGGCTCTGTAATGGTGTGAGACGTGTGCATTTGGAGTGATATGGAACCCCTAATACGTCTAGATACGACTCAGGTGACATGTACATAAGCATCCCGTCTAATCATCTGCATCCATTCATGTACGTTGTGCATTCCGACGGGCTTGGGCAATTCCAGCAGGACGATGCGACACTCCACGCGTCCAGAATTGCCACAGAGTGGCTCCAGAAACACTCATCTGAGTTTAAACACTTACTCTGGCCATTAAACTCGCCAGACATGAACATTTTTGAGCGTATCTAGGATGCCCTGAAACGTGCTGTTCAGAAGGGATCTCCAACCGCTCGTACTCTTACGGATTACTGGTGTTATTTCCAACCAGCACCACTTCAGACATTAGTCGAGTCCATGCCACTTCGTGTTGCGGCATTGCGAGTGCTCGCACGCGCCCTTCGCGATACTAGGCAGGCATACCAGTTTCTTTGGCTGTTCAGTGTATATATGGAACTGCTTAATTTCCTTCCCGCCCTAACTTTCACATTTCCATTTCCAGCGACTCTATACGTAGATATTAACACAACTGCTCCTAATTTTAAAAGCGGAGCTGACTCCGTGCGCTCGCCATTGTCAACCTGACACACCGGCGCCGCAAACGGCATTAAAGACGCGTAAGGCGTACAAAACTGCATAAGGCTTGAAATTACGTGTAATGAGCTCTCATCATCGAACAGTGGATGACTACAGTATGACTAACTTGCTCTTCGTCTTGAGAAAAGTTATTTTTTGACGCATACCTCCTGAACTAAGAGTCTTACAACGATATAATTGTACAGGTACATTCTGTGGTAAACTGTCTCCAAACTGTGTTGTGAATGAGGTTAGTAGTAAAGAAGTAATAAACTAAAGCGTCGTGACTGATGCTGAAGGCTTACTGCTTGGAAAGCGAAAATTTAGCACGTGACAAATTTTCCCTGATATTATTTTGAGTGGGGTGTCACCGAGAAAAGTTTCGTAAGAGTTTAAATAATGTGTTATGTTTGCTAGGGGCGCACTCATACTCAAACACTGGATGAATAACGTCTGGGCAATTTACACACAGTAAGTCACTCTTTGTACAAAGTCTCTAGCTTTAATATTTGACTTACTGTGTCAAATCTTTAAGGAAAGGTTTTACCTACTAATATCAGATTTTTAAAGTTTGTAGAGACATTTTGTGAAATATTGAAATACAATTTTTCTTGCCCCTCGAACCCAGTAGATGGGCAACCTTCATCAATGACTGGGTGATCGACCGAAGGTTACAAACGCTCAGAAATATGGATTGCTGCTGCCGCATTCAGATGCACATTTTGATGAATTCGGGAATGAAACACACGCTCCGAAAAGTCGACGATTATAATAACGACAGCCGGCCGGAGTGGCCGTGCGGTTCTAGGCGCTACAGTCTGGAACCGCGTGACCGCTACGGTCGCAGGTTCGAATCCTGCCTCGGGCATGGATGTATGTGATGTCCTCAGGTTGGTTAGGTTTAAGTGGTTCTAAGTTCTAGGGGACTGATGACCACAGCAGTTATGTCCCGTAGTGCTCAGAGCCATTTGAATCATTTTTATAATAACAACAGGAAGAAACGTCGCTGAGAAGCATCAGGACAAGTGACGACCGCCAAGTGACATTTCTTTGGCGGCAAAGATAAAGTCAGTGGCAGCTGGGAGGATCGCACGACGTCGGGCAAACGCTTTCAGCCGCTCTTGAGCACTGAAGAGATCCGAAAGCGAGTGGGGTAAGGAGAGGGGAGGGGAGGAGGCCGCGGCATCAAACATTGACTCAGAGTCTGGGGGCGGCCGCCGAGACACAGCCCAGACCAGTCGAGCGGCGAGAGGGAGGGGCAGGGACCGCACCACACACCGCGACACACGGCTAATAGCCCAATACACTCTGCACTCCGGCTGGCTGCCTCCGGGCCACGGATGGCAACCACCGGACGAAAAGAATCAGTTTGGTCGGTCGTTGGAAAACAGTCTGCTTATTCGAATGTACACTACTGGCCATTAAAATTGCTACACCAAGAAGAAATGCAAATGATAAACGGGTTTTCATTGGACAAATACATTATACTTGAACTGTCATTTGATTACATTTTCACGCAATTTGGGTGCATAGATCCTGAGAAATCAGTACCCAGAACAACCACCTCTGGCCGTAATAATGGCCGTGATACGCCTGGGCATTGAGTCGAACAGAGCTTGGATGGCGTATACAGGTGTACCTGCCCATGCAGCTTCGATACGATACCACAGTTCATCAAGAGTAGTGACTGGCGTATTGTGACGAGCCAGTTGCTCGGCCACCATTGACCAGACGTTTTCACTTTGTGAGAGATCTGGAGAATGTGCTGGCCAGGGCAGCAGTCGAACATATTCTGTATCCAGAAAGGCCCGTACAGGACCTGCAACATGCGGTCGTGCATTATCCTGCTGAAATGTAGGGTTTCGCAGGGATCGAATGAAGGGTAGAGCCACGGGTCGGAACACATCTGAAATGTAACGTCCACTGTTCAAAGTGCCGTCAATGTGAACAAGAGGTGACCGAGACGTGTAACCAATGGCACCCCATACCATCACGCCGGGTGATACGCCAGTATGACGACGACGAATGCACGATTCCAGTTTGCGTTCACCGTGATGTCGCCAAACACGAATGCGACCATCATGATGCTGTAAACAGAACCTGGATTCATCCGAAAAAATTACGTTTGGCCATTCGTGCACCCAGGTTCGTCGTTGAGTACACCATCGCAGGCGCTCCTCTCTGTGATGCAGCGTCAAGGGTAACCGCAGCCATGTTCTCCGAGCTGATAGTCCATGCTGGTGCAAACGTCGACGAATTATTCGTGCAGATGGTTGTTGTCTTGCAAACGTCCTCATCTGTTGACTCAGGGATCGAGACGTGGCTGCACGATCCGTTACAACCATGCGAATAAGATGCCTGTCATCTCGACTGCTAGTGACACGAGGCCGTTGAGATCCAGCACGGCGTTCCGTATTACCCCCCCCTGAACCCACCGATTCCATATTCTGCTAACATTCATTGGATCCCGACCAACGAGAGCAACATTGTCGCGATACTATAAATAGCAACCGCGATAGGCTACAATCCGACCTTTATCAAAGTCGGAAACGTCATGGTGGCTGGCCGGTGTGGCCGTGCGGTTCTAGGCGCTTCAGTCTGGAACCGCGTGACCGCTACGGTCGCAGGTTCGAATCCTGCCACGGGCATGGATGTGTGTGATGTCCTTAGGTTAGTTAGGTTTAAGTAGGTCTAAGTTCTAGGTGACTGATGACCACCGATGTTAAGTCCCATAGTGCTCAGAGCAATTTGAACCAATTTGAAACGTGATGGTACGCATTTGTCCTCCTTACACGAGGCATCACAACAACGTTTCACCAGGCGACGCCGGTCAGTTACTGTTTGTGTATGAAAAATAGGTTGGAAACTTATCTCATGTCAGCACGTTGTAGGTGTCGCCACCGGCGCCAACCTTGTGTGAATGCTCTAAAAAATTAATAATTTACATATCACAGCATCTTCTTCCTGTCGGTTGAATTTCGCGTCTGTAACACGTCATCTTCGTGGTATAGCAATTTTAATGGCCAGTAGTGTATTTTACTACTTACACGTAACTTTTCTTGTGGTGTCCTTGAACATTGCCTAATGCAGGGTTTAAAAAAATGAATCAAAGTGTTATTTGTTGACAGTACTGAATTTAAGCTTCACTTTCGTTAGGAAACATTTGTTCCACATAGTCCCCAAAGTTACCAATGGCGCGTTTGTTAGATAACGGCGAAATGGGGTAAATCTCTGAAATTGTTTCAGAGTAAATCCCCACAGCTCCGACAATGTGACGAGAATTTTTCAATGATCACTCACCTGAAGATATTATTCCGCCGTCTAAAATATTAATGAGAAACTTCCTGGCAAAGTACTGAAATGTTTGCTTCTAACGCCGACAACCAACACACATCGCATGGAAGAACAACGCATGGGAAAAAGTTTGCTACTGAGAAGGAAAGAGTGACAAAGAAAGAAAAGATCGCGCTATTATAAACAAAAGGACCTAAGCTATATTTCACTACATTGGTGTTAAAAAATGGAAGAAAATCAAACATCCAGTTGATTATTCTTCAGAGTTATAGTCAGGCTTCTCTCGTCATAACAGTAGCTCAGATACACAGGGTGACAATTATTGAATTATATGAAATACAATCGTCACAACTTCTGAATGTTTACTGCATGGTTGGCCGCGGGGCATGATGGGAATTAGTATGCGCATGCGCACGCGGCTTGTTGTTGTCGGCCATTTGCACGTGGAATGTCAAGGTACAGCGTGCCTGAGCGTATAGTGCTTCTGAAGGCCTAAGCAATAACAGCCCATCTGCGGCTCGAGGAAGTTTCCGACCGGGTTCTATCTGAAGACAATCGGTCCAAGTGTGCTAATTGTTATATCCTAGCCAGTAATGCCACCCGAGCCCGCTGCCAAAAGGTTGGCAGCATCAAAGTCCGGACGCCGTCCGCATAAGCAGCGCCAGCGAGACAGGAAATCGCCGCAAGTCTGCGCGCGCCACCGCTGGCTTCTGGCTTCTTAAGCGCTGGAGTCGCGAGCGCTAGGACCTGTATTCGCCGCTCAGTTGTATACTCGCCACCGAATTGTGTACTTGCTAGTCAGTTGTGTGTTCATCGCAGCAGAGTTGTTGTTTGTCGTCAGCCGACGCTGACCTAGCCGCTCCGACTCGAACTAGACAGATCTCTGTAGACACGGAGTTCACTACTGTGTTACTGTATCATCGTTAATAAAGATAAGTACCGACTTTTATTTAATCAGAGTGTTTGGGTTTTCATCTTTCTGTTCACTGTTCCAGCGGACCGGTCGGCCCGCTATTAAAAGTGTGGCGGTGACTTCGTAAGCCGTTTCTACAGCGAATTGTTTGTCGCTACGAACGCCGCTACAAAACTGGCGACGAGGACTTCCGAACTCGTGTGCAGGGCTGGTTCAACTTGTTTCTGGTTATACTAATTATAGCGATAAAATTTTGGGGGCTGGTTTAATTTGTGTTTACTATGTCTGCCGACTTACAACAGTTGATCTTGTTACAGAGTCAGCAAATACAAAGTCTGGTGGAAGCAATCGCCAAACAAGCGGCTAATCCTCCAACACAACAGGAACAAGCACAGGCAGCACCACCTTTCCGTGCTTTTGATGCATCAAGAGAAGAATGGCGAGAATATTTCGCGCAGTTGCAGGCGCACATGACAGTCTACAAAATCACAGGTACTGAGCGGCAGTTTTATTTAATTTCCACTGCAGGCGTGGAAGTCTATCGACTACTTTGTAAGTTGTTCCCGGAATCCCAGCCAGAAGCTTTAGACTATGACGTTGTTGTTAACAAGCTTGCTGAGTATTTCGAGTCGCGAGTTCATGTGGCAGCAGCCAGATTCAAGTTCTTCAGATTAAAGAAACTGCCACATCAATCTAATAAACAGTGGTTAACAGATTTACGGGGCCTCACCCGTCAGTGCCGATTTAATTGTGTGTGTGGAGCTTCCTACAGTGATGTCATGTTACGAGACGCTATTACTCAAAACATTGCAGATTCTCGTATTCGTGCTGCTATCTTAAAGTTGCCTGACCCGTCATTAGAGACTGTGATGAACATCATTGAAGCCCAAGATACTTTTGACTATGCTGAGTGTGAGTTAGATCAGCCACGTATTTCTCAAATTGCCTGTGCTAAGCAAGTCATGTCACGCCCGCGGCCCCACCGGCAGCGTCAGACTGTAAACACTAGCCGGCCGCGTCATGTTAAACACATTCGTCAGCCGCGTGTGCAAAATGATAGAGTTAAGTCTTGCCCTAAGTGTGTTCTTGCTCATCCTCGTGAACGTTGCCCGTTAAGAAACGCGGTTTGTCACTTTTGTCACAGGAAAGGACACATCCAGACTGTTTGTTTGCGTAAACGCAAGAACAATTCTAGTGCTGCCCAGCCCATGAATATTCATGTTCTTCAAAGCCAGCCCGCCCAGAAGTTCGCGTTTAAAGACTCTTCCACGGTTCGTGTGGGTAATAAACTTGTTCGTAATAAGCCACCCACCCAGCCCTCTGCTATGCGACCCAAGTGTAATTCAAACGCTGTAAAACGTAATGTACAGACTGCAAGTGAAGCGGGAGTTGTTGTTCCACCCGCCCAACCCACGAGTTGTCGTAAGCAGCGAACACGCGCTAAACGCGCTGATTTTGTGTCTTCCGCCTCCACTGCACCGATCCAGAGACAGTGTAATAAACTATTTGTGAAGCTACGCATCCAGGATAAGACCTTCAATTTTCAATTAGACACTGGTGCGTCTGTGACTCTCATAAATAGTGCTACGCATGCGGCTATCGGCCGCCCTAAACTTTCAGCGGCAAAACATTCTTTGGCTACTTATAGTGGAGAACAAATTCCTGTGTTAGGTGTATGTAGCGTGCCAGCCACATTCCGTGGCAATACAAAAAGAGTTTCATTCACAGTGCTCCGCGCTACAGACAGTGTAAACATTTTCGGATTAGACTGTTTTGACTTGTTTGGCCTGTCTATCCAAGACAATGTGTTGCAAATTAATTCTGTTGTTGTTCCTCAAGACAGCATAACCGATTTGTGTAAACGATACAGTGACATATTTAAAGACGAACTAGGTTGTGCTGCGAACTTTGCCGCTCATATTACGTTAAAAGATAATGCTCAGCCTCGATTTTGTCGCGCTCGTCCAGCGCCTCACGCCCTCCGGGCACCTGTAGCAGATGAACTTCGTCGTTGGCAAACAACGGTGTTATTCAACCCGTTTCAGCGAGCCAGTGGGCTTCCCCCTTAGTTATTATAAAGAAACCGTCTGGCAAGTTACGTTTGTGTGCTGATTTTAAGTCGACAGTTAATCCTCAGACTGTCATTGATTCTTTTCCTTTGCCTAGACCGGACGAGCTGATGGATAAGTTAGGGGAAGCTCGTTTCTTTTCCAAAATTGATCTCCGTGAAGCATATTTGCAATTGCCCCTCGACGAGCAATCACAACAGTATCTTGTCATAAACACGTCGTTGGGGTTGTTCCGTTTTCTGCGTTTGCCTTTTGGTTGTGCATCAGCTCCAGCTGTTTTTCAGCGTTTTTTGTCACAACTTCTGGCTAATGTGCCATCGTGTTGCAACTATTTAGACGATATTGTTGTGTCCGGTCGGACGCCTGCTGAACATTTCCGTAATTTGGAGTGTTTGTTTACAGTGTTGTCTCAGGCAGGCCTACGTTGCAACATTGATAAATGTTCATTTTTCCTTACGGAGATGGAGTATCTGGGACATGTTATTAATGCTCAAGGCATTTATCCCTCCCAGTCACATTTAGCAGCTATTTGTGATTTGCCCGCCCCTCGCAATCTGCAGGAATTGCAAGCAGTTCTTGGCAAATTGACATATTATATTAGGTTTATACCTAATGCATCACAGATTGCTGCACCGTTGCATCGTCTCCGCCGTAAGAATGTTCCGTTTGTGTGGTCAGCTGATTGCCAATCAGCCTTTCAGCAGCTTAAAGAGGCTTTATTGAATGATCGTTGTCTGGTCCATTACGACCCTAACAAGCCTCTGGTGTTAGCTTGTGATGCCTCTTCTTTCGGCCTCGGTGCTGTGTTGTCTCACCGAGTCGGTAACACCGAACGTCCTATTGCGTTCGCATCTAAATTGCTAAACAAAGCTCAGTGTCATTATAGCCAATTGGACAAGGAAGCGTTGGCTATTGTGTTCGGTGTCACAAAATTCCATCACTACCTCTATGTTAGACCATTCTATTTAGTAACAGATCACAAGCCCCTGACGTCACTGTTTCATCCGTCTAAACCAGTTCCTCAGCGGACAGCTCAGAGACTACAACGTTGGGCTCTTTTGTTATCACAATACCAGTATGAGATACTGTATCGCCCTACAGCTCAGCATGCAAACGCTGGCGCGCTTTCTAGATTGCCGATTGCTGCGGATGATGTCTTCGATTCCTCTGAAGACTCTTGCCATCAGATTGACGCCGATGAGCATCAATCCCTCCGGGATTTTCCGATTGATTATCGTCAGGTGGCACGTGAGACAGCTACGGATCCTCATCTGAGTTTACTAGTACGTTTTGTTCAACGTGGTTGGCCGTCCAAGGCAAAGGACATATCGGATCCTGTGGTTCGTCGCTATTATCCGCAACGTCATCTGTTGTCTGTTTCGCACGGAGTTTTGCTGTTACGCACCGAGAATGACCAGCTTCGTGTAGTGGTTCCCCAAGTGCTCCAATCCAAGGTCCTCGACTTGTTGCATCAAGGTCATTGGGGAGTGGTCCGCACCAAGCAGCTTGCCCGCCGTCATTGTACATGGATCGGCATTGATAAGCAGATTACGCAGATGTCTACAGATTGTTCGACGTGTGCCGAACACCAAGCTGCTCCGCCTCAACGCTATTTTGAGTGGGCACGCCCTGCCGGTCCCTGGCAGCGAGTACATATTGATTTCGCTGGTCCATATTGGAATTCTCGTTGGCTCATCGTGATAGATGCATTTAGTAATTTTCCGTTTGTGGTGCCCATGCAGTCTACAACGTCTGCACAAACTATACAGGCGTTGACTTCAATTTTTTGTATTGAGGGTCTTCCAGAAGTTTTAGTGTTTGACAATGGTCCACAATTTACCTCTGCTGAATTTGAAAGCTTTTGTTCTGCCAATGGCATTCGCCATGTTCTTACTCCGCCGTTCCACCCTCAATCGAATGGTGCAGCGGAACGTTTTGTACGTACATTCAAGGATCATATGGACCGCCTTCGTGCTACGCACTCTCGTCAGCAGGCCCTCATCACGTTCCTGTCGTCGTACCGGACCACGCCACGCGACGGCCCTTCGCCTGCGGAGCTTCTCCACGGCCGTCGTCATCGCACCCTACTACGGTTGTTGCACCCCCCGGACCGACCCGCCGCTTCTGAGCATCGCACGCGTTTTCAGCGCAACGACGCCGTTTTTTTCAGAGTTTATCACGGTCGCCGTCGTTGGGAACGTGGTACCGTGATAAGGGTCCAGGGTCGCGGTTTTTATACTGTTCAAGGTGCTACTGGGGTGCACAGGAGGCATCAGAACCAGTTGCGCCGCGCTGGCCGCCCGGATTCTGCCGCTCGTTCTTTGTCCACAGATTTGGTCCGCGGCGGGTTCCAGCCGCGCCTTCCGACTTCGCTGCCGCCCCCAGGGCAGCAGCAGCAGCCGTCGCCGCTACCACGCCGACAGCCCGTCCCGTTGATGCCTCCCGCGCAGCTTCATCCGGGAGCGCCCCAGGTGGTCGCTCCGGCGCCTGCGGTCCCTCTTCAGTCGCCACCGCCTTCGGAGCTGACGGACGTCGACCCCTCAGCCGGGCCGCCTCCCCAAGCGGTGGCTGTGCAGCCTGTCCTGCAGCCGCTTTCCTTGGGCACCCCCAAGAAGTCTGACACCGCAGCGCCTTGTCCGGCGCCCACTCAGCAGCCGTCGACGCAGCGTCAGGAGACGCTGCCTCTCTTCGTGGGTCCCGACGCCCCGTCGCGTCCAGTACCAGAAGCTGCGCCCGTGGTCACAGGCGTGCACCCTGACCTCGGTTTTCAGTCGGTGTTTCCCGAGGCACCGCGCAGCCAATGCTGGGGTGCGGACCGGGGACTGCCACCGACAACAGTCTCCGCCCCGGTCTCTTCTGCTACGCCTGCGGCCAGACCCCTCCCCCGCCGTCGACGCTCGCCACGTCATTATTCAACGACGGTGCGGCGATTTGGGGGGGAGGAGTGTTATATCCTAGCCAGTAATGCCACCCGAGCCCGCTGCCAAAAGGTTGGCAGCATCAAAGTCCGGACGCCGTCCGCATAAGCAGCGCCAGCGAGACAGGAAATCGCCGCAAGTCTGCGCGCGCCACCGCTGGCTTCTGGCTTCTTAAGCGCTGGAGTCGCGAGCGCTAGGACCTGTATTCGCCGCTCAGTTGTATACTCGCCACCGAATTGTGTACTTGCTAGTCAGTTGTGTGTTCATCGCAGCAGAGTTGTTGTTTGTCGTCAGCCGACGCTGACCTAGCCGCTCCGACTCGAACTAGACAGATCTCTGTAGACACGGAGTTCACTACTGTGTTACTGTATCATCGTTAATAAAGATAAGTACCGACTTTTATTTAATCAGAGTGTTTGGGTTTTCATCTTTCTGTTCACTGTTCCAGCGGACCGGTCGGCCCGCTATTAAAAGTGTGGCGGTGACTTCGTAAGCCGTTTCTACAGCGAATTGTTTGTCGCTACGAACGCCGCTACAAAACTAATAATCAAGAATTTGATTCGCAGGATTGAGAGAATGCTTAATGTTAGTTATAACAGTGATGGCAATGTAGGCGTCCAAAAAGAGTGATATTGCCTGAAAACATTGAGAAGAGACGCACTGTGTTTCAAAATAGGCCCCAGGAAATCGATCAAACGAGCTGCACAACAGGTGCGAAACAAACGAGAGATATTGCGACAAACTGTTGTTGCAGACCTGCGTCTCTTCCCATACAAAATTCAAACCCATCAGCCACTAAGCTCCAGGGCCATGCAACAGCGACCGTGTTTTGCCAAAACTATTGTCCACAGAAGTGACGAACAGCACTCTGATGTGAATACCGTTTAGTTTAGCGAGGAAGCCCACTTTCATTCTGATGGGTTCGTCAATAAGAAAAACTGGCGCATTTGGGGGACTGAGAATCCTCATTTCCCGACCGAGAAGACTCAACAGGTGACTGTGTGGTGTGCAGTGTCCAGTCACGGAATAATCGGTGCGATATATCTTGATAGCACGGTAACTACTGAAGGGCGTGTGAAGGTTTTGGAAGGTGATGTCATCCTCATAATCCAAAGTGAACCTGATTTCGACAAGATGTGGTTCATGCTTCGATCCCATCGAAGCAGGAGAGTGTTTGATGTCCTTGGAGGAGCACTTTGGGGACCGCATTCTGGCTCTGGGGTACCCAGAGGCCACTGGCATGGGCCTCGATTGGCCGCCGTATTCTCCGGATCTGAACACATGCGACGAGTGTTTGTGGGGCCACATTAAAGAAACGATGGGCAGGAATAACGCCAGAACCACTGCTGAGCTGAAGACAGCCATTCAGGAGGTCATCGACAGCATCGATGTTCCGACACTTCAGCGGACCATGCAGAATTTCGCCATTCGTCTGCGCCACAGTACCACCAAGGATGGCAGGCATATCGAACATGACATAACATTAATCTGAATATCTGCAGTGACGTTTATATACTGAATTAAATGCGTGCATTCCGTAGTTTGTAATTAATATACGTTTTATAAACAGTTCATTACTTATCACGTATATGTGGACCTACTATTTGTCGAAGAAATATCCGAAGAAGAGGATAAAAGAGGGTGGGACTTTGAGGAGGAATCAGAAGACTAACAAAGTACACTTTTTACTAGGTACCTAGATAACTTAAACTTAGTAATTAAACTCTGTCAGGTACCCTATTAATCTTCCTTTCATGGAAAAGAAATCATTACTTTTGGACAAATATTTGTAACCATTTTGTACAAATTTACGAGACACTTCAAAATTGTGTGAGTAACTTAACTACAGTACAATAATGTTTACAAATGGTTATGTCAAGTGATTTTATCATGCAACCATCCATTTTTATCCTTGTTTATATCAAATACGCCAAAGATCCGCGGTGATGGGCTTATCCCATTTCGTAGGGTAAGATCCCGCACTTTTTGCTTTAGCTAAACTGCAAATTTGTCTGTGATTAATAATTAGTTGGAGCTGGAATTTCGATAGGTAATAAGTAACAACGCAGCCTATGACTTCAGTTTGAAATCGCAGGAAAATCTACCCCTCATTCATCACTATATCATAAAAACTGAAAATTGCGTGGCTTCACTCCAGCCTACCGTATCGCGTGCTTTATTCATTCATGCTTTACGCCAGTACGCGGAAACCACCGAATGAAAACACTCAGTTCAGCTGCTTATAGTTTTAGGTACCTTTTTAATGAACTCATTGATTCCTATGCAGTGGATGCAGTCCGCTGTAACTTCGCATATTCACCAAGTTATTTATGCTCTCTTTTCAAACTGAGCGATTTCTGCACACACATCCAGGCGAATGCTGGGATGGCTAATCATTGAAAGTTTGTTAACTAATTATTACAAAACTTACCGTGAAATGACATATTTGAGAAGTGACAGTATTTGGTTAAACAACAAGCTGAGGAATTTTATGATGTATGTTTTCCGTTCACCCCACCGCACCATTTACCGAAAGAGAACTACCAGTAGCGGGTGCACGCGGAGAGCAAGAGAGAGAGAGAGACAAACTTTCAATGAATGTAACTTAAAAAAGTAATTCATTGAAATAAAAGTTAACAATGTAGCACCTGTTACTAAAGTTATAAAACCAACGAAAAATTGCTGTTTAACGCCAGAATTACCAAAACTTCGTACTGAACTAAATAAACACATAAATTCTGAAAATATTTCACTCTTAAAGACTTATTTTCTATTTAAATCTACATCAACACTCCACAAGGCACCGGTTGGTGAATGCTGGATGGTGTCTTGTACCACTACTATCCACTACTACATACTATTTCCCTTCCTGCTCCACTCCAAAAGGGACGTGAGAAACGTGACTGCCTATTAAGCCTCCATACAATTTCTCTTACCTTGACTTTGCGATCTTCTCATGCACTTCACATCGGCGCCACTAGAATCGTTCTGCAGTCAGCACGCAAATGCCGGTTCTCTAAATTTTTAAGAAGTATTTCGTGAAAAGAACGTGGTCTCTCCTGCGGAGATTCCCATTTGAGTTGTTAAAACATCTCCGTAGTTCTAGCGTGTTGATCGAACCTACTGGCACAAATCTAGGAGAACACCTCTGAAGTGCTTCCATTTCTTCAATCGATACGCCTGGTGGGAATCCCAAGCACTGAAGCAGTATCCTAGAATGGGTCGCACTATTGTGCGGTCTCCTTTATAGATGAGCTACATTTTCCTTAGATTCTCCCAAAAGTCCAGCTCGACCATTCTTACGTCATCGTTCCACTTCGTACCGCTTTCCTACGTTCCGTGTATATAATTAATCAACGCGACTGACAAGCAGTAGATACTGACAATGTATTCGAACATGACAGGATTGTTGTTTATGATCACCTGCATTAATTCACATTTTCATACATTTAGAGCAAGCTGCCATTCATCATACAAAATTGAAATTCTGTCTAAGTATTCCTCCGCAGTTGCTCAACGACGATACTTTCCCGAACATTGACGTCTGTCGGGAAACAGTAGCAGATTGCTGCTCACACTGTCTGTCAGGTCGTTCATGTATAAGCATAAAAAGCAGTCCCTTCACGCTTCCCTGGAGCATTCCTGGCGATGCCCTCGTCTCTAATGAACACTCGCCGTTGAGGACAACTTACTGTGTGGCCTCACTTAAGAAGTCCACGAGCCACTCCCACGTATATGAACCTTCGTTAAGAGTCTGCAATGGGGTACAGGTTCAAACGCTTTCCGGAAATCTAGAAATGTGGAATCTGCCTGTCGCCCTTCATCCGTGGTTTGTGAGATGTCATGTGAGAATAAAGCCAGGTGACTTTCACACGAGTGGAGTCTTCTCTATCCTTAATCCACTTAGGCGTACTCAGCATATACTTCTCCAGAGAGCGATTTCAAACTTATGCATTATTCGTCCACGTCCAACATTATGTCAATTCGTTGTCAAAGTACACTACTGGCCATTAAAATTGCTGCACCACGAAGATGACGTGCTACAGACGCGAAATTTAACCGACAGGAAGAAGATGCTGTGATACGCAAATGATTAGGTTTCAGAGGATTCACACAAGGCTGGCGCCGGTGGTGACACCTACAGCGTGCTGACATGACGAACGTTTCCAACCGATTTTTCATACGCAAACAGCAGTTGACCGGCGTTGCCTGGTGAAACGTTGTTGTGATGCCTCGTGTAAGGAGGAGAAAAGCGTACCATCACGTTTCCGACTTTGATAAAGGTCGGATTGTCGCCCATCGCGATTTCGGTTTATCGTATCGCGACATTGCTGCTCGCGTTGGTAGACATCCAATGACTGTTAGCAGAATATGGAATCCGTGGGTTCAGGAGGGTAATACGGAAAGCCGTGCTGGATCCCAACGGCCTCGTATCACTAGCAGTCGAGATGACAGGCATCTTATCCGCACGGCTGTAACGGATTGTGCAGCCACGTCTCGATCCCTGAGTCAACCGATGGGGACGTTTGCAAGACAACAATCATCTGCACGAACAGTTCGACGACGTTTGCAGCAGCATGGACCATCAGCTCGGAGACGATGGCTGCGGTCTCCCTGACGCTACATCACAGACAGGAGCGCCTGCCATGGTGTACTCAACGACGAACCTGGGTGCACGAATGGCAAAACGTCATTTTTTCGGATGAATCCAGGTTCTGTTTACAGCATCATGATGGTCGCATGCGTGTTTGGCGCCATCGCGGTGAACACACATTGGAAGCGTGTATTCGCCATCGCCATACTGGCGTATCACCCGGCGTGATGGCATGGGATGCCAATGGTTACACGTCTCGGTCACCTCTTGTTCGCATTGACGGCACTTTGAACAGTGGACCTTACATTTCATTCGATCCCTGCGAAACCCTACATTTCAGCAGGATAATGCACGACCGCATGTTGCAGGTCCTGTACGGGCCTTTCTGGATACAGAAAATGTTCGACTGCTGCCCTGGCCAGCACATTCTCCAGATCTCTCACGAACTGAAAACGTTTGGTCAGTGGTAACCGAGCAACTGGCTCGTCACAATACGCCAGTCACTACTCGAGACGATCTGTGGTATCGTGTTGAAGCTGCATGAGCAGCTGTATCTGTACACGCCATCCAAGCTCGGTTTGACTCAATGCCCAGGCGTATCAAGGCCGTTATTACGGCCAGAAGTGGTTGTTCTGGGTACTGATTTCTCAGGATCTATGCACCCAAATTGCGTGAAAATGTAATCACATGTCAGTTCTAGTATAATATATTTGTTCAATGAATACCCGTTTATCATCTGCGTTTGGTGCAGCAATTTTAATGGGCAGTAGCGTAGAATGCTAACGTCGGTTTGGCTGCTCTTTCCAGCATAAAGGCTCTCCAAAGTAATAGATTTATTAACTTACACAGTAATCGTCGGTATGATGCCTCTACACTGACACCGTCGGTATGATCAGACCAGTCTGTAGCTACGAGGTCTAATATATTTCAATTGTGTGTGGGTTTTCGAAAAAGCTGCTCAAGACAGTTTTTGGAAAACGTGCTCGAAACTTCAGAACACTGCCTGTCCGCAAAAGCTGCAGTCCATAGATGTTCCTGTCTTCACTTGATAGAGGACACTTACCTCCAATTAATATTGCATCACCAGGGTATTTCCCCGCTACTGTTACCGTGGAGCCGAATGGCCGATAAAAATATCTTATGATTGCCTTGAGTTCACCTAGCCCGCTTACCTGTCACTGAAGTAAGATGCGTTATATAGCAGAAGCTACGTTATACACGAGAAGTTTTTGAGGATTTCAGAGGGAGCGTTAGGCAAGGATTGACTAGAACGGGGGAAAGGAATACAGTAGAAGCTACGAGGGATGAAGTAGTGAAGGCAACAGACGATCAAATAGGTGAAAATACATGGCCTACTAAAAATCCTTCGATAACGGAGAAGATACTTTATTCAATCGACGAAAGGAAAAAATATAAAAACACAGCAAATAAAGGAGGTAAAAGTGAATACACGCGTCTAAATGTTAGGTTGACAGAAGTGCAAAATAACTAAGCAGAAATTGTTGGACGACAAATGTAAAGATTTAGAAGCATATAGCACTAAGGGTAAAATAGATATTACCTATAAGAAAGTGAAAGAGGCCTTTGGAGAAAAGAGAAGCAGCAATATGAACATTAAGAGCTCATAAGAAAAACCAGTACGAAGCAAAGAAGGGAAGGCTGGAATGCGGAAGGAGAGGGACTAGGGAGATGACCTCAAGGAAATATTGTAGAAAGGAAAGTGGACGTAGATGAAGATGAGATGGAGGACATGACAAAGCGAGAATTTCACAGAGCACTTCAAAACCTAAGTCGAAACAAGGCCCCTTCAGTAGATGACATTCCATCAGACTTACTGATAGCCATAACAAAACTGTTCCTCCTGCTGTGCAAGATGTACACTCATGATCAGAAAAAACAAAACACCTTGAACGACTAGAGACAGGACGTTCATATTCACAGGACATGAACATCAGTATACTCTATAGAAATTATTAGCATTTCAGTCACCTCGGTGCAGCATGTGTCCTGTTGCCTAATAGA
This sequence comes from Schistocerca piceifrons, assembly GCF_021461385.2. Taxonomy (NCBI): domain Eukaryota; kingdom Metazoa; phylum Arthropoda; class Insecta; order Orthoptera; family Acrididae; genus Schistocerca; species Schistocerca piceifrons. The sequence goes on along the minus strand of NC_060141.1, from coordinate 742,526,205 downwards.
CACAGGTTCCGCTAAGGGCCCTGACAACTTCGATGCGTGATGGCATCCACGCCTATAAGGCGCGAATGGTGTCCTGTCATATAGCCATCCATCAAAAATGGTTCAAATGGCTCTGAGCACTATGGGACTCAACTGCTGTGGTCATAAGTCCCCTAGAACTTAGAACTACTTAAACCTAACTAGCCTAAGGACATCACACACATCCATGCCCGAGGCAGGATTCGAACCTGCGACCGTAGCGGTCGTGCGGTTCCAGACTGTAGCGCCTTTAACCGCGCGGCCACTCCGGCCGGCAGCCATCCATCCTGTAATCAGCTGGTTCCATAGTTCATCTGTAGTGGATGGTACTGGTTCACAGCATTGCACCCGTCGTTTCACCGTATCCTACACATTTCAGATTGGCGGCAAGTCTGGTGGTGCGGCAGGCCAGGACGAAAGGTTAACATCTCGTGACAATAAGAAGGCGCGTTCTCGTGCAACGTATGGTCGCGCATTGTGTTGCTGGCTACAGGCCGCAGGATGTTATCCGATTACTTCACACTGGCCACAGTGCCCTGGACACGCACCAATTGTGATTTGTGATTGTACTTAATAGCACCTTGAGTTGACGCAGTACGTCTTGTGGGAATGCAGTCACTGTGATGCCAATCCACACGTCTGCGGCGAACCAAAGCACGGCCATCATTTTCAAACAAACAGAACCTGTATTCGTTCGAGAACACTGTCTGATGCCATTCTTGTCTCCAACGATGTCATTCCATACACCATTGCCGTCTAGCATGTTTCTGCATGTTCGTCAAAGGTAGACGGAGAAGAGGACGACGCGCACGTAACCCACGCAGTGATAAGCGGCGACAGACTGTCTACATCTACATCTACATCCATACTCCGCAAGCCACCTGACTGTCACCGCTGATAGTGTACGATGTGTTACACAGTTCCACTGTTGCGCCAGAGCCGAGGAGGAAGGCGATCTGCCCTGCACTGACATTCTCGTGGGGTAGTCTTGGTGGTGCCACGTGACCCATCTCGTCATGGTCTACGGCCTTCCATGAATAATTCTGCAGACGCCCGTTGCACCGCCGAAACACTTGGTTCTACACGAGCAGCCATTTCCCGAATTCTCACTCATTTGACGGTACGTTTCGCTCATACGTCTGCGAGACATCCTGCACTGTCTGCTCAGGTCACAGTGATCCATTACCTTCGATTTATAGCGACAGCGAGAGCCGCAGGCGCATTTTACCGGTAGGTGGTGTTGCGCCACTATATCGATGTTGACCTTGAACCAGTGGGCCAACATCATTCATATACTAAACATGTCTTCAGAGCATACAAATGTGCATGTCGAATGTGAACGTCCTCAGGCGATGTACCATTAGACTTCAAGAACAATGTAATAATTCCAATTCCAAAGAAAGCAGGGGCTCCCCCTTACAACTGCGTCCTTCTCTGGCACCATCACTATCTCCCTGTCCCACTGCCATGGTCACTGCCCAATTCTTTTTCTCTCCCATTGCCTTTGTCTATATCTTTGGCACTTACAGTCTGCTGTCTCCCTTCGACCACCATTGTCTCCTTTGCAGACATGTCCTTGTGGATGGCTTGCTTGGGTTTTGACCCCTAGAGTGGGAAACATTAACACAACTTCTAACACCTGGGTTTACAGGATGAGGGAAAGTGGGCAAGTTTTTTCTTGCTGAAGTCCGCCAATCTGGGAGGGGAGGGGCTGAGGTCCAGACTCTCCAAAGCCTGTGGATGGTCTCCAGTCCTGTCTCTTTTTTCATTTCCACTATCTCCTCTGTCTTTTCCCCCATTGTTGCCGTCTCCATCATGTCTTTCTATTGCGTTCCACTGCCTCTCACTGACCACTATTATCTCTTCTCTCTTTGACTCCCATTGCTGTTGTATTCATCCATCTTTGTTTTCCTTTCACTTCTCCTGTGTCTCCCTCACCATCGCTGTCTCCTCTCTCTCAGACCGTCACTGTTTTCTGCTGGTGTATTTCAGCATAGGATGTTCACATATCAAATTTTTTCATAAGGAAGGTGGAAAGAGGACTCAGGCAGCTGATTATCCACTTTTCTGTCAGCGTCTTTTAAAAATGATCATATTCGCCTTTTTTGTGCTGATTCCATTCTTTTCCCTATTAAGGTAGGGTATTCTGCTTGTATGAAATGAATTCTCTAAGTCAGTAATGTATTAACAGTTTATTTATATACTTCGACATATTTAAATATTTTCACCCACATAAACAACAAATAATTACGCATAATGTGAGGTTAACTCAAAATCGGCTCCCATTCAAAAAAATACACTTTACACTATTTTGCATAAAAACGCACAAAATGTTTAGACTGCACATACAGCATGTCTAAAAATAGTGTTTAAGCTGCAAGTACAAAGAATTTTGTGGGGAAAATGATTTCTTGTAAGGTGCTTACGCCGCCATGTTGCACCATCGAATAATTATATACTTTTCAATTTGTCTTCTGACATATCCATCGTCGTCTGTAATTTCGCTGCCCGAACAGCAAAACTTATCTACTACCTTAAATGTCTCGTTTCCTGATCTAATTCCCTCAGCGCCTCCTTGTTTAGTTTCACACCTCTCTATCGCCCTCGTTTACTTTTGTTGGTACTCCTGTTATAATGTCGTTTAAAGACAATATTCACTCCACTGAACCGTTCTTCCAAGTCCGTTGACGTCTCTGTTGGGATTACAATCTCATGCGCTGTAATGGTCAACATACAGCAGATTAGTGAGGCTTTGGCTTCTCGTTCTTCGGCTTCGAGGGAAGGGAGTATGAAATTAGCGTACTAGTTACTCCCCACCAACTACGCTAAAATAGCGTGTGGAATAAATATACAGATGTAAACACGAGACAGGACACCGCAGAGAAGATATATACACGAAGAGTTTGACATGCGTCTGATGCTAAGACGGAAGCTGTTGTCAGGGTCTGTGTGCACTAGAGAATATATTAACCAATTTTTGAGCACAAGTGATACCAAAACTACTTTTATTCCCCTCTGGGTAGGAACAAGTAGGCACAACATCTTCTAAATATTTTAGGAATGACATCGCTCCACCGGGCTGTATTCTAAAATCGTTCTTTATTCAGCATAGCACGATTTTCAAATACAGCCCAGTGAAAAGATTTCATTTCTTAAATCAAAACTGGCGTCTAACACATTCCGCAAATACAGAAAATTGCATCAATTCAGCCGGCCGGAGTAGCCGAGCGGTTCTAGGCGCTACAGTCTGGAACCGCGCGACCGCTACGGTCGCAGGTTCGAATCTTGCCTCCGGCATGGAAGTGTGTGATGTCCTTAGGTTAGTTAGGTTTAAGTAGTTCTAAGTTATAGGGGACTGATGACCTCAGAAGTTAAGTCCCATAGTGCTCAGAGCCATTTTTGAACACCAATCGAATCACTCACAATATGCGTTATCTAGGAAGCGGTCTCGTTGTGATGTCTTTAATTTTTAAAAAAAATCAATATATCAATGGAACTGGGCCACGAATTAAAGAAATGAATGAATATTTGAGTGACATGATTCAAGTTTCAATATTTCTTACTTCATTTCCTTTTCCAGTCTCGCAGCAGGTCCGAAATCTATGTCTCTTTGCATGCGGGACTGAACATGTAGTCAATATATGTCATGAAAGTAAGTGTAAAATGTGAGTGCCGCTAAAACTCCGAAAAGAGACCCGATACGATCAAGGGAGTTATGTAGTATGGTAGCCCTCTATCCCCGATACATGAACAAGGATTCCTTTTTCACCAGGGTGGCGTGTTTTTGAAGATATAACGGTTGGGAAGCTTCGTCCCCTAGAAAATTCTAGAACGTTCCAGAACATCCGAGAGTATTCGAGAACATTCCAGAACATTCTTGAGTATTTGAGAGCATTCCACAACATTCCAGAATGTTCCGGGATGTTTCAAAACGATCCGGGATGTTCTAGAATGTTCAGGAATACCCTGGGACATTAGAGAAGATTCCAAAATGTTCGGGAACATCTCGGAGTACTACAGATCATTGTGGAACGTTCCGGAACACGTTCTAACGTTGTGGAATGTTCTGGAACACTGTGGACCATTCGAAGCCTTTTTGGTATGTTCTGGAATTCGGCACTGGTGGGGCTACCCATTGGTAGGCATATATAAAGAAAGACCCGTCGTGGGTTCGTACGTCAGTTTCTTGCCAGTGACGAAGGGAGGAACCGAAAAAGCATTTCAGTGAATAAAAACGAACAGTAGAATTTGAGTAGTCAAAGTGATACAATGACTGAATATGAATCGAAAATAAAGTGCGAAACGTGTGTAAAGTGTACTTAGCGCATTTGTTAATAAAACGCTGAATGCCAAAACGTAAGAGAGCGAAAGATATCGCCAGTTCTGAATCAAAACGGTGAAAACAAAATGATCAGCGAAAAAACGAAACAGAGGAACAGCGCGAGGCTCGTTTACGTTCCCAACGGACGAAAATGAGCACCGTGAGAAGTAGAGGAATCGAATAACAACGAAATGAAGGGATTGAAGAATAAAAAATTGCGACACAGTGTTACAGTAAAAGATTGCGAACTCAAGCCAACCATGAAAATATCACACTATGAGAAGCGCGGACGAGGACAAGTAAACTGTACAACCTAACAAACGAAGCATTCCACTACCACCCGACGAAATATATAAATACAAACACGCCGTAATCGGAAAAAATGGATAACATCTGCCAATTTTGCAACAAAAAATTCCATAGAGAAGCACCAGAATTCTGTTGCATGAATGGAAAATTTTGATTACCATCGCCGGAAGCACTTCCACACTAATTTTTACCTTACATGGTCGGGGCATCTCCAGAATCAAAACACTTTCTTCAAAATATAAAAGCCTCCAACGCCTGCTTCCAAATGACTTCTCTGGGTGTTAAGATGAAATCGATTATGTTTCTTTCCATCCAAGGGTAAACCAATCACAACATGGGATCATTACTACCACTACCAAACCAAAAGCATAAATTTCTGCAAGTATATTTCACTGGAAATAAAGAAACAGAAATGACCAACGACGAACAAATATCAGTGGATTGGGACGAGAAGTGGTCCACAAGATGTACAGAGTACCTTACACAAATACAGTCAACTGACGAACATACCCACAATAGCACTGGACCGAATGATTTGTAATGACTATAAAATAATTTGAGACAGCAAAAGACCACCTGCAGAACGCGAACGTCAGCTTAATGCACCTCAGATAGACGAAGTCGCCATCGTAATTGTGGACAATGATAACACAAGCCGTGACATAATTATACAACGAAGAAGAAAAGGACTACAACGCATTGCAGATATGCGTTAATATTTCTGCACTCAGAAGACGGATATCATTTTACTGTGAAAGTAACCCAACCTCAAACAGACGTAGAAACAAAGAAGAAAGTCACCTCGAAAGAGCCCTACGCTTACTGCGTAACAAACAGAGTCAATGAAACTTAAAATCACATTCTCAACACTCGCCGTTCATTCCAACAACTCCTGGTAGATATGTGTGCAAAAGCAGAAGCGATACGGATGCTTTTCATGAGACTGAATCAGAAGAAACTATGCACAGAAGAATATATCACCTTCGAGACACAATCATAAATGACGGAAACGCTGACGACATTGGAACAATGGTAATTTTACCCTCATCATACATAGGAAGTCCGAGACACATGCACAAATAGACACAAGATGCCACGACCTACATAAGAAAATATGGACGACCTGACCTCTTCATACCATTCACATGCTACACGTCGTAGCCGGAAATCTAAGGACAACTAACATTCGGCCAAGCCCCCATGCATCGTCACGACGTAATAGTCCGAGTTGCCCACAAAAACTAATGAGATTTATTGAAGTCATCACAAAATACTACATCTTTAGAACAGTTAGATGGCAGATTTACAAAATCGAATGGCAAAAACGAGGACTGTCTCACTCACATATTCTCATATGGCTACATAACAGAATTCATCCAAACTGAATTTCCCGATCCACAACACGAACCGGACGTGTAGTGAAAAACATGATTCACGGAGTATGCGGGCCATTAAACCCTACCTCGCCACGTATGAGTGATGGAAATGTACAAAAAAATACCCTAAACCATACTTGGGCGGCACATAAACCGGAGTTGATTACTATCCCAAATACGGAAGACGATCATCCAAAAACGGTGGCTTCACAGCAAAAATACGAATACGAGGCAGCGACGAACTGGAAATAGAGTAGTACCATGAAACACTCTAGTTTCCAAAATGTTCCAAACACACATAAACGCAGAAGACCGCAGTTCAGTAAAATCCATCAAGAATGTCTATAAGAATGGACAGAGAGTTTACTTCACAAAAGATGCAGCCAGAAAAATTGCAAGAGAACCTCCTCAGAACACAACATTAACAGCTTTTTACCAACTGTGCCAAACGGATCCGTGCGCGAAAACGTACTATACGTCAACGACCCTAACTATTATACATGGAACACTACAAGAAAAATCTTTCAACGACGGAAAGAAGGGATTCCAGTGAAAGATCATCCAGGAATCATGAAAACTGGTGCACTAGGCCGATTATACACCGTACATCCGAACAACGTCGAATGTTTCTATCTCCGGATGTTGCTACTCGAAATACGTGAACCAACAGTTACACAGATCTCAACTCTATTGACGGTTACCTACGCCAAACGTATAGAGAAGCATGCCAACTCTTAGGACTATTGGAAAACGACAGCCACTGGAAATTAACACTACAAGAAGCATCATTCACAGCCTCAGCTGAACAAATGAGAGCCTTATTCGCCATAACTCTGACAACACGAAAGCGACGGAATACAAAACAGCTATGGGACTCCTTCTTACAGTGTATGAGCGATGACATACTGTACTAGATCCAACAAGCTCATCCTGAACTGACCACCGAATTCAACGACGACATCTTCAATGAAACACTTATTCGGCTAGAAGATAAGATGTTTAGCAAGAAACAACGAAACCTTTGTACAACTTGGGATGCAAGCACCACTAAAAGATGCTATCAGTGTGGTAAACTTCGAAATTACAAAGATGAAAAGCGGGAGCAATGCACAGGACGTTACAAGACTTGCGAGGAAACTCTGAGGTCATGGGAGGCGCTCCAATCTTACTCCCAGGAGATTTTCGACAAACACTACCAGTTAGCCCCAAGCCAACACCAGCAGACGAGATCAATGCACGCTTACAAAAATCACACATCTGGCCATACACGCAAATACTGCGACTAGCAAGAAACATGAGAGATGAACTACAGAAAAACGAAACATCAGCACATTTTGCTTAAGAACTTTTACAAATAGGCGAAGACGCATATCCTACTGACCAGACGACAGGCCTCATTATACTCAACATAGATTTCTGCAAAATAGTCACTGCTGAAAACGAACTCATTGATCAAATTTAACCAGACATTGTTCACAACTATGCCAATACGGACTGGCTATTTGAAAGGGCAAGTGTGGCAACTAAAAATAATGTTGTCGACAATATCACTTTTAATTTTCAAAAGTGCGAATTTCTCTAAACTCTTTACAAGTACCAGGAATGCCATTACACTGCCTTCGACTTAAAATTGTATATCCGACCATACTACTCAGAAATAGCAACTCTCCAAAACTATGTAATGGAACAAAGATGATCGTCAAACAGCTATCGAATTACATCATCGAACCCGAACTTAGGTCTCGAATGTGCAAAGGACACAAACTGTTTACCCCAGAATACCACAGATCTCTACTGAACTGCCATTCCAATGGAACTTCCAATGAAATTGCTTACAGTTTTACAATTAACAAAGACCAAGGACAAACTTCAAAACATTGCGTCATCAACCTCGGAGACTCCTGCTTCTCTCACGGTCAACTAACGTAGCAGGAAATTCGAAAAATTTGTACATACCGTATATTCCCCGGAAAACAAAATGAAAAATGTTGTTTATAAACTGTTATTGTAAATATGTAGAATACTTTTGCAATAAAAGAGTTTTATTTTTTACATTTTAAAATTAATTCTTTTGTTCCAACAGCCACAAAGTCTCAGATCAACTTCCTGATCGAAGCCAGGTACCCCAGCTAGTTGACATCTTAAAAGACACAATACTTCTTTCGCAGCAGTAGTGGTCATGGTCACTTAATATAGAGCCGTCACAAACTCTTAAACATAGAACGTGATTAATTTGGCATTGAGTATCGATTAACTATCAAATGGTGAATAGGATCAATCCTTTACATTTGTTTTAAGGTCGTAAACTGACGTTGCAATTTAAATATGTTTGGAAGCTAAAGTACTGAGTCAATGACTCAGTGCCTGACATTTGTCACTGTAATAAAACACCTATTTCGGGAGTAGTGGCCAGAATTTCTGTCGTTCTCCTCAGACCACCCAGTCGACTGGTTACTGAATAATGAATTTAAAGCAAGGGCCAGGACATGCATTGGCACCAGTGATATAATATCTTTTGTCAATAGTATTAATTCAGATTTGTGTCTCGACCATACTACAGAATGAGAATAGGGTACCTTTGTTTGTTATCGTAGATTGACTTTGCAGTTAAAATACGTTTGAAAGCGCAAGTACACAGTCAAAGATACCGTATCTGATATTCTTCCATGCAATAAAATAGCAATTTAACGAGTAGAAGCTGGAATTCGTAAGCGCTCTTTTTAGATCACCCAGACTACTTCTTATTGAGTTATAAATTAAAAACAAGCACCAGAACATCTGTTGCCACCAGTGACAAAATATCTTTCTCATTACGAATTTCCATGCTAAATTACAGAGATAATGTCACAAAATTTCAATCAATATAATTAACTGCATCGAAATGGATACTATATCGTGTAGCAATAGCTATTAATGCTTCATGAGCATTCTGACTTTAAGGACAGTGTAAAACTCCGATGCCTAAAACGATTACGTCAACCCTACGAAAAATAAAAGTGAAATCGGGGACAGCTGTAGATCTCAGCAGTTTATCAGGTAACAGTTCGGAATCTCCTAACGCTGACATCAGAATAACAGAGTACAGGTAATACGAAAGCACATCCCGAGTGTAAGTCATCGCCGTGTTCTTATATTACGGGAATGCTTTTACTGACTAAATTTTATTTTCTTCCACTGGTGCCTACACGTATCGTTCGAGAAGAAAATTATACGCACGCTAACGCCGTCCCTTTGGTGGTTCTGAGGCTCCGGACTATACGCTGGTAGCGCACAGATGCTCCTAAGGGGAGCAACGGCAAAAAGATTTAAAAATTTCATTTCGCAGATACAGAGAACTCAGCGTTTTTATGCTCCTTCTTTTGCAGTTTCCCCTTTCTGCGAATATGGGCCTCGATATATTTTAAGAATAAATTCGAAAAGCTGGTTACCGCAGACTTTTGTGCTCCAAAATATTCACTTAAACTGGCTTTTAGCCACATTAATGAAATATTGAACCAATGCTCTTTGTGTCCAACGTGGCTTAAAAAGATTAAAGAGTGGTATCGAATTTCCGGGAAGAGGAAGTAAAGGCTTTGTTCTGCCGGCTTTCTCTTTTGTGGGAACTAACTGAATTATTTCGCATGGAGCAGGCGTGGTTTATCATTATACCCGTTTCAAGGTTAGGGCATAAAGACGCTACCCTAAACTAAAAATACAAGGAGAATGTTTGTGTGAGGTGAGGAATTAAGCACTACGATGACGTGAAAATTCGGTCTCGAACCGCGATACAATGACGTAAAAATTCAACGTAGTGCCACAAAAAAAAAAATCTATAAAGTAAATTGTCCTTTGATGATTCTTTCCAAAAATAAGAGCTATGTTCAGTACAATGTAGTCAACCTGAGAAAAAGTGATATTTTCTGGGTGATATCTTTAAATCTTCAAATGGCTCTGAGCACTATGGGACTTAACATCTGAGGTCATCAGTCCGCTAGACTTAGAACTACTTAAACTTGACTAACCTAAAGACATAAGAACCGTAGCGGCTCCGGACTGAAGAGCCTAGAACCGCTCGGCCACAGCGGCCGGCTTTAAATCTTCGTGCTATAACTACTTTGTATACAGCTTTACTATACATCTACACCTACGTGCATAATCCATACGCCACCGTACGGCGCATGGCGAAGAGTACCTTGTACCACTACTAGCCATTTCCTTTCCTGTTCTAGTAGCAGACAAAGCGAGGGAAAAACGATTGTCTATATCCCTCCGTAGGAGCCCTAATTTCCCTTGCCTGGTCTTCACGGTAGTTACGCGGAATGTAGGTTGGCGGCAGTAGAATTCTATCTAGCGGCACGCCTCTGAATTGCTTTGATGTCTTTCTTTAATCTGACCTACAGGGGATCCCAAACGTTCTAGCAGTACCCAAGAATGGGTCGCACTTCGGTTCTATACACGGTCTCCATTATAGAAGAGCGACACTCTCCTAGAGCTCTACCTTTAAACCCCAAACTCGACGATTCGGCTCCGTATGCTGACCTCACCTGCTCTTTCAAAATGGTTCAAATGGCTCTGAGCACTATGGGACTCAACTTCTGAGGTTATTAGTCCCCTAGAACTTAGAACTACTTAAACCTAACTAACCTAAGGACATCACACACATCCATGCCCGAGGCAGGATTCGAACCTGCGACCGTAGCGGTCTCGCGGTTCCAGACTGCAGCGCCTAGAACCGCACTGCCACTTCTGCCGCCCTGCTCGTTCAATTTCGCACTGTTCTGCAACGTTCTGTGTCAAGCAGCACGTTCCTAGTACTGTGATGGAACACTACGGGATTCTTTCTAGAACCAACGCGCATTTGATTTATCTATGTTTAGAGCAGCCTGCCATTCATCAGATCAAACGAATATTATATCTGTCATCCAGTCAACAGTCGCTTAAGACGACATTTCCCTGTACATTAGAGCGTCATCAGTAAACTTTCGGAGATTTGCTGAACATCTTATGCGCCCGTTTCATTTACGTCTACAGAGAATAAAAGCTATCCTATCAGACTACCCTTATCTGTCATGAACACTCGCCGTTGAGGACAACGCACTCCGTTCTATTACTTAAAAAGTCTTCGAGCCACTGAGCCACTCACATACCTGAGAACCTAATCCGTATGCTCTGACCTTCGCCATTAGACTGCAGCGGGTCACCGTGTCAAACGCCTCCGTGAATTCTAGGAATACGGAATCCACCTGTTGCCCACCATCCACGGTTTGCAGTGTATCATGCGAGAAAAAGGCAAAATTAATTTCTCCCGAGCGATGCTTTCTAAATTCATGCTTATTTGCGGGCACAAGCTTTTACACCTCAAGGAAATTTATCGTATTCGAACTCAAAATACGCTGAAGAGTTCTGTAATAAACCTATGTGAAGAATATTGGTCCGTAATTTTGTGGGTGTCACCTGAACTTTTCTGCAGTCGCTGCGGATTTTCCGATGGGCGAGAGATTTGCGATAATTGAAAGCTAGCGAAGGAGCCAGTGCTGAAATGTACTTTTATGTAGAACGGAAATGGGATTCCATCCAGGCCCGACGACATATTTGTTTTCAAGTCTTGAAGGTAACTCTAAACCTCCTCCTTACGAAAGTCTATGACTTCCTGAAAGAATGGTATGCCTGTATGACCGTCATTCGTGAATGATTATCTTGTAGATAATTTGATTTGATGCGCACATAAAAAGTCACCCTGAACACGCAGTCGAATACTTTAAAGCTGATGAGCATTTCCTGACGTAATTCACAACATATTATAATACAGGTGCCTCAAGCAATTCCATAAAATTCGACAATCGATTATGGAAGTACCGTTACTAATGTCAACAACGCCCAGATGAATATCGCCAAATATAAAAGCCCATGGCCGAACTACTGTTGCTAGGAAAGAAGCTGAACCGACCAACCAGATGGTTCCATTTCTTCACCTACGAGATTGGTATAATAGTCACAGTCTTAACTTAAGTGGTTTCGTCTCAAAACAGGTTATGAAGTGTCGGAAGCAGCAATGAAAGGATGGGAATCACATAACAGTTCAGCACAACGTTATCTACTACATAAAGACAAGCTGTAGTTTAACTTTGTTACGAAAAATTCTTGACCAATTTATTTAAAATTTTTGCACGATACTCTACTAAACGTTCGAACACTTACATATGAAGTCATATTGTAGTCTAACATTGTTCCGAGAACTCACTAAAAGTTCTTGAGCGATTTACTTTAGATTTTTTTACGGTATTCTAATCCGGTAGGGCATACACTACACCTTTTTTCAAGTATGCAGGGTGTCCCATTTATCTTGACCACCCTAAATAACTGTTTGTCCAGATGCAAATTACAAAATGTTTCAAGCAAATGTCCTTTAGCCGTTAGGGGGACATGAATCACCGTGATTGCCTTTGTTGTAGCTTTGTTTTTTACAAAGATATGAACAGCGTTATGACTTTTTTAAATGGAACCCTGTATTTTTTATTCGGTAATTCATTTCCTCTCCTAAAGACTTATTCAAAAAATTTTCACAGTGTACCATTCATTGAAACACAACGTTATTAATTACATAACACAACACTGACGTTGACGCTCCAAGGGCTTAGTGCAGGTACTCCGGGTAATGGAACATATCCACGTGCTGACGTCGACAGAGGACAAATGTAAACATAAAGTAGAATGCACACCCGTCATTCCGTCAACCATCTTCAGTTGAAGAGTTGTGTGAGTAGAACGGACTCCAAGGAAGAGAAGGTAGAAATGCTACTCGTCTATGGGAAATGTAAGTTAGCAGAACAGTAACTGCAATACTGTTTTCTTATGTACAGGTACATTTAGTACAGTAGTTTAGTCCTTTTAAATACTATTGTCTAGAGTAGGTGTACAGTAAAGACTGCCCTTCCTAACGTTTCTTTTATCGTTGTTGTTGAAGGTAGGCGAAATGCTACGCAGGCAGCGGAACTGTAGAGAGAGCGATGTCCTGACAAGAACCCACCTTCCCGACGGATGTTTTCTCGTCTTGTTGCAACGCTTCAGGAAAGGGGATGTTTCAACCCACGACAACGCAATCGTCGTAGCACTCGCACGGACGAAGCTTACGAAGTTAATGTTCTCGCTTCCGTTGCTATGAATCCACATGTGCGCACACGACAGATTGAACACGAGATTGGCATTCCTAAGACCAGTGTACATCGTGTTCTTACACGTCACCTGTTCCATCCTTACCAGGTACACCTACATCAAGAATTGCATGGGAATAATTTCCAGAAATTTTACAGTTCTGTCAATGGGCACAGCAGCAAATCCTCGCCAACCAAAACTTGTTCTCCGAAGTTCTATTTACCGATGAATGTTCCTTCTCAAACAAAGGACAGGTAAATACAAGGAACATGCATTATTGGTCCAGCGACAACCCACTATGGCTTAGACAGACAGAACATCAGCGACAATGAAGAGTTAACGTCTGGTGTGGGATGCTTGGTACTACAACCACTGACCCTTGTTTCATCAACGGCAGTCTAAACGGCACAGCGTATGCCATCTACCTCAGACGAATTCTTCCTCCTCTTCTGGATGAAGTGCCGCTAAGAACCAGAATGCTTATTGATGTGTCGGCAGCTGGGCCAACACCTTGTAGATCGAGATGGCTGAAAATGCACGCTAGACTAACGCAGACGGGCGTGAAGCACTGGAACAGGCTACGTAATTAATGCTATGAAGAAAAGTACGTAGCTGGATTAATACTAATCTTTAATCAATCATTGTGGTACATCTTGACTATACACAGGAGACTTCAATTACAATCACTGTAAGGCTAATGGCGCCTTGCTAGTTCGTAGCCATTAACTTAGCTGAAGGCTATTCTGTCTCTCGGCTAATGAGAGAGAAAGGCTTCGTACATCTAGTCGCTAGCTAGGTCGTCCGTACAACTGGGGCGAGTGCTTGTTCGTATATCGAGACCTGCCTTGTGGTGGCGCTAGGTCTGCGATCACACAGTGGCGACACGCGGGTCCGACATGTACTAAATGGACCGCGGCCGATTTAATCTACCACCTAGCAAGTGTGGTGTCTGGCGGTGACACCACACTTATGTTGTGTCCACACGATGAATGTCCAGTACATAATGCCTTGTCCGCAGCTCGTGGTCGTGCGGTAGCGTTCTCGCTTCCCGCGCCCGGGTTCCCGGGTTCGATTCCCGGCGGGGTCAGGGATTTTCTCTGCCTCGTGATGACTGGGTGCTGTGTGCTGTCCTTAGGTTAGTTAGGTTTAAGTAGTTCTGAGTTCTAGGGGACTGATGACCATAGATGTTAAGTCCCATAGTGCTCAGAGCCATAATGCCTTGCGTGCATGTCGTGTTCTGAACCGAAGGTATCCTGCCAGAAGGACTGGTCGAGAAGGAACAGTTACTTGGCCTACTAGGTCTCCTGATTTAAATCCTCGGGACATTTTTCTTTGGGGATTCTTTAAAGACGTTATCTATCGCGATATTCCAACAACTCCAGAAGACATGCAGGAACCTATCATGCTTGCATGTAATTCTTTTCAGCAGGCAACAATGGAAAGAGTAAATAACTCTTTCATTCAACGAGTGCACCAGTGTATCGGTGTCCAGGGTCACTACTTTGAGCACCTTTAAATGATCTACCGCTGTGCAGTGGTACAGCAGAGTCAAAGTCAATTTTGTGCTATGTTTTTGCTTGGTTTTCATTTGTTTTCTGACAGCTCCAGCAGTTGGATGAGTTTGTGATCCCGGGCTGAAAGTCAGTGTTGTGCTATGTAATTAATAACGTTGTGTTTCAGTGAATGATACACTGTGATACATTTTTGAATAGGTCTTTAGGAGACGAAATTGAGCCTTGGTAAAAACTTCTGTTTTGAAGAGCGCGCCGCAGCGTGTAGTGTGAAGCAGTTGCCCTCCGTTTCTGGCGGTGGCGCCGCTGTGGCGACCGCAGCTTAGGTGTCTCCCTCCGGTGGGAAGGGGAAAGGTAGCCTGCTCACGTGCATTTAGGGGGCGCTATGAGCTTGGGAGCCTGCTCAGTTGGTTAGCCGGGTCAGGGTGGGGCAGTCAGTGTCTGTCTGTCGTCCGGAGTGCTAGTATGTGTTAGGCCGCCAGTTTGCTCCAGTTTGTTCAGGCAATGGTCATGGGTGGTTGGATCGATCGGTTGGTCGGTTGCGCACTGAGACACAAGATGACTTGTCCGTCTTGAGCGTCGGCACATGTAAGGTCGCCACTTGGGTCCAGTGGGCCGCGCCGTATAGCGAGGGGTAGTGGCTTCGCGGTCGGCACGAGAGCAACAGGAGTCAACCCACGACATCAGTTTGGCTGGTGCGAGCTGCGACGCCGTGAGACGGGAGATCGGCGCGCCTTCCTGCGTCCGTTGAAGCGGCTGGCAGCGGACGGTTCGGGAGAGCGATTTGGGGGTCGTGCGCCAGGTCTTTGCCAGACATCACAGTTTATTAGAAGTTAAGTGAGTCATGATACGTTGTTTCATTTACTTCTTCTACGTGTTTCTTGGTCAGTCTCTTGTCCCCAGCTTGCTCGTCTGTCTCTCGTCCGCATTTGTTGGGCAGTTAGTGTCTGTCTGACGGTCTGCCATACGTTAATAGCTGCCTCTGTCATGTTTGTCGGAAGTGGTGTTAACGAATTTATTCCTTGAAGTGTAACGGCCGAATTCCTGAAATATGTTTTCATCTTGCCTATCATCTTGAGCGGCGGTATATGTGTAATGTAGAGCATGTTTGTATGTCTTATGTAAGACTGCATTTCATGGGTTTTATTTAAACGGTCATTTTAGTATATAAAGTTGCCACCCTTCCACCGTAAGAGTTTTCTTTTAAAAACAAGTTGGACCTTCAGTGGCAAGTAATTTTTTTTTAATGTGAGTGTTTTGTACCCTTTCCATACCTCCCACAGGGTGCATAGTTATGTGTTTGTGTGAGTTGTTAAAATTTTTAGTTTAAAGTAATCTGGTGAGTTGCAGATTTACCAGTGTAGTCTTTCAGAGGTTGTTGTGAGGGGTCGTGACTACGGCCGTGTTAAAAGGGAGCGGAAGGTTCTCAGCCGGAAAGCTCATACTGTCAGAAAAAAAAATTGTTATTTCTGCCTCTGAATAGATTGTAACTTGATATTTAGACGGTGCTTTCTGATTATAATTTTTATATCTGTTTTTTTTTAAAGAAAGGGTTTTAGGAATAAAATTTCCATTTGTTGAATGAAATTTGTCTTCATCAGTTACCCACTGGCAATTACTTCCAAGCTCACATAGTGTGATTAAATGTGTTAACGTTCTTGATGAATCGCTAGTAAATAAAGTAAATTCTTTAAGAAAAGATTTTGAAAGTAAATCCACGGTTCAGAAATGAATTACCGAATTAAAAACACAGGTTGCCATTTAAAAACATCATACCGCTGTTCATATCTTTGTAAAATACAAAGCTACAACAAAGGCAATCATACTAAAATGTAGACTTTCACGGCCGGAAATATCATGTCCATTATAATTATCCGGGCTGTTATGCCGTGGTCGGTTGATGAATTCTGTGTCAGTTCCCAACGTTTCGTCTCCGACTGCTGGAGACATCTTCAAGGGGGTCCGTAGCTCTATGGAAGGTCTAACACACCCACTGGCTCGCTACTGACTGCAGCATAGTCAGTAGCGAGCCAGTGGGTGTGTTGGACCTTCCATAGAGTTACGGACCCCCTTGAAGATGTCTCCCGCAGTCGGAGACGAAACGTTGGGAATTGACACAGAATTCATCAACCGACCATGGCATAACAGCCCGGATAATTATAATGGACATGAAAGGCAATCATGCTGATCGATGACCCCCTGACGGCTAAAGAACATTTGCTTGAAACATTTTGTAATTTGCATCTGGACAAACAGTTATTTAGGGCGGTCACGATAAATGGGACACCCTGTATCTGGGATATACGTATATATACACTATACAAATTGGAAAGGTTGGTAACAAAAAACTCGATTAGTTGTTCACGAAAGTACTTCAGATTTTTATGCCGTAGTCTAATATATGTACAAACGGACATAGGCTAAGATTCTTTAAAACGTTATTAAATTCTCTCCAGAAGTTCTTGATCGATTTATTTCAAATTTTTACACGCTATGCTAATATTTATATAATGAGGAAACATTGTTAGCATAAATCCTAAAAAGTTCTTTACTGATTCACTTCAAATACGTACACGATGCTCCAATAAACAGTCGAACAGACATAGACTATACATTTTTAAATACATATGGTATACAAAAACCTATATCTACACTACTGTATAAAAATAAGTTGCCGTTTAACGTTGCTACCAAACAACTTAAAAATTTCTGGACAGATTTATCTCACATAAGCGTTCAGTTGGACACAAGCTACATATTTTGTTAAATGTATATGTTGTATATAAGGAAATATATAGTACATAAAGGGGTAAAGTTTTTGGCAAAAATCTCGAAACGTTCTTGACCAATTTAGTACAAATTTTTACTTGATGTTCTAACTGTAGTGTTGGCAGAAGCGCCAACACTGGGTTGCTAGAGGAGGCCGAAATGCACGCGTTTAATTGCACGCTGACTGGCGTGAGGTCTGTAACAGGAAAATATCTTGAGAATTGCAAATAAAGTACGTAGTTGATATAATACTTAACTTTAATCCACAATTGTAGAACATCGCTCTTGATGATACATGCTTCACATAATAAATATCAATTGAATACGGCGCCTTGCTAGGTCGTAGCAAATGTAGCTGAAGGCTATGCTAACTATCGTCTCGGCAAATGAGAGCGTATTTGTCAGTGAACCATTGCTATGAACGTCGGCTGTACAACTGGGGCAAGTGCCAGTACGTCTCTCTAGACCTGCCGTGCGGTGGCGCTCGGTCTGCAATCACTGACAGTGGTGACACGCGGGTCCGACGTATACTAATGGACCGCAGCCGATTTAAAGGCTACCACCTAGCAAGTGTGGTGTCTGGCGGTGACACCACACTAACATCAATTCGGATGGATATAAGCTAGGTATTCGTATAATATATATGGTACAGAAACGTATATACAATATATAAATGACGATTTTTTCTGTAAACGCTGACGTTTTTTCTATAAATTTCTGAAAACCATTAAGAACAACCTATTCCCCGGCACTTTTTAACTGCGTTCCACACGCGTGTATCACTACGGAGCGGGAAGCAGACTCAGCCATTTTCATACGGCGTATTAACAGCACAACAATTTGAGCACAACAGTATAGAAGCCGGCCGGTGTGGCCGAGCGGTTCTAGGCGCTTCAGTCTGGAACCGCGCGACCGCTACGGTCGCAGGTTCGAATCCTGCTTCGGGCATGGATGTGTGTGATGTCCTTAGGTTAGGTAGGTTTAGGTAGTTCTAAGTTCTAGGGGACTGATGACCTCGGCAGTTAAGTCCCATAGTGCTCAAAGCCATTTGAACCATTTTTTGTAATTATTTCTATGCTATGACATGTACAGTAAGTAATTTTCAACTAATTATTACGAATATCAACAACTTTTATGCTCTTTGCTGCAGGCTGCAAGTATCTTTTTCCTAGTTACGCGTACCAGAGATACAGCTGCGGTGGTTTTTATCAAAACGTAGAACTACGAGGGTGAGTGAAATGAAAACTTTAAATTTGTAATAACCAATCGAAATTTCGCGCCGTTATCCTGTAAGTTGGTAAGCATGCTACAAAGAGCGTGCAGAATGTCCCGTAAGTGGCAGCATAGTGCAGATGCACACATACTGTCGCAGTATCAGTATAAAGATAGCCGCCCCACTTGCGACTTGCACCAGGGAAGAACAGCGGTCAGTTATTCGGTTTTTGCGTAGTGAAGGTTTGAAACCTATTGAAATTCATCGACGAATGAAGGTTCAGTACAGTGATGGATGTTTGTCACAGCAGAAAGTCTACGAATGGAGTAGGAAGTTCACGAAAGGTGTGACTTCAGTGGACGATACTCCTTGTCCAGGTCAGGCACGAGTTGTGACTCCACAGAACATTGCAGCAGTTGAAGACATAGTGAAGGAAAACCACCGAGTGACACTGAATGAGAATGCAGCATGTTTACAGATTAGTCATCGGTCAGCACAGCACATAGTGGATGATGTGATCCAGTTTCACAAATTGTCTGCAAGATGGGTGCCACGGCAGCTGACTCCTGAAATGAGAGAACGACGTGTTGATGCTTGTGAAGAACTTGTTTGGAGCTTTGACCGGGAAGGTGAAGGCTTCCTTGCAAGACTCGTTACTGGCGACGAAACCTGGGTTCACTTCCACCAACCGGAAGCGAAGAGAGCGAGCAAGGAATGGCGCCATTCCTCATCGCCAAAAGCAAAGAAGTTTCGAACAGAACCATCAGTAGGGACGGACGAAAAAGGCATCATTTTGGAGCATTACATGCCTAGAGGGACCACTGTCACCATTGCATCATACGCAGATCTCCTAAAAATTCATCTGCGGGATGCGATCAAATCAAAGCGACGAGGATTGCTGTCAGCAGGTGTCCGTTTGCAACATGACAATGCAAGGCCCCACACTGCCCGTACAACAGTTGCAACAATCGCAGACCTGCATTTTGAGTGTCCTCCTCATACTCACCAGACGTTGCCCAAAGTGATTTCGTTTGGACCACACACAGACGCAATGGGAGGAAAGAAGTTCCGCTCTCATGAAGAGGTACGCCACGCGGTGCATGAGTGGTTGCGCCGACTACCAAAAGAATTTTTTCCTAAAGGAATCTATGCACTTTGTAAGCACTGGAGGACTTGCATTGAGCGTAGGGAATTATGTTGAAAAGTGATACAGCTTTGTACCACCTCTGCACAATAAATAATACACTCCTGGAAATTGAAATAAGAACACCGTGAATTCATTGTCCCAAGAAGGGGAAACTTTATTGACACATTACTGGGGTCAGATACATCACATGATCACACTGACAGAACCACAGGCACATAGACACAGGCAACAGAGCATGCACAATGTCGGCACTAGTACAGTGTATATCCACCTTTCGCAGCAATGCAGGCTGCTATTCTCCCATGGAGACGATCGTAGAGATGCTGGATGTAGTCCTGTGGAACGGCTTGCCATGCCATTTCCACCTGGCGCCTCAGTTGGACCAGCGTTCGTGCTGGACGTGCAGACCGCGTGAGACGACGCTTCGTCCAGTCCCAAACATGCTCAATTGGGGACAGATCCGGAGATCTTGCTGGCCAGGGTAGTTGACTTACACCTTCTAGAGCACGTTGGGTGGCACGGGATACATGCGGACGTGCATTGTCCCGTTCGAACAGCAAGTTCACTTGCCGGTCTAGGAATGGTAGAACGATGGGTTCGATGACGGTTTGGATGTACCGTGCACTATTCAGTGTTCCCTCGACGATCACCAGTGGCGTACGGCCAGTGTAGGAGATCGCTCCCCACACCATGATGCCGGGTGTTGGCCCTGTGTGCCTCGGTCGTATGCAGTCCTGATTGTGGCGCTCACCTGCACGGCGCCAAACACGCATACGACCATCATTGGCATCAACGCAGAAGCGACTCTCATCGCTGAAGACGACACGTCTCCATTCGTCCCTCCATTCACGCCTGTCGCGACACCACTGGAGGCGGGCTGCACGATGTTGGGGCGTGAGCGGAAGACGGCCTAACGGTGTGCGGGACCGTAGCCCAGCTTCATGGAGACGGTTGCGAATGGTCCTCGCCGATACCCCAGGAGCAACAGTGTCCCTAATTTGCTGGGAAGTGGCGGTGCGGTCCCCTACGGCACTGCGTAGGATCCTACGGTCTTGGCGTGCATCCGTGCGTCGCTGCGGTCCGGTCCCAGGTCGACGGGCACGTGCACCTTCCGCCGACCACTGGCGACAACATCAATGTACTGTGGAGACCTCACGCCCCACGTGTCGAGCAATTCGGCGGTACGTCCACCCGGCCTCCCGCATGCCCACTATACGCCCTCGCTCAAAGTCCGTCAACTGCACATACGGTTCACGTCCACGCTGTCGCGGCATGCTACCAGTGTTAAAGACTGCGATGGAACTCCGTATGCCACGGCAAACTGGCTGACACTGACGGCGGCGGTGCACAAATGCTGCGCAGCTAGCGCCATTCGACGGCCAACACCGCGGTTCCTGGTGTGTCCGCTGTGCCGTGCGTGTGATCATTGCTTGTGCAGCCCTCTCGCAGTGTCCGGAGCAAGTATGGTGGGTCTGACACACCGGTGTCAATGTGTTCTTTTTTCCATTTCCAGGAGTGTATTTTAAAATAGATTTAAGGTTTTCATTTGACTCACCCTCGTACTAATGCCCGTGATGTATTGGGAGATGGCGCGCCTGGAACACGCTGGGCAGACTGCCCGGAGCTGGGCGCTCGCAGCCAGAGGACGGGCCAGGCCTGCGCCGGACCCGGGGTTCGCGTCTCGCGGCCGCAGAGGCGCAGCGGATGCCACAGCGGGGCCACAGCGGCGCCCGGCACGCCAGGAACGCCGCTGGCGCCAGCCCGGCTGGCGGCCAGTGCAGTGCGCCAGTGGCGCCGGTGCGGCCGGACAGAGAGACGCGAGCCGGCCGCCAGCTAATGACGGCCAGAGGCCCTCCTCTCCCTCTGTCTGTACTGTAGCCCTGTCGTCTGGCCGCCGGAATCCCAACACGTACCCCTGTGTTTAAGGGAGTAGCGGGTACCCGTGTCTAAAGAGGGAAAAAGTTGTTTCTCCTTGTCGCGGAAGGTCCCTGTACGAATAGATTCGTCAACATTCACTTTGTAAAGACTGTATGTGTTGTGTTCATAGTTCCGCGTAGTCAGCGCGTACACAACCTTCCCAATAGAGCGCGCCCCGCTTAGCATAACAGCGCAGGCGCAGCGCTCGTCCGTCTCCGCACTACGAGATGGCGCTGTCTTAGAGACGGACCAAATTCTGCTTCCGCCGATCAGCGTATTAATATGTAACGCAGCCAATGAGATTGCTGCTAACGTAGAACCTTTTCCCCTCGCGGATCACACTCGCGCAGTGATACCTGAACGCTCGAGGTATTATAACGAGTGTACATACCTCCGATTAGTTAGTCTGCATCAATCTGCATTAGTCTGCATTTATCTGCACCTGTCTGTACCAGTCTACACTAGTCTGTACCAGTCTATAGTCAAGTTTCAGTCTGCGCCTAATAAGATTATCATATTCCTGTACATAGCCATGAAGATAAATGTATAGACACTTTGTCAAGTAACAGGGATATGTGAGAATAAGATTAACGTACCAAGACCAAAGGAACTTCAGATTGTCAATTGTAAATAGCACCCAGAATCAAGTTAAGTAAGGTTTATGATTGTTATTATTTTAATAAATGTGTGTGAAAATTAATCAAGTTCTGTTTAAAGTTGGTCACCGTCAATCTGCTACTCTAAGCATGCAAGTGGCATTTCTATCATCTGACCTAACGGCACAAGATAAACACGCCACGATAAGACCACAAGACATATTGCTGACGCACGCCTACTTTGTTAGAGCGACAAGTCAAATAATCTGATGGTGTGTGTACCGAAGGCCTTACAGTACGCACACCACAGTATGCAAAATCAGACGAGGAGTTTGGATGAGTTTGAGCCGTAGTAAAAATTGCAGCGCGTAGTGTAAAGCAGTCGCCCTCCGTTGCTGGCGGTGGCGCCGCTGTGGCAATCGCAGCTTTGGTGTCTGCCTCTGGTGCGAAAGGGGAAAGGTTGCCTGTTCACGTGCATTGAAGGGGCATTATGAGCTCGGCAGTTAGTCAGTCACTCGGGGTCAGTCTGTGAGTCTGAGTCTAGTCAGTTGGTCAGCCGGCTCAGTTTCGGGCAGTCAGTGTTTGTCTGTCTGTCGGTCTGCCGTACATTAAGGGCGTCAGTCGGAGTGAAGCTTGGTCAGTCTCGCGTCGCCAGTTGCTGGTCTGTCTCTCGTTCGCATCTGTGCGGCAGTCAGTGTCGGTTTGTCGTCCGGAGTGCTAGTATGTGTTAGGCCGCCATTCTGCTCGAGTTTGTTTAGGCAATGGGCATTGGCGGTTGGATCGATCGGTTGGTCGGTCGCGCACTGAGACACAAAATGACTTGTCCGTCTTGAGCGCCGGCGCGTGTGAGGTTACCACGTGAGTCCAGTGGGCCGCGCCGTATAGCGAGGGGTAGTGGCTTCGCGGTCGACACGAGAGCAACAGGAGTCAACCCACGACATCAGTCTGGCCGGTGCGAGCTGCGACGTCGTGAGGCGGGAGATCGGCGCGCCTTCCTGCATCCGTTGAAGCGGCTGGCAGCGGACGGTTCGGGAGAGCGATTTGTGGGTGCTGCGCCAGGTCTTCTAGAGAATTCGCAGTTTATTAGAAGTTAAATAATTGGTGATATGTTGTTTCATTTACATGTTAAATTCTACTTGTTTTCTTGGTCAGTCTCTCGTCCCCAGCTTGCTCGTCTGTCTCCCGTCCGCATTTGTTAGGCAGTTAGTGTCTGTCTGTCTGTCGGTCTGCCATACGTAATAGCTGCCTCTGTCATGTTTGTCGGATTCGATGTTAACGAATTTATTGCTTAAAGGCCGAATTCCTGAAATATGTTTTTATCTTACCTATCATCTTGCGAGGTCGTATATGTGTAATGTAGAGCATGTTGTACATTTGATGTAAGTCTGCATTTCATAGGTTTTATTTAAATAGTTATTTTAGTTTATAAAGTCGCCACCTTTCCACCGTAAGAGTTCTTTAAAAACAAGTTGCACTTTCGGTGGCAAATAATTTTAATGTGAGTGTTTTGTACCATTTCCATCCCTCTTACGGGGTGCATAGTTTATGTGTTTGTGTGAGTTATTAAAATTTCTAGTTTAAAGTAATCTGGTGTGTTGCAGATTTGCACCAGTGTAGTCTTTCAGAGGTTGTTGTGAGCGGTCATGACTACGGCCGTGTTGAAAGGGAGCTGGCAAGCTTATCAGCTCGAAGGCTCCTACTGTTAAATATTCTTATTTGCCTCTAAATAAAATTGTAACTTGATATTTCGAGGGCGCTTTTTTGCTTATAATTTTAAATCTGTTTTTGAAAAGGCTTTTAGGAATAAAATTCACATTTGTTAAAAGTAATTTTCCATCAGTTACTTCCTGGCAACTACTTCCTCGCTCACCTAGCGTGGTAAAATGTGTTAATGTTCTTGATGAATAGCTAGTAAAGAAAGTAAATTCTTTAAGAAAAGATTTTGAAAGTAAATACCTCGGTTCAGAGTTATTCCCTTTCATCCACTCTTTGTAATACTGTATTTACACTGAAGCGCCAAAGAAACTGGTGTAAGCGAGCGCATTCCAATACAGAGATATGTAAACAGGCGCTACGGTCGTAACCAAGTGTCTGGCACAGTTGCTAGATCGGTTACTGCTGTTACAATAGCAGGTTATCAAGATTTAAGTGAGTTTGAACATGGTGTTATAGCCAGCGCACGATCGATGGGACACAGCATGTCAGAGGTAGCGATGAAGTGGGAATTTTACCGTACGACCATTTCACGAGTGCACCGTGAATATCAGGAATCTGGTAAAACTCAAATCGCTGCTGCCGGAAATGGATCCTGCAAGAACGGGACAGACGAAGACTGAAGAGAATCGTTGAAAGTTGCAGAAGGGCATCCCTTCCGAAAATTGCTGTGGATTTCAATGCTGGGCCATCAGCAAGTGTGAGCTTGGAAACTATTCAATGAAACATCTTCGATATGGGCTTTCGGAACCGAAGGCCCACTAGTGTACCGTTTATGACAGCACGACACAAAGCATTACGCCTCGCTTGGACCCCTGAGCGCCGGCACTGACTGCTGATGACTGGAACCATGTTGACTGATCGGACGTCTAGTTTCACATTGTATCGACGGGTGGACGTGTATGGGTATCGAAACGACCTTATGTATCCATGGACCCTGCATATCAACAGGGGACTGTTCAAGCTGGTGGAGGCTCTGTAATGGCGTGAGGCGTGTACTGTTGGAGTGATATGGGACTCCTGTTACGTCTAGATACGAATCTCACGTACGTAAGCATCCTGTCTGATCCCCTGCATCCATTCGTATCCATTCTGACAGACTTGGCCAATTCCAGCAGGACAATGCGACACCACATACGCCCAGAGTTGCTGCAGAGTGGCTCCAGGAGCATTCTTCCGAATTTAAACACTTCCGAGGGCCATCAAACTCACTAGACATGACCAATATTGAGCACATCTGGGATGCATTGCAACGTGCTGTTCAGAAGAGATCTCCACCCACTCGTACTCTTACGGACTGATGCACAGCCCTGCGGGATTCATGGTGCCAGTTCTCTCCAGCACTATTTCAGACATTAGTCGAGTCCATGGCATGTCGTGTTGCGGCACTTCTGCGTGCTCGTGGGAGCCCTGCACAGTAGTAGCTAGGTATGCCAGTTTCGTTGGCTCTTCAGTATATATTCATGGTGCCTTTAAAACTGGAAATCAGATAATTACCTATGAGTTATGTTGGACAAAAACACTAATCTTTATGTATTACAATTTCAGATGATAAAGTAATTGTAAATCTACAAGACGATAACTGTAATTTAAATTATGTCTTTAATTATTTTTATCATTTAAACACTGACCTACAGAATTTTCACCGACAACAACAATTCAGACTTAACCTATTCATTTATTACCCACAATATACAAGCCCAACGCCATCTGACTGCTATACAGTGACAACATAACTTCCAATAATTAACATAAAAGAATGACCCTGAATTGCAAGAAATCCCAACTATAATAAAAGTCCAAAAAATACGAAATTAAGGAAATATGAAACAACCTCCAACTCTGTTAATTGCCTAAACTCATTTCAGTTATGAACCACATTCTTTTTTTTTGTAAGTCACTTACCTCACAGAAAATTTTCGTAACATGTGCTACAGCAATTACTGCAAGCAGCAGCTACAGCCAGCTAAATAAAAAGATTCTAACTGCTGTAGATTCTGAGTACTAGGAGGCATATGGTTAGCAAAAGAAAGATTTATTTGAAGAGCAAACAATGTATTTAGAAAATTTTGTCTTATTCATGTGACATTCACTTCTAATAATTATATAGTTGTCAATAATTCCACAACCTAAACATTACGAGCAACATCCATCCTCATTTTACATTTTCTTGCGTCTCACTTTACA
Organism: Schistocerca piceifrons; assembly: GCF_021461385.2. Lineage (NCBI taxonomy): Eukaryota > Metazoa > Arthropoda > Insecta > Orthoptera > Acrididae > Schistocerca > Schistocerca piceifrons. The sequence goes on along the minus strand of NC_060141.1, from coordinate 742,499,997 downwards.
ATGCACGTCCTACCACCACAGAGTCTCCACTAATCAAAACGTGTCCATACACTTCTCCATCCACTCGGTAACAGCAAATCCGTCCAACCACAGAGTCTCTTGCCGAGGGCGCAGAGCCCTGTAAGCGATGTCAACACCGTCTATAGCGCTGCCAAACAGGCTACAAACAGGCTACTTGCATAATGACTATGATAATGATGTAGATGAAAAGCTACACAAGGTGCTAACAATATGTGAGATGCTAATCACGAAACTGAAAAAAATACGAAAAATAGAAAACTTTTAATTCATAATACTGTGACGATATCATCACTGTTGTATGAAATTGACAGTTGGATAATTAAAAAAAAAAACAGACTGTAGCAACATACTAACTCCAGAGATGAGTATTTTGGGGAGAGTGAAAGGCTGCACAGGAAGGAGCTTAATTAAAAACGACAACGTTCGGAATAAGTTGAATGTGCATGCTGTTAATGAAGAAATAACTGAACACGGAGATAGTTGGAAACACTGTAGCGTGCTACTCCTATTGAAACTGTACCTAAATGTTCGTAGATGGGTATGAGCCGATTTCTGCTCTGAAATATGAGCCACGAATAGCACATTCTGATTTCAGAGTCAAAGTTTCGGAGATAGCAAAACTCGCGCAAGGCTCAACGAAAAAGCGGTTGAGAGGGGGCTTAGTCGGATGTAACAAAACTTAGTTTTCGATTAAAACACTGACTAACCAACAACATACCGTGCTGCCTGAAAGTATATTAAAATTTGATCTCGTAGCCTCAATTTGTGCACCACAGGTGTGTTTCTCATCTGCTACATAACCTATACAATAATTTGAAAATGGAAAGCTTGTTTGGTGGAAGCAATGATTCATGATGGCACTGTCGCCGCTGCCGCGTAAATCGAAGGGCTGCGTTAGCGACACCTTTACTCGTATTGCTGCAGAGTCCTTACTGATGATATTCACAAGTGCTGTAAGCATGTGTAGCAGACTGCAGTATGACCGAATGGAGTACGTTTTTTACGAACCAAACATTAAATACCGAAACACTGGCGCAAGGTGCACGAGGCTAAAGTTTTGAACAACGGAAAGGTGTAAAATAATGAATCCGACAAGCTCTAAGGTCTCGTAGATCTAGAATAACGTACAAACATACCTTATATACAAAGCAAACCATTGTGGATTAAGACGTACATCGGATGACAACATTTAATACTCCATACGAACAACATGGCACGAAAAAACAACCCAAATTTAAAATTTACAAAATTGGTTTTAATAACCTTGGGAGGGAGAGAAACTGTGGTCAGTTGAATCTGTGGATGGTTAATTCAGAGACCACGTACTCTGACGTTATCGAAAACGAGAGCAACGGCACAAAATTATCCGCGACTAGTTCAAATTGAAAACAGAAAGGGTAATGGAAACGCTTTTGCGTATCATTACGATTTCCTGTCATGCGAATAGATTTACAAGGAATCCGTTGAGTGCGAGGTCGCAAAAGGCCAATAATGTTCACGGCATTCGACGCCCACATACGCCTACCATGCAACCACAAGATTGGTAGCGAATGGCAACAGGAGGCGGGAGTGGAGGTATCCAGTGGTGAGCACAGCATAAGGCTGCAGGGCGTAGTTGAACTGCTTAGTCGACGAGTAGCTCACAAAAATTCTACAGTCCTAGTGGTACTGATACAAAGCAAAGCAATTGCAACGATAAATAAAACAAACATTGTATTGCATCTACAACAACAGTTGCCAAAGTTAATATTTCATCAGAAAAGAAACCAAGGAATTTCGCACAGATAGAACGAAGTGGCAGACGAAATATTAGCGTTTCTGCAAGATGAATCAGTGGAATGTGTGGTATGTAGTATATGCTAGACCGTGCAGACAATGCGCATGAGGAGTACAGTGATGGCGATACGTGATTAACAAGTGAAACTGATATTGAAACAGATCTCGCGCTGCGCAATTTATCATCCTTGTCGCAAAGGGAGCCACAAATCTCGTCTCCAGTGGAACGTACTAAATGGCAAAAGTTGTCCAAGGAGCAGGTAAAAATGGTTCAAATGGCTCTGAGCATTATGGGACTTAACTTCTGAGGTCATCAGTCCCCTAGAACGTAGAACTCCTTAAACCCAACTAAACTAAGGACATCACACACATTCATGCCCGAGGCGGTCACGCGGTTCCAGACTGTAGCGCCTAGAATCGCTCGGCCACTCCGGCCGGCAAGGAGTACTAAACATAACTACGTACAAGAGATATTTCACAGTGTAGTAGGAAAACAATTATGAGCAGATTTAGAATACGTATAAAGCACTAGACCGTGTAACGCATAAGAAAAACTACGGATATTCAAGGGAGGATAGGGAACACTTGTTACAAACCCTGGTGTTTGCCCCATACAGTTTACAGGTTATGAATTGTAGTGACCTACTACGTTATGCACATAAAATTGCACGCGACATACATTACAGAGATTTCAAGTTAAACAGTGGATACTTGCATAGCTTCAAACAGTGCTACGGAACTGGAAGACGTAAGATAACGAAACTTCAGACGATCACAGTTTGACGATGCATAGCAAATTGTGGAATCGGCCCGAAATTTGCAGATGAGATACACGAACTATCCAGTCTTTCAGTAAGGAATCTGTTTTCATCTCCGACCAATGGGGTTTTGAAGAGGAAATGCATATGAAAAGTACACTGCAAATTAGAGGTACCAAGAGAGTTGTATTAAGGTCAACTAACATCAATGCCTTTGCACATTTGTATATAATTGCGTCGATTGTTAATGTGGTTGGAAAATTGGCTGCTAAGTTATTTATTGTTCTGCGAGAAGCCGGAGGTCCTCTGCCGCCGATGTGGCCGAGCGGTTCTAGGCGCTTCAGTCCGGAACCGCGCGACCGCTACGGTCGCAGGTTCGAATCCTGCCTCAGGTATGGATGTGTGTGATGTCCTTAGTTAGGTTCAAGTAGTTCTAAGTTCTAGGGGACTGATGACTTCAGATGTTAAGTCCCATAGTTCTCAGAGCCATTTGAACCATTCCCTCTGCCCCCAACGATTCTTTCTCGTTTGCGTGGTCTCGCAGGGGCAGGAGGGAAATTTACGTCACAGCAAGTAAGAGTGGGAAAATGGGGGTAACAGAACTACAATTATAGTATGAGAGCCGAGTTTGGCCAATAGCTTGATTCCTGGTCGCCGTATAAATATCATCCTGTTTTAGAGCAAACTATAGCTCCTGAAAAGTGTATGATATTGTAGTTCAAACCATCTTGAACCACTACACTACACAAATTCAGCCTCTGGATGCTTGTTTTTCCGGCTGCTAAGTTATGTCTATAAATCATATTATCGCACTGTCTGCAGCTACGCATTAAAGGATAGCCAGTTTCACGATAAGCCCCACGACAGACTGTTTCGGATTCGGTTGCGTGCCATCACATTCTATCAGTTCTTATCATCCCCTTACACCAGTGTGATTCTGTATACATTCTTTAAGAGTGGATAACTAGCTGAACGTCCTGCACGGTTTGTAACTTACAGGGAGTTCGCCTTCGATCCAGTCGGTGCGAACCTTCGTGATCACTGTGGCACGCCATGTTCCATTCGGTGTTAATGGTTCAAGTTAATAGTTTGTTTTGAACATTTCTTGAATGTTGACGGTGTCTGTTTTGTGAAGGATACATACATTCTACAGGAGGTTGACCCCTGCAATTCCCGCACACTCAATTTTCTGTCTCCCTCCTGATGCACGCGGTTTTTTTCTTTTATTAGAGGTGGAGCCCCTCCACGCCCACACCGGCATGATGGCCAACACAAAAGGTCTACTGCCATCTCTGCATAGGGGTTAGTATTCACTAAAGTGAGGTTTCGCAGGATGTGGGTACTGCGATGTTTGCGTACGTCTGGTTAGGATTAACCATTAATACGCGCTCATCTGGAGATAGATTGGTCGAAATCTGACGAAGGGTAGCGGTTTGAAGGGCAGAGGAAAAAAAGTGCCAAAGCAAGAGCCAAGGGAAAAAAACCTCTGCGAAAGTTAGGTCGGGCGGCAAGAGCAGTAGCGGTTGTCTTGCTGCCTGCGATAGGTTGTGGAAGGATAGGCTTTGTTAGTAGTGGGTATCATGCATGTCGATACCTTGACGTTGTGCGTTTGTGCTGCTCGGCGGCTGGCGCTGGGTGCTGGTACAGAGTCCTCGTTCAGCGTCCTGTAACCTGCAACAGTTAGGTTTGTTATCGGTCTTGTGTCCGATAGGTCATATACCGGAGGCACAGTGTGAGGGAGTGTTGGCAGATTGTTCGTGCGTCTGTGGGCGAGCTCGTCGGTGTCCCTGCTGTGGCCTGTTGGTCGGCACTAATAGCAGCTGGTAGTTGCCAGTCAGTGTTGCTGATATGCAGGGGCTTTCCGGCGTTTGTCGCTGTTTGCGTATGTTAGTTTACCATAGGTGGTTATGCCCTAGCTAGCAGTGTCTTTGGCCGCTTGTGTTTCCACCTGTGGTTGTGATAATTGATGCACGCGGTGAGCCATTAGCAGTTAATATGTTTCCTGTTATTATTTTAAACATAGCTGCGCAACAGCAACGGTTCCACGTAATAAGACTAAAAACAACCGACCAGTTGCAATGGATAAAGTAATCTTTACCTAGGTTTCGACAGATTTAAACCTGTCTTCTTCAGAAGGCGGCAGTATTACATTAATATGGAATGATGTATCATTGTCGTTTTTACAGATATCTGCATAGATCCATTAGTCCAAAATAAAATATAGCCCTGAAAATAGGGTTTGTCATGTAAATAAAAATTAGTACATGGATGTAGCAGAGCTCATAAGCGAGCTCATTGAGTCGCTTATGAGCTCTGCTACATTGAGTCGCTTATGAGCTCTGCTACATCCATGTACTAATTTTTATTTACATGACAAACCCTATTTTCAGGGCTATATTTTATTTTGGACTAATGGATCTATGCAGATATTTGTAAAAACGACAATGATACATCATTCCATATTAATGTAATACTGCCGCCTTCTGAAGAAGACAGGTTTAAATCTGTCGAAACCTAGGTAAAGATTACTTTATCCATTGCAACTGGTCGGCTGTTTTTAGTCTTATCCTGTTATTATGTTAACATTTACAAGTGAACCTGAATTTGTGACCTCGCACCCAAGGTGTTCATTATTAGGATTTTTATTCAAACATTTTAAAATAAACACCTAATGCCTCCCTATCTGACACTGTTAAATAACAACATAAGTGATCAAACAGAGCGGAAAAACGCAAAAGTAATGACCTAAGTGAGATGCGAACCAGCTATCTTACGTGCTACTGATTTTTCCCTGTTCTGCGTATTTTACGCTTCATGGAAGTGTCAGCAGAAAGTGCACCTCTGTTTAAGAATTTTCGTTACTGGGACTCGATCGTAAGACCCTTCATAGGAGGCGAGAATTCAACAACAGAGCCATGCTGTCTCTGGAGTATTAAATATGGCAGAAAAACTTCACAGTCGGTTATCCAAAGAGTCTTTGAGAGCTGCATCGTCTTGCTTTGGCCCATTTATATTTGAGCTCTGAACTTCACGGACAATAAATATAAAAAAGTTTCAAAAACCTTATTGCTCTGTGGTCTCCTTGCGAGTTGCGAATGGCTTGAAAGAAGAAGGCCATGTGGCTAGTACTGTTTTATACATCCTCCTGTCGTCACACAATTTGTTTCCCAGTTGACACCAATCCGCCAAAAGCTGATGTAAGTGAATATACGACTCCACCCAGGCAGTGCGGCATCAGCATAGTACCAAAAGCATCAAACGTATCTCAATACGGCGTCAGAGCCTTTCTAAGGTCGCCACCAAGAAGGTCCGAAGTGGAAATTCTACAAGCTATTTTATTGTTTGTGTGTGTGTGTGTGTGTGTGTGTGTGTGTGTGTGTGTGTGTGTACGGGGGGAAGGCGTGGGGGGAAGGGAGTGGTGGGGGAACTGGTAAAAAGTGCAGGTGACTCTGTGTATAAGAAGGGCAAAAGAATACGCCCGCAAAATTACAGACGAATATCTCTAACATTCGTTTGTTGCAGAATCTTTGGAACATGTCCTCATTTCAGATATAATAAATTTTCTTGAGAACGAGAAGCTTATGTCCATGAATCAGCACGGTTTTAAAAAGCATTGCTTGTTTGAAATTCAGCTTGCCCTTTTCTCATATGATATACTGCAAACTATGGATGAAGGGCAACCGGCAGATTCGATATTTATAGATTTCCAGAAAGTGTTTGACACGGTGCCTCACTGCGGGCTATTGAAGAAGTTACGAGCATAGGGAATAGATTCACAGAAAGGAGTGGCTCGAAGACTTCTTGAATAATAGAATCAAGTATTTTGTCTTCGACAGCGAGTGTTCGTCAGAGACAAGGTTATTGTCAGACGTGCCCGAGGAAAGTGTAATATTTTCTGTACACATAAACGATTTGGCGAACGGGGTGGGCAGCAGCCTGATGTTATTTGCTCACGATGCTGTGGTATACAGGACGGTGTCGAAGTTGAGTGACTGTAGGAGGATGCAAGATGACTTAGACAAGATTTCTATTCGGTGTGATGAATGATAGGTAGCTCTGAAAGTAGAAAAATGGAAGTTAATGCAGACAGTAGAAAAAACAAATCCGTAACGTTCGGATACAGCGTTAGTAGTGTCCTGCTTGACACAGTCACGTCATTTAAATATTTGGACGTAATATTGCAAAGCGACGTGACATTGAATGAGCATGTGAAGATTATGGTAGGGAAGTCGAGTGGTCAACTTCGGTTTATTGAGAGACTTTTTGGGAAGTGTGTTTGGGCTCTAAGGGAGAGCGCATGTGGAACACTAGCGTGGTGCATTCTCGAGTATTGCTTGGGTGTTTGGGATCCCTATCAAGGTCGGTTTAAAGGAAGTCATCGAAGCAATTCAGAGGCGGGCTGCGAGACTTGTTACCGGTAGGCTTGAACAACACGTGTGTGAATCCATGGAAGGAAGGAGATACTCTTTTCGAGGAACACTATTGAAAAAAATTAGAGAACCGGCATTTGAAACTAACCGCAGAACGATGGTGTTGCTTCCATACACTGGGCGTAAGGTTCATAGATAAGTTATGAGGAACTAGGGCTCATACGGAGGCATGTAGATAGTCATTTTTCCCGCTTCCTATTTGCGAGTGAAATAGAAAAGAAAATGACGGGGTACTCTCTAGCACACGCCGTAAGATGGATAGCGGAGTATCGATTTAGATGTAGATATAGTTATCTGTCACTGGATTAATGACAGTCAGTGCAAGTGAATACTGACCCATTAACACACTTTTTTTCTTTTTTTGGTCATCAGTCTACTGACTGGTTTGATGCGGCCCGCCACAAATTCCTTTCCTGGGCTAACCTCTTCATCTCAGAGTAGCACTTGCAACCTACATCCTCAATTATTTGCTTGACGTATTCCAATCTCTGTCTTCCTCTACAGTTTTTGCCCTCTTCAGCTCCCTCTAGTACCATGGAAGTCATTCCTTCATGTCTTAACAGATGTCCTATCATCCTGTCCCTTCTCCTTATCACTGTTTTCCACATATTCCTTTCCTCTCCAATTCTGCGTAGAACCTCCTCATTCCTTACCTTATCAGTCCACCTAATTTTCAACATTCGTCTATAGCACCACATCTCAAATGCTTCGATTCTCTTCTGTTCCTGTTTTCCCACAGTCCATGTTTCACTACCATACAATGCGGTACTCCAGACGTACATCCTCAGAAATTTCTTCCTCAAATTGATATTAGTAGACTTCTCTTGGCCAGAAATGCCTTTTTTGCCATAGCGAGTCTGCTTTTGATGTCCTCCTTGCTCCGTCCGTCATTGGTTATTTTACTGCCAAGGTAGCAGAATTCCTTAACTTCATTGACTTCGTGACCCTCAATCCTGATGTTAAGTTTCTCGCTGTTCTCATTTCTACTACTCATTACCTTCGTCTTTCTCCGATTTACTCTCAAACCATACTGTGTACTCATTAGACTGTTCATTCCGTTCAGCAGATCATTTAATTCTTTTTCACTTTCACTCAGGATAGCAATGTCATCAGCGAATCGTATCATTGATATCCTTTCACCTTGTATTTTAATTCCACTCCTGAACCTTTCTTTTATTTCCATCATTGCTTCCTCGATGTACAGATTGAAGAGTAGGGGCGAAAGGCTACAGCCTTGTCTTACACCCTTCTTAATACGAGCACTTCGTTCTTGATCGTCCACTCTTATTATTCCCTCTTGGTTGTTGTGCATATTGTATATGACCCGTCTCTCCATATAGCTTACCCCTACTTTTTTCAGAATCTCGAACAGCTTGCACCATTTTATATTGTCGAACGCTTTTTCATGGTCGACAAATCCTATGAAAGTGTCTTGATTTTTCTTCAGCCTTGCCTCCATTATTAGCCGTAACGTCAGAATTGCCTCTCTCGTCCCTTTACTTTTCCTAAAGCCAAACTGATCGTCACCTATCGCATTCTCAATTTTCTTTTCCATTCTTCTGTATGTTATTCTTGTAAGCAGCTTCGATGCATGAGCTGTTAAGCTGATTGTGCGATAATTCTCCCACATGTCAGCTCTTGCCGTCTTCGGAATTGTGTGGATGATGCTTTTCCGAAAGTCAGATGGTATATCGCCCGACTCATATATTCTACACACCATCGTGAATAGTCGTTTTGTTGCCACTTCCCCCAATGATTTTAAAAATTCTGATGGAATGTTATCTATCCCTTCTTCCTTATTTGTCCGTAAGTCCTCCAAAGCTCTTCCGATTCTAATACTGGATCCCCTATCTCTTCTAAATCGACTCCTGTTTCTTCTTCTATCACATCAGACAAATCTTCACCCTCATAGAGGCTTCAATGTATTTTTTCCACCTATCTGCTCTCTCCTCTGCATTTAACAGTGGAATTCCCGTTGCACTCTTAATGTTACCACAGTTGCTTTTAATGTCACCAAAGGTTGTTTTGACTTTCCTGTATGCTGAGCCTGTCCTTCCGACAATCATATCTTTTTCGATTTCTTCACATTTTTCCTGCTGCAGCCATTTCGTCTTAGCTTCCCTGCACTTCCTATTTATTTCATTCCTCAGCGACTTGTATTTCTGTATTCCTGATTTTCCCGGAACATGTTTGTACTTCCTCCTTTCATCAATCAACTGAAGTATTTCTTCTGTTACCCATGGTTTCTTCGCAGCTACCTTCTTTGTACCTATGTTTTCCTTCCCAACTTCTGTGATGGCCCTTTTTAGAGATGTCCATTCCTCTTCAACAGTACTGCCTACTGCGCTATTCCTTACTGCTGTATCTATAGCGTTAGAGAACTTCAAACGTATCTCGTCATTCCTTAGTACTTCCGTATCCCACTTCCTTGCGTATTGATTCTTCCTCACTAATGTCTTGAACTTCAGCCTACTCTTCATCACTACTATATTGTGATCTGCGTCTATATCTGCTCCTGGGTACGCCTTACAATCCAGTATCTGATTTCGGAATCTCTGTCTGACCATGATGTAATCTAATTGAAATCTTCCCGTATCTCCCGGCCTTTTCCAAGTATACCTCCTCCTCTTGTGATTCTTGAACAGGGTATTCGCTATTACTAGCTGAAACTTGTTACAGAACTCAATTAGTCTTTCTCCTCTTTCATTCCTAGTCCCAAGCCCATATTCTCCTGTAACCGTTTCTTCTACTCCTTCCCCTACAACTGCATTCCAGTCACCCATGACTATTAGATTTTCGTCCCCCTTTACATACTGCGTTACCCTTTCAATATCCTCATACACTTTCTCTATCTGTTCATCTTCAGCTTGCGACGTCGGCATGTATAGCTGAACTATTGTTGGCGGTGTTGGTCTGCTCTCGATTCTGATTAGAACAACCCAGTCACTGAACTGTTCACAGTAACACACCCTCTGCCCTACCTTCCCATTCATAACGCATCCTACACCTGTTATACCATTTTCTGCTGCTGTTGATATTACCCGATACTCATCTGACCAGAAATCGTTGTCTTCCTTCCACTTCACTTCACTGACCCCTACTATATCTATATTGAGCCTTTGCATTTCCCTTTGCAGATTTTCTAGTTACCCTACCACATTCAAGCTTCTGACATTCCACGCCCCGACTCGCAGAACGTTATCCTTTCGTTGATTATTCAATCTTTTTCTCATGGTAACCTCCCCCTTGGCAGTCCCCTCCAGGAGATCCGAATGGGGGACTATTCCGGAATCTTTTGCCAATGGAGAGATCATCACGACACTTCTTCAATTACAGGCCACATGTCCTGTGGATACACGTTACGTGTCTTTAATGCAGTGGTTTCCATTGCCTTCTGCATCCTCATGTCGTTGATCATTGCTGATTCTTCCCCCTTTAAAGGCAATTTCCCACCCCTAGGACAAGAGAGTGCCCTGAACCTCTATCCGCTCCTCCGCCCTCTTTGACAAGGCCGTTGGCAGAATGAGGCTGACTTCTTATGCCGGAAGTCTTCGGCCGCCAATGCTGATTATTTATCAAAATTTAGGCAGTGGCTGGGATCGAACCCGGGACCGAAGACGTTTTGATTATGAATCAAAGACGTTACCCCTAGACCACGGGTGATACCGTATCACACATGTCATAGTCAAATAATGTAAAGGTTCTATTAATAAACGCTGGGAAGTTAAACTGTAACCTTTCTTTCTTCTTCCTCTATTTATAAATTAATGTAAACTGTTCCTAATCTGTGCTGTCACAGTAATTTTGCCTAACCCTATTTGGGCATGTGGCGAGACCTTATAGTTCATGCGTGCGTGCAAGTAAGCCACTGCCTAACAGCAACTACTTTCGGTGGCAGGAGGTTCTGTTACTGCCACATTTTTATGTTTAACACCTAGGGTATTTGGTAAATAAAACATAAAACTGACAATAACAGGAAAAGTTCAATGAAAAACAAAAAGAAACTGTTGACATTCGGTATAAATGTAATTAAATTGCAGTTTTTCAAAGAAAATGCCTTTTTCATGCTGCACGTAAAATTTGTATTTTAATTTATGCCTTTTTTACAAGGCATCTTCAGTGAGTGTCCTGAAATACTACATGATTTGTCCTTTTTACACATAGGTTATGGTTTCATATCTAGGTTATAGACTTAAAAACCGTTCCTTAACGTTTTTTTACGAAATGGAAAGGTACTTACAGATAACTTTTAATTCACTGCATCTAAGCAAACTGCTTGCTTTTCCTCATCTGGCAACCAGGTGGACATCTTACAGTTCACTTTCAGTTCACTGTCTTCATTACACATCACTGTAACTGCCATCTTTTTAATACAGAGACTCATTTGTTTTTCTAAGTGTTACCAACTGTTTTGTGAATGTGTGTGTGTGTGTGTGTGTGTGTGTGTGTGTGTGTGTGCCACTATAAGAAACGTTATAAATGTAATTGTCATGACACAGTTTCTGAAATTAGTTGGCTGTTCTAGGCGCTTCAGTCCGGAACCGCGCTGCTACGGTCGCAGTTTCGAATCCTGCCTCGGGCATGGATGTGTGTGATGTCCTTAGGTTAGTTAGGTTTAAGTAGTTCTAAGTTCTATGGGACTGATGACCTCAGATGTTAAGTCCCATAGTGCTCAGACGCATTTGAACCATTTTTGAAATTAGTTATTGACAATGTTGAATTATATGGAAGGGGAACGTGGGCGAATGTGATATTATAGAATAATGACGTAGGTTAGATAAGAGGCTCGGATAATGAATAATGAGACAGGAAATCGATCTGGAAAGAAACTCAATGAAGGTATATGTGGATAGGACACAATTTGAGACATCAAAGTCATGTTAAATTGGTTATGCAGGAATGTAACTCTGTACTGGAGGGACTTGTGGAATGTTAAATATTGTAGAGTGAGAGACCAAGTTTCAGCTACAGTTAGAAGGTTCAGTTACAGCGGTTTTGCAAGAATTCGGGAACACCACGACAGATGTATGCTGGAACATAAATTAAGATGCTTTCCGAGCCTGCAGTTCACTCTGTTGTGTCTGACCACGAACTGCACCTGTGCCGTCATCATTACGGTCGTGTGACTAGGGCCTCCCGTCGGGTAGACCGGTCGCCGTGTGCAGGTCTTTCGATTTGACGTCACTTTGGCGACTTGCGCGTCGATCGGGACGAAATGATGATGATTAGGACAACACAACACCTAGTCCCTGAGCGGAGAAAATGACCGAGCCAGCCGGGAATAGAACCCTTAGGATTGACATTCTGTCGCGCTGACCGCTCAGCTACCGGGTGCGGACATCTGTACAGTGTCTTCAATACTTTGCAAGCGTCAGTCTTGGTCACAACAGTGGTCTCTATAGTTGAGAGTGCATTATGTCGGGACTAAGTCAATTCGAATGTGGGCACATTATTGGTATCTCGTATGTTTGGTGCTTCCGTAACGAAGTGTTTGGTGTTTCAAGACGCACCGTATCGATACCGCATACAGGGAAAGCAGAAGAACATCATCAGGTAAGTCACAACTCAAACGTGCGTGTCCGTGACAAATGGTCATTTAAGAGGAAAGTAATGATAAATAAGAGGGTGACAGCTGCGAAACTCACTGCAGAACTGAATGTCGCACTCGCGAACCATGACAGGACAAAACAACAGGAGGGAGCTCCACATGTAAGCAACTGCAGAGCGACCTAACGTCAGTGATGCAGTTGCTCGTAATAGGAAAACGTGGAGCTAAAGCACAAAATCTGATCTGTGGAACAATGGAAGAACGTCATTTACTGGTATGAGTTTTGTTCTGTATTGTTTCCATCTTCTGACCGAGTTTACGTTCCGAGAGTGAAACATGGGGGGGGGGGGGGGGAGGGGGGGGGTTCGGTGATGATCTGGGCAGATATACCGTGGCATGGGCCCCATGGGTACTTCGTAAGGCCGTATTACTGCCAAGGTTTAAATGACCATTTTGGCTGATCGGGTTCATCTCATGGGTCAACGTTTGTTCCCCAAAAGTCGTACTATTTTCTGTGATAACAATGCCCCCAGTTCAAACAGTTCGCCTCGTTCAGGACTGGTTTTGTGAGCACGAGGATCAACTGTCGCATCGCACCAGGGCAACACAGTCATCAGATCTCAATATTAATGAGACTTCGAGATATAATTTGAAAAGAAAGGTTGGTGATCGTTGTCCGCCTATTTCACAGTTACCAGATCTTGCTACTCTTTTGCGGGAGAACGGTATGAAATTTCCTTGAAAACCATAGGATAGTGAATATTTCGAAACCATTGTTTAAATCCAGTAAAAGTGCATGTGTGAAAGTATAAATGCTCGCCAAATGTTTGGCATCCTTCTAGGGTAAGTAGGATGACGCACTGTGGGTAGGACATATGGCTCAAGATAGTACTTTGGAACTGGTTCGTTTAATTACAAAACCAAGTCTAGCCTTCTGGTTTTCAACTGACGGAAGAAACTTTTATTACCATTTCAGTTGAATGGAAGTAAGTCGGAATAACACTTAACTATTATAAATGCACGTGGTAACTGATACTAAGGTAAAAATTGAATGAAATTGTTCATAGGTAAGTAACAAAACGAATGAAGAAATTACAAGGTAGGAAGTATCATTCTTCTTTTGTATAATTATAATTTTTGGGACTTTTCATTTCTTCCACTTGTTGTTGTAAACTGAACAATGTTCACGCAACCATAGTTTGCACAATACATATTGTAGGCAGTCAGCTATATATCGGGTTTCAGAATGAAGTTCCAGACAGTCTACACATTCAACTTTATTGAATTCCATTAAATGTATGCATAACTGCGGAAAAGTGCAACCATTATCTGTAGAATTGAATGACGACAATGAAAATTTGTATCGGATCGGGACTCGATCCCGGATTTCTTGCTTACCGCGAGCGGTCGCCTTATCATTCGGCTATCTGTGCACGACTCACGGCCCCAAAACTTAGATTTCGTAGTTTCCACACAGTACATAAATGACGAAGTAAGTGGTAGGATTACCGCTTCATTGAAAGCATGTGCAGAGAAAGAATCATAAATGAATGTGTGCGAGAGATCCTGCGAGCCAATGACTTCTCTTTGTTTTTTTCTATTTGTTTATTTTACATGTAATTACAACCGCGTTTCGTTGATTCTTAGTCCACTGTGTATTTTATGCCCTTAGAAAATAAATTGCATTTTATAAGTAACAACAATTAATTGATAGCGTAACTTCTGCGCTTTTATGCAACCAAAGTAATTAATTACTTTTGATACAAGTACCGTTTACGTGCACAGACATAAAAAACCTTCATAATTATTGCTGCTATTTTATTCTTAATGAAACGTTCTTCATCATGATCACAGGCAAGAGCTTCCTATTATTATTGGTAAATGCGAGAAATATTCGTGAATAATAGAAACACGTTTTATGAAAGCTCGATGAAGTATTGAAGCGATATTTGGCATGTTTTTGTTTGGCATTTCTTTTTAATTTTACCTTTCTTTGATGAAATCGGGTTTTCTAGTGTTGTATGATAAATCTGCATTCTTTTTTACTTTTGCTACAACATCCCTCTGTTTCACAATACAATTCAACAGTTTTGGAACAAAACCTAAATTAAACATTTACATTTAAAAAATTTGCTATTAATACTGTTTATTTTGAAGTAACAGACATGCAAAATATTCCGTAGGTTACACTGCCTCTTGTATATCCTCACGCCGATTTTAAAAAAATGGCTCTGAGCACTACGGGACTTAACATCTGATGTCATCAGTCCCCATTCCGATTGTAGACTGTTCATCGCTTCTGGTTTCTAGGGGAATCTAGAAAGACATCGATCGCCTACACAAACAAAAGAATCGAAATGAGATAACAGGCAATACGTGTGCGACACACTAAACATACAAACTGCTGAGGTCATCAGTCCCTAGACTTACACAGTGCTTAAACTAACTTATACTAAGAACAACACGCACATCCATGCCCGAGGGAGAATTCGAACCTCCGGCGGGATTGTCCAATTAAACATACTAGGGAAACTGCCGTTGTTTACACTTAACTTACGGTAGTCTACGGTAGTTTTCCAACTCTACCGGCAAGTATGAAAACGAAAAGTGCGCTTCTGTCCTACCTGTATCAACTCTACTAGTTTCAACACTACAGGACCTGTATTTATCCATCTCAAGACGGCTGGAAAAATACAAGAAATGTATTCACAGTTGAGAATATGGACAACCATCAGCTGTATAACAATATGACGACCATGAAAATTTGTGCCGATTAGGACTCAAACCCAGATTTCTCCCTTATTATTAGCATTTGGCTATCTGAGCACAAGTTACGGCCAGACCCAAACTTCCATACGTCGTCTGCTACATGTGTTCAACCTGTCTTCACTACTGTCATTCCATTATACAGCTGATGGTTGTCGTAGTGGCCCCATATGAGTTAGAGGGCCTGCACAACAGACGAGCAAGGTGGGCTGCCGACCTCCCTTCAACAGTTCATATCAAAACATCGCCAGTGAATGTAAACATCAACAAACTTTCTGCATAAACACGACACTACTTCGTGAAAAGCCATGTGACAGAAATCCACCAATAGGGATAATGAGACTAAGTGTAGCATGCCCGCCTGGTTAGCCGAGCGGTCTAACCCACGGCTTTTCGGAGCGGGAAGGAGCGCCTGGTCCCTGGCACGAATCCGCCCGGCGGACTTGTGTCGAGGTCCAGTGAATGGCCAGTCAGTGGATGGTTTTTAGGCGGTTTTCCATCTGCCTCGGCTAATGTGGGCTGGTTCTCCTTATTCCGCCTCAGCTACACTATGTCGGCGATTGCTGCGCAAACAAGTTCTCCATGTATGCATACACCACCATTACTCTACCATGCAAACATAGGGGTTACACTCGTCTGGTGTGAGACGATCCCTGGGCGAGGGGGGAGTCCACTGCGGCTGGGGCGGGGACGGAGCCTCTCCGTCGTTTCTAGGTCCCCCGTTAACATAACATAACATAACTAACAAGTGTAGCACTCCGCAGAATCGGTGTTATAAGCATGCCAGCAGAGTCAGACCTGCAGTGTGTATCTACAGCTAGGACAGCTCTAGCCAATACCCACGCTGGCTCTATCCCAGTAGACGCTCGCCGTACTCTTTCTGTAGAAATTTGTATCTTCTTGGGCGTCACGCCACTTTGGAATTGTGAAGTGTGGTATGTTGGTTGTTATTATTTCTTTTCATCGTCTTGCAACTTTTATGTGGCTTTTGGCGCTGCAAGAATTATTGTGTTTCTTGTTGTTCCTGAGTTTAGAAATAAGCGCCCAAGAAGAAGCCATTTTAGTTAAATAAAGTGTGTTCCAACTTGATCGTTAGTTCTTTTCTGCCGACCGTAGGACACTACAGTGCCTGTCCATTTCGCAGCTGCGGATACATGTCTCGTATTTCATAAAGGCTATAGTCGCTGCAGTGCTTGTTCCTACAGATTTGCACGGAAGTTTGAAGGAACTTAGCGTCACAATTCGTAATAACACGGGCACTGCAGTATCGACTGGTAAAGTGTTTTGAATGCCAACGGTTTTTCTGCAGCATATTAGGCACGGTGATACGTTGCGTTTGTGGAGGTTCCATATTTTAGCCACCCCCTGCAGGCGTAGACTGTGTCAGTTAAGCAGGAAAGGAGACTCGTGCCGGACAGACTTGGAGAGCTGTATCACACGGGGGCTTTTTTTCTTTTGTGAAGACTACGACAAGAGTGACGACTGGTGAGCGACGCGTAATGCACCGCGAGCCACGCGGTCGGCGTATCGCGGCCGGGAATCAATTTGGGCGGCGCGGGCGTGCGCAGCCACGCGACGCGTCGCCACGGCAAGTAATCGCGCCCGGCCGGCCGCCGCTAACCACCGTGTGTGGTTGGCGCGATACGGCGCGGCGGCCTTAACCCGCGTTCCGTGCCGCCGGTCCCAAGGCGCGCGGGCCGCCCCGTCACGCACTGCCCGCCAGTATGTAATCCCGCCGAATGGCCTCGGGCGCACGATGCTCGCTGCCACGGCCAAACCCGGCTTCGGCGAGGCTCCTACGTGCTGTAGTATCGAACAGACAGTTACTGCACTCCAGGGTCTGCGCCGACACTTGTTAACATCACAAATTAGTCTCGTGTCGCAACTGTGGTAGTACATCTTGTAGCGAGAACTCCGACACAGCTGTGTTCTCAACCAATTACATTAAGGCAATACCGATTCCGGGGTTTCGTAAAGAAGTATTACAGGATCCAATGGATTGAATGGTCTGATGAGTATAAACTGTGGATTGAGGGTAAATCGAAGAAAGACGAAAGCAATGAGAAGTATCAGGAATGAGAACAGCGAAAAACTTGTCAGAATTGGTGATTAAGAAGTAGATGAAGATAAGGAAATCTGCTACCTAGACAGCAAAAAAATCCACGATGGATGGTGCGAAGACGAAATAAAATGCAGACTAGCACTGAGGAGGAAATTCTGAGTGGCCGGCCGTGGTGGCCGAGCGGTTCTAGGCGCTCAGTCTGGAACTGAGTGACTGCTACGGTCGCAGGTTCGAATCCTGCCTCGGGCATGGATGTGTGTGATGTCTTTAGGTTAGTTAGGTTTAAGTAGTTCTAAGTTCTAGGGGACTGATGACTACTGATGTTACGTCCCATAGTGCTCAGAGCCATTTGAACCATTTTGAAATTTTGAGAATATACGTTTGGGGCACAGTACCGTATGGTAATGAAGCATTGTTTTTAATTTCTTTATTTTGGCTTTGTGTTGCAAGGACCTGACAGCAACAACAGTTACAAAGTACCAAAGAAACATAATTGCAAAAAAGCAGAATAGCTCAAAAGGACCCTGGTAGCTTATTGATCCACTTCTAAGATAAAATAAAACTGCAAGTAGGCAAACACCAAAGAGCCGACGGAAGTGATGACAGTGACATTGGAGAAGAATTACAAATAGCACTATTCAGCAACATTATGACAAACATAGATACACTCTTATATAAAGACAGTTCATTAAAGGGCAAACAACATACATCATACAATAAGTACAAGAATAGCTCAAGAACAGAATTGCAAATAACACCATGCAACAATGTGATAATTATAGCACACAAATAGATGTACTGGTACATAAAATAAAAATCCAAAATGAAAAAAACAATACAGCCAACGGCATGTGCAATAGTTCCTGTAGAACAGTGACATAAAATGCACAAGAGAGTAACAATGAAAATGTAATGTACATATAGAGGTCCTTACTCAAGTTAAAACACAAAATTACGCATCCAATTAAGAACCAGGCAGATCCTATTTGAAAATGAAGACATCAGCAACTCATAAATTAAATTTTGATGCCGGTTGCTTTCAAATTGTCTTGTGAGGGTGTTATATTTATCAAAATGGTGGAATAAAACAAGAACACTGGTAGGGACGGTAGTGAAGCATGAACTGCGAGAAAACCTGAACAGGAGAGAATAGAAGAGTTTGAGAATTACTGCTACAGAAGAATGTTCAAAATCAGGCGGACAGATAAGATATGAGGAAGTTCTCTACAGAATCAGCGAGGAAAGGAATATATGGAAGATAATGACAAGAAGGACAGGATGGTAGGAGGAAGTGTTCCACAGAATCGGTGAGAAAAGATGTGCTGCTGTAAGCTGTCGCCAGCACTCCGATCGGCAAAGAGGCTGCGAGGAGATCGATAATTGGCAATGGAGCAAGTGAGCCTATCAGCAGAGAGGCCAAAGACAGACTTGCAAGAAATGCCCCGCCAACGTCATCTCGGCTGCTAGTATTGAGATAGCCGCCGCAGACCGGAGGGTCCAGTCTGTCGCAGATAGAATCATCAGTCTCAGCTGAGTCACTTGCAGTTGCAGACAGCACATAGCGACCTGAATAGTGTACATACCAGGACTTCTACTTCACCAGCCATGGGGTAACGTGGACTATTACAGAAGATCTTGTACCACATGGGCTAGTTTAAGATAGGTAACTTCCTGTCCTGATTAATAAAGAACCCTGTTAATACATGCGTGCAATTGTGTTATAGAAAGAGAATACCAGCCACCAAACAATATCCTCTTCTTGCTTCCCATGGTACAAGACCCCCCAGCGACAACGGGATGCCAAAAAAAAAAGAATATGTGGAAAATACTGACAAGAAGGGACAGGATGGTAGGAAATCTGTTAAGATATCAGAGAATAACGTCAGGGATAACTAGAGGGAATTGGAGAGGATCTAGATTGCACGTACTAATCTGAGATGAAAATGTCTGACAGGAGGTGAAGTTCACATCAAAAATAAATAAATAAAATAAAAAGCCATATTATCAGGTGCATACATAAACAACAAGAAATGAGCAGTGATAGTGCCTGAACTCCAATACATCAAAGTCATACTAGAGTCATAAGCACCTGGTTTATTACAGTTTGCTCATCTGCCTTGTTGACTTCTCAGCATTTCTTGGTTTTGCGATATATTTTCCCTTCTATGTATTTGGTCGTGCCACCAATATATGTGCAATGCAATTTGCTTTTGCGTCCGGGTCTATCCTCCATACTTCACATACCTAGTACTTCCTTGTTTTGTTACCCCTGTTTTATCAAAATTAATGTAAAGAAGTCCCAACTTTCATATGTGCTGACTTGCTGGTAAGTATTGTGCTTCTTGCATCGACCATATGTTGCTTTCACTCATTGCTTACAGGTGCATCCTTGTTACATGACATTGAATGTTTTCCGTCACCGAAATGTTTATATACTAACTGTCCGCCCACAGACATTACGGTCTTAATTATGAAGATTGGGCCCACTATATTCTCGACCATATTGTTTACCATGTTTTAATGTTTGTAAGTACACATGTTTTTTTTATCTATTCTCATAACTATTTGCTTATGTCTGTGCCATTACTTGGCTGAATAGGGGTCGCATCACTGTCATTTTTTTACTTCTTGTGTTTTAGATATGCACCTGATGTTGAGCCTAAATCCACGATAGCGGTTGTGGATTAATAAAATTGGTTCATAACACAACTGATTGCGGAGTTCTTGCTTCAAAATGCATTTCTGAACGTGATCCTAGCTTCCGACTACGAGAAGAAGATGGGTGGTGGGAGGGAAAGGGGAAGGGACGGAGAGGCCAACATCGAGACCCTGGCATGATCCACAGGGCTCATCTACCACATCTATTAAACCTTAAATCTGTACAGTCCCTGAGCAAAAACTGTGCAAAGTTTTCTGAAATTCCTTCTTTCGCTCGTTTACGCAGTTCAGGAGAGAGCTGTAAATGAAGTACTGGCAACATCGATAGAACGCAATATTTAATGAACTAATAAGCAGAATAGCCTATTTTCCTGTGTTAAAAATAAAGTTCGGATTGGTGTTGTTCTGAATGATTGTAACATTCAAATAGCATTTTCGGCCATTGATCTCACAAAATACCTGTTATTTTTATGTAACTGAAGTTTAAAAGTCATTAAATTTCAAGATTTTGTCACGTGATTGATTACGCTCTGTTATTGGCTCAAGATCTGGTGACGTCATGGGCTAGAAATAAGACGAAGCTATGAATATGTTATAGAAGTATCACCTGAAGGTGCCAGTGCTTCTCCGTACTTTCACTGCAAACAGTTTAGTTATTTAGTAATGGAAAACGCATTTACAACTTTTCGTAAGTTACAATGGAAAGGAATTCTGTTAACGCTGACAGCGGAAACCTTCCGAAGGTTGATGCTTGTATAATCTCTTCGTTCTTCAAAAAACTGCATTACACTGCATTTGGGACGGGAGTACTGGGACGCAGCAATAAGTGCGGAATTGTCTAAAACTGAGGCAATCTGGAACTAGGATTATTTGCTCTGACCATTCTGAAAAGGTTTTCCAGGTCGACTTGTCAGGATCTGCTCAATAAGACACAAAGGAAACTTGTTCATTCAGTAGATAATTCTGACTGTTAATTGCTGTGATTGTTGCCAGTACTACTACTGCCTTCCAGGTACCTCATTTCTCAATTTTTCAATTTTCAGACGGCGTAATAACGCTCGTGGGGAACTGCAGAGCATCATCGTGTTTGCCTCTAACAACTTTAGACACTGAAGTTTTTTGTGTTCCTTCAGGTCATTAATTTAAACCACATGAAAATTATTTCTGTAAAAGATGCAGGTGACGCAGAATGACCTTAAAGTATTCGTAGTTCTACTGCATACCTCACTGCCGCCGAAACACTATGATTTAAGAGCGCTTAAGCCTGCACCAACATTCATTCATCGTAATGCCCTGGTTTTGCTACATTTCTACGTAGGTTCCACACAATGTTCAATTTTTCTCTTCGTCAATATCATACACCTTTACAACAGGCTCAATGGAGAGAGCTGGAAGTGGCAAATTATTGTCTTCAGCGACTTGTTGGAGAAGAATAACGTGGTTGGAGAATATTAAATGGTTTCTCAGATTATTCAGAATGGGAACTACACGAGGCATGATTTACAGTTTCTATAGAACGTAAATATGTGACCTACATTAACAACATAGGCCAGAGAAGAACTTACGTTCCAAGATGATTTATGGACATCTCTCCATCTAGATGTAAGTATAATATAAGCTAAAATCTCATGGTACTATTACATAGACGTATTATATAGCCTTGGCATATAAGTGTAATATCAACAGAAACACTTGATAATGACACATATGCCGAAACAAGCTTGTCGTGAACTTATGTAATCGACATTTTGTCAAAAGTATAAAGAAGAAGTCATATTATGAAGTTACGAAAGTTGCGGGTCCAGTAGAGTTCATGAGTTGGTAAACGAAGCTAATAAATGAAAGTAGGTAATAAAATGTATTATGATAAAGAATTTACAGTCCATAAGTAACTGTATTACAGTTAAAGCAGACTTAAGAAGGCAGTAGCATTAAGCAAAGTAAACGGGAGGTGGAGGCACTTGCTCCAGATGAGTATCGATGTTGTGCACGCAGCATTAGAAGTCCACCACGCTACCTACTTTGCGACATGCGACAACGTGTTATTATGGTTACATGAAAATGACCTTCACAGAAATAAATACATGCAATGACAACTATCCCATTTGGATAACTACGAGCAGTTTACAACGACATTTTACGCAACTTCTCATTCTTTGGAAATCTCTTAAAACAGTTTCTCAGAAGTTTTTATAGCTTTATCTGTATAATGTGGTCCTACACATGATTTGTAACCCATTTTCCGAAACATAAATACCTGAACAAGAAATCACTGTGACTGAGTTTTACCACAGTGGGAGCGACGTGCCGGCCGCGGTGGTCTAGCGGTTCTAGGCGCTCAGTCCGGAACCGCGCGACTGCTACGGTCGCAGGTTCGAATCCTGCCTCGGGCATGGATGTGTGTGATGTCTTTAGGTTTAAGTAGTTCTAAGTTCTAGGGGACTGATGACCACAGATGTTAAGTCCCATAGTGCTCAGAGCCATTTGAGCCATTTTTGATAAATCGCAGACAGTCCATCGATGGTCTCGCATGAGGTGGAACGAAACTTCTCACGAAGTCACTCTCATCCTGAGGCATCGATGGCCGCCTTGTGCCGTGAAAATCCGCAGTCTCATTCCGACCCGCACCACCCCCCTTACCAATTGCGCAACCCTCCTACACGCTAATGCATTCTCGTCACTGGCTTCACGTAATCCTTTCTAACATTATGATGCACTTTTGCCATTGGCAAATTAGATTTTAATCGATGAACATTTATCGCCTTCTGAAAATACACTTCCGAGCGATGAAATCGACGCTCTTCACTTCAACGTCACACAGCACCAACACTCCCGCCTGGATGCCCCTCAGACGCACTCTACATATCGACAACACCGCCACCTGACCGCCACCATGTCCTATTTGCTCATGACCGCTCACCTGAGAGTGTGGACTACGTTGCTTTATTTAGAACCCTCGTATCAAATTTCTATCTTTCCATCTCCCGACTGTCGAATCCAAGCCGCAATGTGTTTATCATCTGGAGAGGTAGGAGCCACGTAATACTACTGTGGGTGGCTCGTGGCTTGGTGTACATCTTCACTGTGGTAATCCTTTCAGTATGCTGATCGTAACCGATAACCTGTTTTACTATTTCTTATTACAATACAGAACTGTTATTGCATTGCTTCATTTCTCGATTTTCGAAAAACATTTGACACGGTGCTCCACTGCAAGCTGTTAACGAGGGTACGAGCAAAAAAAAAAAAAAAAATGTGTGTGAAATCTTTTGGGACTTAACTGCTAAGGTCATCAGTCCCTAAGCTTACACACTACTTAACCTAAATTATCCTAAGGACAAACACACACACCCATGACCGAGGGAGGACTCGATCCTCCGCCGGGACCTGCCGCACAGTCCACGGCTGCAGCGGCTTAGAACGCTCGGCTAATCCCGCGAGGCAGCGTACGAGCATATGGAATAAGTTCACAGATATGTGAGTGGCTCGGAGACTTCTTAAGTAATGAAAACCAGTATGTTGTTCTCGACGGTGAGTGTTCATCAGAGACAAGGGTATCGTCAGAAGTGCACCAGCGAAATGTGTTAGGACCGCCGTTGTTCTCTATATACATAAATGATTTGGCTTACAGGGTGGGCAGCAATTTGCGTTTGTCTGCTGATGAAGCCGTGGTGTGCGATAAGGTGTCGAAGTCGAGTGACTGTAGCAAGGTACGAGTTAGACAAAATTTCTACTTGGTGCCAGGAGTGGCAGCTAGCACTGAATGTGAAAAAATATAAGTTAATGCGGATAAGTAGGAAGAACGAACCTGTAAGGCTTGGATACAGTATTACTAGTGTCCTGCTTGACACAGTCAGGTCGTTTAAATATCTGAGCCTAACGTTGTAAAGCTATATGAAATGGAGCGAGCATTTGAAAACCGTTGTAGGAAGGTGAATGGTCGACTTCGGTTTATTGGGAGAATTTTTAGGAAACAGTGGTTAACATGTACAAGAGACCGCATATAGCACTCTGGTGCGACCTATACTTGAGTATTGCTCGAGTATTTGGGATCTGTACCAGGTCGTATTGCAGGAAGACATCAAAGCAATTCATAGGCGGGCTGCTAGATGTTTTACTGGTTGGTTCGAACAACACCTAAGTGTTAGGGAGATGCTTCGGGAACACAAATGGAGATTCCTGGATGGAAGGCGACGTTCTTTTCGAGAAACACTATTGAGAAAATTTGGAGAACCGGCCGCTGAAACTGACTCCCGAAAAATTCTACTGCTACCAACAGGACCACGAAGATTAGATACGCAAAAATGGGGGTCATACGGTGACATAAAGACAGTCGTTTTTCCCTCATTCTATTTGCGAGTGGAACAAGAAAGGATATGGCAAGTAGTGGTACCCGGGTACCCTCCGCCACGCACTGTACGGTGGCTTGGAGTATCTATGCAGATGTAGATGTAGATGTATGCACATTCCACGTTAGAAATACTAATGCATGAGTTGGACTCTTGTCGTGGCGGATATTGGTAATGTGTTCTCGCCAACTACTGCTCTGTTGAAGAAAAATAATAAGTTCATTCTTTGACCGACGTCTTCATTGATGCCTGCAGTTATCAGTGTGTCGACAGATGCGAGTTCAAGTTGAAACTACGCTACACTAAACGACTGAATAAGTAGGAGACAACTCGAGCGGTGCAACTGTGGCAGGAACTGGGAATTTGGGCTATTGATTTGGGATTTTCTTCGGCAGAAATTTTCCATAAAATTCACGGTAACGTTAAGCTTCATTCCTTTTATGAGATCTTAAGCATCTCACTTGACCAGTTGCAACATACCACGAATTAGGTTCTGCATTTGTCCACTCGGGAGCCACGTTTGTTTACTATGGGTAAAGAATTTTGGAAATTTGTGGTAAGTTCCTATGGGACCAAATTGCTGAGGCCATCGCTCCCTTGGCTTACACACTACTAAATCTAACTTAAACTAACTTACGCTAAGGACAACACAAACGCACCCATGCCCGAGGGAGGACTCGAACCCCCGACGGAGGGAGCCGCGCGATCTGTGACAAGGCGCCTCAGACCGCATAGCTACCCCGTGCGGCTCAGGGTAAGGAAAGCACTCGTAGATGCACATAGGTTTATGATACGTTGATAGCTAAACCGAAGAATTGGCGAAGTTATGCCACTGTGGAGAAAAGCTGGATCTGACAGTAATACATGGAAACAAAATAGTTGTCAATTCAGTGTAGAAGATCACTGAAGCGAACTGAAGAAAAATCTTTTCGGTCAGCGTAATGAGTTATGTTTCATGACTTGAATCGAGAGACATAATGAATAACCGTTTGATTGTAGCATCCTAGTTTACTCGGTCACATATCGGCCGCTACAGATTCAAAAGTGTTCCTAAATATTTATCCTACCCATTCATCATCTTATATTTTGATTCGTGTGATTTGTTTCTGTACATCTAGCGAAAATTATATTTCACTGTAAGAAATTTATAGAGTTAAATGCTAAATGTGTTGAGCAAACATTTTTAAAATGTTTGAAACGATTTTTTTAGCAGTCTTCTCGGAGGTTCGACTACAGTAAGAGGGCTTGGTGAAAAGCAATGCCTCCTAATGTTTTAAACTCCTTAACATGCTACATCTTAATTCTGCATGTCTACATATTTATTTCTCAACATAGTTAACCTGACCACGAACGCTTTTCTCCCAACGAAAAGCCAGTTTGTTGATATTGTTACTGTGAAATTGTTGACTCTGTTGACGGTACTGCAACCTCACCTCCACTTGTAGCGTTTCATCACTATGAAAGTGAATTCCTCGAGGATATCACTTAAGTTTTGGAAACAGATGAAAATCGGACGCCGCCAACTCGGGACTGCACGGGGAATGTTCGATGACGGTGAACCCACGGCGTCGGATTATTGCAGATATTGCAACGATCGTGTGTGGTCTGGCATGGTCGTGTTGCAGTGTGGGCCAACTATTCGAATTTGGAATGCGACTACGGCTCGTAGTTTCTCACGCGCCGACATAGTTACGTTACGCACTGTCGTATTACACGCTACAATTCGGAGCACTCTAGCGACAAAGGGCTGCAAATATGTAGAATGCTAATAACGTTTGTTTTATTTAAAAAGCTTGAAGAGTTTTCGCATAAGAAATACGCAGGCGCTACTTTTCAACATGCCCTGCCAAACATCAAACAAACGGGCAAGTAGAGGACAATGAAATAACCAAACAATCCCAATAAACATACGTCCGGAAACCAACTGTCTCGCCGACACGATGTATGCTCAGCTGCAGTCCTGCCACTGTTACAATAGCGGTAATGTCTTTTCGGATGATGTTCGTTATGTTGAAAGGATGCATTTGCGATACATTCGTGATGGTATACTTTCATGTCGCTCTTAGGGAATATGTGGCACGGATCTTAAACAAAACACGTATCGCCAAGACCACTCCCGCCGGGTCCCCGGACTGGAGTTCGCTGGCTTTTTGTGGGGATACTTAAAAGCTGTGTGGCCGGCCGGTGTGGCCGTGCGGTTAAAGGCGCTTCAGTCTGGAACCGCGTGACCGCTACGGTCGCAGGTTCGAATCCTGCCTCGGGCATGGATGTGTGTGATGTCCTTAGGTTAGTTAGGTTTAATTAGTTCTAAGTTCTAGGCGACTGATGACCTCAGAAGTTAAGTCGCATAGTGCTCAGAGCCATTTGAACCATTTTTTTAAAAGCTGTGGTGTATTCAAGCACTGTTGATAGTCTTGGAGAAACGGATGATACGCACTATGTTGTCTTACAATATGTTTGTAAATCATTGTACTGTAAGACAGCACTGTGTGTAACATGTATTTCTCCAAGAACATCGGTGCTGTTGACAGTTGCCTGAAGAACAGTTTTGACCTGCAGATAGTGTCCAGGATCTCCTGGAAAGCATTGTTGATGGTTGTGAATGCATTCGGTATATGCCCCTGATTTTTGAACGTGTACAGGCATCGATGCAGAGGCGTGCCAGAGGCTGCCTTCACGTGAACCGTAACTATATGGAACTCTTTTTTTCTAATGCTTCTGTTTTCAGGTGAATATCTGCAGTTTAGATCATCGGCAACTCTGTTATAAGGTGTTCTGTACTCAGTCGAAATACATTATGTCCGGGAACCATTGGTTTATTAGCATGATTTGCTTGTTCTCTATTCGCCCAGACCTTTGCACGTATGATAATGAAACAGCCTGTCTACGACTTGTATGTTTCCCATTGTAATATTTTAATCATATGCTTATATCCTCTCAGACCGTAAAAATCATTGAGATGAGGTAATCTGTTTAGATACTATGACGATGTAGTGGCCAAATTTAGCATCCGTAACGCACGGGCAATTTGTAGTGAAATACATTGCACGGGAACCCTTTGGGTAGTTCCTGGAACTTGATTTGGTCGGAAGAACACACACTAGTTATTAGAGGCGGACCATTAAATACACTCCTGGAAATTGAAATAAGAACACCGTGAATTCATTGTCCCAGGAAGGGGAAACTTTATTGACACATTCCTGGGGTCAGATACATCACATGATCACACTGACAGAACCACAGGCACATAGACACAGGCAACAGAGCATGCACAATGTCGGCACTAGTACAGTGTATATCCACCTTTCGCAGCAATGCAGACTGCTATTCTCCCATGGAGACGATCGTAGAGATGCTGGATGTAGTCCTGTGGAACGGCTTGCCATGCCATTTCCACCTGGCGCCTCAGTTGGACCAGCGTTCGTGCTGGACGTGCAGACCGCGTGAGATGACGTTTCATCCAGTCCCAAACATGCTCAATGGGGGACAGATCCGGAGATCTTGCTGGCCAGGGTAGTTGACTTACACCTTCTAGAGCACGTTGGGTGGCACGGGATACATGCGGACGTGCATTGTCCTGTTGGAACAGCAAGTTCCCTTGCCGGTCTAGGAATGGTAGAACGATGGGTTCGATGACGGTTTGGATGTACCGTGCACTATTCAGTGTCCCCTCGACGATCACCAGTGGTGTACGGCCAGTGTAGGAGATCGCTCCCCACACCATGATGCCGGGTGTTGGCCCTGTGTGCCTCGGTCGTATGCAGTCCTGATTGTGGCGCTCACCTGCACGGCGCCAAACACGCATACGACCGTCATTGGCACCAAGGCAGAAGCGACTCTCATCGCTGAAGACGACACGTCTCCATTCGTCCCTCCATTCACGCCTGTCGCGACACCACTGGAGGCGGGCTGCACGATGTTGGGGCGTGAGCGGAAGACGGCTTAACGGTGTGCGGGGCCGTAGCCCAGCTTCATGGAGACAGTTGCGAATGGTCCTCGCCGATACCCCAGGAGCAACAGTGTCCCTAATTTGCTGGGAAGTGGCGGTGCGGTCCCCTACGGCACTGCGTAGGATCCTACGGTCTTGGCGTGCATCCGTGCGTCGCTGCGGTCCGGTCCCAGGTCGACGGGCACGTGCACCTTCCGCCGACCACTGGCGACAACATCGATGTACTGTGGAGACCTCACGCCCCACGTGTTGAGCAATTCGGCGGTACGTCCACCCGGCCTCCCGCATGCCCACTATACGCCCTCGCTCAAAGTCCGTCAACTGCACATACGGTTCACGTCCACGCTGTCGCGGCATGCTACCAGTGTTGAAGACTGCGATGGAGCTCCGTATGCCACGGCAAACTGGCTGACACTGACGGCGGCGGTGCACAAATGCTGCGCAGCTAGCGCCATTCGACGGCCAACACCGCGGTTCCTGGTGTGTCCGCTGTGCCGTGCGTGTGATCATTGCTTGTACAGCCCTCTCGCAGTGTCCGGAGCAAGTATGGTGGGTCTGACACACCGGTGTCAATGTGTTCTTTTTTCCATTTCCAGGAGTGTATGTAATTCTTATAGCCACGATCCAATTTGACTAACATCCAGTTATATCGCAGCGCGACCATTTTCGCCGACCATGAGCCTCCAAGGTTTATGTTAGATTACCGTGTCGCTATTACACTAAATAGCAGTAGACGAAAATGTACTTCTTCCTCACCTGTTGCCGACAGTATTTCTGAGATGTTAAGACGTTATTGCCCCGTTGTAAACGTAGAATGACCCACTACCTTTCACGTTTAGACTCCAGAGCTGTGAGGTAAAATTACGGCACTGCTGACCAACTGTGCGGTCCCTTGATGTTATGGTGTTACACAGACTGATGTGGCGCAGACTGGAGGACGTCGGTTCAGATCCCCGTCCGGTCATCGACAGTTAGGTCTTCTGTGACTCCCTAGGTCACTTAAGGCGAATGCTGTGATGGTTCCATTGAGGAGGGCACGGCCGACATTTCCCTCTGTTCTCCAGGGGAAGCCTGTAGCTTGCCTGTAGTGAGTCTGACGTCGACGGGACGTTGAGCCGTAACATTCATTCCTTTCCGTTACAGAGCTAAGCATCTTTATCGTAGACGCGAGTCAAGTAATGGAAACACTCACTGTAATGAAAAGGGACATTGGAATCTGAAATACATGTTTTACCTCTGCGGGGGAATGCACGTTGCTGCAACCCAGGAAAAATGAACAGCAAATGTCTATCGTATTAAAGAGATGATGAATTCACTTTTGGTTTATGATTGCGTTAAAGGTACTTGAAAGCCTACAGTAGTCTTGAAAAATTGTGGTAAGTGCTCAATTAAAGTTTTTAATAAAGTTCTTCCCTAATTTTCAGCCAATTTTCGAGCTTGATTCCATGCTACCGCAATCTAACTCGCAAATTCTATTGTTAAGCTAGTGCTACGGCAGTTTCATTTAGAAGTTTCTGAGAGAAATAGATTAATAAGTCTGGACAAGGAAGGCTGTTGTTTTAATGGCTCTAAGCACTATCGGACTTAACTTCTGAGGTCATCAGTCCCCTAGACTTAGAACTACTTATACCTAACTAACCTAAAGGCATCACATACATCCATGCCGGAGGCAGGATTCGAACCTGCGACCTTAGCAGCAGCGCGGTTCTGGACTGAAGAGCCACAGCGGCCGTCTGTTTTTTAATGCATACCTAAGTAACGAACTTCGTCTTGTACACAAAATCCTTGCCATACAATGTTTAAAGGGCAGTCAAATGAAACCGAGACAAATGTAAAAAAAAGGAAGTACACTATTTATTATTGTTTACCCATTTACTCCACTATGAGAGAAGCAGGTCAGTGATTTCATGGAAAACTGACTGCCTTTGGCTACAGAACCATTCACATCGTCGGAAGCAAATCGATGCCCACGAATGTCTTTCTCCAGGGCTCCAAAAGTGTGTAAATCGTATGGGGAGATATTTGGATTGTACGGGCTTCCAAGCGAAACTTCTGCAGCTTAGTCGAAACAACCTTGGCAAGATTAGGGGGGAGGGGGGGATTGCGGACAACTCCAAACACTTATTGTGTTTTTGTGAAGGCGCTAACCGTCTTGTTTCACATAGGGGTAAATATATTAGAAATTCTTCCAGTCCATATGTGGCAGCATAACAGCAAACCGGTGCTTAACAGTATTGGTTAAAAACAGTCTTGATTGCAATTTTAGTTTTTTATTTTTCAACGACGCGTTTCGCCCTATTTAGGCATCTTCAGGTTATCTTTTCTAGATGGACGCCGGAGGCACCAAGATCCGCATAACGCGTTCCCGTTCACAGGAGTTAACGGTTATGGTGATTACTTTTCAAATAATCAACAGTTTACTTATTTTTTTCCACCTGTCTCCTTTTTGTTTGACTTTCCTTCATATTTTCCATCTATGTCTTCTGAAACTAAGCACGCAGCATAAGCACGTTCATATACTGAGAGGCACTGACAAAATTTATGTTCAAGGGACCGTTTTGACGGCTTCGATGCTCCGAACCACATGCTTCAGCAAACTGCATCACGCTGACTTGTATGACAGCCGTAAATGTCACGATAAAAGCAGAGGAGTGAATGCCGAATTAAGGCAAGCTCATTTCGTAGCGACAACCACATTTTAAAGGGACAAGGTAGCCAACACTGCTGCAAAAATATAAAGTCACTTGGATGTTGAGTACAAACGGAAACCTTTTAATGTGTTGAAAAGAGGATTGCAGATTCTGCTACAGTGATATTCTAATGTTCCAAAAAATTCTTTACATAGTAAACAACCCTATAAAGATGTTTACAATTTATTTCAAATATTTCACAACGATTATCAGTAGCGCTTGTACTAAAGAGACCAATAATACAGTAAAATCATTCTTCCTGCTTTTAGTTGAGAGAGAAGAGGACTATTTCTTTCAAGAGATCGCGGATTTGAGATGCACAACTGGATATCTGAATGCACGTGGGTCCATGTTTCCTCACGGAACACAAAGGAATATTGTGTTTCATGGAACTTGAAGAAACACGTAAAATGAGAAATCTCTCCGCAAGGAACATATACCAAAATCATAACACTGGTAATGTGAAGCATAGGTGCTAATGCAGTTTAAGCTAAGAACATTAAGCGGTCTCAGCCAAGTATGTACTGGGTGGTGAAACGACAGACCAGCGTCCACACTAAACAGAATCCAGCAGCCAGGTATGTCTATAGTGTCGACCACGTTGTCCCTAAACTGAAATTTGGCAGCTTGGGCTCAGATTGGCTCTCGTGAGGCAGCAACATACGCAGTGGGTCTGCCTATTGATACTGCGAAAGGCGAACAGAGAAAATGCAGCCTGGCAGAACTGCCATACTTTGGCAAGAAAACATAAGAGGTAGGTGTGGCATATTTTGCTCCGTAATAAAAGGAGTCGGCACGGATAGCCGACGTCTTTCTTAATGCACTAAATTTGCCATGGCAACTACTCTACGACTGCGGTAAGAGTCTGAGGGATGAAGATCAAAATAACAATAACAGACACAACTAAGACTCTCGAAAGGTATTGAGTCCAAGGGAATACGTATATCTCTTGCATTATTCAATCCATTACCGAGATTGATTTACATACATCGTGAAGGGTGGGGTAGGTGTAATTTCTTGTAGCTGAGACTGCGGCGTGCATTCTGATCAGTGGAGGTTATTTTGATGGAAACCATTTGGTAGTGATCGGATATTTTTTTTCTAACGCGAACATAGTGTACGTGATGTTTAGTTTGTCTTTAGGAGAAGTAAAGGCACAAGAGAGAAAGCATCCTGAAAAAAAAGAGGGAGACTTCAGAAATATCAAGACTCATTCTAAAGCTTTCGACAATATGAATCGGTGGAAATCGTTCTTAGAAAATAAATGTAAAGACTAATAGTAAGCAACGTCTGCGAGAGCTAGGAGAGAATAGTAAGGATGCGAAGGCAAGTGCTGAGATTAAAAAACGAGCCTAAGGCAGCGGTCATTCTTCTGCATACTGAACACCCTGTACAAAGAAGAAACAAGGACAGAAATATATAAGATTTTTGACGATTGGATTAAAATTAAGGGTGAGAGGATATTAAGTATTAAATTCTCTGAAGATATTGCTATTCCATGTGAAAGTGAAGAAGAATTACAACATCTGTTGAACAGAATGAACAGTCTACTGACCACAAAATAAATTTAAACCAAAGAAATTTAAAACAGTGATGAAAAGCACAAATGAGATTAGCAATGTATTGAACAACAAAACTGGGGAGCTCCTAGTATAGGAAGTACGTAATTGTGCTACCTTTGAAGCAAAATGACGCATGATGTGTGAACCAAGGGCAATATGATAAGTAGACTAGCTAAGCCAGAGAGGGAAAACCGCGCTACATGAACACTAACAGACTCATAATTCTGAGAATATATGGCTCAATCACAGTACTGCGTGGAAATGAATCTTGGATGGGACAATCAGAAACAAAGAGAATCGACTTGTTTGAGATGTTGAAAGGTTTCTGTGCCTGTCCTGAGATTAGACTGCAATCTTAAATGGGAGAAGTAAGCACTGTCTTGCTTTGATATTATGTTTGCTACCAAAACTGTCTAAGATCGCTCTCTTTGCATTTAACTACGTCAAATTCACTTTCCAGTCATACATTGTAGCCGAAGGACCAAAGGCTTGGCAAGATAAAAAATGGATAACACGGATATTGATCTGCATGAATAATTACAGGCATGCAAGGACTGGTGACAGTGGCATCATATACAAGAGCGATTTTCTATCCCTCTTTAATACAGGTAATTGGCTCCTATCATTTGTACCACACATCATATCGTAACGCATATGTGTTTTTAAGGTGCTTACAGGGGTAACATGAAGGGGAAAGAAGTAATTCAGCTTAATTAGCACCTGAACTGACTTCATTCAAATTGAAGCGTTTTGTTCTTTCATGGAAAAAGCAAAATTGACATGGTGCGAGCTTGAGTTCCTTAAACTAATTTTCAATGCAAAAAAAAAAAATATTTATGACAAAAGTAATCCTTTCACGTGAATTTAAACATTCAAATTAGATTTATTTAACCTTGCACTGCTCGCTGAGGAAGCGGTAATTTTTCCTGGGTTCAAAAACAAGGAAACTGTGGTATCGTCGATCGATACCACTTTCACCGGCATTGCTTCCATCAGGCGCCGATAGCGGTCACGCGGGAACCTCGTGAATCCAATGACGTGTGCCCGCTGAGCCACTTCTTCTGCGGCTCGGAGTACAAGCGCCCTCTCCCGCCAGGATTTAAGAATTCTGACACAACCAGTCTCAATAGCCGATTACGACAATCATCAACCTTAACCAGACTTTGACAGTAGCAAAGCCTCACACGGCACAATGCTCTTAAGTTTGCTTCCTCTAATAGTTGGACATGGGTCGGTTAATATGTTGAGCCAGAAAACTGGTACATGTGCCTAATATCGTTTAGGGCCCCCGCGAGCACGCAGAAGTGCCGCAACATGACGTGGCATGGACGCAAATAATGTACGAAGTTGTGCTGAAGGGAACTGACACCACGAATCCTGCAGGGCTGTCCCTAAATCCGTAAGAGTACGACGGGATGCAGATCTCTTCTGAACAGCACCGTGCAAGGCGTCCCAGATATGCTCAATACTGTTGTGTCTGGGGAGTGTGGTGGCCAGCGGAAGTGTTTAAACTCAGGAGAGTGTTTCTGGAGCCACTCTGTAACAATTCTGGACGTGCGGGATGTCTCATTTTCCTGCTCGAATAACCTAAGTCGTCAGAGTGCACAGTGGACATGAATGGGTGCAAGTGATCAGACAGGATACTTAATACGTCGTACCTAGACGTATCAGGGGTCCCATATCACTCCAAGTGCTCACGCCCCCACAAGTACAGAGCCTCCACCAGCTTGAACAATCCACTGCTGACAAGCAGGGTCCATGGATTCATGAGGTTGTCTCCATACCCGTGTACGTCCATCCGCTCGATACAATTTGAAACTAGACATCCGATCAGGTAACGTGTTTCCAATCATCAACAGTCCATTGTCGGTGTTGACGGGTCAGGCGAGGCGTAAAGCATTGTGTCGTGCAGTTATCAAGGGTACACGAGTGGGTCTTCGGCTCCGAAAGCCCATATCGATGATGTTTAGTTCAATGGTTCGCACGCTGACTCTTGTTGATGGCTCAGTATTGAAATCTGCAGCAATTTGCGGAAGGGTTGCACTTCTGTCACGTCGAACAGTTTTGTCGACTTGGGTTCCGTTCTTGCAGGATCTATTCCCGGACGCAGCGATGTCGGGAATTTGATGTTTTACTGGATTCCTGGTATTGACGCTGCACTCGTGAAATGGCCGTTCGGGAAAATCCCCATTTCATCGCTACCTCGGAGATGCTGTATCCCATCACTCGCGAGTCGCCTTAACACCACGTTCAGACTCACTTAAATCTTGATAACTGCCATTGTAGCAGCTGCAACCGATCTAACAACTGCGCCAGACGCTTGCTTGTATAGGCGTCACCGACCGCAGCGCCATATTCTTCCTGTTTACTTATCTCTGTATTCAATACGTATGGGTATGAGAGTTATTTTGGCGCTTCAGAGTAGTGTGGTAATAGCAAAATGGTTGAAATGGCTCTGAGCACTGTGGGACTTAACTTCAGAGGTCATCAGTCCGCTAGAACTTAGAAGTACTTAAACCTAACTAACCTAAGTGTTATATCCTAGCCAGTAATGCCACCCGAGCCCGCTGCCAAAAGGTTGGCAGCATCAAAGTCCGGACGCCGTCCGCATAAGCAGCGCCAGCGAGACAGGAAATCGCCGCAAGTCTGCGCGCGCCACCGCTGGCTTCTGGGTTCTTAAGCGCTGGAGTCGCGAGCGCTAGGAGTTCTGTATTCGCCGCTCAGTTGTATACTCGCCACCGAATTGTGTACTTGCTAGTCAGTTGTGTGTTCATCGCAGCAGAGTTGTTGTTTGTCGTCAGCCGACGCTGACCTAGCCGCTCCGACTCGAACTAGACAGATTTCTGTAGACACGGAGCTCACTACTGTGTTTCTGTATCTTCGTTAATAAAGATAAGTACCGACTTTTATTTAATCAGAGTGTTTGGGTTTTCATCTTTCCGTTCACTGTTCCAGCGGACCAGTCGGCCCGCTATTAAAAGTGTGGCGGTGACTTCGTAAGCCGTTTCTACAGCGAATTGCTTGTCGCTACGAACGCCGCCACAAAACTAAGGACATCACACACATCCGAGGCAGGATTCGAACCTGCGACCGTAGTGGTCGCGCGGTTCCAGACTGTAGCGCCTAGAGCCGCTCGGCCACCCCGGCCGGCATGGTAATAGCACCTGCTACAACTGGAAGTGAAAGAAGAAGAAGAAGAAGAAGACCTGTAACAGCAACAGATCAGACAAATAATGGTGTTTTATTTATCTAGAGTTATACTTTCTGATCATATATTAATTTGCTGTCGTAATAGAATTTAGTGCTCCAAGGATGGGATTGCTGTTTGCTCTTTTGTAAAGATTCCTCGCAACGTTTGGAGAAGGCTACAATTCAAGTACCGCTTCCCATAAAAACCTGTTCGTTATTCATTTCTGCTCGTGTCCAGCTGCATCACTCTGTGGCCCACCTCTCGTTGCCATTGTGTGGGAAGCAGAAACATTCATTTTCTCAAACATCCAGCGATAGATTCCCTCTATGATACTGAACTTATTTACGTACCAGATGCTGATACATAAAAGCTGCTGGTGGGATCTGAGTTTGTACTCAAACATGCTTCACCTGCAAACTTCATCTCGATACCGAGCACAGAGAAGAAAATATGGATAAAGTGATAAAAAGACAAAAAGGCGAACCTCCATTGATGTACTGCTGAAACAGAATCCTAGCAATTATTTGTTCACGTTCCTAACCAACTAACCGTAAGGTAGTCACTATGCGTTTGGACCGTGACCCGAAGTCATAGATCTAATCCCAAAGGAAGCTACTCGCAACTGCAAGGCTTCACACGCCAGTTGTATATCATTGTGCTAATTATAACACGTCATTTTATTATGATTCTAGCGTGACAAAAGACTCAGTTAGGACCACGTGCTTGCCTGAAGACCACGTCAGCAAAATACCAGTTTTAATTAAAATTGCTTAAAATTGTGAAATTCCACACGCAAATTGCATAGCATAGTGCTTAATATAACACACAAACAACATTTTATTATGGATCTACCGCAGTGAGAAGATTAAGGACCACGAGCTCGGCTGAAGGTTACCATAGCAAAGAGGGGTTCACAAAAGAAACTAGTTAAAGCTACAAGATATCACACAGAAATGGTCCATCGCTATACTCGCAGTTCTTTTGTTATGATACTACTGCAGTGAGAGACAGAGGATGGAGCACATGCCTTGCTAGAGGACACGACGACTAAATGGGGTTCACAAACGAAATTAATAAATAAACGGAGAAGGGCACTCATTCCTCCTCCAGAAGCTCTGTGTCGGATTGGCATTGTACCAAATGGAGAAATACATAAATCCACCGTGTTAAGGCGCAAGTCACAGCATTAATGAAAAAGTTTCAAAACAACTCTTTCAATGTGGTGTTACAAATGAAGTCTGGAAGCTGAGTGGACTGATAATAAATTAGCAGATTAGCCGCAGAGTCGATGAGGAGAGGAAAACATTGAACGAACAAAGATTATAGGACATCTGTTAAGACATAAGCGACTTTTTAAGAATTGTGGTAATGCCAATTGGAAGTATGTGACGTTTGTAAATGTTTGTGTAGCAACATATTACGTCACGATCGCTTAGATAGAGAAAAATATTCATATTACTGGTTTCTGCACATTTGATGATAGCAAATACTTGTAAAAACGAGTAATGTGAATACCGTATACATCGAAGCGATGGTGATGTAATAAATTATTGTACAGACTTCAGGGAAGAACTTCCATGCTGCTACAAGAAACCGCAGAGGGCAAAATATCCAACAAATGGGGATCATTCGGAGAAATGTGACATTGTTCTATCAGAAATATTGTTGTTTAGTTTAGAGAACCTGTATTCAAGTAGACTGTGAGACAGACATGCTGCCCCTGCGAAATATATTTCATAGTGACCACAACAATAAGTGATTTTAATCTGCGTACAGTGGCGTGTGGACAGTCAAATATCCCTCGTTCAATACAGGAACGTAGTAGGAATAATAAGTTCAAATATTGGGATTAACTACCCAATTCCGCGCATTCAGTGGCTTGCGGAGTATATTTGTATAAGTAGATGCTGCCTTTACATGAAACCGCATTTTCATTACAGTTTTCACACCCATAAAATGTAAATCTGCGGAATTCTTTCGATAATAATATGCTCACGTAACGTGTGGTTCGAAGTGGAACGAAAATTCGTGATTCAGTACAGACTGAGCAACACAAAATAGGCTCAGGATGCGCACAGACGAAAAAAAACCAAAAAAATTAATGTATAGTAATGAAATTGCGGTAATAGAATTGTCTAGGTAACACATTTAAGTGCCGGCCGCGGTGGTCTCGCGGTTAAGGCGCTCAGTCCGGAACCGCGCGACTGCTACGGTCGCAGGTTCGAATACTGCCTCGGGCATGGATGTGTGTGATGTCCTTAGGTTAGTTAGGTTTAAGTAGTTCTAAGTTCTAGGGGACTGATGACCACAGAAGTTAATCCCATAGTGCTCAGAGCCATTTGAACCATTTGAACATATTTAAGTAACATTGCATGATCATAGGTTAATGCAAGTGCGAGATAAGCCACTGCAAAAGTGAAATGCTGGTACATTAATAACCTGGGTAACACCAGAATGTTGACTGCAAGCGTACAAACGTCAATGCATTGTGATCATTGTGATGCCGAATGTCAGTTTTAGGAATGGAATTGCATGTCTGTTGCACTTGATCGTTCAATACAGGAACGTTTAATGCTGGCTGTGTGTGATGCTGGAGTTATAGTCTGATGATATCCCACATGTGCTCGATTGGAGACAGATCTAGTGATCGAGCAGGACAAGGCAACATGTCGACATTCTGTAGAGCGTTTTAGGTTACAACAACATTATGTGGTCGAGCGTTACCCTGTTGAAAAACACCCCCTGAAATGCTGTTTATGAATACTGACACACAAATTTACACTCATGGTGCATAACCACGAGAGTGCTCTTGCTGTCATAAGAAATCGCACCTCGCCGCAGACCACACCTCAAGCTGTAGCTCCAGTGTGTCCAGCACGCACATTGCTTGCAGGCCCTCATCTGGCCTCCTTCTAACCAATACATGACCATCACTGCCACAGAGGCAGAACCAGCTTTCATCAGGAAATACAACAGATCTCAAGCGTGGCCTCCAATGAGCTCTCGCTTGACACCATTGAAGTCGCAAATGGCGGCGGTAGGGGTTCAGTGGACTGCATGCTACTTGACGTCTGATCGGAGCTGTGCGAGAAGTAACTGATCTGTTCTAGTTCGTTGTGCCACTGTGGTGTCAACTGCTGATGAAATTGCTGCTGCATATGCAGCACGCTGCGCCAGAACTGTACGCCGATCACGATGCGTTTCCATCTCGGTAGTGGCATTTGGCCGTCTGGAGCCCGTGACCACTGCTGCCAGGAATCATGCACGCTTTCTGCAGTATCGCAGAAGGAATATCAAGCTTCTCGTAGCCTTAGTACATGACCTCGTTCAAACTCAGTGATGTGCTGGTAATGGTATCTTTGTCACATTAATGATGTTCTGGACTAACATCAGCTCACCACGTCCAATCTCGAAGGTAACTAACAAAGACAGCTACTCGCGCCACTCTCATTGACTGGCGTGAAATCTGAATGGACATAATCTTCTAGATGTAGAAATAAGGCTATCAAATTTCACTTATGACTCCTTCTTGGTGTTGTGACTTTTTTTTCCGCCAATGTAAATCATGCACTTTACGACAGGCAAACCACCTTACACCAACCGCTCATGGGGCCGATGATGTAGGTGGGGGTGCGTGTCGTAAACTGCATGAAATATTTTCCAGGACAGTTCTACTTTGCACAACTTGTATAAACCTTTCACGGGCACTTTTCTTGCAGAAAATCAGTGAAGATAATTTTTTTGCTGTTCCACTAGAAATGTGATTATTTTTTGATAATTTTATTTTTGTGACTCAGGACCAAAAACTATGGTGGCACCTATGTCACTATGGCATCTTTGTGAGGTATTAAAACTGGTGGTAAATGGATTTCCCACTTCCCTTTTGTGTGCTGTTATGTGTTGGCATTACAAGTAAAAAAATAATGAACATTGTTTTCTGTTTTTATTTTATGTTTTCTTTCACTTTAATAAAAAATATTTTTTATCGATATTGAACTTTACTTGATGTGAAAACAATCCTTGAAACTTTATCACTCAATAAAGGTATGAGCCGTTACATGTCACAATAATGTATACTGCAGAAGCATAACAATGGGTTCCAACAACAGTAGCGATCCCACGACAAAAAGGAACTGATTGTTGTTGCAGTTTTCGTAGACCTGGTACAGTGTACTACCCCAAGACGTTAGACATAGACAGAGGTGGTCAAACATAGTCCCAAAAGCTGTGAGATATCTTTAAGTTAGTTTTAAGGATGCTTCCCGAGAGCCACGAGTGACAAATGGTTCAAATGGTTCTGAGCACTATGGGACTGGGACTTAACTTCTGAGGTCATCAGTCCCCTAGAACTTAGAACTACTTAAACCTAACTAACCTAAGGACATCACACACATCCATTCCCGAGGCAGGATTCGAACCTGCGACGGTAGCGGTCGCGCGGTTCCAGACTGTAGCGCCTAGAACCGCTCGGCCACGAATGACAGATTAATTTTATGGTAAGCATACTTCCCAAGCCCCATCCGGAAACTACATTGGTGGTAACCGTACTTCCCAATAATCAATAAAACACCGGTTGTTTCTAAATACTTCCTCCAGTCCTGAAGGCTATCTTTCACACCAAACAGAAACCACAGCTGGTGCAATGGACTGCCACTAGATGTCAGGAGCGTACAGAAGTGGCAACACATATTCCTTCTAACACTGTAAAGATACGTTTAGTGGGACATATATCACCCACAGCCCGTGAAAGGGATAAGATAGTCAGCAACCTGGACAGGGGTGTATTTCACTTTTTACTTCACATCACAAACTTCGAAAATGTAAAAGGTCTAAAGTTTCTTAGTTTTGAACGAGTTTCATGATGTTGCAGTGAGCAAGGAAAAGAAGGTCCGTCTTTGCACATATCGCCTCTCTAAATGTGTTGAGTACAAATGCATCAACTTTCGCAAGGTTTCCACTATCAGCGTTCACAAAAATCCTTTCTATTGTTACTTAAAAGTTGTGATTTTTTTAAATCAGTAAATATCTACAACGTTTGCTGCAAAAGTACGTAAAAACGTCGTAACTTCGGCGAACACTCGTGTAACACCTATACCTTCGTCTTACTCCTAGTCCGTAACGTCCCAGAGCGTCAGCCAAAAACAGGGCGTTTTCGATCACGTGATATTTAGTTATTTTAAAGTTTTAAGTAAAGAAACATATATTTTTACAATATTGACCGTAAATGCTATTTGAATGTTATAATCAATCAGAATAACAACTGTGCTAACGATATTTTTAGGATAACAAAATAGCCTACTCTGGCGCTTCGCCCTAACGTTTATAAACATGTATTTTTGTGAAATTTATTTGTAGTTCTGCAGTCTTTCTGACATAGGCTATATTACGTGTGAAGGTATTACCTGTTGGTGACTCATAAAAATTTGTGCCAGACCGGGAGTCAAAGCCGGATTTCCCGCTTGTCGCGAGAAGTCGCCTTAACCACTTCGACTGTACGAGCGTGCTTCCAGGACCGACAGAAACTTTCGTACGTCACACTGTCGACAAGCTCACCGATCGTAACTTTACAAGAATTCCAGCCGCGCGGTTTCAAGGAGACAGACGTGTTCAACGTTAGTACTACGATCATTTCGCTTATCGAGGTTTGTAATACTTATTTTTAACAGTTTCTGAAGAAACAGACATTGGTGGCTTTGTTGCAGCTGTACTAATTCACAATTACCTGATCTTTCTGATATTAGTTGGATTAGGTATGACGATATTACCTACTGGTGACACATGAAAATTTGTATCAGACCGGAATTTCCATCTTATCACGAACAGTCGTCTTAAACGGTTTGGCTTCCAGCACCGAATCAAACTTCCGTATGTCTCAAAACCCTGCAGCAGGAATTCAAGTAAAGTTGGGAGCGTTGGGGTCGTAGATAGTGCTACACGTAGATATTTGGGTCTGTCCTGGAAGCATGCTCGAATAGCCGAAGAGGCTTAGGCCACCGCTCGTGACACGCGGAAAATTAAAGTCCCTGACCGGCACAAATTTTCGTGTGTCACCAATAGGTAATACCTCCATGCAGCTAATGTCAGGAAGATTCCGCAATTTACGAATAAATTTAGTAGAGCTGGAAGACGGTCATCAAAGTCTGTTTGGGCTGCGCGGGGTAGCCGCGCGGCCTCAGGCTTCGTGTCACGGTCCGGCCGGCTCCCCCCGTCGGAGGCTCGAGTCGTCCTTCGGGCATGGGTGTGTGTGTCGTCCTTAGCCTAAGTTAGTTTAAGTTACATTAAGTAGTGCCTAAGCTTAGGGACCGATGACCTCAGCAGTTTGGTCCGATAAGACGTTACCACAGATTTCTAAAATTACCGAAGTCTGTTTATTCGCACGTTTTTGAAAATAAGTAGTTGATTTATTCATATTGACTGGGCGTGTAGTCTGGACTTCAGTATTGCAGTTGTCGATCCATCTCACATCCTGTTTTTGGAAAAAAATGGGTCAAATTGCTCTGAGCACTATGGGACTTAACTGATGAGGTCATCAGTCCCCTAGAACTTAGAACTACTTAAACCTAACTAACCTAAGGACATCACACACATCCATGCCCGAGGCAGGATCCGACCCTCCGACCGTAGCGGTCACGCGGTTCCAGACTGTAGCGCCTAGAACCGCTCGACCATGTTTTTGGAAAATTATGGTGTATGCTACCTTCTTTTAATTCTCTGATACTGATAATATCTACGTGTAATTTTCTTTAGTCGTTTGATTTTTTCGTGCCCATCATGTAACACAGTGTATTGTCGGTTCCGGCCATGTAATGAATGCATCTTAAGTACTTTTCTAACCATTTACCAAGTTCGCAGTGCCTCCAGCTACCGGTAAGACAAATTTTCCTTTCATAACTTATCCTAGACGAGCTAAAACGACAAAGGGCTACACCAACGAGTATCCAGCTCTAATGGTAGTAACGGTAAGAGAAGCATGAATGTCCGACTAGACTAACAACACTAGCAACGTTACTGGTCAATCTGGCAATTAAGTTGGCCTCTCGAAACACGCAACGCCATTCACTGTCAGACGAAAATCCATTATTCAACAGAAGATAAAGGGTGCAGTCCCTATCAGCCGATCCTGGTGACGACGTAGTACACCCTGCCACGCATCTGTCCTCGACAGCACGAAGTTATCACGACTCTGAGACAGCACGGCCAGTACGTGTAGTCCTACACTGGGCAAAGCAATCCGTCACCGTAAACTAATGCACCGTCTCTGCTTTAACAGCTTCCTACCAGAACACGTGTAATTTTTTTTTTTTTTAGCGATTCTGCACCACTAATTCTGAATTAATTTTCCCCGCAAGAAAATGCTAATCCCCGGCGCCCAGAGTCCCTAACGGCTACTTTCAAATGTATATGAAATTGCAATGAATAAGTTAGCGCCGGCGCCGCCGCCGGCCGCTTTACATATAATTGGCTATGCAGATGAGGCCGCCGCTGGGCGGTGCGACGCCGGACGCCGCGGCGGCGAGTGGGACTGGGCCGGCTTCCGCACAGGCTCTGACACTGACAAGGGAACCTCCCCATCGCACCCCCTTCAGATTTAGTTGTAAGTTGGCACAGTGGCTAGGCCTTGAAAAACTGAACACAGATCACTCGAGAAAACAGGAAGAAGTTGCGTGAAACTATGAAAAAAATAAGCAAAATATACAAACTGAATAGTCCATGCGCAAGATAGGCAAGAGTGTGAGCACAGGAGCGCGGTGGTACCGTGGTTAGCGTGAGCAGCTGCGGAACGACAGGTACTTGATTCAAGTCTTCCCTCGAGTGAAAGGTTTTTTTTTTTTATTTTGAGACAATTATTTTGCGAAGCTGCACAGGTACACAGAGCAGTATTGTTTACGTGATCGTGTGTCAATTATCAAAGTTCAGGCACTCACACGTAATCAAGTTCGCTCTCCAAAATTCCAGGACATGTCCAGATTCGCTTGGACATATGCAGGATTTGACAGTCTACACACAGAAAAATTTGAAAACGTTAAAAATATATGTTTTGACAGAGCACAGGGAAAACTGTGCTACTGTGAAACTGTTGCATTCATTTGTTGCAGTTTATGTGACAAACTCTTACGTTTTCTTCACTTTTTTTGGGAGTCATCATCACATCCACAAGAAAACCTAAATCGGGCCATTCGCCAAGTGTACAAGTTAGGTGGGTCGACAACACATTCCTGCCATGTGACGCACGTGCCGTCACCAGTGTCGTATATAGAATATATCAGACGTGTTTTCCTGTGGAGGAATCGGTTGACCTATGACCTTGCGATCAAATGTTTTCGGTTCCCATTGGAGAGGCACGTCCTTTCGTCTACTAATCGCACGGTTTTGCGGTGCGGTCGCAAAACACAGAC
Source organism: Schistocerca piceifrons (assembly GCF_021461385.2). Lineage (NCBI taxonomy): Eukaryota > Metazoa > Arthropoda > Insecta > Orthoptera > Acrididae > Schistocerca > Schistocerca piceifrons. Next base: position 742,455,842 of record NC_060141.1, on the reverse strand, counting down.
ACTAAACTTATTACAGTGAACAGAGACGTCAATGAACGAACGGACAGATCATAACTTTGCGAAAATAATATTCACTCGAGGGAAGATTTGAACCAAGAACTTCTCGTTCCGCGGCTGCTCACGCTAACCACGGGACCACGGCGCTCCTGAGCTCAGAATATCCTTGATGTTGCCTATGTTGCACGGGGACTACTCAGTTTGTATATTTTGCTTATTTTTTTTCATAGTTCCACACAACTTCTTCCTGTTTTCTCGATTGATCTGTGTTCAGTTTTTCAAGGCCTACTCACTGTGCCAACTTATAACTAAATCTGAGGGGGGGTGCGATGGGGAGGTTCCCTTGTGAGTCACACGGGCCGCTACAGGCTGAGCGCGGCTGCCGGGCGTCCTCGCCAGTCTGACAGGCGACCGATAAAGTCCTGCACGAGAGCTCCGGCGAAACAGCGGATACTGTGCCAATCACTATGGTCTCTATAGCTATTCACTATAGCAGAGGTTCCCAACAAAATTTTCTCGAGGACCCCCTCAACGAGCATGATTGGTACCTTGTCATATCACAGTATCGAGTACCTAAAAAAGCCAAATTAAGAGTCTTTTTATACGTCTTCTGTTTTTGGTACTTAGAAAAAGCATTGACATTGTTGTGTACATAGTTCCACGTAGCCAGCACGTTCACAACTTTCCCAATAGAGCGCGCCCCACTAAGCACAACAGCGCAGGCACAGTGCTCGTCCGTCTCCGCACTATGAGATGGCGCTGCCATAGAGACGGACCAAATTCTGCTTCCGCCGATCCGCGTATTAAGATGTAACGCAGCCAATGAGATTGCTGCTAACGTAGAACCTTTTCTCCTCGTGGATCACACTCGCGCCGTGATACCTGAACGCTTGAGGTATTGTAACGAGTGTACAGACCTCCGATTAGTGAGGCTGCCAGTCTGCATCAGTCTGCATTAGTCTGCATTAGTCTGTACCAGTCTATAGTGAAGTTTCAGTCTGCGCCTAATACGATTACCACATTCCTGTACATAGCCATGAAGAGAAATGTATAGACACTTTGTCAAGTACCAGAGATATGTGAGAATAAGATTAATGTACCAAGACCAAAGGAACTTCAGATTGTCAATTGTAAACAGCATCCAGAATCAAGTTACGTAATATCTATGATTTTTATTATTTTAATAAATGTGTATGAAAACTAATCAAGTTCTGTTTCAAGTTGGTCACTGTCAATCTGCTACTCTAAGCGTGCAAGTGGCATTTCTATCGTCTGACCTAACGGTAGAGTATAAACACGCTACAATTAGACCACGAGACATATTGCTGACACTCCACAGAGCGACAAGTCAAATAATCTGATGGTGTGTGTACCGAAGGTCTTACAGTACGCACACCACAGACATATTCATTATCGAAAAAATATTGAGCTTAAAACTTTTCCAATTTAGCCATCATTGTTTTTTGTTAAATTTCTGATTATTGCTCAAAATCTTTGCCTTCAAATCTGGGTGTTTAGTATAACAAACTCCTTAAAAAAATTAAAATTGAGTATGAACTGAAAATGACAGGAAAAAATTAAATCTGAGTGTATTGATCTTTCAAGTGTACTACACTTGAGATTGCATTGAATAGACATGTCTGAAAAATAAGAAAATACTTATGTCATACAACGTATTATTTATTTGAAAAAATACAGTTACAACAAAGTACTCCATCAGTATACAGTTAGTTTTTATTTTCAGTTCTTAATGAGATGAGTTTAATCTGACCTTTGAGTCCATTACTTCTGAAATATTAGGTTCCAAACTTGAAACATTCACTCTCAAATCTGACCGCATGTCCAGCCGATTCCTATATTTGTTTTTCATGAAACACATGGAAGAAAATTCTTGCTCACACCGATATGTGGTTGCAAATGGAAGGATATTTCTCATTGCCTTATCTCCAAGTTTCCTGTAGTCCTTGCGTGCCGATGCCCAGAAGTCTGCAATTTTATCACCGATGAAAATGTTTATAATCGTACCACAGCTGGACAGATCCACAATTTGATCTTGTTCTTCTTCAGTGAGGCCTTGGATTTTGTCTATTTCTTCACAGCTGAAGGTATTTCGAACCCATCTGTCGTCAGGGTCAGGTTCAGCGAAATACTCTCTAGAAGTGGTGGCTAGGCTGCGTAGATGCTCGGCTACATTGATCTTAATCTGGTCAGTCAAACTCTCCTCTGATGACTCCTAAAATTGTTTTAAAGTAGAAACGTTAGTGACTCGTTTTCTATCCTTGACTCCAAGATCTGACACTTTTTGACCATAGCAGTAATCTTATCCTCAAGTTTGAACATGTCTACACTTTTTCCTTGTAAACTCAACACATTCGAGTGTTCAAACACATCAGCTAAGAACGCAACTGAGCAAAGCCAAGATAAGTTAGTGAGAAAATCCGCGTACCTTGTGTCAAGAAGGGAGACACGAACCTCGTCTCTAAGTTCAAAAAATCTTGACAAAATCGTACCTCGAGAAAGCCATCTTACTTCCATATGAATAAGAAGTTGCTCATGCTCACTGCCAATCTCTTTACACTCTAGGAAGAAGCTAGACGCAGAAGTTAGCGTTCGCTAAAGCTATGCTCATGCAGGAAGCGGCCAAAACGAAAACTCTATTATCATATGAAATATATTTAATATATTTTTTTATTCTTAGACTGCAATTACAATAGTCGAAGGACTTGAATGGGGAACGGTGGTGGAAACGGGTGTGAGAGAGGGTTGTAGCATATCCCAAAAGTTTTTAATATTATTATTATTTTTATTTCAGTGTTTCGTAACTGCTAAAGATGGGAATTCGACACATCTAACACTCTTCTCCCTCCTCTCTCCGTCATCCTTCTCCTTCCCCTCTCTTTGTACACCTCATGATCCTCGCCATTCTCTCTGTCCATCACCTCCTTCCCCTCTGTCTGTCCATCGTCTAGAACCTCCTTCTCTCTACATCTCCTCCTTCGCCATCTATCTATCCATCTCCTCCTTCCCCTTCTCTATGGCCATTGTTCGATAAGAGGATACGGAAAAAAGGTCTAATGAACTTATGTTCGGAAAGGCATGGTTTTCTTACTAGAGAGCATTTATTCAGTCATACATTGCCAGAGCGACTGTGATCTCATACACGCTGTACCATGCAGTCACAGTTACAGTATTTGTTGAAAATGGTTTCCCTGTGCCTCAAACCATGCGTGTACACGCTATGGAGTGTTCTGTCTCACACGTTCACATCGGCCAGGCTGCAACCAAACAGTGTCAAAGGCAGCATGAATGCGCTGTTCCAGGGTCTCCACATCTGGAATGGGCTCTTTATACACGACACTTTCAAGATTGCCCCATAACCGGAAATCGTACTGGTTGAGATCCTGCGACCGAGCAGCCATGCAACTGGACTCCCTCTTCCAATCCATCGACCAGTAAAGACACGACTGAAATGCATCCGGACGTTAATGGTGAAGTGGGCTGGATCACCATCATGTAGCAACCACATAACCCTTCGAATCAACTAATGGCGCTTCTTGCAGTAGGGGAGGCAAAGTGACCCACAAGAACCGCCGATTGTTCCAGCCTGTTAGGCGAGATGGAAGGAAGATGATCCCAAAATACGGTCGCCAATCATCCCGGCCCACATATTCCGGCTACACCGATGCTGATGATTCGCTATAACCATACCGTGGGGGTTCTGCATACTACCCCACAGATGACTGTAATCGTTGCCACATCTGTGAAAAGGATGGATGACACAGATCCCGGAATCGAGGTTCCTTGGTGAAGAAACCAGTGACAAAACTGCTGCAGATGCAGAAAGCCTGCTCTAAGTGATAAACTATTGCCAAGGAGAATATTCCACACGGTCATCTAGCATACCCTGTACTGGCGGTCTAGCTGCCTCTTACTGACACGGCGGTTGCCTTCCACAGTATTAATCACATTTTCCTCGAAATCTAGTATCCGAACATTTCGGGTACGTCCTTCATAATTTCCTACTTCCTGAAACGATCCTGTCTCAGACGAACGCCGAAACACTGTTGCAAACATTGAATACTGTGGTGGTTGTTGGCGGGGATAGGTATACAATCATGCTGCCCGCCACCCGTTGCCATTGGCCTTTCCGTAAGTAAACACCATATCGGCAAGCTCTCGATTCGAATATGGAGCCATTGTGTACAAAGTTGTATCACATCCACTACAAGTTAATAAAATGGAAATACGGTGTGGCTGGGGCCTCCAGTCGGATAGACCGTTCGCCTGGTGCAAGCCTTTTGAGTTGACGTCACTTCGGCGACTTCCGTGTCGATGGGGAGGAAATGAGGATGATTAGGGCAACATAACACCCTTTCCCTGTGCAAAGAAAAATCTCCGATCCAGCCGGGAATCGAACCCGGGCTCGTAGGAATAACATCCTGTTCAAGTTCGGTGGTTTATCCTTCCACTCAGTCTTTTATTACAGAGGCCAACCGGCTCTCTGACTGAACACGCTGAGCTACCGAGCCGGCATTTTTTATTCGTTTTCGTTCGTTGCATCTGCTCGGGGCGGACGTCGCAAGACACCCGTTTCAGTGCGCCGTTGATCCATTAACTCAGTTTTTTTTTTTATTACACAGGGCAGCCAACCCTTTGACCGAACACGCTGAGTTACCGTGCCGGCGCCACTCAGGTAGCAGGAGCGGACCAATAAAACGTGAGAAGGCAAGAGAAGTGAATCGGACGCAACATTACCAATTACTTCGGCAGGAGAGGCGCTAGGGCATGACGTATGAGGAACAGTACCACCCTCTAAGAGGAAACCACGCATACTGCAAATGTGGCTGCATGGTACAGTGAGTACTAGGCCGCAGTCTCTGTAACAATGTATGACTGAATAAATGGTCTCTAGTATGGAAACCATGGATTTCCGGACGTAATTTCATTAGACCTTTTTGGTCCGTATCCTCTCATCGATCAATAGCTAGATTTTGTACATGATGGCAAAAATCGGCCTGTACAACATTTTGAAATAAAATTGTAAGGTGAACAACGAAAAAAGTATGACGAGGGTAATGGGATGTAGTCGAATTAAATTACTGATTAGCGTCCACAGGCGATCACACGGAGATGGTGTTAGGTCCTGATGAGACTACAATCCTGCGATATAATTTGAGGGAACGACTTATGTTGCCTTCTGTATTCCTAAGGGGGTTCCATACCTAAGCGATGTGCTAGACAAGGAACATGACAATAGATGAGGGGGCGTGCTCGAAAAGCTGCGCCGGCTGGTTCTAACATACTATACCTAAAAGCTAACGACTATAATAAAATTCAACGAGTTAATACCTCTCAATCAAGGAGAGCCTTCGCTCGCGGTGGACCTTGAATGGCTTACAGCGTTAGTTCGGTGTCGTCTGATGGCGCGGGAATGTTCTTTAAGGCAAAGGACTGCCAAGACGGCCGTGGAAGGAATGGTAATGAACCCGCGTGGTATTCCTGGCACGCATTGCAGTTGATGCACTATTTGCACTACACTGAACGCAGAATTCCAGTTGCTGATACAGCGAGGACGAGCCAGGCGTTCGGCATCGAGCAGTCAGCAGAAGCACCTCGAGGATACGCAGTTCGGGAAGGCGGCGCGGAAGAACGCGGTAGCACTCCTCTCGTTACCCGGACTGCGACAGAACGCGGACACCGAACGCGGGATAAGGATTCTGCATATCACGGCGAATTGCGGCAGAGGGCAGCGCGAGCCGCGTGGCACCGCGCGGTGTTGTCGTGAGCGCAGGTGTCGGGTGGGGGAGGGGGGGGGGGGGAGGGGGGGAGGGGGCTGTCGCCTCGTGGGAGGAGCGGAACTAGAGACTGACGGAGCGACGGGTTGTTGTGCTTCGCCTCCGGAAGGCGTGGCTGTCTAAGGCCTTGTACACATGACAGCGTTGCAACTCGCGTTATGGGCAGCGCGTTACAACGCGCGCTGGTGAAAAACAATAAACCGTTGACTGCGTACACAGGCAACGCGCGCTTCGAAATGACGCCGCGTCGTAACGCGCGTCTCGAAGGTTCCTCGGGGATCGCGCGTCCGCCGCGCGCCTCGAGTTCCTAGTAGTGGGTTTGGGTGTACACACGCATTCAGTCTAGCGCGCGCTTTGGTGCTCTCACCATGGAGGAACGTACGTTTGACACTGAGATCTTCATTGAAGAAGTGAAAAGTCGTCCTGTGCTATGGGATATGGGAAGTGCGGACTACAAGAACAGAGTATTAAAAAGATCATCGTGGCAGTAATTGGTTGATTTGTTTGCTGGAGAGGGTTGTTCAGACGAACAGAAGAAAATTCTTGGTAAGAGGCAACTTCAATATTAAGGTTAAACTACACAGTAGATTAGTACAGTTACACATAAGTAACTGTTTTACCTTGTGACTCTAAATTTAGTCGTAAGTTAAAGCAGTTACTATTTGTGGTGTCACCGCCAGACACCACACTTGCTAGGTGGTAGACTTTAAATCGGCCGCGATCCGCTAGCATACGTCGGACCCGCGTGTCGCCACTGTCAGTGATTGCAGACCGAGCGCCGCCACACGGCAGGTCTAGAGAGACTTCCTAGCACTCGACCCAGTTGTACAGCCGACTTTGCTAGCGATGGTTCACTGACAAATTACGCTCTCATTTGCCGAGACGATAGTTAGCATAGCCTTCAGCTACGTCATTTGCTACGACCTAGCAAGGCGCCATTATCATTTGCTATTTATCTTGTGATGCATGTACCGTCAGACCGATGTTCACCAATTATGGATTAAAGTTAAGTATTCCAGAAGCTACGTACCTTTTTTGCTAGTATAATTACTTTACCTGTTCCAGACCTCACGCCAGCCTGCGTGAGCTTAAACGCGTGCCTTTCGGCTACCTCCTAGTGGCTTGGCTGTCTTGCCAAGTCACAACACTATTTAATAGCATTACTTATAATAGAGCATAATGCGAATAATTATGTGTAAAATTGAATAATTAACATACAAATAAACATTTGTATATGTAAATACTGACGAAACCTATTTGGATGTAATACCTGTCTAAGGTAACTAAAGCTATTTATTTATGTTATCTTAATTTTATTTACAGAAAGTTGTTAACATGATGTCTATTACAAATAGTGTATAATATCTAATCAATATCTACAGAGAAATGCATGACAGATAAAAATTTAATTATGCATAATTACACTGTATTGTTCTAATGGGTAATGTAATGTTGTATTATTAACATATACTTGTCTCATAAGTGTTCGCAGTTGCACTCTCGTTTACACCATTTTATCTTGACATGGTAGCTTGCCTTCGCTGATGAAGTAACGAGCAAATCTGTCCCTTACTTCTTTTGCATACATGTTGGCCCGTGGAGAAGTTACTCCAGACAAGTCAACGAATGGCGCCTTATAAAATGTTTCTTCATACCTGTACCCATCTCGTTGTGGAATATAGTTATGCAACACACAACATGCCAAAACTATACTTTCTGCAAGTTCAAAACTGACATTTAGAGGCCCATGAAATATTCTCCATTTGTTTACCATAATATCGAAGGTACATTCAATATACCTGCGAGATATTGACAATCGGTAGTTTAAAACTCTTTTAATATGAGGCAATAATTTTCCAACGTATGGACACATGATGTGTTTCGACAGACCGAACGCATCATCTGATACAAAAACATGAGGCAATGGTGTAATGTCCACATTTGAAATTGGTTTTGCCTGTGGAATATTCGATGTGCCTTCTATGAGTTTTTTGTAAAATATTGATTCCTCGAAAACTGTTGAATCATTACTTTTGCCATAGGAACCAACATCCACAAACAAAAAACGGTAGTTAGCATCACAAACATCTAGTAGTACAATTGAATGAAACTGTTTGTAGTTGTCAAAAAAGGGACCCTGAATCATTGGGTTGCACAATGCGAACATGTTTACAGTCCAGTGCTCCAAGGCAGTTAGGAAAGTTGGCATACTTTAGAAAGTCGTTACTAACTTGTTCCCACTTGTCTTCTGTCATAGGCGGTATACAAATTGTTTTCAATTTGTTCCATATTACTGAACAAACTTGACGGCTTATGTTCCCTATGGTTGACTTTCCTACTCTGTAATTGTAATGAAGTTCAGCAAAAGAACATCCTGTTGCCTGATACCTGGAAAAAACATGTTAATTTTTTACTGTGTTAATTGACTACAAAGTTAACAAATTCTTTTAAGGAACAACTTTGCGAAAGAGATGGAAGAGTCTGCGTGACAATTTTTCCAGAGAATTAAAAAGAAGAAACACCAAGATATCAGGATCTGGAGCAAGCAGCTCTACTCCTTATATATATTTCTCACGGCTCCAATTTTTAGAAAATACAGTAAGTAATAAGGAGACTACCAGTAATCTTGATGACCATGGCCAGGGCACAGTCATCTTGGAGGAGGAGGAAGCAGCTACTGACGATTTGAACAGGCCTGAACAAAGTACCGAAAACCCAGTAAGTAAGAAAAAACTTAAGTTAAATCCAGTTGATAAACATTTTTCGGACATTTTAAACGAAAGTATCTTGCTAAGAGAACAAAGAGAAATGGAAAAAAATAACGAAGATGAGGACAAACTCTTCTGTCTCTCTCTGTACAAGGAATTGAAGAAAGTGCCTGAACACGGTAAAATTAGAACGAAAATGCAGTTACTTGAAACAATACAAAGAGCCCTAGATTTCTACAACGCAACTGCGATTAATGAGACACGTGGACCTGTGCACTACCAACCATTCTCCAGTATGCAACATGGCCAAGTATACCCAGGTGCTTTTCCAGCCCAAGCTTCTCAGTCTCCACAAGTACCGGTCACCTCACAAGCAGGGTCTGAACATCAACAATTGCCGAATATACAATATGGCCAGGTACACTCAGGAGCTTCTCCAACACATGCAACTCAGACCCCACGACGACCACAAGAGGCCGCCTCACCGGCAGGTAGTCGCACTTCTCCACAAAGTTCTAAAATATTGGATTTGTACTAAAACTGAAGGATTTTCTTTACTTTAAGAAAGAATAAAAATTTTAAATTGATGTCTTGTCAATTTGTTATTTTATATACAATAATTTATACCGTACATGTACAGGGCTATTACAAATGATTGAAGCGATTTCATAAATTCACTGTAGCTCCATTCATTGACATATGGTCACGACACACTACAGATACGTAGAAAAACTCATGAAGTTTTGTTCGGCTGAAGCCGCACTTCAGGTTTCTGCCGCCAGAGCACTCGAGAGCGCAGTGAGACAAAATGGCGACAGGAGCCGACAAAGCGCATGTCGTGCTTGAAATGCACTCACATCAGGCAGTCACAACAGTGCAACGACACTTCAGGACGAAGTTCAACAAAGATCCACCAACTGCTAACTCCATTCGGCGATGGTATGCGCAGTTTAAAGCTTCTGGATGCCTCTGTAAGGGGAAATCAACAGGTCGGCCTGCAGTGAGCGAAGAAACGGTTGAACGCGTGCGGGCAAGTTTCACGCGTAGCCCGCGGAAGTCGACGAATAAAGCAAGCAGGGAGCTAAACGTACCACAACCGACGGTTTGGAAAATCTTACGGAAAAGGCTAAAGCAGAAGCCTTACCGTTTACAATTGCTACAAGCCCTGACACCCGATGACAAAGTCAAACGCTTTGAATTTTCGGCGCGGTTGCAACAGCTCATGGAAGAGGATGCGTTCAGTGCGAAACTTGTTTTCAGTGATGAAGCAACATTTTTTCTTAATGGTGAAGTGAACAGACACAATGTGCGAATCTGGGCGGTAGAGAATCCTGACGCATTCGTGCAGCAAATTCGCAATTCACCAAAAATTAACGTGTTTTGTGCAATCTCACGGTTTAAAGTTTACGGCCCCTTTTTCTTCTGCGAAAAAAACGTTACAGGACACATGTATCTGGACATGCTGGTAAATTGGCTCATGCCACAACTGGAGACGGACAGCGCCGACTTCATCTTTCAACAGGATGGTGCTCCACCGCACTTCCATCATGATGTTCGGCATTTCTTAAACAGGAGATTGGAAAACCGATGGATCGGTCGTGGTGGAGATCATGATCAGCAATTCATGTCATGGCCTCCAAGCTCTTCCGACTTAACCCCATGCGATTTCTTTCTGTGGGGTTATGTGAAAGATTCAGTGTTTAAACCTCCTCTACCAAGAAACGTGCCAGAACTGCGAGCTCGCATCAACGATGCTTTCGAACTCATTGATGGGGACATGCTGCGCCGAGTGTGAGAGGAACCTGATTATCGGTTTGATGTCTGCCGAATCACTAAAGGGGCACATATCGAACATTTGTGAATGTCTAAAAAAAAGTTTTTGAATTTTTGTATGTGTGTGCAAAGTATTGTGAAAATATCTCAAATAATAAAGTTATTGTAGAGCTGTGAAATCGCTTCAATCATTTGTAATAACCCTGTAATATCAGTTTATAAATAAACTTACCTCAACGTGATTACGAGTTTCTCTTCTGGTGAAATACTATCCCTAACGTAGTTCCCACTAGGTGCCAGGTTATCACGAACTATGTTCAATAACTCGTCAAAGGACGCAATCGACATTCTTAAGTAATTAAAAAACTTTGGCCCATGTTTTCTTAGATTTGGGTACAGAGTTACAAATGATCCGTGAGTTAATTTGTCACGTAAAATCGGATGTACCCAGTACTGTCTTTGCCTTCGTCTCCGTTCTTTAAGCCTGCAGTGCATAATCCAAAGACATGCTGCCTCTTCAACTTCCATGGCTAAACTGGAGTTCAACGCGGCGTCAACGGCGTACGTGTGAACACGCCACTTTCTCTGACGCGCGTTGCAACGCGCGATGCAACGCTATCATCTACATCTACATCTACATCCATACTCCGCAAGCCACCTGACGGTGTGTGGCGGAGGGTACCTTGAGTACCTCTATCGGTTCTCCCTTCTATTCCATTCTCGTATTGTTCGTGGAAAGAAGGATTGTCGGTATGCCTCTGTGCGGGCTCTAATCTCTCTGATTTTATCCTCATGGTCTCTTCGCGAGATATACGTAGGAGGGAGCAATATACTGCTTGACTCTTCGGGGAAGGTATGTTCTCGAAACTTTGACAAAAGCCCGTACCGAGCTACTGAACGTCTCTCCTGCAGAGTCTTCCACTGGAGTTTATCTATCATCTCCGTAACGCTTTCGCGATTACTAAATGATCCTGTAACGAAGCGGGCTGCTCTCCGTTGGATCTTCTCTATGTCTTCTATCAACCCTATCTGGTACGGATCCCACACTGCTGAGCAGTATTCAAGCAGTGGGCGAACAAGCGTACATAGCCTAAAAGGGGGAGTCAGCGACGTTGCCGTCACGGATCTACTTCACACTTTGTTCACCTTTGCTGGCCACCAAAACAACATAACGTGGGGTTCTCCCCACTCTTCTCTTACAGGATGCCTAAAGGGTGCTGCATTCTAGGATAGCTATACAATAATTCAAGGAAATCACGTTAATAGGTTTTATTACAATAAAGAAGACTGACAATACTTCGGATTTAAAACAAGTTGTCGCAAGCGATGGGCGACCTGAAAACAGTCAGTGTCCTTTACCATATGCAACGTTCATGCAAGTTTGGCAAATGGTTTAAATGGCTCTGAGCACTATGGAACTTAACATCTGAAATCATCAGTCCCCTAGAACTTAGTACTTAAACCTAACTAACCTAAGGACATCATACACATCCATGCCCGAGGCAGGATTCGAACCTGTGACCGTAGCGGTCACGCGGTTCCAGACTGAAGCACGTAGAACCGCTCGGCCACATCGGCCGGCTGTTAGTTTGTCACACAGTTTGTGGATCACTAATAACGGCTATCGTGGGGCTCTCTTGTAAGGCGTGGTTTCTACTAGTGTCCGTCTACTACTGCCACCGAGGCTGGCAGGACCGGCGTTTATACGAGGCGTGTTTTTTGAGTAAGTATCGTTTTGAAATTAAAAAAAGACGTGCTAAGATATCTCAATAATTTTATTTTTACTTGAAAGCCTGTACCTTAATCTGCTTTTCTACATAATTTCCGTCAATATTGAGGCACTTGTCATAACGTTGCACCAGTTTTTGAATACCCTCCTCATAGAAGTCTGCCGCCTGACTTGTTAACCACTGCATCACCACTATTTTCACTTCGTCATCCTCTTGAAGACGCTAACCGTCCAGGTGTTTCTTCAAGTGCAGGAACAGATGGTATTCACTGGGTGCAAGATCGGGGCAGTACGGAGGATGTTCTATAGTTTCCCATCAAAAAGATGTGATGAGATCTTTCGTCTGATTCGCCACATGCGGACGGGCATTGTCTTGCAGCAAAACGATGCCCTTGCTCAAAGCCGGCCGGAGTGGCCGAGCGGTTCTAGGCCCTACAGTCTGGTGCCGCGCGACCGCTACGGTCGCAGGTTGGAATCCTGCCTCGGGCATGGATGTGTGTGATGTCCTTAGGTTAGTTAGGTTTAAGTACTAAGTTCTAAGGGACTGATGACCTCAGAAGTGAAGTTCCATAGTGCTCAGAGCCATTTGAACCCTTGCTCAACTTGCTGGACTGTTGCTTTGATTCTGGTGTGACGTAGGCCTTTACAGTTTACTTAAGAAATCATCACCGTCGTTATGCTACCGCTCAAGAGAAGTCAATGCACTGTCCAAACGTTTGGTTTTGTGCACATCCGTCAACATTTTCGGTACCCAACGTGCGCACCATTTTCGGTGACTCAAGTGTTCGTCACAATGCCATACAGAACACTACGAGAAACGTTAGGGAAGTCGTCCCGCAAGGAGGAAATCGTAAAGTGTCTGTTTTCTCTCACCTTATTGTCCACTTCCTGCACCAAACTTTCATTAACCACCGAAGGACGCCCACTCCGTTGTTCGTCATGAACATTTGTGCGACTATCTTTAAATGCTCTCACCCACTTTCTTACCATTCCACCACTCATAATGTTTTCTCCGTAAACTGTACAGATCTCACAATGAATATCTATCGCTTTTAGGCCTTTAGCACTAAGAAATCTTATAACAGCCCGTACTTCACAGTCGGCGGGACTCACGATTATCGGAGGCATCTTAGACACTCAGTACACAACGTAAACAAGGAAGAACCAGACTGTAATGGTGTCAGTGCGTAGATTAAGGTACAGGCTTTCCTGTAAAAATAAAATTATTGATATATCTTAGCATGTCTTTTTTTTAAATTTCAAACTGTACTTACTTGAAAAACACGCCTCGTATTCTCTTCGTATAAAGACCGCTCCTGTCGTGGTTCGGTCCAAGTCAGCGGGCTACTGGCTGACGTCGTCTCACAGCCTTCTCTGCGGTTGCGTTCTTCCTCTTCGTGCCGGCGCTTGTCATTAGGCTGGAACACACAATGTGCAAGCAGTAATCTGCACTACTCTGGCAATTCCGAGAAAATCGCGAGAGAAGTTTTACGCGACTCTTACATAACTGATGTATCTGTGCCAAGATGTTAGGAGCTCTCGGTGGTCAATTGGTCACCGTCACGGTAGCTCAGCGTGTTTGGTTAGAGATCTGGCTGGGCTCTGTAATAAAAAACAAATTGAGTGAAGGGATAACCAACGAACTTCAAGGGATGTCATGTGACGTCCGCAAAAAAAAAAAAAAAAAAAAGAAAAACAACTATGGTTAGCGTTTGTGCTTTGTAAACGAAAGTGTATGTGGCAACGTTTCACTCCTGTTGAAACTTTATTTTTATCATCACTGGTTATATTATTTAATTTATATGACTTTGAGAAATAATATAATTTAAAAACCCCATGTGTATTTGCATGTATTTTTAGTGGCTTTCGTATTATTTTATTACTTACTATTTTAATTAAATTTCACGATTAGAACAAACATATCTGTAACTATCGTCAAGTAAATGAAGAAACGCATAGAATTTTCCTGAAAACGTACGCCTGTCGCGATTTGCGAAATCCCTTACACGCGCGATCCGGTAAGATACCCGGAACTACTTTGCACGTCGACGCTTCGCGCTGCAGACACAGAGGCACGCCCGGTTTGACAATTAACCTGCGCAGAGGTTGCTAATGTTACATAATGTGTAGGTGCAAATTTTTGGAATATCACAGAATTTACGCTTGCACTACTAAAAATTTACTTTATCTTCTTTCGTGAAAAAGTTACAAAAAACTGTATTAAGTAACTCGGCTTTAGTGACACCATCATAGGTAACATTTCCATCGCTATCGAGCAGTGACGGTATTCAATGTTTTTTGCCACTGGTGTTCTTTACTTTAAACAAGAATCATAAAACATTTACATAACTTTATACAATCCGTGGCGACAGGAATGTGCCAAATACGCTACTGGCCACTAAATTTGCTACACCAAGAAGAAATGCAGATGATAAACGGGTATTCATTGGACAAATCTATTATACTGGAAGTGACATGTGATTACATTTTCACGCAGTTTGGGTGCATAGATCCTGAGAAATCTGTACCCACAACAACCACCTCTGGCTGTAATAACGGCCTTGATACGCCTGGGCATTGAGTGAGAGCTTGGATGGCGTATACAGGTACAGCTGCCGATGCAGCTTCAACACGATACCACAGTTCATCAAGAGTAGTGACTGGCGTATTGTGACGAGCCAGTTGCTCGCCCACCATTGACTAGACGTTTTCAATTGGTGAGACATCTGGAGAATGTGCTGGCCAGGGCAGCAGTCGAACATTTTCTGTATCCAGAAATGCTCGTACAGAACCTGCAATATGCGGTCGTGCATTATCTTGCTGAAATGTAGGGTTTCGCAGGGATCGAATGAGGGGTAGAACCAGGGGTCGTAACACATCTGTAATGTAACGTCCACTGTTCAAAGTGCCGTCAATGTGAACAAGAGGTGACCGAGACGTGTAACCAATGGCACCCCATACCATCACGCCGGGTGATACGCCAGTATGTCGATGACGAATACACGCTTCCAATGTGCGTTCACCGCGATGTCGCCAAACACGGATGCGACCATCATGATGCTGTAAATCTGGATTCATCCGAAAAAATGAAGTTTTGCCATTCGTGCACCCAGGTTTGTCGTGGAGTACACCATCGGAGGCGCTCCTGTCTGTGATGCAGCGTCAAGGGTAACCACAGCCATGGTCTCCGAGCTGATAGTCGATGTTGCTGCAAACGTCGTCGAACTGTTCGTGCCGATGATTGTTGTCTTGCAAACGTCCCCATTTGTTGACTCAGGGATCGAGACGTGGCTGCACGATCCGTTACAGCCACGCGGATAAAATGCCTGTCATCTCGACTGCTAATGATACGAGGCCGTTCGGATCCAGCACGGCATTCCTCTTTACCCTCCTGAACCCACCGATTCCATATTCTGCTAACAGTCATTTGATCTCGACCAAAGCGAGCAGCAGTGTCTCGATACGACAAACCGCAATCGCGATAGGCTACAATCCGACCTTTATCAAAGTCGGAAACGTGATGGTACGTATTTCTCCTCCTTACACGAGGCATCACAACAACGTTTCACCAGGCAACGCCGGTCAACTGTTGTTTGTGTATGAGAAATCGGTTGGTAACTTTCCTCATGTCAGCACGTTGTAGGTGTCGCCACCAGCGCCAGCCTTGTGTGAATCCTCTGAAAAGCTAATGATTTGCATATCACAGCATCTTCTTCCTTTCGGTTAAATTTCGCGTCTGTAGCAAGTCATCTTCGTGGTGTAGCAAATTAAATGGCCAGTAGTGTATTTACAACTGTCTTTGAATATTTTCATGCACATTTTTACTAACTCTATAAAAGTTACGAAATTCTGAAAAACAGTCTTTTTTTGTTTTAGACACCACGACAACACTTGTGTCCTAACTAGACCATGATGTCTGCTCGATCGGAGGTCTCGTACTGGGCCGAGCCTTCCTCTGCTCTCCTGTATGTCGGCCCCCGTGTGGTGGCGCTGCGGCACTGAGGGGGCGTGGCCTCGCCAGCGCGTCCATTCGTCGTTGCGGAACACACGTACTATCATCCTGTCAGGACTTACCACAGCCCATAACTCACAACTGTGCTCCAAACGAATATTCTCATGAATTTCTTCCTCAAATAACAGCCTTCTTTTGGCACTAATAGTCTTCTACCGGCCAAGAATGCCCTCTTTGCTTGTTTTAGACAACCTTTACGATTCCGTACATCAGTCGGTGAAAACGGAACCCTTGTAGAATCACTTTGTTGTCCATTTGTCTATCTTTCTTCCCGTCTCTCTGTCCGTTTGTTAAGATCCCCTTTTTCTCAGGAACCAGTCAATGTAACAAGTTCAAATTTACGTAACGCATTGAGGTCTACAGTCCCTCGGCGGTGTAAGACATGTAAGCTTCAAAGTCAATGCAAACAAAAGATACGACCATTTGTGCCACAGATTTGAACGATCGTAAATTCACTCGTTAAAACCTACAATGTACGTTCATTTGACCTAGGATCACGAAATTTGGTAAGAAGCAACGTTCTGCAGCACGAGTAAAAGGAAAGAATTCGAAAATTGTTAAACCGTAACTGTATCACATAATTTTTTTCCCAGTAGAACTTACACTGATTGAATGAAGCGCAACAATAGGAAGGGGTTGTGAAGCATAAACTAAAGTTGGTAATCGTGTTTCTATATCTGAAGGATGGTGTCTGTCCAAATTTCGCGCCAGTCGCATAAGAATGGAGCTACTAGGATCGTTAAATAAGTAATGCCCCACTTTTTTTCTCAGAACATATGTATTGTTAAGAGTCAGAATTTGGTGACAATATACGTCAACATGTCTTGTCCATGTCCTATTTTTCTACGTAGTCTTCATCACGTTCTATGGCCGTACACCAATGTTGTGGAAGATCTGCTGGTAAAAACACCTGTCCTGTAGACGTAGCCATGCTTTCACTGCATGACTGACACTCTCATCATCTTCAAAGTGTGTTCCCCGTAGAGAATCTTTAAGCGGCCAAAAGAAATGGATGTCAGAGGGCGCCAGGTCTGGACTGCAGGATGGATGAGGCAATTTGCCGAAGTGCACCTCTTTGAATATCCGAGAGTCTCGATCATTGCAGACTAACTTCCAATGCTGACCGACAACTGTAGAGCCAATTGTCGAGCTGTGATGCGCCGGTCGGTGCGAATAATGACATCAGCACGATTCAGCATGTGTAGAGCAGTGGCTGTGACAGGACGTCCCGAGCGTGGCTGATCATGGAGCTCTGTTTCTGCATTTCCTAAGGCTGTAACTTTCTTTACCCTTCGTCCAACTGTGCTACTATCAACTGCAGCATCGTCATACGCTGCACACAAACGTAACGTTTATGAATGTTCACCTCGGTTTCTTTCTCTGCACGCAAGAATTCAATATCAGCAAGCTGCTTCTAACGTGAGTCGTATGTAGATGCCATTTTGACGCTGTACTACGGCTCTGCCATCTGCCAGAAAGGTTCGAAGCTTCACCGGGGCACAGAACAAGCATCAAATGTTAATCACCAACAAGGACGTTTTGTCTATGTGTGTTAATGGCTTTTTAAAAAATATAGGGCATTACTTACTGAACGACACTCGTAGTAGCACCACTCTGAGTATGGAAATCCGATTTGCTTTTAAATACACGCTGTAACGGTCGTGAGCAAGCAGTAAGCAGTAAAGGAAACAAAAGAAAAATTCGGAGTAGGTATTAAAATTCATGGAGAAGAAGTAAAAACTTTTGAGGTTCGCCGATGACATTGTAATTCTGTCAGAGACAGCAAAGGACTTGGAAGAACAGTTTAACGGAATGGACAGTGTCTTGAAAGGAGGATATAAGATGAACATCAACAAAAGCAAAATGAGGATAATGGAATGTAGTCAAATTAAATCGGGTGATGCTGAGGGAATTAGATTAGGAAATGAAACACTTAAAGTAGTAAAGGAGTTTTGCTATTTAGGGAGTAAAATAACTGATGATGGTCGAAGTAGAGAGGATACAAAATGTAGACTGGCAATGGCAAGGAAATCGTTTCTGAAGAAGAGAAATTTGTTAACGTCGGGTATAGATTTAAGTGTCAGGAAGTCGTTTCTGAAAATATTTGTATGGAGTGTAGGCATGTATGGAAGTGAAACATGGACGATAACTAGTTTGGACAAGAAGAGAATGGAAGCTTTCGAAATGTGGTGCTACAGAAGAACGCTGAAGATAAGGTGGGTAGATCACGTAACTAATGAGGACGTATTGAATAGGATTGGGGAGAAGAGAAGTTTGTGGCACAACTTGACTAGAAGAAGGGATCGGTTGGTAGGACATGTTTTGAGGCATCAAGGGATCACAAATTTAGCATTGGAGGGCAGCGTGGAGGGTAAAAATCGTAGAGGGAGACCAAGAGATGAACACACTAAGCAGATTCAGAAGGATGTAGGTTGCAGTAGGTACTGGGAGATTAAGAAGCTTGCACAGGATAGAGCAGCATGGAGAGGTGCATCAAACCAGTCTCAGGACTGAAGAACACAACAACAACAACGGTCGTGAGCGTTAATTAGCTTTGTGATTTGACATATTGAGTTGATGTGAATCAAGATTACCTGTAAAGTGACAAAGACGCCATTATTGACACATCACTGAATTTGAACGACGTCGTGTAATAGGGCTACGAGAAGCTGGATGTTCGCTCCGCGATATTGCAGAAAGGCTTGGCAGGAATATAGCCACTGTACATGACTGCTGGCAACGGTGATGACGGAAATGTATGGCTTCAAGAAGACTGGCTTCAAATGATTCAAATGGCTCTGAGCACTATGGGACTTAACATCTGAGGTCATCAGTCCCCTAGAACTTAGAACTACTTAAACCTAACTAACCTAAGAACATCACACACATCCATGCCCGAGGCAGGATTCGAACCTGAGACCGTAGCAGTCTCGCGGTTCCGGACTGAAGCGCCTAGAACAGCTCGGCCACCGCGGGCGGCGAAGACTGGGCTCTGGACGGCCACGGGGCGCTACCGAGAGGAAAGACCATCGTGTTCGGTGTATGGCTGTGGCGCATCGTACTGCATATGCAGCAGCAATCTGAGCAGCAGTTGGCACCACAGTCACACAAGGAATTGTCACACATCGATTACCTCTTGGTCAGCTTCGAGCCAGCCGCCCTGTAGCGTGGATGCCACTGGACCTGAACCACCGACTTAATTAATGTCAGGATAGAGTTAATTGGAGGGCATGCTGGAGGTCTGTTGTATTTTCTGACGAAAGCTGGTTGTGTCTTGGTGGCATTGATGACGGTGTGTTGGTTAGGAGACCAGTTGTGGGCTTGCAACCAACACGTCTGCGTTGTGGACACACTGGACCCACACCTCGAGTTATGGTCTACGGTGCGATTTCGTATGACGGCAGGAACACTGTTGTGATCACCCCAAGCACCGTGACTGCAAATTTGTAAGCCAGTCTGGAGATTCGACCTGTTGTGCTGCCATGCGTCAACATCCTGCAGAGCATGTTGGGTTAGATCAACGGTATGTGGGCGAACGTTGTCCTGTTGTAAAAGAAGAAAATGTATTCACAGTTGCGAATACGAACAACCATCAGCTGTATAAGGGACTGACTATAATGAAAGTTTCTGCCGGGCTGGCACTCGAACGCGGATTTCACCCTCTATGCAAGTGGTCGCCTTGACAGCTTTGGCTACATCTGCAGAATACACATCCAGACCCAAACTTCCTCATGTCGTCGTTCCTGCACCACAACCTGCACTCGTACACATATATTACGTAAT
The DNA here is from genome assembly GCF_021461385.2 of Schistocerca piceifrons. NCBI lineage: Eukaryota > Metazoa > Arthropoda > Insecta > Orthoptera > Acrididae > Schistocerca > Schistocerca piceifrons. Next base: position 742,436,045 of record NC_060141.1, on the reverse strand, counting down.
TTTCGTGAAGAGAAGGACATTTTAATTGAAAGTCGCTGCCTGGTATTGGGAGATAAATACGAAGGTCACTCCAAAAGAAATGCAGACCATTTTTTTTTTTTATCCATCTTTAATTCTGCATGTGTGAAAGTTTTACAGTGTGTAGATACATCCTTTAGGGAACAATATTTTCATTTATAATATTACTTGAAAACACAGCTCTTTGGTTGCACAGGTAAAAAATTTTCAACTTTACCTAGGTTTCAACTGCTCTAAGGCAGCCTTCATCAGAAGTAAAAAATTTTTACATTACCTATAACAGAGTTTTGGAATAATATAAAAATTATTAAATTAAACATATGTAATAAAATTATATCATAGCTAACTGCTACGGTACAGTAGACAAAGAAAGCATACTTACATAGAGTAAATAGTTTAGAAATGGTTTAGAGCAACAGTGCTGACGTTAAAGATAAAAATATATTTGTACATTATAAAATTTGTACATTATTAAGACGCGCCGCAAGGGTCGTGTGTGCGGCCGGCACTGTAAGCAGCATCAGACTGACAGGTGTGCGCGCTGTCGGTGTTTCATTTCTCCACATAATTTCCATCCCTCTCAACTGCCTTACGCCATCTTGGAACCAGCGCCTGTATACCCACACGGTAAAATTCTAGACCAAGCTGTTGGAGCCACTGTTTGGCAGCGTGCACGAGGGAATCATCATCGTCAAACCTTGTTCCACGAAGAGAGTCTTTCAGTTTCCCAAAGAGATGATAGTCACGTGGAGCCAGGTCAGCACTGTAAGGCGGGTGTTTCAGTGTTGTCCACCCGAGTTTTGTGATCACTTCCATGGTTTTTTGATTGACATGTGGCCGTGCATTGTCGTGCAACAGCAAAACATCCTGCTTTTGCCGATGTGGTCGAACACCACTCAGTCGAGCTTGAAGTTTCTTCAGTGTCTCACATATGCATCAGAATTTATGGTGGTTCCACTTGGCATGATGTCCACAAGCAAGAGTCTTCCGGAATCGAAAAACACGGTAGGCATAAGTTTTGCAGCAGAAGGTGTGGTTTGGAATTTCTTTTTCTTTGGTGAATTTGCATGATGACACTCCATTGACTGCCTCTTCGTCTCTGGTGAAAAAGGACGGAGCCATGTTTCACCACCTGTCACAATTATTCCAAGAAATTAATCTCCACCATTCTTGTACTGTTCCAAAAGTTCGCTGCATACCGTTTTTCTTGTTTCTTTATGAGCCACTGTCAATATCCTGGGAACGCACCTGGCACAAACCTTTTTTAACGCCAACACTTTCAGTATTCTGCAAACACTTCCTTCCCCTATCCCAACGCAGCGTGACAACTCGTTCACTGTGATGCGTCTGTCAGCAGTCACTGATTCGTTACCTCTCTGCACATTGTCTGGAGTGTGTGCAGTACGAGGCCTGCCGCTGCGAGGACAATCCTCAATATTACCGTGCCCGCTTTCATCACGTAGCCTGCTTGCCCACCGACTAAGTGTACTGCGATTGACAGCAGCATCTCCATACGCCTTTTTCAACCTCTTGTGGATGTTTCCCATTGTGTCGTTTTCACAGCGCAGTAATTCTATGACAGCAAGTTGCTTCTGACGAACGTCAAGTGTAGCAGCCACCTTGAAGACATGCTGCGACGGCGCCACTCACGGGAACAGGTTGAACTAAGAAACTTCCTGGCAGATTGAAACTGTGTGCCGGACCGAGACTCGAACTCGGGACCTTTGCCTTTCGCCGGCAAGTGCTCTACCAACAGAGCTGCCCAAGCACGACTCACGACCCGTCCTCACAGCTTCACTTCTGCCAGTATCTCAGTCTCCTACCTTCCAAACTTTACAGAAGCTCTCCTGCGAACCTTGCAGAACTAGCACTCCTGAAAGAAAGGATATTGCGGAGACGTGCCTTAGCCACTGCCTGGGGGATGTTTCCAGGCTGAAATAAGTTTGAAAACAAGCGGGAAAGATGTATCTACACGCTGTAAAACTTTCACACATACAGAATGAAAACTGTGTTTTTACAAAAATAGTGTGCATTTCTTTTGGAGTGACCCTCCTACGATATTGCAATGCCTGTGTTGTTAAGAAGGACAATGAAGTGTTCAAATGGTTCAAATGGTTCTGAGCACTATGGGACTTAACATCTGAGGTCATCAGTCCCCTAGAACTTAGAACTACTTAAACCTAACTAACCTAAGGACATCACACACATCCATGCCCGAGGCAGGATTCGAACCTGCGACCGTAGCGGTCGCGCGGTTCGAGACAGAAGCGCCTAGAACCGTGCGCAATGAAGTGTTTCTTCACGAATGCACTCACGCCAAAGGAACAGGCACTGCCGCGATTACAGCCGCAACTGTGAATATGTTTCATGTTTTTCACAAATGAGATTGAATCTCACCTAGCGAGGTGACGCTGTGGTTAGCACACTGGACTCGCAGTGAGAAGGACTATAGTTCGAACCCGCGTCCGCCCATACTGATTTAGGTTTTCCGTTATTTCCTTAAATCGCTTCAGGCAAATTGCGAGATGATTCCTTTAAAAGGGCACGGCCGACTTTCTTCCCCATCTTTCCCTAATCGGGCGGGACTGATGACATTGCTGTTTGTTGCTCTCTCCCAAATCAACCAACCAAGCAACCATCGAGTCTCCCTTGGGGTAGTGCTGACAATGTTTTCGCCCGTCAGTGTAACGGAGAGCAGTATAGCACAATGTCTCGTAGCACTACACTATGGACTGCTTCAGATAATTTCCAAGTGTATTTTAAAAAGATTCAAATCTGTGTACCATACCCAAGCACGTAGGTGCTAGCTGTGGAGTATTTGCGCGCCCTCGAGACGAGAAGTTGAGTCAAATCGAGTGCGGCCTCTGTGCTGGCACTCTGCCGCGAGCGCTGACGTCGCAGACAGACGCACGTCGCGCGGAAAGCTGCGAGTCGAGTCGAGTGGTGTTTGTCAGGGCGGCTGAGTGAGTAATAAGAGCGGGTCGGCTGCCGCATGAATACTGGATGTCCGCGCGCGCCGGCGCCGCCTCACTTATTCATGGCGCCCGCCAGCCTGCCAGGTGTTGAAATGTGGGCGTGGCGCTGCGGGGGCGGACCCGCGCCGCGATCGACGGCCGGTGGTCGCAGGCAGTCCGTCTCGCGCATCACCCGCGCCGATAATTAGCGTCACCGCAGCGCCTCCGCCCGCAGCCATCCCGACGTACAGAGCCTGCCCTCACTGACAGGTGGCCAGTGTGAAGTCATCTAGTCGGAGAGTCCTACACGACATCCCACCGTAGCTTTGGAAACACTACAGGCTGTGTCCTGTTCCTGCATGTTGAGGGCACCATACTGACGATGACTCCAGTAATTATTACTTGAAAATTATTGTTACTTGATAAAAGTCCCTGATGAACTGGGTAAATTTAACCCTACCTGTTGGTTGTTTGCCGGCCGGAGTGGCCGAGCGGTTCTAGGCGCTACAGTCTGGAGCCGAGCGATCGCTACGGTCGCAGGTTCGAATCCTGCCTCGGGCATGGATGTGTGTGATGTCCTTAGGTTAGTTAGGTTTAAGTAGTTCCATGGGACTGATGATCTCAGATGTTAAGTCTGTCTAGAGCCATTTGAGCTATTTGAAGACCACAACAACAACAACAACAAGTTCTAGGGGACTGATGTCCTCAGATGTTAAGTCCCGTAGTGCTCAGAGCCATTTGTTGGTTGTTTGGTTGGAGCGTGGGGGCAAAACAGAGACGTCATCGATCCCATCGAATTAGGGAAGGATGGGGAAGAAATCGGCGCTGCCCTCTCAAAGTAAACATCATGGCATTAGACTGAAGCGAGTTAGGAAAATGGCGGAAAATCTAAATCAGGATGGCCGGATGTGAGTTTGAAACGTCGTCTTCCTCGGTACTAGTCCAGTGTGGTAACCACGCACGACGTCGCTCGGTTAACCCTACTCATATCTTCATCTAAATACACTGGAAAACTTAGACATCATACTTCATTTTTACTTTGCTACATACAACAAACACAATGACCTTTTTAATCGAGTGTTTCAAACATTTTACACTGCGGTGACAAAAGTAATGGGACACATCCTAATATCGTGTCGGACCTCCTTTTGCGCGGCGTAAAGAAGCTCAAAATGGTTCAAATGGATCTTAGCAATACGGGAGTTAACATCTGAGGTCATCAGTCCCGCCGGCCGGTGTGGCCGTGCGGTTCTAGGCGCTTCAGTCTGGAACCGCGTGACCGCTACGGTCGCAGGTTCCAATCCTGCCTCGGGCATGTATGTGTGTCATGTCCTTAGGTTAGTTAGGTTTAATTAGTTCTAAGTTCTAGGGGACTGATGCCTTAAAAGTTAAGTCGCCTAGAAATGGTTCAAATGGCTCTGAGCACTATGGTTCTGATCACTGTGGGACTGCCGGAGCTAGGATTCGAACCTGCGACCGTAGCAGCGCGTGGTTCCGGACTGAAGCGCCTAGAACCGCTCGGCCACAGCGGCCGGCTCGTAAAGCAGCAACTCGACGTGGCATGGACTCAACAGGTCTTTGGAAACCCAATTTAAAAGTAGGGGGTAGTGCTGCATCTATAACCGTCCATAACTGCGGCTATGTTTGTTTCCGGCGTAGGATTTTGCGCGCGAACTGACCTCCCGAGTATATTTCGTAAATTTTCGACGGGATTCCCGTCGGGCGATCGGAGTGGCTACCAAACTTGCTCAGGTTGTCCAGATTGTTCTTCAAACTAATCACGAACAATTGTGGCCCGGTGACATGGCGCACTGTCATCTATAAAAATTCCATCGTTGTTAGGGAACATGAAGACCATGAACATAACTATTTCTGATCACTGATTAGTTCAGTCCGACCAGAGGACCCAGTACATTCCATGTTATCACAGCCAATACCATTATGGAGCCACCACCAGCTTACACAGTGCCTTGTACATAATGTAAGGCCATGGCTTTGTGAGCTCTGAGTCGCACAAGACCCGTATCATGAGCTCTTAACAATTCAAATCGGGACCTGAATGGGACAAGGTTTTTCAGTCGTGTAGGCTCTAACCGAAATGGTCACAAGCGCAGGAGAGGATGTGTAGGCGATGTCGTGCTGCTGTCAAAGGCACTCCCGTCGGTCGTCTGATGCCACAGCTCATTAACGTTAAATTTCGCCGCGTTGTCCTGACGGATACTTTCGTCGTACGTGCCGCATTCAAATGGTTCAAATGGCTCTGACCACTATGGTACTTAACATCTGAGGTCATCAGTCCCCTAGAGATTAGAACTACTTAAACCTAACTAACCTAAGGACATCACAAACATCCATGCCCGAGGCAGGATTCGAACCTGCGACCGTAGCGGTCTTCCGGTTCCAGACTGCAGCGCCTTTAACCCCACGGCCACTTCGGCCGGCGGAACCTTTGCCTTTCGCGGGCAAGTGCTCTACCAACTGAGCTACCCCAGCACGACTCACGACCCGTCCTCACAATTTTACTTCCACCAGTACTTCGTTTCCTACCTTCCAAAGTCCAGCGAAACTTGCAGGCCGGCCGCGGTGGTCTAGCGGTTCTAGGCGCTCAGTCCGGAACCGCGGGACTGCTACGGTCGCAGGTTTGAATCCTGCCTCGGGCATGGATGTGTGTGACGTCTTTAGGTTAGTTAGGTTTAAGTAGTTCTAAGTTCTAGGGGACTGATGACCACAGATGTTAAGTCCCATAGTGCTCAGAACCACCAAACTTGCAGGGCTAGCACTACTGGAAGATAGGATATTGCGAGGACATGGCTTAGCCACAGCCTGGGGGACATTTCCAGAATGAAATTTTCACTCTGCAGCGCATTGTGCGCTGATTTTGAAACTTCCTGGCAGGTTAAAACTGTGTGCCGGGTCAAGACTCAAACTCGGGACCCTTGCCTTTCGCGGGCAAGGGCTCTACCAACTGAGCTACCCAAGCACGACTCACGACCCGTCCTCACAGTTTTACTTCCGCCAGTACCTCGTCTCCTACCTTCCGCCTGGCGGAAGTAAAATTGTGGGGACGAATCGTGAGTCGTGCTTGGGTAGCTTAGTTGGTAGAGAACTTGCCCGCGAAAGGCAAAGGTCCCGACTGCGAGTCTCGGTCCGGCACACAGTTTTAATCTGCCAGGAAGTTTCAAAATTAGCGCACACTCCGCTGCAGAGTGAAAATTTCATTCTGAAGAACCTCATTGTTGGTATCTATTTGTCCAGCTGATCGTATTGTTCAGTATCCATATTAGTGCAGCATTTGGCTGTGACGGTGGCCCGACATCGCACTTCTTTGGAACGTGAGGACGGGGATATTAGTCGTCAAGGTTCCAGCTGGCAATGTCTGACCGGCAGAAGAGAGATCCCCTCATTGCCCACCGAGCCCGTCACAACCCCTACATGCCCATACCTGCCTTCGGACAACGCTCTGCGTCATCCCGCACCAGTAGTTTGGACTAGAGGCAGCGGACTAGTGAATTATCATCCTACGCGACGGTTGCCGTCAATACCATATCAGGGAGGACTGTTTTTGTAGTGGTGCCGCGACCGAAAAGCATTCACTACTGGTGGATGGCTTCGCATTGTATTCAGCAACGAATGGCGGGTCAACACTTTCCCAGATGACCATCATCCATCAGCGGCTGGTGTGCCGCTGCGTGGGAAGAGGTCATCTTCTTCCCGAGCTTCAGAGAGGTGTCACTCCTGGAGTCGTGGAACTGCGAAACGTCGGATATGCCTCCACGTCGCTGTAGGCAGTGATTGGGGAAACTATTAACTGCACAACGATACGTCGTGAATGCAGTGCGTCTTCATTTGCTACCTCTCATGCGACTGTATCGTGGTGCCATTTTTTAACATGACAATGCTCGCCTACGTGTGGCATGTGTCTCTATTAAATGTCTGGTACTCCCGGCCCCAACAAGATTCATTGATGTGCCACACAGAACATGTGTGGGATCGGCTTGGATGTCAACTCCATCCCAAGACAAGGATCCAGGATATGAAGAATTGTGGGCCAGTTTGCCTCAGATGAGGATACAACGGTTTTATGATACGCCATCTAGAGAGGGTACAACGTCATACTGATAAGACGACACATACTGTCAGGTCCTTTGCAAATCTGAGTCGATATTGTAATCATTGAAATAATACCACACACCCTCTCGAGCTACGAAGTCCCCTTTCGTTTCCTCTGCCCCTTGTCCATGCTTCACTTTCTTTTAGCAGGCCGGGAAGTTTCAGACAGATCTTCTCCAAAGTAGGTTTATTCGCTATACACGGATCTCTGGTGTATATTACCAAAAATCAGTTTCGCAGGTCAAACTGTGAAAAGAAGCTGAAAATAACGAGTGAAAAATGAGATCTGTGGTGTTTGTGGACTTTTGTATAAAAGACCAGTCACAGGGTTCTGCAGATACGTTTGATGAGCTAATGTCTATCGGACATTTATGGCACGTTCTTGAAGATGAAAGTAAAATAGAAACTTCTCAGAACGAGTAAAGCATACTGCAGGGGTTAACGTATCACAATGTTTATTATAATTCATAAATGGGTGCAACGAATGTGGAACACTTTCTGTCAGTGCTAATGTGTTCACTGCATGTGTAACAGTGACATTAACTCAAGTTTGTTCAATCCGTGTAGATGCACCTCGGAGTAACCTGAGCAGCGTCGCGTTCGATATCTCGCTTCACGCTCTCGCTCTAATTATCTTTGACCTGAGAAGAGGGCGCGAGGCGTGGCGGGAGTGCATCGAGAGAGTTGGAATGATATGGGCAGTGGCCGGTAAACCTTACGCAGAGATAGGAAGTGGCTTAAAGGAGACAGTAACGGTCGAGTCTTTCAGTGTTGTGGCCGTGTGGGTCTCCTCTATAGGTCCGTGGGTTCGTTGCCTGGTGTTGGCCCGAGTACACAGGATCTACTTCGCTGGCAGTTGAGGAAGGGTTGAGTTGGAACCGTCTGCGCAGCGGGAGGACATACGCCGTTAGTCTGCGGAATTCTTCCGTGGGACATCGTTTTGGAAAGCAGTTTAATCCCGAGTTAATGGGAGCACATTTGGCCTCTGCGAGCTTCTTCGTTTCCGCCGTCACTTTTCTGCATTACGCCTGGTGAGCGACTTCGAGAACATTCTTCCTTGTAAATGTTCATGTTCGGCGTTAAGCCGTCTGACACGCTATCGTTGCGCACATACGAGTATTTCTTCGCAAGGGGTCGTTTGCAGCACCGTCACCACGGCCTATCTTCCTTTTAATTTTGAAACTGTTTTTCGTGTTACCTAGAGTTTGAGAGTAACAAAAGTAGCGGTCGAACTGCAATCCTGCAACGTAACTTCAAGTGGTGTTGATGTACAATTTTGTAAAGTGTTAGAGTTTTTTTTTTAATAAGTGGAAACGTTGATACTTTTTTTTCATAATGCGGGGTCACAGTTAAAATATATTTCTTTAAAGTCAGTATCGCCACTAGACTGTTGTTTGTTTACAGTGTTACTTTTAGACTTACACAATCATGATTTCGGCTTCAAAGTTCCATTATCAAGTGTTTTAAATGTTATAAATTGCCTGCGACAGTATGCCATCTTAGGCTATTTATAACACTTAAAACACTTGATAATGGCGCTTTGAAGCCGAAACCATGATTGTGTAAGTGTAAATGTAACACTGTAAATAAATAACAGTCTAATGGCAGTACTGACTTTAAAGTTGATACGTGGATTGCGTATTTTGGCCGATTGATCTCAGGAGGTGTCTGCTGTGCATCTTAAGTTTTGTGAGATCTTGCTGAAAGCTATATTTTGGTAACGGTTCCGTTCAAATGCTCAAATGTGTGTGAATTTCTAAGGGACCAAACTGCTTAAGTCATAGGTCCCTAGACTTACACAATAGTTAAACTAACTTATGCTAAGAAGAACACACACACCCATGCCCGAGAAAGGACTCGAACCTCCGGCGAGAGGGCCGCACAGCCTTTGGCATGGCGCCTCAAAACCGCGCTGCCATTCGGCGCGGCAACGGTTCCGTAAAAATGCTTTGGTCTTAATTGCGAGTTGCCCGTGGCTACTCCAGTTCTGTTCGCTATCGCCAGAGCCCAAGTTTTGTAACTGTCTGGTTGTCACGTATACCGCTCAGGTTTGTACGAGGTAGTTCAAAAAATGGTTCAAATGGCTCTGAGCACTATGGGACTTAACATGTGTGGTCATCAGTCCCCTAGAACTTAGAACTACTTAAACCTAACTAACCGAAGGACATCACACAACACCCAGTCATCACGACGCAGAGAAAATCCCTGACCCCGCCGGGAATCGAACCCGGGAACCCGGGCGCGGGAAGCGAGAACGCTACCGCACGACCACGAGCTGCGGACTACAAAGTAGTTAATAGATGTATTAAGCCTTTGAGTGAACTATTTTCTTGTGTTGCCTTGTTGGCTGGCCATCGGTTTAAGACTGTAAACTTTGACAGGAATTAATAACGGTTTCTGGCCTGTAGTGCAAGTCTCAGCTGTTAAAATTGTAAAATAGACTACTCCTTCTCCACTCTTAAATCAGTCGTTAATGCCTTAATCTCACCTTTTGGGTGTATGTGGCGCCTATCTTTCAGCTAGGCTTGAGCTATTACGTTTTGAAATAGTTATTATTGTGTTTTGCCTTTATGATGTGCGAAAGTTATGGTAATTCTGTCATTGTGGGGTCCCGTACTCTTTAGAGTCGAAGTCTTGTCGTTGGAAATACATACGACACATTTAATTAGGTCAGAAATAATTGTTTTGTTCCGGTCTGGAGTTTAAGAAAACTTCCCGACCTCTGGACTTTCATTGCTTGTTGTCAGAACAAGCTAACTGGACTTCGGGACAGGTCCGACAATGGCTGTAAATGTTCGTGTATTTGATCTGTTGGCATTTATGATTTAGAGAGGTGGAGCCCATGTGCTGGGGATGACTGTTTGTAAGGCTGCGTGAATCACAGTATTCTCCTTTATAAATTAACATTTTATGGGATCGATGGCATAGCCAACCAATGGATAAAGTCATATTTAACCAAAGAAATGCAGTAACTTGTACTTAATAACTCAAGTAACAGGGACACAATTCTGACTGAGGTGAAATCACGTATGGGGTTCCTAGGGTTCAATCTTAGGTCCATTATTGCTCCTCATACATGTAAACTATCTTCCATCTAGTATACAACAAGCGGAATTAGTCCTTTTTGCACATGACACTAGTGTTGTAATCAATCCACACATATCTGTAGAAACAGAAGAAATGTTAAACATAGTTCTTAAAAGTATCATTGACTGGTTTTCTGCAAATAGTTTCACTGTCAGTTTTAAACAGACTCACTATATTCAGCTCTGCACATTTAGAGATTAGAAGAGTCAACAGAAGAAAATCTAGCTGAAACGATAATGCAAACTTCAAAGCAAATAGGTGGACTGGCAACAATTACTAAACAACCAGGAAATTTAAGGTCAGAAACCAAAGCTTTACTTGTAAAAATAAAAATTAAAACTTCTTGTGACAAGATAGGATATTGAGAACTGTGTAAGTGTATAAGGAAGAATATGAAATCCGACATACAAAAATACAATGAAGATACCATAAAATTAGAATTAGAGAATAAAAGGAGCTGCAAGAAAGCTAAACAAATGCTTATAATTGGTAAAAACGAAATCACAGTAATTGACGATGATAATGGGCGCATAACGGAAAAGGAAGAAATTCTAAAGTAATAAAGAACTTCTATAGTAAATTATATGAAGGAACACATGAACCATTAGGAAAATCTTACGCAGATGATGATGAGGTCCCCAAAATCCTCAGCAGGGGCTCATGATGGCCTGACAATTGACATACTCCTGCTTGCAGGAAAGGAAACAGGGAAACATCTGGCTAAAGTCTTTACTTCGTGTATACAGAATAGCAGCATCCCAGCCTGCTGGAACAAAGCAAACATAACCTTACTTCATAAGAAGGGAATGATTAACGATCTGAAGAACTACCGCCCCATCAGCTTACTATCTTATATAAAGTGTTCAATGAAAAATCGCATTAAAATAGTAGTGGAGACTACACAGCCCATAGAACAAGCTGGATTCCGGAGTGGTTTCCGTGCAATTGACTATATAAACACACTGCGTGAGGTAATTAGTCGAACCAATGGGTATGAAGTGCCACTATGCATAGCCTTCATTGACTTCGAAAAAGCCTTTGATTCTGTCAGCCACACTGCAGTCATACAATCACTGGCCGAGCAAGGAGTGGAAACAAAATATATAAACATATTGTGCAACATTTATGACACGTCTGTAGCATCTATCAATATAGGAAAAAACAACTGCGAATTACTCACTGAAAAAGGAGTAAAGCAGGGCGATCGTATATCCCCGAAGTTATTTATAGCAGTTCCCGAGATGACCATGTCCCAAATTATTTGGAACAATAGAGGAATAAGGATAAATGGTAAAAGGCTCGCCAACCTGAGATTTGCTGATGATATAGTGGCCCTAGCTAACAGTAATATGGAAATGCAGTCCTCTATAAAAAAAACTTAACAGATCGCTGACAGAAAGTGAGACTTAAAATAATACACTAAAACTAAGGCTATGCATAATAAGTGGGTAACTGCAGGACAAGTAACAATGAACGGCAACATCCTAAACAATGTTACAGAACACGTTTATCTGGAGCAATTAATTGAAACAAAAGGGGATTTGAAATTTGAAATTTTTAATCGAATTGAACTGAGTTGGAGGGTTTACGGAAGGAATGCAACAGTTTTCTAATCTAACATGCAAGTCTACTTAAAGAAGACAGTTTTTGATCAGTGTGTCCTACCGGTTTTAATGTAAGGGGGTGAAACTTGGACTTTAAATGAATTTTTCAAAAGTAAACTTAGAACTGCTCAGAGAGCTATGGAAAGGTCAATGTTAGGTCTCAATAAGAAAGATGAACAGAAAAGTGAAGACATACGAGCAATAACAGGTGTAAAAGATATTACAGAACGGGTTAAGACTCTTAGATGGCAGTGGGCAGGACATATTGAACGAACGAAGGATGGAAGATGGACAAAATCAGTTTTAGAGTAGAGTCCCAGAGAAAAACGAAGACCACCTGGGGGACCACCTGATCGCTGAGACAAGGAACTCAGGAAACGTGCGCGCTTCAACTGGCAGAAAACAGCAGTGGACAGAGATACATGGAAACACCTCTTAAACAGGTATTTTAAAGAGGCTTTTTTTTGTCTAGACTGAAATAGCTCAACAATAAATACACAAATAAATCTGCATATTTTTTTTAAAGATACTTAGAAATGTTCAGAATGTAACTGTATGTACAAATTAATTTGCGATGTGAATGTATAATGACTCGTAGCACATCATTACGATCTATCATGCAAAATGATCCATGGAACATGTTACTAACTGACGCCCCGAAAGTTTGGGCGACATCGGAAGTGGCTTACTCGCATGCAGAGTTTACTTAGACACGTATTTTTCCTGTTCTTTATATGTGATTTGCTAAGTTCTTACAGTTTTAGACATGGCTGTTACTCAGCAACCGTATACTAGCTCAACTTAGGATTATATAGACAACCGGTTGCAGATAACTGTTAGGTACTTTGACCCATGTTTAGACACCTACTATGGGTGCCTTCAACAGAATGAAATATTGATAAATCGTAAAACTACATTCCTAAATAGCAATGGTCATAATTTAGAGCGGCTATGCTCAAGTCAAAAGTGAAATAAAACGTTACAGACTTTGCCACGTATGCCCAGCTGGGAATAATATCAGACTCTGATGTTGTTCCCAGGTGGGCACACATGGCAAAGGTCAATGTACCTAACAATTATCTGCAACCAGTTGGCTTTATAATCCTATGTTTCCTAATTTCGATAACTTGCTTTCACCAGTAAAGTTATCGATGATTTTCGTAAGCAGTTGTCAAGGACAACTAGTTGCTCACACAAGTGTTAACCTTTTGAATACTTTTCCTTAAATAATTGTTCAAAATGTTCAAATGTTCAAATGTGTGTGAAATTTTACGGGACCTAACTGCTAAGGTCATCAGTCCCTAAGCTTACGCACTACTTAACCTACATTATCCTAAGGACAGACACACACACAGTCATGCCCGAGGGAGGACTCGAACCTCCGCCGGGACCAGCCGCACAGTCCATGACCGCTCGGCTAATCCCGCGCGGCCTTAAATAATTGCATTAGGGTCTAAATCAAAGTATCGGCTTTGTGATTTGATATGAAATACACTTTATACACTTTCATCATTCTATGTTTGAGATCTGTATTGTGTCAGTCCTCACAATCACTGTGGGGGAAAGCCTAGTGCTTTAACTACTTGGTGTATGTTCAACAAATGTATTTTAAAACTTTTTGGTGCCACGAATTACGTTCAATGCCTCTTCGGTCTAGTCCTTCCGATCCTAAGGCAACCAAGCACGGCAAGTCGTGTATCGCAACAGTCTGATTTAACATTTCAAATTGTTGTTGGAACATATTACTTGTTTAAACACATCCATCCGATTGAAAGTACGCTTCTGAGCAGCGCAAATCACAGAGAAATGTAAGTAGGTTCTGTAAACTACAGTTAACCATTCTAGATTTTATGAGAGATGCAACGATCGAATTAAAAACTTTTTTAATGCCCCTGTAAAACATTAATTTCAAATGTACAGTATGTTAGGGAAATGTTAATTTCAAATCGTTGACTGATGGGAGAAGGGCAGTAAGTGGGGTAAAATCCTTTTTATTAATTTTTGTGGAAGAAATTGTTCAATATCGTTATCCAAGTACTCCCAAGTTGCCACCAAGCTTCGAGTTCCGGGGAAAGCAGTACTGAGGTGAAAGCAGCTGGCACGACAAATTCGTCTAAGAGACACAGCATCCAAAACACGCCATTGTGACAAACTGAAGAAGGCTAATTAAACGCAGTATTCGTCAACCTTAGCACTGTCTATTTTCGACTTAAGTATTTATAATTGTGTCAGCCTAGAGGTGTTGCACTTAACAACCCTGTTTAAAGAACCATTAGGAAATTTAACTGTACGAGGCACAGTCCATCTGTTGTTGTTTACAGACTATATTTTTACTTTGTGTCCAGCATTCCGTCATTTCCTTTACAGAGTGAAATAAATCGAAAACATTCTAATTTTGTTTCCAGGAACTGAGTGCAGTTTATAGTTCTTTTTTTTGTTAATCGCCTGTTAGCACTCACGCGGCTGGTTATTAACAGAAGTCAGATGTGCATTGTAGGGGCCTAGTCATGATTTTTTGCTATTAAATTAATATTTACAGGGTATTTCTATTTAGCCCGATCTAGCGGTGTCTCAGCAAGATGAAACTATAAAAACTTGAAATTTAGAGTCAAGTTACATTTCCAACTCGAATTTTTAGAAAAGGGAGTCGCCACACACATGTACTTGTGGTAATGATGTGAAAGACACTTCCAAACATATGTCACATTTGGGAAATATTTTTACTAACATTTACCGAGGAAAATGGCCAAACAGCCGTATGTTTTGAGTAATGCTATCTTCAGTCCCCGATGGACTCCATGTACAGACAGATATATGGATACTTGCATAACTGGGGCCATCAATATCTCGATTCTGTGAATTCGTTTTTATAGTGTTACTCTGAAGACTTGAAACAAAAGTCTGTACATAGAGTGCATATGGGCCTGAAGATGGCAGTACTGAGATGCCGACACTGGTTGTCGAAATAAAATGGCTACACAAAACATATGGCTGTCTGGCGATTTTCGGTGGTAAATGTTTGGCCGGCGCTGTCCCTTATCCATTATGGATCAACAGATATTTTTACAGACAAATATTCAACAATAATGACAATCGCCTTGTGAACAACGATAGTCGTAACTTAAATTTACAAAATGTCGATTACTGTGTATTGGTGTATATTTTCCCTTACTACTTTTCCCTCCTGAATGTTTCTCTGTGCTACCTTGAAGGTAAGTTGCGTTTAAAGTAATGTACTCTAATTTGATGCACGTTACGTGACGTTTTACGCTGTTGCAAGCCGCCCCGTGAACTATTTGCGCCCATACCTGCGGTTAGCATCGGAAATGTGACGTCACCGAAGGCAGTCTGGGGCACAACGAACGTGTGACGTCCCGCTAGTTGCCTTGTCCGAAATATTGTGCAAATGCTCAGTTCCGTGCAAGGCCTATGGGAAATTAATATGTCATTGAAAAAGTATCCACTAAAGCTGTTAACTTCATCGTTGTTGTTGTTATTGTGGTCTTCAGTCCTGAGACTGGTTTGATGCAGCTCTCCATGCTACTCTATCCTGTGCAAGCTTCTTCATCTTCCAGTACCTACTGCAACCTACATCCTTCTGAATCTGCTTAGTGTATTCATCTCTTGGTCTCCCTCTACGATTTTTACTCTCCACGCTGCCCTCCAATACTAAATTTGTGATCCCTTGATGCCTCAAAACATGTCCTACCAACCGATCCCTTCTTCTAGTCAAGTTGTGCCACAAACTTCTCTTCTCCCCAATCCTATTCAATACCTCCTCATTAGTTACGTGATCTACCCACCTTATCTTCAGCATTCTTCTGTAGCACCACATTCCGAAAGCTTCTATTCTCTTCTTGTCCAAACTATTTATCGTCCATGTTTCACTTCCATACATGGCTACACTCCATACAAATACTTTCAGAAACGACTTCCTGACACTTAAATCTATACTCGATGTTAACAGATTTCTCTTCTTCAGAAACGATTTCCTCGCCATTGCCAGTCTACATTTTATATCCTCTCTACTTCGACCATCATCAGTTATTTTACTCCCTAAATAGCAAAACTCCTTTACTACTTTAAGTGTCTCATTTCCTAATCTAATCCCCTCAGCATCACCTGATTTAATTTGACTACATTCCATTATCCTCGTTTTGCTTTTGTTGATGTTCATCTTATATCCTCCTTTCAAGACACTGTCCATTCCGTTCAACTGCTCTTCGAAGTCCTTTGCTGTCTCTGACAGAATTACAGTGTCATCGGCGAACCTCAAAGTTTTTATTTCTTCTCCATGAATTTTAATACCTACTCCGAATTTTTCTTTTGTTTCCTTCACTGCTTGCTCAATATACAGATTGAATAACATCGGGGAGAGGCTACAACCCTGTCTCACTCCTTTCCCAACCACTGCTTCCCTTTCAAGCCCCTCGACTCTTATAACTGCCATCTGGTTTCTGAACAAATTGTAAATAGCCTTTCGCTCCTTGTATTTTACCCCTGCCACCTACAGAATTTGAAAGAGAGTATTCCAGTTAACGTTGTCAAAAGCTTTCTCTAAGTCTACAAATGCTAGAAACGTAGGTTTGCCTTTTCTTAATCTTTCTTCTAAGATAAGTCGTGAGGTTAGTATTGCCTCACGTGTTCCATCATTTCCACGGAATCCAAACTGATCTTCCCCGAGGTCTGCTTCTACCAGTTTTTCCATTCGTCTGTAAAGAATTCGTGTTAGTATTTTGCAGCTGTGACTTATTAAACTGATAGTTCGGTAATTTTCACATCTGTCAACACCTGCTTTCTTTGGGATTTGAATTATTATATTCTTCTTGAAGTCTGAGGGTATTTCGCCTGTCTCATACATCTTGCTCACCAGATGGTAGAGTTTTGTCATGACTAGCTCTCCCAAGGCCATCAGTAGTTCTAATGGAATGTTGTCTACTCCTGGGGCCTTGTTTCGACTCACGTCTTTCAGTGCTCTGTCAAACTCTTCACGCAGTATCTTATCTCCCATTTCATCTTCATCTACATCCTCTTCCATTTCCATAATATTGTCCTCAAGTACATCGCCCTTGTATAATCCCTCTATATACTCCTTCCACCTTTCTGCCTTCCCTTCTTTGCTTAGAACTGGGTTGCCATCTGAGCTCTTGATATTCGTACAAGTGGTTCTCTTTTCTCCAAAGGTCTCTTTAATTTTCCTGTAGGCAGTATCTATCTTACCCCTAGTGAGACAAGCCTCTACATCCTTACATTTTTCCTCTAGCCATCCCTGCTTAGCCATTTTGCACCTCCTGTCGATCTCATTTTTGAGACGTTTGTATTCCTTTTTGCCTGCTTCATTTACTGCATTTTTATATTTTCTCCTTTCATCAATTAAATTCAATATTTCTTCTGTTACCCAAGGTTTTCTATTAGCCCTCGTCTTTTTACCTACTTGATCTTCACTAATTCCCACTATATCTAACTTTAACCTATCCATTTCCCTTTTTAAATTTTCTAACCTACCTGCCCGATTAAGGGATCTGACATTCCACGCTCCGATCCGTAGAATGCCATCGTGTGCTGTCGAAAACTAGCATGCCTTTAAACGCGCAGTTAAAAATTATTAAACTCGTCTGAATAGTTACTCGCTCTCTGCCGGAGACAGCCAATGCCACTGTAAGACCTGTCGTGCCACGTGCTGTAACATACGTGCTGCAGCCTGTCTTTCTCATGCACCACGAGGTAGTCGCAGGCTTCCTTTCATGAAGGCCTCGACTGTGCATGTAGTAGAACAGCGCGAGGTCACTACCAGCCTTAGAGAGCCTGTATCCAAAAACAGACAGAGAGAGAGATAGATAGAGAGAGAGAGAGAGAGAGAGAAAGAAAGTGAGTGGCTGCAGGTGTAGTCCCACGTGACTGGCTGATCAGCTTTGACGTCTAGTTTCGTCTGGGGGTCTCTTTCGATTCGTATGTTAGCGTTGCTTTTAAGTCTTGGGATACTAATTTCAAGATTTGTGAAAAAATTTGATAGTCTTTGCGTTATTTCCGTATGAGTAATGCTCTCCGTATACGCTTGCATACTGGTCAGACAGATAGTTGTATAGATGTTAAGTCTCCAAATATGAGCTTTTATCTGACAAGTGGACCTTACTGAGTCGCCCTCTTCTATTTTCCTCATACTTACAGTATTTGGCAGTCATTGTCTAAACATCAGTCTCCAGAAACTGTACAACAAAATTCTCAAAAAACGCTAAAAATGACATTTAAAAATTTCTGACTGATATTAAGTGTAAAGCACTTGGGCGTCATTAACATAACACTCGGCAGTTGAATACTTATCATCAAAACCTAAAGATTGCGACGTCGCTCTGGAACCGCGCGACCGCTACAGTCGCAGGTCCGAATCCTGCCTCGGGCATGGGTGTGTGATATCCTTAGGTTAGTTAGGTTTAAGTAGTTCTAAGTTCTAGGGGACTGATGACCTCAGATGTTAAGTCCCATAGTGCTCAGAGCCACTTGAACCATTTTGTGACGCCGCTGGTTCGAATCTTGTTAGTAGCAATTTCTTTTAATTAATGATTGACTCATTGATCCATAAATAGCAAGTGCACAAATGCACCGAATATTATGTGGTTTATTACTGTAGGTTCGAGGAATTTTTTGAAAGCGTGTTCACGCACAGTACACTGTTCTTCAACACTTCTGCTAACATATATTCACTGCCAACAGCCATGACATTCCTTCCAGTAGCAAGTAACGAAGCGCAATATAACGCAGCCGTGGCAAATTGCGATTGAAAACGCATTTGGTTCCTACATTCGATAATGCTCAGTGACTGGATGCCATGCACATGGGTCATGGTTTAAAGCAGTGTCGCCAAATTGTAATGGAAGTGTACACCCACCTCAGTGACGTATGGCAGAGGAACCCTTGTCACAATGCCTTTGGACGTAGATCTTGAAATGTCCTATAAATGCGACAGTGAAACGTAAACGCCTTATTTACTTCTCACCCTCAGCTAGGGGACAATTTCAACGCTGATATTAGTGTTCAGCGCATCTGAATCTATAAAGCATGGCTATTTTTATTTCTGTATAAAATAAAAAATAAAAATTTGTGAGCCGGTGTTATTAATCAAGAAGCGACCCAACAGTTCAGGAAATGTTTACCAGAGTATTTCTCGAAGTACTCCATTCGTTCCGCGGCAGTTTGGAGGAAGCATGGTGGTCGAGGCGGCGTCGACCAGCACCCCTTGGCTGCACACATAGCCCCTTCTTCAACTGTTTCACGGAACAGTGCTTGTGAATAGTCGTTCGGCGAGTTTCGCGTCAGTTTACTATTATAGTGAATGGTGTTCCTGCGTTAGTGTACGTGATTTGGTTGTTTAGTTTCTGTGCACTAAACTGGTGATCAGTTTCTCTTGCCTGTGAAAATTTCGTTGCCTGTAAAATGCCGTATCGTTGTTGTGTACCGAATTGTAGAGGAAATTACGACGGTGGACCAAAAATAACCATGTTTAAATTTCCGGAGGATGAAGCAACGAGGAAGAAATGGTTGTCAAGTATTTGCAGAGATAACTTCACTCCTTCTTCAATTTCAAGAGTAAGTATTTGTTTTGTTTATTTCTTAAAAGAGGTTAAGTGTGCTAACAAAGAATAGGCACTTATGCAGTAAGGAAGGTCAGCGACATTTTGACTAATATATCAGATCTTAACTGAATAAGTGCCGAAGAAAATAGCGTTTCGTTTTCTTGCCTTGGCAATTCTACAGTTTAGCTGGTATAGGTTATATGAATTCTGTATTCTGCAAGTTCAACCAGTATAGCCTAAACACAGTCATACTTACGTAGTTAAATATCTCAGTATATCTTTATACTTACTGTTTATGCTGCCTGTTGTTAGGAATAAAAGTCGGTTTATAATTACGTACGTGCACGTAAGATACAGACGACTTTCGATGTATTCTGCTTCTGTATTTAGTGTTTCTTTTTGCTGTAAAAGTCTTTCGGAAGTTGCCTGTTCAAAAACAAGTAATGTGGTGTACCCAGAAATTGAAAATGAAGTAAAAACAGTGTCTCAGTCGCTTGTTTTTAATAAATTATTGGTGGGAATTTGAAGTCATTGCAAGGAATGTTACTATTAGGGAATATAGTAGGCTTTAGACTTAACAGTGAACCATAGACAGGAAAAATGAATGAGTACATGAATGGATTAACAGGCCATCACATGCATGGGGGCTTATTTAAATTTATGTGATTGAAAATACTTTTGTAACTGTCTGTCCGATTACGTAAGTCTCGTAATCGGTTGGCCCTGACTAGTATTATTACGCTATCTGACTGCAAAGAACAATGTAAGAAAATTTCCGTAAACACAGTTAATTAATTAAGTCCCCAGCAACTAAAAAAAAAGAAAACCAACAAGACCAATAAGCACAAGAGTCACTGTTCTGTATGTGGGAGTGTGACTCAACGTCCACATCTGGCACGGTTCTTTTCCAACAAGACAAGAATTTTGATACCAATTATACTGACGTGACAAAAGAAATTTAGAAAAACTATAATTACGCAAGAAAACCAAAATTCACTCTAATACAAGAACACGAGCCAGATGCTTTGTTGACTGAACCTGTAGTGACACATTATTTCAGATACACAACTAATAAAGGAACATTATAAATTTTACCTTCATATATATTGACGAAATGCACTCATTACAATAACATCTGCTATCTCTCCCATCAAATAACTGCATAAAACATGGAACAACACTCTTTACTACAACATCTTGCTCCAACTTCACAACAACCACGAGCTCTCGACAAAACTGTCCTCTCCGATCTCTCCACAACCACTGACTGCCATGAGCTCTTAACACGCACTGTCCTCTACGATCTCTCAACACACACTGTGGAGGCGGCTTAATAGTACTCTTTGGCGCACTCTCTGGCGCAGTGGCACAGTGTAGCCACCTTTCATATGCCCCTCCTCCACAGGCCAGAATTTGATGGTATTTTTGCCAGCATTGGTGGTGAAAATACCACCAAATTCGTCCAGAAAATACAGACAAAAATAAAAGATAATATTAATACCTAAATATCACATAATTAGTTAAAAATTTTGGCTTTGCACTGACCTTACAGTAACCTAATATATGACATACAGTAAGCAATACAACTTCTTTTCATACATGTGACTTTACATAATAGTTTACAATATACAAAAAATCAGTTTATGCAAATGTTCACATAAAATGCCTTCAATGATTAGTTTATACAAAAAAAGAACACCAACAGGTAACATCTTTTCAGTAGAAGCAGTCCATCAGTTGCACCCAGTAAAGTTTAGCAGGTACACCCAGCAACAAGTCACATTAATTCAGTAGAAACAGTTCATCAGTGGCACCCAGCAATGTTAAGCAGGTGCAGACACCAACAAGTGACATCATTTCAGTAGAAGCAGTCCATCAGTTGCACCCAGCAATGTTGAGCAGGTGCAGACAGCAACAAGTGACCATCATTTCAGTAGAAGCAGTCCATCAGTTGCACTCAGTAAGGTTTAGCAGGTACACCCAGCAACAAGTCACATTAATTCAGTAGAAGCAGTCCATCAGAGGCACCCAGCAATGTTGAGCAGGTGCAGACACCAACAAGTGACCATCATTTCAGTAGAAGCAGTCCATCAGTTGCACTCAGTAAGGTTTAGCAGGTACACCCAGCACAAGTCACATTAGTTCAGTAGAGGCAATCCATCAGAGGTACCCAGCAATGTTGAGTAGGTGCAGACAGCAACAAGTGACTTCATTTCAGTAGAAACAGTTCATCAGTTGCACCCAGCAATGTTGAGCATGTGCAGACACCAACAAGTGACATCATTTCAGCAGAAACAGTCCATCAGTTGCACCCAGCAATGTTGAGCAGGTGCAAACACCAACAAGTGACCATCATTTCAGTAGAAGCAGTCAATCAGTTGCACCCAGCAATGTTGAGTAGGTGCAAACACCAACAAGTGATATCATTTCAGTAGAAACAGTCCATCAGTTGCACCCAGCAATGTTGAGAGCAGGTGCAGACAGCAAAAAGTCACATCTCTCAGCAGAAGCAGTTCGATAAAATTCACTAGCACTGATCACACTGTTCATCAGCAGAAATTAAACACGACCAAATGTCACACATCATATTGAAAAGTGCAGGTAACAGTTCAGAATATTTATCTTCACTAATCAGACAGTTCAGGCATGAACAATAGTTTGAATGCACATACAAATGCTTTTACAGTAAGATACAAATCATAACAAACACACAAATGATGTCAGATAATTGTCCTATTAACTATTACAATACACAAATACCAGTAAACCTATAATATTTATGGGTGTCAGTGCAAGCCACTACAAACAAATAAAATAATATTTAGGAGATAGGTGGTTAGGATTAGTAAAGGAAAACACACAAAACACACTCACTCATCCTTCATCCACATTAAGTACTACTGTGTAATTGAATAGTGTTAATTGTGTAAATGAAATTCTGTCAAAATTTAATGTTCATCATGTGTATCAAGTAGTACTGGCAGCAATGTATAACAGTCAATAATAGTTAGTCAACGTCATAGTCATCATGTCAAGACCAATGTTTGCCAAGCCAGATCAAAATGTACTGTTGTTGAACAACTGTCAGTGAGCCAAGATATGCAATTACTTCCTCTCTCCAAAAAAAAGTATATATTGCTTAGTGATTTAACAAAGTGTGTGTATAGACTATCTTCCTTCTATTTTAGTGTTCTAGTCTGCTCTCTTCCTCCTCCTTGTTCCATAAGACCAACAAAAAAAATATGCTCCTCACTTACTTTACCTCTTATACACCAAAACTCCAATAATCATACCTCAATAATACCTCTTCAATACGTCTTATCATTAATATCATTTACCTTACCTCTTGTCCACAAAAACTCCAATAATCATATCTCAATAATACGTCGATAAATATAAACCTCAGCACCAATATCATTTCACTTCCATAACAACTCAACTTCATATAATCTCTATACCTCAATAATACGTCGATAAATATAAACCTCAGCACCAATATCATCTCACTTCCATCACAACTCTTTCCTCTAGTCAGTCTCCTCGAACAAGTACAGATAAAATCCTAATGCAACTTCAAGTCAGCATCCCATACAATCCGAAGACACATTGTCAACACACAACCTCTGTGCAATCCATCTGACCCAAATTTTCTACTCATTATAAATTATAAGATACATTTTGGTTCCTTGTCCATCATTAAATAAAAGAAATGCATACCTGACCTCTAACAGACTTAGTTCGAATAACTCTCAGTAATTAAATACGATTACGGAGTGTGAATGATCATAATATTTCACAGTGTGTACACCACTTCAAGAATTATGGCAGACAGAAGCAAACATGTGGAGTATTTCTTGTGTCAAGTGTCACTTCCTATTTCAATTGCTCACGAAAAATGCAGTGTAATAACTGTCAATGGTCTAAACCTATTAATGGTTTGTCATGTCGTTAGCTTCCTTCCTATTAGCATACATTTATACAGCTTCCATAAAACTTCAGCTCATGTGACTTCAACGAAGTTCTTTGTACCAATGTCGTTCGTCGAATTATAGCAGTTCACTTTCTTATCTTAAAATATAAGGCACTTAGCGTAAGCAAAACAAGCAATAGCGAGTAAATATACCAGTGGAGAACAGAATGTCAACAAGTGTATGCAGCACAATTCTTACAACGAGGCTCTGCCAAGCAAACAATCTATAATTAACACCATACTGTAACCTAAACTCTATGTTTATACACAGTATATCAGCATTTCTATACACCAAATTAAAGAGTAGTTATGCCAACAAAACAGAAACGTGAAAATATGCAATCCACGCGCATAGCAGTAAACATATATCTTACGTAATAACCAGGTCATTAGCATCATATCAGCATAAGCAAATAAATGTTCATATGTCATCTTAGCAAGTAAACATGGAGGCGCAAGCAGATAAATCACAAAGTATAACTTACATACCTAATCACAGTCAGCACAATTAATCAGGTGACAATTATAATTTAAATAAATAAGCACAGCAGGCACATAATAGAAAAATATGACATCAGTGAAAAAGCATAGCAGCCAAGCGATGCATAATATATACAAATAACAACCCTGTTCATTAATAAACATTGACAAAAATCAGCAATTGTGCGCAAGCGCGTCGCTTCACACGTAAATTCATAGAACATGAAATTAGCACAAAGTATGAGTCACGTAATCGCAAGCAGCAAATTACGTCTAAAGCACGTACCTAAGTGAATTTATGTTACCTGAAAAATGAACTCAATTAATAGTTACCTTTTTTAGTTAATTAGTTTCTTCTTGGAAATTACATTCGTTCTGAAATTTTCTTGATAGCAAGTCGTCTTAACGTCGGACACGCACAGAATTTACCTGAAGGTCTTAAATATTTTATAGAACCGTATCCTGAAAAATACTGAATGTTAATAACATAATTCATCAAGTCACTATAGCTTTATACTGAATTTAATCGGAGAAATTAAACTGTGTATTTGTTTACAGCTGTCAGTGCATTCGCACTGAGCGCTCGATCAGCTGTAGGCGTGTGACGTAGGAAGCAATTGTTCGCGGTCAGCGACTGCCTTGTGCGGCGCGCAGACTTGACTGTTGCTTTGAGTATATGCCGCCGCCAAAACACAGCGCGGTATCCTTGTACTCTCCGCATGTTTACAAGTAGCTGTTAGTTTCTCACAAGTATGTCATTCCACAAAAATTTTAACGTTTGATATATGATGTATTCCTTTAGAGCGTCGAGATTTAAGAGTTTCTACTTCAACAGTGTTATCATGTATAATTTTGCGAACCCTATATGGACCGTTATAAAGCAGAAAAAATTTGCGACACAAGCCCTTTCCTTTGTGAGACAAACGGTGGGACTTAATTAATACCTTCTGACCAACTGACAAGATTTTTGAACGACCAGGACGTTTGGCTGATTTCTCTCTTCTAGCAGCCGCAGATGCAATATTTCGTAGAGCCAGGTTGACAACTTCAGAATGCCGCAGTTTCCGTGAAGGCGGAAAAGGAACGATTTCAGAAATGCGATTTGTTGGTACTTTATTTTTTAATATCAATAGAGGCGGTAAAGAAGTTGAGTCATTAGGAAGTTCATTCAGAATGTTTTGAAAAATATGAAGATACTGATCCCAAGTTCTGTGATTCTGATGACAACAAAGACGACACAATTTATTGATTTCCTTCATCCATCTCTCTGAAGCGTTCGATTGAGGGTGAAAAAGTGAAATGAAAATTGGTTTAATTTTACGACGCTGTAGAGTACGAAGCCAAATTTTAGAACGAAACTGTGATCCATTATCTGATATAACCTTATCAACGTGACCAACTTCTTTAAGAAAATGTTTGATGAAAGCGTTAGATACTGAACGAGCTGTTGCTTTGCGTAAAGGTGTAAAACACACATATTTTGACGTCAACTCCACTGCTACGAAAATGTACGCAAAACCATTAGTAGATCGAACCACTGGACCAAACAAATCGACTGCAGCCATCTCCTTTAATTTCGCTGGAATGATGGGAAACAACGGTGCTCTGTGAGAAATCGTTGGAGGCTTAGCCATTTGACATAATTTGCATTTGGCAAGAACAGATCGAATACGTTTTTCCATATTACTGAAGTAACAATTTTCTCGTAATTTATGAAAGCATTTTCGGGGACCAAAGTGTGCATAACTGAGATGCGTATACCAAATCAATTTATTGACCCACTCATCAGGAATACAAACTAACCAAACGGAGTTGTCGACCGATTTTCGTTTAAAAAGAATGTCATTGCGAACTAAATAATGCTGTCTAATCGCCACGCTTTCCTTTCTCCTCCACTTCTCCTTAATGTCCTTCCAGATTGGATCCGTATTTTGCTCCTTAGCGATGTCCTGGAGCGAAGACGAAATAAAGTTCTCAAAAGCAACACCTTGAATATACATCAAACAAAAATTGTTTTCCTTGCAGTCCTCTTCAGCACTTTGTTTCAAACCCATAGGTGCACGTCATAAAGCATCGGCAACAATATTTGAAGAACCCTGTATGTAAACAATACTAAAGTCAAATTCCTGTAGGTACAGCGCCCATCGTGACAATCTGCCATGAGTTAATTTCGTTGACATAAGAAATTCCAGAGCTCGATGATCGGTGTAAACCTTAGTATGTCTGCCAAACAAAAATGTGCGAAATTTTGTGAAAGCCCAAACAACCGCCAAAGCTTCAAGTTCAGTAATCGAATAATTCTTTTCTGATTTAGAAAGAACACGACTTCCAAATGCAATCGTCTTCTGTACTACAACGCCGTTTTCTTCTATCTCTTGAAATAAATGTGCACCTAGGCCCTTGTATGATGAGTCCGTTGCTAAACAAAATTCTTTAGATAAATCCGGATGTGAAAGAAGTGGAGCAGCAACTAAAGCATCACGAAGCTGTTCAAATTCTGACTGAGCTTCCTCATCCCAACACCAATTAGATTTCTTTCCAGATAGTTCACATAAACGAGGTGTGGCCAAATCGTCCAATTTAACAAAGCGTCTAAGAAAATTACAGACACCAAGGAAACTACGAACATCACGTTTTGTGGTAGGAACAGCATAATTACGAATAGCGTCTAGTTTCTCTGGATCAGGAAGAATACCTTCTGTAGAAATAATGTGACCGAGAAATTTCACCTGAGAACGACCAAATTCAGATTTTTCCAAGTTCACTGTCATGCCAACTTTTGCAAAGATACGTAATAATGAGTCCAAAATTTTGTTGTGCTCACTCCAAGAACGTTTAGCAATAAGAATGTCGTCAACATAGGAAGTAATGTTGTCACGAAGATAAACAGGTAAAATTGCATTTAAACTACGAATGAATGCTGCTGAAGATACAGTAAGTCCAAACGGTAATTTCCGAAATTGGTAACAGTTACCAAAAGCTAAAAAGGCAGTATATTTTCTACAGTCAGGGTGGAGTTCTATTTGCCAAAAACTTGCGCGCATATCAATCGTGGATAAAACTTTAATTCCATGGAAATGTTGAAGAAGTTCATCTAAATTTTGTGGGCGGTCAGTTTCAGGAATGATGATGTTATTTATCTGTCTGGAATCCAGAACCAAACGAATTGACCCATCCTTTTTAAGAACAACGTGTAATGGGCTAGTATAAGGACTGACTGCAGGCTCAATAATGCCCTGATCTAACATGTACTGAAGTTCATTCTTAACCTTGTCTCTGTAAGCCAAAGGAATAGCGTACGTTTTTCCGCGAAATGGTGTGTGTTCTTTTACTTTAAATAAATATTGTAAGCCTTGTATAGTTCCTGTGTGATGACTAAACACTGTAGCATGTGAAGTTAAAATGTGGTGCAGCTCTTCTCTTGCAACGTCATCTGGCACTTCAGCTTTCTTAACCTTTTCGTTAATTAATTCTTCGCTATTAATTATATCATCCATCGCGTCTCTGTATCTGTTGTCATTATCATGAATAAACACATTGTCGTCATAATGCTCAACGAAAACATCAGAAGTAAGAAACCTTAAACATTTTGTATCTGACTCAGATCTTGTTAAACACTCGAAAAATTTTAAACATTTCGGCATTCCAGCAACAGTCAAATTTACACTTCCTTCTTTAAAGTTCAAAATTGCCTTATGTGCGTTAAGAAACTCCATACCTAATATAATTTGTGTACTGAGTAATGGAACAATAATAAAATTAGCAGAAAATTCGTATCCTTGACAAATGAAATTTAAATTGGTCTGTTGTCTGACCTCCACACTTTTTCCAGAAATCGCACCTCGAATTGTAGTTTTAGAAATAGGTAACACAGGACAGGCAATAGTTCTTTCACATATACGAAAAACTGATTCACTAATGACATTCAGTGGGCTCCCAGAATCTAATACTGCAGTGAACTTATTCTTACCCACACATACTTCAATAACAGGGTGTAAAAATGCGTCTACATTATTTTCCTTTTCATCTAACAGAATGTCTCTCATGTCTTCCAGGCGTACGTAGTGTAAAGTCGTAGTGTCATTACTTTCTGAACCGTCTATATTGCTGCCAGAAGCCGAAGCTGCAAGTCATTGTCGATTGTTTGCGTCACGTCTTTGAGTATTCGCGTCATTTCGCGGATCCATTTCTACGATTTGCACTTGTCTCTCTGAAATTCTGTCACGTGGAGGATGCCAATTAGGTCCCTCCTGTCTGTTAGATACAAATTCTTGGTTGTGTCTGTTATTAAAATTTCTGTTTTCCTGTCTGTCTGCATAACTACTTCTTGTGTAATTTCGACTGTCATCTCTGAAATTATTATTGTATCTACTACCCTGATTATTTCTGTAGTAAGAATTTCTATAACTGTATGAATGATTTCTGTCCTGATGATACCGATTACTGTTTCCGTATGATTGATCATTCCGATACGAATTACTGTTGTTATAGTTGTCTGTGTAATTTCTGTTAGAACGTCTGTTATTGTCATAGGGCTGGTATCTATTGTCGTGTCTGTTACGTCTGTCATTCTCAAAATTACCCATATAACGCCCGTTCCGACCACTATCACTTTTCTCTGAAAATCTATTGTAATTACTGTTACTGAAAAAGTTACAAGAGGTCCCGTCGTCGTTGTCATACTCCAGTTCTTGCAACAAAGTCTTAAAAGTCTCAATGTCATCTTTACATCTTCCGGCCAAAGCAATTTGTCTTATGGATTGTGGCAGCTTAGTTAAACAAATGCGAATTAATTCAGTCGGGCTATACGGGTTGGACAAGAACTGATTCTTTCGAATCATGTCTTCAAAGTACTCTGCCGGCGTGCGGAACTCAGACTGTTTAAAATTACGCTGCATAATCAGACTATGTTTGACTCTGTCTTGTGTGTTTTCGGACCAATATGCCGATAGAAATGCATGATAAAAATCATTTAGATTATTACAATCTCTAATGAGTGCACGCATCCGCGTCGCCGGTTCGTTTTCTAAATATCCACACATGAATTCCAGTTTGTGACTTAGTGGCCAATTTGGTGGAAGTGCGTACATAAATTGATCTAACCATGCACATGGATGTATGTCATTCTTAGAATTGCGGAAGATCTTAAATTTCCGGACAGTCAAAAAGTGTTTATAGTCAAAGTTTTCGCCTCGTGGCGACAAAGACCTACCGCGTCTGTCCCAGTCCGAATGCCGATTATTGTAAAGTTCGCGCGCCTGGCGCTCTCTTGTTGCATCCCGTAAATGAAACAAATTATTTTCTTCAAACCCTTCTGCTACCTGTGATTCCAAATTTCTTCTGCTATCTTTTCCTACAATTTCCCCTTCGATCTGCTTGACTTGCTTTCGTAATGCCTCAAATTCCCTTTTCACGCGTTCATTAAATTTTCCCTGATTTTCAACATGCTTATTTATGTTCTGGTATTCTTCGGTTTCTGCAAATGGTAATGGAGCTGTATCATCCGAATCTCTGTCCCCATGTAAACTAAGATTTGTCAGTTTATCTGAAATTTCCTCAACTCTTTCCGATAAGTCACCTAATTGTTCTTTCTGTTTATTTACGTCTTCCGTAAGTGTCGCGACTCGGGTTTCAGTATTGTCACATTTGGTAGTTAAGTGTTCACACTGTTGCGTTAAGTTATTTATTCTGTCATTTGGTACGGATTCCTCGATTCTTTCAAATATTTCTTTCTTATCGTTTGTACGTTGTAAATTTAACTCTGAAAATTTTTGTACTATCACGCGATCTCTTTCTTCCTGTTCTCTATCCTGTTCCCTTTGTCTGATTTCTACTGCAATTAATCTATTATTGTGAGCATTCAAAATCGGTTGCACTTCTTCTCTGATTTCTTTCTTTAATTCATCTTTCATATTTTTGAAACATGTTCCTATTCGTGAATCTATCCGAGTTTCCATTGTTCCCATCCGTGTTTCCATTGTTCCTATCTCTGTTTTAATTGTTCCCATCTGTGATCCCAGTGAGTCTAACTTTGTTCCCATATCAGTTTTAATAGTTCCTATTTGTTTTTCCATATCTGTTTTTAATTCAGATCGTAACTGTGATCCCACATTTAATATAGCACTCATCAACTGCTCCATAGTAACTGTTTCAAAATTCTTTTCACCCCTCACATTTCCCACAAAACCAGCTTCCTTCTGCATGGCTGTAAAGCTATCTGTGTTCGATACTATTCCAGAATCTTCTATCGTTAATCTCGGATTCTGTGGATTATCTGATTGCGAAAGATTTTGAAATGGTTCCGGACTATTTTCCCGACTTATTACATTGTTTTCCACTTCATTATCCACCATACTGTTTTCCTCTGTTGGCGAGTTCGCCATGTCAACAATTTCGTTATTCTCACTATTCATCATTTTTGCCTTTTTCATAGATCGCGTAATCATTTACAAAATACACAAAAAATTCGTCACTGTTCGAAAATTACACACAATGCCTCCTTATCTCCAACAATACTATTCACATGAAATGTCTCCCTCAGACACGATCAATCGAACAATTGAAATAATTGCACTAATTTGTCAAACGCGTGTACAAGGCAATAAAAATTAAATTTTGAAAAATACCATTAGAAGAATGCCAATTACCAAATCTACACATGCAAAATAGACTACAATTAATAAACTACAAATCACTACAACAATACTACAGTCTACAATTTTCACAATCAGAAGAATCCAAGGGACGATCCGAAGCAGCGGTCGCCACGTGCATGGGGGCTTAATTAAATATATAATTGATTGAAAATATTTTTTTTTATTTTTCGTTGCTGTATGTCCGATTACGTAAGTCTCGTAATCGGTTGGCCCTGACTAGTATTATTACGCTATCTGACTGCAAAGAACAATGTAAGAAAATTTCCGTAAACACAGTTAATTAATTAAGTCCCCAGCAACTAAAAAAAAAGAAAACCAACAAGACCAATAAGCACAAGAGTCACTGTTCTGTATGTGGGAGTGTGACTCAACGTCCACATCTGGCACGGTTCTTTTCCAACAAGACAAGAATTTTGATACCAATTATACTGACGTGACAAAAGAAATTTAGAAAAACTATAATTACGCAAGAAAACCAAAATTCACTCTAATACAAGAACACGAGCCAGATGCTTTGTTGACTGAACCTGTAGTGACACATTATTTCAGATACACAACTAATAAAGGAACATTATAAATTTTACCTTCATATATATTGACGAAATGCACTCATTACAATAACATCTGCTATCTCTCCCATCAAATAACTGCATAAAACATGGAACAACACTCTTTACTACAACATCTTGCTCCAACTTCACAACAACCACGAGCTCTCGACAAAACTGTCCTCTCCGATCTCTCCACAACCACTGACTGCCATGAGCTCTTAACACGCACTGTCCTCTACGATCTCTCAACACACACTGTGGAGGCGGCTTAATAGTACTCTTTGGCGCACTCTCTGGCGCAGTGGCACAGTGTAGCCACCTTTCACACAAAATGCAAAGGGAGAAACTGTGAAACCATGTAAAAAATAAAAAATACTTGTTGATTTTACAAATTCTTACTTTCTGGGTCTGGAATTTCAGATACATGCCAGTGGCCTACACAGCTGTCTTATAGATACACAGCTAAAGTACTTGAAAGCAATTGTGTGCTCATGTTTAGCCTAATAGGTAGCACATAAGTGGTAATGTATTAGTTCATCATACTGTCAGTTTTTATGTAAGTTATGAACTATCTGATAAAAAGCACTACCTTTAAGTATTTCATAGTTCTAAAGGTTACACAGTGTGACAATTACTTTGTATTATTCTGTTACTGTGTCACAGTTGCCTCTATGGATTACACCTGTGTGAGTTTGGTGTCATCATGTTTTCTTGTGTCCGAGGTGTGTGTGTGGGGTGGGGGGTGGGGGGAATACAGCAAGACATTAAGCAAAAATCCCACCCCTCTTGTGAATATATGAGCTTCAAGGCTAAATTATAAAAAAAATTATCACTGTTATTGAATTATGCTACAAACATTAGTCAATGTTTGTAATTTTTGATGGGGCAAGTACCTTCTTCATTTCACCATCTCTTTAAGAGCTTGTTGCCATGACATGTAACTTCATGTGTTTTGATATTGTAGTGTTATTGTTTTATAGAGTTACTATGCCATGGCCACATTTATCACTTGAGTATTCTTCTGCATTTTAGTTGGGAGTCTATTTGTATTTTAGAACTAGAAACTAACTTTATATTCATAAATTGTTTTCACACTATTAATATTGTCATCACATTCAGTTGTAAGCACCTTTTTCATTTTTTATTCATTTTTAATTACAGGTATGTCATGTTCACTTCCACAAGGATGATGTTATTTGGGAAACACAAATTGTGGATGAAAGGACTGGTCAGTTATTAAGAGCCCCCCTTCTCAAACCACATTTGAGACCAGATGCAGTTCCATCACTACTCCCAAACTGTCCTTCCTACCTTTCAAAGGAAGAAAGTAGGCGTGAAGGGCCAGAGGAGAAAAAGCAAAGGCTTGAAAATGAGCAGTTAGCTGCAGCGTTACAATATAGTTTAGCATCACAGAAGTACTATGAAAACACTTTCAGCTTCAGTTCTTTAGAAGAGTTGATGTTGCGTATGAAGGAAGTGGATTTGCCCAACGAGTGGAGTGTGATCGAAAAACACAGTGATTTTGTCTGTTTTTTAAAGATAATAAGAAATCCAGCACCATTAATCACACATTCTGTCGTTATAGATAGTAATTTAAATGTTTCATTGTTTAAGAAAGATGTACAAATTAAGACATTAGGAAAAAGATCTTTTCCTGTAATTGTAACCAATATCCATGAAAATGTCAGTGTACTGCAGGAGTTTTCAGACACAGATTGTGGGCACTCAGAAACTTCTATAGATAGTATTGTAGAGATAGTGAAAGACAGTCTAGGAGTGCTGAAAGACAGTTTACAGGAGAGTAAAAAGGAGATGGCAGACTTTATATATGAACAAGTTAGTCTCATAAATGTAAAGAAATTTAATCATAGGTTTAGTTCTACATTTATGATACTGTGTTGTTTGCTATTTTCAATTTCATCTCATGCTTACAATTTTTTATGTAGCAGCTCATTAATGAAAATGCCACATCCAAGCACTCTGTGTAGGATCTGCAGCAAATTTAATGTGAATCCATCTCACGAAAGGCTTGGGGGAAGTAATTTCCTGTCCTATGCAAGACAGAAATTTCAATTACTTTTGAATGCATTATGGGAACAGCAGTGATCAATAAAATTGTAAATAATTACTATTAAAAACAGTCTTGATCACAATTTATTTTATAAGGTGACCGGTTTCGACCACTGCTGTGGTCATCTTCAGACCATTGAGTGGAAACCCCTTTCTGTTTTTGCTATTCAGTATACAACATATGCTGTTGTAGAGATTGCTCGATACTGTACTGAAGAGCTAGGTATGAGCTATTTACTGACAGCCAAGCTACAAACAGATGTGCTTGAGTGGCGTTTTGGAAAGTATAGACAGCTTGCAGGTTCCCAATACAATGACACAAGTCTATGAAGCAGAAAAGAAGCTTCGAATTCAAAGTGTAATGCCTTTAGTTTTATGTTCTCCTTCCTATGGCAATATCACAGTAGGGGCCATAAAAAAATTTATGTTTTCTGAAGTTGAAGAAACAGACACATTAGACACAGAAGTCAGTGTAACTCAAGACGATGTTCTTTCAGTGAAAGATATTGCAACGTCTTTAACTTTCATTGCAGGCTACTGTGCTCATGCAGTGATTAAGAAGCTGGAATGTGAGAGTTGCCTTAATGAAATTGTGATTGAAAGGGAGTTGCCAATAAACGAACATTTTAGTTTGATACAGAGACTTGATCATGGAGGACTAAAATACCCATCAGACACTATTTTAAATATGGTTGTCTACACGTATATTGTCATCAGCAAACTTCTCAAAGAACATGAAAGAGATTTTATTGCCTGTACGAATCAATGTGCTATTGCCTGTGCAGTAGCACTTGCTACTCTTCACGAAAATGACTTTTTATTATTTGATGGGATATGCTGCAATGGACGTTCATCCCAGGCAATAATGAAAAGTGTTGTTTGGGTTGGTGTCAATATATTTTTAAACAACTACTGTAAAAAGGTTAATGGAAAAAAAATTTCAAAAAACACTCAGCGAAAACTGCAAACTCCTACAACATAATTTTGAAATCTTTATCTTAGATTCTTATTAAATCATTAATACAAAACCTGTCGTCAGTAATATTGCCACATCAACAAATGCCTCTTAAGCTGAACTAGTCAGGTTGTTCTGAAACTAGTCAAACTTACCAAATTGCAACTTATGGCTGAGAGTTTGTATAAATATTTTAATATACAGCTGCTAACAGCTATCAACACTAATAGCCTAACGTGAAATTTTTATCAAAGAAATTAATCTTTAATATAAAGAATCTTATACTAAGTCTTTCTCAGTTGAAGTTGGGTGGTGAATGATACATACAGGAGGGAGGGGAGGGGGTGTGGCAGGCAGAGAGGACCAATAGTAATCTTTTTATAGTATGTGAAACCTAAAAATCAATTCGCTTGCTTTTCCGAGTATGACTTAAACCACTTCTTTGCCGCATGCCTTATTCATAGTATTTCTAATTTGTGTAATAAAGTTATGTGGCCCAACATGGCACATGCCTTTGACAAAGACAAGACAATGCCATTTTGATCACCTTCCTTTATTATTTTGAGAAAAACTTACACAAACTGTGCTATAGCAGACTCCACTTTTTTTGCAAACAAGGTTAGTTTGTTTTGGTGATAAATGGAAGACAAGAGCAAAATTGCTCTATAGTTCTCTACATTCTCTGCAACACTTTTCTTTGTATACTGAAGTTATTACTTTAGCTTGTGATACATGTGAGAAATCTGCCAATTTGTAATGATTCATTAATTGTTACTGTTGAAAAAGCTACTATAGTATTTATGCATTCTTTAGGTAGACAAACTTCGATTTCACGTAGTGTTTGTGGTGTTCCTCTGTCTTCTACTACTGTCACTGTTATGAGTGCAGATGTGCATGCTGTGACAATTGCCTCTCTTTTTCTGAGTTTACTACTTTCTCTGCAGCTGTTATAACTGTTGTTCTCTCAACATTTTCTTATGTAGATCATGTTTGCATATATTTTACTACCAATACAAATGGAGAAGCTGGTAGGGGAGGGCTTTGCAGTACTTTCATGGCCTTCTTTGCGTATTATGATTGGCAGGTCTCCTCATCTAATAGTAATGTAATTGTGGAAGAGCTCTCACTTCTGTTACAAGCTCTGTTGAGTGCCACTAATCCTCAGGTTGACTAATTACTGAGCTCTTTAAATAGATGCTTGCTCTGTGCCATAAAATGCCTTCTTGATAGCTCATCTTTGCTGAGGAGGAAAATATCTGAGGTGGACTCTCAGGTATGCCCTTCTGTTGGCTTTTTGAATATATTAGTTTATAAAAGAATATTAAAAAAGCTTAAGCCTGTCACAATTGCTTTTCACTCACCTAATCTAATTAATGTAAACAGATCATATTCCAACACCACTTGACACATTTTTGCCACATAACATACACTTACAGTTGGTAATTATTTGCAATTTACAGGGTGACCTAATATAATGTCTATATGCATCGCCATTTTTCTACTACAGTGCTTTCATATGCATTCTTCCTACACAAAACTTTATGCTGCAGTGTTTTATTTGCATTCTTTTAGTGTCCCACTTACTTAAAGACCTTCCATTACTACCCTGGAGATTATAAAATAGCAATTTAATAATTAATGTTGTTCAATATTTATCATTATTATTCCTATAATTATGAAACTTAAGTCTCAAGAATGTGGTTATTGTTAATGTTTGGCCTTGGTGTCCATAAGTCTTAATTATTTTGTCCCTACATAGTATTCATGCTGTACATCTATAATTTTCTGTTGTGAACCACTATAATCTAAAATTTTTCTCATTCCATGTGTTAGTAACTATTGACAAGAGTGTATGGAAGATGAACAAAAGAAATTAATAAATTCATTCATACACAGAATTTTTTTACTTAATTTGCATTCATTCATATCAGCATGGTCAGTAGATGAAACCTGTTTCCCACTTCTAAACAATTACCAGTATATATATTTTGGAATGATGATCTGTTAAAGTATTGCAACTAAATAGAGCTGAACCACCACCCCCACCCCTTTCGCCAAACTTATGGAAGGATGAAGTATCTAAGCCACTGGTGAGTGCAGCCCAAATGTGATGCCAAATGAAGGTAAGTGTTCATTTTTCACAATTATTTCAACACAGGTCACATCTCGTCATAAAACTTCTCAACAGATGAAATGAAAGTTTACTTCATAGTTGAAATTTATTTATGTGCAATGCATGCAAACAGTTTGTTTCAAAGTATATACTCCTTAGTACAGAAACATTCTTTCTTCAAAGGTATTCAGTTTAGAGCAGCGAAATTCTAATCTGGTAATCTGTATTTTGAGACCTCATGTAATTTCAATACATAATGGAAATTTAGTTAACTTACTGAGAAAAGAGAATTCATTGAAATTTGTATTGGCATACCAAAACTTTATGGCAATACCATAACATACTCATCTTAGGTCAGTGAGATTTTCTTAATGGAAAGAAAGTTTCTTAGGGAAAGGTGCACAAACTGAGAAGAGATATCATATCATTCATTAGAACTGCATTTCACTTAAAAAATATTAACAGGAGAAATTTCTTTAAATTTTAAAAAAAGCATGAATACAAGGTTGCTGAAATGGTGGACTAAAACATATGTAGAACATGTCTTTCAGGGCAGTGTTAGTTTTTGAAACGACTCATACAATTGCTTATTACCAGTGCCTCTCTATAGGGGGTGTTGTAATTCGAACACTATTTGCTCAATTTTCGTGTTTCTTTTTTTAATTCACAGGATATCATCCAATCAGGTTTTAAAATGGATTTTGCTACATAAGGAATAAACAGCGGCAGTAACAGTGTCCGTAAAATGTTAGCTGCCAGTGTGCTACTTTGCAAAGTGCCGTCCACATTACTAGACCTGCGTCAGTGTGATGCAATATTTAACTTAAAAAAAAAGCAAAAACCCTAATAGAAAGTCCGCGAGAGCATACGAGAATCTTTCGCGGGTGGCTTTCAATCAAAACTTTTGTCATTAAAAATCGTCTTACACAGGAACTGCAAAACGGAAGAATGGTGAATGGTGGTCAGCCATAAAAGATAAATGTATACCGTTGCAGACGTTTAGATTGGCCTTTTCGAGATTTACAATTTATACTACAGCACTTACAGTTTAGGAATGGTATTGGAAAAGAGCACACTGGTGGCAAACACTTGCACTTTGTTTAGCTGACGATCTTTGAACGGCTAACCAGACTGCCATCAAACAAGTCGTGACAATCCCCATTAAAGCAACTTTAAAATAAACTACAATGAAATGGGTCCATTCATTTGGGAGTTTTGATGCCTCAGATAATGAAAGTTATTACAGCCACTTTTTACGTCGGGGCTAAAAGGTATGCAGAAATAAGTTACAGACAAAAGAACTGGGTCATTTGAGAAAGGAAATCTTGTAATTCATGAGAGAGGTATGTCAGATTTCTTTACGAATTTTCCTCGTGCGGTTCCCGTAACAGTCTATTGCTGTGGCCAAACGCGAGCACCGGCACCAGACTACGTGCGTGACGTCACTGAGCGGGCGCGCAGGCTTTCCTCTACAGGGGGTGCTGCGTCGGCCCACCTCCCTCCCTCCCTCGCTCTCCCTCCCCCCCTCTCCCTGTATACTGTACAGGCTGTCTGCGTGGACTAAAGGATCGGCCGGAGGCGCTGCACCTGAGCCGCCTTCGCGGGCGGTCAGTATATTTCAAAGGAAATTCAAAATCCGCCGCCTGATTTATTCATCTGCGGCGACCTAATTTAACTTTCTAATCCAGCAATGTCGACAGCTCGGAAAAAAATTTGTTTATTACCTCCTGCATAAGTTACCTCTTTGTAATAATGCAAATAGGAACAGCTTGGACCCACCAGTAAATCACAACCCATAATTCTGCGAAATCGTCCGTTAAATCATGTCTACACTGTTTCCTGAAAAATTGAGTAAAATACCTTCCCAGCGCTTTGCCTCAACCCGTCTTAGCAGGTTTTTCATAAATACTTGGTAACGTAAATCTCTATACACGTTCGAAAACAAATACAGTTGTTGTTGTTGTTGTTGTTGTTGTGGTCTTCAGTCCTGAGACTGGTTTGATGCAGCTCTCCATGCTACTCTATCCTGTGCAAGCTTTTTCATCTCCCAGTACCTACTGCAACCTACATCCTTCTGAATCTGCTTAGTGTATTCATCTCTTGGTCTCCCTCTACGATTTTTACCCTCCACGCTGCCCTCCAATACTAAATTGGTGATCCCTTGATGCCTCAGAATATGTCCTACCAACCGATCTCTTCTTCTGGTCAAGTTGTGCCACAAACTTCTCTTCTCCCCAATCCTATTCAATACTTCCTCATTAGTTATGTGATCTACCCATCTAATCTTCAGCATTCTTCTGTAGCACCACATTTCGAAAGCTTCTATTCTCTTCTTGTCCAAACTATTTATCGTCCATGTTTCACTTCCATACATGGCTACACTCCATACGAATACTTTCAGAAATGACTTCCTGACACTTAAATCAATACTGGATGTTAACAAATTTCTCTTCTTCAGAAACGCTTTCCTTGCCATTGCCAGCCTACATTTTATATCCTCTCTACTTCGACCATCATCAGTTATTTTGCTCCCCAAATAGAAAAACTCCTTTACTACTTTAAGTGCCTCATTTCCTAATCTAATTCCCTCAGCATCACCCGACTTAATTAGACTACATTCCATTATCCTTGTTTTGCTTTTGTTGATGTTCATCTTATATCCTCCTTTCAAGACACTGTCCATTCCATTCAACTGCTCTTCCAAGTCCTTTGCTGTCTCCGACAGAATTACAATGTCATCGGCGAACCTCAAAGTTTTTATTTCTTCTCCATGAATTTTAATACCTACTCCTAATTTTTCTTTTGTTTCCTTTACTGCTTGCTCAATATACAGATTGAACAACATCGGGGAGAGGCTACAACCCTGTCTTACTCCCTTCCCAACCACTGCTTCCCTTTCATGTCCCTCGACTCTTATAACTGCCATCTGGTTTCTGTACAAATTGTAAATAGCCTTTCGCTCCCTGTATTTTACCCCTGCCACCTTCAGAATTTGAAAGAGAGTATTCCAGTCAACATTGTCAAAAGCTTTCTCTAAGTCTACAAATGCTAGAAACGTAGGTTTGCCTTTCCTTAATCTTTTTTCTAAGATAAGTCGTAAGGTCAGTATTGCCTCACATGATCCAGTGTTTCTACGGAATCCAAACTGATCTTCCCCAAGGTTGGCTTCTACTAGTTTTTCCATTCGTCTGTAAAGAATTCGTGTTAGTATTTTGCAGCTGTGACTTATTAAGCTGATAGTTCGGTAATTTTCACATCTGTCAACACCTGCTTTCTTTGGGATTGGAATTATTATATTCTTCTTGAAGTCTGAGGGTATTTCGCCTGTTTCATACATCTTGCTCACCAGATGGTAGAGTTTTGTCAGGACTGGCTCTCCCACGACCGTCAGTAGTTCCAATGGAATATTGTCTACTCTGGGGGCCTTGTTTCGACTCAGGTCTTTCAGTGCTCTGTCAAACTCTTCACGCAGTATCATATCTCCCATTTCATCTTCATCTACATCCTCTTCCATTTCCATAATATTGTCCTCAAGTACATCGCCCCTGTATTGACCCTCTATATACTCCTTCCACCTTTCTGCTTTCCCTTCTTTGCTTAGAACTGGGTTTCCTTCTGAGCTCTTGATATTCATACAAGTCGTTCTCTTATCTCCAAAGGTCTCTTTAATTTTCCTGTAGGCGGTATCTATCTTACCCCTAGTGAGATAGGCCTCTACATCCTTACATTTGTCCTCTAGCCATCCCTGCTTAGCCATTTTGCACTTCCTGTCGACCTCATTTTTGAGACTTTTGTATTCCTTTTTGCCTGTTTCACTTACTGCATACAAATACAGTAGAGCGTCGATTATCCGAACGTCGGTCAACCGAACGACCGTTTAACCGAACTGTGTACTCGCTCGCACCTGTTACTCTGCCACCCTACCGTCCATCATCCCCCTCACTCCCAAACCAAGTTTCCCACAGTAGTCGCAGCACTGGGCCAACGCTGGTGGAACATTGCTTCTAATGGGGCCTTCGCAAGGCGCTGCTGACCAGCCAAGCCGCCAGTAGCTGTGTTTCAACAATCAGCACACTTCTGTCGGCTTGGCACTGGCAGTAGAAGTAGCGGCAGTTTCAGAGCTGTTCACAGCAACAGCTGCGCCAGCTTAGAGTTGAGGCGTGCCGCTCCGCGCAGTTTGAAGGATTGCGCGCCCCCAAGAAGAGCTTCTCACGGTGCCAACAGTCACCTTCTGTTCCCTTTTACGACCACTTGTGTGCTGCTGCGTGAAGAAGTGAACTTGACGATACAAAATGCTTATACGTAAACGTGTCGTCCTTTCTATGAGGGACAAGTACGAGATTATTAAAAGGTTTGAAGATGGTGAATCTGCAACCACTTTATCCAATGAGTACAAGGTGGGGAAGTCGACAATTACAGATATAAAAAAACAAAAGACGAGCATAGCAAATTTTATAGCTATGATTGATTCTACTGATGGATCAACAAGCTGTAAAACTATGAAGTTCGCCATTAACACAGATCTAGATGAAAGTATACCAACAGCTTCTGAGGCGTTCACTTGTTTAGATACTGCCTTGCGATGGTTTGAAGCCCAAGATGAAAGTGACCAGTTTCAGATATCTGTAATGAAAACAGTACGTGACTTAAGCTGCTCGTAAACGTGTAGGCTTGCTTAGACAGACCAAAATAAATGATTTTTTTAAAGGTTAATTTTGTATACTGTGTGTATTGTTCATGCGAAATGCGTATGTAATATGTATATATTTTTGTTTAATAAACTGTGCCACATACTACTGAAGTTGCCTTTGTATGGTACTTTGTAATACTAAAAGAGATGCCTGTTTTTATGAATAAATTTACTGTACAGTACATCTTTTTGGCAAATATACATGTACAGTTCGATTATCCGAACAAACCAGTTTTCCGAACACCCATGTCCCCCAATTACTTCGGATAATCGACGCTCTACTGCACACAAAAATGCATACTGATACAGGTTGTTTGAGTAGTAACTTAACATACACTGAACGATGGCAGTGTCAACCAGTCTGAACGAAACATCGTTTCACCGCTAGCACTACAAGTCCGTTTAAAATTAGTTGCGACTTCAGGCAGTTTAGTGCGGAGCGAGTGGATGGTAGCGCAGTTGCCAGCTTGTGTTGGGGGCGATACCAGGTGACCGGGACTGCCTGGCAGGCTAGCCTGATGGCGTGAAATGCAAATCGCGCATGCCGGTCTATCTGCAGTCCTCAAACGATTTCAGAGAAACTACTCTCTACAAAATCTGATTCTCGCACCTCTTACAGCTTTGTTTATCTGCTTCATCATGAATTGCCTATCATTCCATTAACAGTCGTAGTTATTGTGATATTTCGATATTTGTATTTTATGCTAACCGGGGGGACCTAGAAACGACGGAGAGGCTCCGTCCTCGCCGCAGCCGCAGTGGTCCACAACCTCACGACGACTACCGCAGTCCACTTCACCCCTCCGCCGCCCTACACCGAACCCAGGGTTATTGTGCGGTTCGGCCCCCGGTGCCCCCCCACCCCCCCCCCCCCCACTCCCCCGGGGAACGTCACACACCAGACGAGTGTAAACCCTATGTTTGCGTGGTAGAGGGTAGAGTAATGTTGGTGTACGCGTACATGGAGAACTTGTTTGCGCAGCAATCGCTGACATAGTGAAGCTGAGGCGGAATAATGGGAACCAGCCCGCATTCGCCGAGGCAGATGGAAAACCACCTAAAAACCATCCACAGACTGGCCGCCTCACCAGACTTCGATACAAGTCCGCCGGGCGTATTCGTGCCGGGGACCAGGCAATCCTTCCCACTCCGTAAACCCGTGCATTAGACCGAACGGCTGTCCGGGCGGGCTTTCGATATTTAGTAAACTACTACAAGAAGTATTTAAAGTTTGCAGTGAAAAATAGGGTTCATTACAAATTTATGTTAGCTGTGTGCTGAGCCATATGTAGCTACCTATAATACGTAGATAACATATTAAATTATTCTTTAAATGTGAAGGGACATCACTATCTCTTTCCACTCTCAAGAAAATGGAATTTATGTAAAGCGCTCTGTCACGAACTCGCACATCAGTGAAAAGGCCAGAATAAAATATTCGCAAATCCCTCGTACCTCATAAACAGTATGAGACATCAAAACAACATTTTGGCAAATAATAACAAATGAAGAGGAAGAGTGCTTTCCATACGATTAGTATGGGAAACTTCTATATCCACCGCAATGTTCAAGCAACTACAGATTTGTTCAGTGAAGTAATGTAATTTTTAAGGTCCAGGGATAGCTGGTGAAACGAGAACTGCTGTGGGTTTTGCAACAGTATATACTGGGAATGAACCTTTCCATACACTATTCACCTGTCTTGCCCTTTGTTGCTAGTTTAATAATACACGGTTTTGGGATTCTTTTGCAATGTAAACTACACGTTAATGTTGAATATTTATAAACTTTGCTGTGTTTTGGTAAAAGAAAAATATTTTAACAAGGCACAAGGGAAATTGCGTAGCCCTCAAAACTCATCACTGTTCTTCATGAATCCATGTCTCCTTAACTACCTTCTTGGTATAGCTGACAACTAGAGACTAGTTCCATGGTGTAAGATTTGCAATGGCTTTTTTTGTCAGCATTTCAGCCTCAGAGGGCGTAAACTTCTTGTTGTTATTTGCCACGTTACTTTTCACCTAGGCCCACACATTCTCAGTGGGATTTAAGCGAACATTATACGGAGGAGACCTGAGTAAACTATACCTTTTAGAGTTGTTTGCGCAGCTATCGCCGACATAGTGTAACTGAGGCGGAATAAGGGGAACCAGCCCGCATTCGAAAGGCACATGGAAAACCACCTACAAACCATCCACAGAGTGGCCGGTTCACCAGAACTGGTAGCGTGGACTTTTTAGCTTGCACAGCACTACAAGTTCCACTAACTTCGCCTTATACGTGCTACGTTCAGCTTTATCTCATGGAACATTTCTTTGCACCCAGAAGAAACTATCCGCGTTATTCTTCTGCACTGTTGGAGGAGCTTCATCAATCATAACAAAGTGATACGGTGTATGGACCATTAATGTTGAGAATTAGGAGGACTACTTTACAGCAGAGCATTATCTTCACAGCCGGTGAACGTGTTATTGGACGAAAATTTTATTGCGAATCTCGTATTTGGACGTACTGCACAGTTATTACCAATGCAACGCCAACAAAAAATACTTGTTCACAATTGCTGCAGAACACTTCAACGCTAAAAAATGTTACTTCACAACGAGAGCTGAAGAACGTGGTAGAATCTAATGTGATGACGCCATGCGGTACTGTTTCCACATGGCGTGGCACCAGGGGCGCTTTACCAAGCGAACTACTGGCGGCACGACAGGGAAGGGAATTAGAAATATGTGGGAGGGTCTTACGAGACCAAACTGCTGAGGTCATCGGGCCCTAAACTTACGCACTACTTAAACTAACTTACGCTGAGGACAACACACACACACAACCATGTCCGAGGGAGGACACGAACCTCCGACGGAGTGAACCACGCGGACCGTGGAAAGGCGCCT
The DNA here is from genome assembly GCF_021461385.2 of Schistocerca piceifrons. Lineage (NCBI taxonomy): Eukaryota > Metazoa > Arthropoda > Insecta > Orthoptera > Acrididae > Schistocerca > Schistocerca piceifrons. The sequence goes on along the minus strand of NC_060141.1, from coordinate 742,392,322 downwards.
GAGACAGCGCGGCTACCTCGCGCGACGATAGGGAAGGCGTCTAGCTACTTGGAGTTACCTGGACGACGACGTCACGTCCCGTCCGGGAGCCAAACGTCAAAAGTCGCAATAAATTTTAAACGCACTACAGGCGACACCGTTCTCGAGTTGCAGCTACTTGAATCTGCCAGGAATGAGAAGTAGGTGACAGAAAGCAACTCTTTTTTTACTTATATTTCACTCCCTGATTCCCTCTAAAATTCATCTTCAATTGAGTGCTTCTGCCCGTTGCAAGAATGTGTGACGGCTCATTTAATGAAGCTTTGATCTGAAATATCAGTAATCTCCGTACAAGTCATTCTTTGATCTGGGCCTGGCGAGTCACCAGCTAGTGAATTACCCTTGTCTCAGGCCGTCAACACCTTATAGTGAGAGTAGCGACCCAGTTATTTAGTTAACAGTGTTAGGAGGGTTTGTTTTAAAGACAGCCAGAAGAGATCAACTTCACTTAGGTAGCTAAGGGTGGTACGTCAGAAATGAACGTAAAAGAACCATCTTGTTACAATAAAGATTAGAAGTATACGTATGTTCTACAACAGCAGTAATTTTAAATGTGAGGGCAGTGCTTCATCAGAAGAAAGAGTCCGCAGCTCATGGTCTAGTGGCCAGCGTTGCTGCATCTGGATCACGGAGTCCCGGGTTCGATTTTCGGTCAGGTTGGGGATTTTCTCTGCCAGTGGACTCGGTGTTTACGTCGCACTCATCATTTCATCATTATCATTCTGACAGCGGCTAGATTGGATTGTGTAAAAAATTGCACTACGTAAAAATTGGGACTTCGTACGGGCGCTGATGACCGCGCAGTTAAGCGCTCACACAAACCAAACATCATCAGAAGAAAGAGCAGTTCTGAATCATGTACAAATGGCAGCTGACGTCGAGTAATCACACCTTAAGTGATCAGTCGATGGTCTTACGTCACTTAGTAAATTTTCAGTTTTAGTTCTGCGCTTCTCTGCGAGCAGCAGATGTGAGCAGATTCAGCGGACACACTACTCTGAAGTGCTAAATGCGACAACGATTTTCTCAGATTTCTCTCCAAAGCGCTCGTAACTTGTCTACATTTTTTTTGGCTAAACTACACTGCAGCCGACCACCCGATTCGTCCCCACGTAGAAAGGAAGAAATCAGGAAGATCATCCAAGCACTGAAGAGCAACAAGGCACCAGTTGACGATCGGACAGCAACTCAATTGTGGAAGCAAGCAGAGTATAAGGCAATCGTTAAACAAGTTGCAATTATTCAAGAGATCTGGGAAAGCGAAAAACTTTCAAGTGTATAGATCTCTGCCGTAATTCATTCACTACACAAAATGGGGGAAAGGACAGATGTGAACAGCTACGCTGACATCTCTCTCCTACCAGTAGCTGACAAGGTCCTCTCGAAGGCTCTAAGAATAGGACGGAACTATAAATCGACAAACAACTGAGGAAATACGAGGCGGGGGGGGGGGGGGGGGGGATTCCTGGAGACACGATCATGTGCCGAGCAGATTGTGCATCTGAAGTCCATCCTTTCAGGAAGGCGTATGATTCAATTGGCCGAACCACGCCATTACAACTCCTTGAAGGACTTTGCTTAGATAACAAAACAAAATCGATTAACCTGCAAACCTTAACCAACACCACCTCCAAAGTGAAGTTAAGGAGACAGATATCTGATGTTTTTGAAACAGTACAGGGTGAAACAAGGAGATCGCCTTCGGTCTCTGATCTTCAACTGTTCTTTAGAAAAGGTAGTCCGCACATGGCGGAAAGAAATGGACAATTCATGGGTTGAAACGGCGGTAATACTAAAATACACGAATCTTACAATCGGCTGTTAGCCTTTGCGGTTGATCTAGAGACGTTTCCAGACACCATAGATAAGGCATAGATAAGGTATAGATAAGGGAACTGAAGATACAGGCTCTAGGCCCAACACTCCCGAATCGCGCTGCTGCTACGGTCCGAGGTTCGAATCCTGCCTCGGGCATGGATGTGTGTGATGTCCTTAGGTTAGTTAGGTTTACGTAGTTCTAAATCTAGGGGACTGATAACCTCAGATGTTAAGTCCCATAATGTTTAGAACCATCTGAAATATTTTTTGAAGGTACATGCAGCGTCTTTGAGACAACGCATTTTATGACCACACTAAGCGGAGATCTGAAGAGGAAAACTAAAGCAGGCAGAAAAGTTTAAATAAGATTAAATAAAGTTTTGAAAGTAATGATGGTATACTGCCAAAATCAATATGAAAGACAGGATTAAATAAATATATGTAATGAAGTAGAGAAAGATGAAAGAAATATCACTATTACAAAAGAGGTAGAAAGAGAAGTTATGCAAATATTTGATTAGGAAAGAAAAATGCCAAAGCTCCTAGAGTAGATGACATGACAGTTGAAATGATTAAAGCCGCGTGACCTATCGGAATTCTGCGGCTCTATGGAATAATGAGGACAATATGGACATATGGAGACATTCCTGGTGACTGGGCAAAGGCAGTTATTCTACATACACTCGCATGACAAAACTCGTGAGATATCTTCTAATATCCTTTTGCCTGGCGTATGGCAGCAAATCGATGTGACATGGGTACAACAGGTCACTGGAACTCCCGAGCAGAAATATTGAGCGACGGTCCTGTTCCCAGGGCAAGATTTTCTACACAAACTGATATCTCGATTATCTCACAAAAAAGTTCGATGGGATACAACTCGGGCGATCTGTGTGGCCAAATCATTCGCTCGTATCGCCAGAATATTTTTCAAAACAATCGCAAACAATTTTGGCCCGGTGACATGGTGCTTTTTGATCTACAAAAATTCCATCGTTATTTGGTAACATGAATGGCTGCAAAAATTCTCCAAGTAGACGAACATAACCATTTCCAGTCAACGATCGGTTCAACTGGACCAGAGGACGCAGTCCATTCCATGTAAACACAGTTCACATCACTATGGAGCCACCACCAGTTTGAACAGGCCTTGTTGACAATTTCGGTGCATGGCTTCGTGGGGTCTGTGCCACACTCGAACCCTAATATCAGCTCTTACCAACTGAAATCGGGAGTCATCTGCCCAGACCACGATCTCCCAGTCGCCCAGGAGAGTAACTGCAGGCGATGTCGTGCTGTTAGCAAAAGGCACTCAGGTCGGTCATCTGCTGCCATAGCCCATTAACGACAAAATTTTACCGCACTGTCCTAACATATATATTCGTGATATGTGCCACATTGATTCCTGCGGTTACTTGTCTTTTAGCACTGAAAACTCCATGCAAATGTCGCTGCTCTGAGTCATTAAGTCAAGGCTGTCGATCACTGTTTTTCTGTGGTGAGGGATAATGCCTGAAATTTGATATTCTCAGCACACTGTTGACACTGTGGATCGCGGATATTGAATTCCCTAACGATTTCCGATATGGAGCGTCCCAAGCGTCTATCTCCAACTACGTTGAAAGTCTGTTAATTACCGTCGTGAGGTCAAAATCACGTCATAAACCTTTTTCATGAGTCATCTGCGTACAATTGACAGCTCCGCCAACGCACTGCCCTTTTATACCTTGCGTTCGTGACACTATCATTCTACGGCGGTTTCATTTCAGATGCGTAACGCGTCCACGTCTTCTGTGGGAAAGAGAAGTGTCTCAGAATTGCTTGTCGTGGTGTGCAGTAGGCCAGACAGGATGACGTGCACTTCTTGTGCGGTCGTATGCAAAGTTTAATTTGCGTGACAGAGGAAGCTCCACTAGCGCGAGTTCTGACCGCTGCATTGGAATCTGACGGGACACCGGGTGGGATGGAGAGTATGTAAAAGAATGTGCTTCCTAAGTACATGAAAAGCCCTGCTTAAGTCCGCAGGGCAGAACTGGTAGTTGAAATTGTGGAAAGGGGCCAAAAGGGGACTGTCAGTTACACTGAAACACATATAACCTTATTTAGTTGTTCAAACAACACAGAACGTAGTTATCGGCTGAATAGGCCACACTATCTTATGCCTTAAGGGCACAACCACTTAAATTTAAAAACGGCTGAAAGCCATTAATTTAAAATTCAGACTCAAAACAGAATATTTAGAAGGCAGAAGGCCTCACGTAAGTAAGTTCTATAACGTGGCTGAAGGCCCAACAAATCTAACACTTGAAAAGCAAACAAGTTTAATTTAAAGATGGCTGAAGGCCCATGATTTAAGACTGCAGGTAAAATTAATTTTAAAAAAACACATAGCAGAAGGCCTTATCTTCAATTAGGCTGAAGCCCCCACCCACTCTGATACTTCAAGACAAGAACTTTAATTTAAAAACGGCTGAAGGCCGATTACTTAAAACAACTAAAATAATTTTTATTAGGCAGAAGGCCCAAAGCTTTATCTTTAAGCAATATATTGCACAGGCTGAAGGCCCAAACAATCTAAGATTTAAGAAGTAAGGAATTAAAATTTATAGTGGCTGAAGGCCCGTTATTGAAGAACACAACTACAACAAATTTTCAAAAAGCAGAAGGCCCAAAACTTTATCCAAAATATATTTTAAATGAGGCTGAAGGCCCAAACAATGCAACACTTGACAAGTAAGCAACTCTCTGTTTTAAAGTGGCTGAAGACCCATTATTTAATAACCCAACTAAAAGCATACAAATTCAAACCATCGGCTATAAGCCATTAAAATACACAATCAAACACCAATAAGAAAAGGCAGTACAGCCAGACGAGCTCAGAAGTTTCCGGGGGTCGGTCTGCACTTGGAATATTACCTTTCGCATAGGGGAGACAGGTAGTCGGCCCAACTATATCCGATCCTGCGAATATCGATACACACCGCTACTGCCACACGTGGAAAGAGGAAGAACCACGGCATAACCGCAATAACCGCGGGAAACCAAACGCAGAATAACAGTCAAGGTTTAAACCAACGCATCAGCCGGGTCCAGCACGACTCATTACAGTATAACAACGCTAGTGGTCGCCATATAGAGCAGCTGTTGTAACGAATTATTACTGCTATGTTATACAGAATGCTGGTTTCTTTTTTGTTTTGGGATAATGTGAACACTTAATGTTTAAGTCTTAACACAAACAAATGTTCTTAAGTGATAAATAGATATTTCGATGTGTTTCCTTTCGAACAGTTACCTAATGACAGTACTGAGACACACATAATTCAGTTCCTCAAGCACATGCGAATGAGTTAAACATCTGAACTGAAAGCGTCGTAGAAGGGAAACGGTATGTTTCTGGACATGGGTTCCTGCTCAAAAAATTATGTACTCACTTCCCTAGTCATGGACTGCGCAGCTGGTCCCGGCGGAGGTTCGAGTCCTCTCTCGGGCATGGGTGTGTGTGTTTGTCCTTAGGATAATTTAGGTTAAGTAGTGTGTACGCTTAGGGACTGATGACCTTAGCAGTTAAGTCCCATAAGATTTCACACACATTTGAACTCCCTCCCCTCTACAAGTCCTGGAAGTTTGTAACGGGAATTTCCGAACATCCTGTACCTATCTACGAGTCGTATCTGTCGATCAGAAAGTTTTGGTTTGGACAAAGGAAGATTTGTACACTATAAGAGCGACAGAGATACGCCTGCTATGAGGCATCCTGGATAAATGAAAGGGACAAGATAAAGAATAAAACAATACGAAAAACGCTTCATATCAGTCTCCTAAAGGAAACAGTGGATACAACCGTGCTGAAATGATTTGGCCACATTAAAATAATGGCACTACAAGATTGTCAAGAGCAGCTCTGAAATGGATAGAATCTAGAACTGAAAGACTACGAAAAAGATGGAGAGACGACTACAGTGGAAGAGACATCTACATCTACATAGATATTCTGGAGACCACACTTCAGGCCCTGGCAGAGGTTCATCGAACCACCTTCACAATAATTCTCTGTTATACCCCTCTCGAATGGCGCGCGGAAAAAACGAACACCAATATTTCTCCATGGAAGCTCTGATTTCCCGTATTTTATTATGATGATCGTTTCTCTCTGTGCAGGTCAGCGTCAACAAAATATTTTCGCATTCGGAAGGGAAAGTGGCGACTGAAATTTCGTGATAAAATTTCGCCGCAACGAAAAACTCCTTTGGTTTAATGGTGTCCATCCCAAACCCTCTATCATGTCCCTGATACTCTCCCCCCTATTTCGCGATAATACGAACCGTGCTGTTCTTCCTTGAACTTTCGCGATGTACTCCGTTAATCCCATATGGTATTCCAGACTGCGCAGCAGTAGTCCAAAAGAAGGCGGACAAGCGTAGTGTAGGCAGTCTCTTTAGTAGCTCTGTTACATTTTCTAAGTGTTCTGCCAAAAAAAAAAAAACAGTCTTTGGTTCGCCTTCCTCACATTTTCTGTGTGTTCTTTACAATTTAAATTGTTCGTAACTGTAATTCCTAGGTATTTAGTTGAATTCACTGCCTTTAGAATAGACAGATTTGTCGTGTATCCGAAGTTTAAGGGATTCCCTTTAGCACTCATTTAGATGACCTCACACTTTTCGTTACTCATGGCCAACTGCCGATTTTGGTACCGAACAGATATCTTTTCTATATCGTTTTGTAAATTGTTGCCGGCCGAAGTGGCCGTGCGGTTCTAGGCGCTGCAGTCTGGAACCGCGAGACCGCTACGGTCGCAGGTTCGAATCCTGCCTCGGGCATGGATGTGTGTGATGTCGTTAGGTTTGCTAGGTTTAACTAGTTCTAAGTTCTAGGGGACTAATGACCTCAGAAGTTGAGTCCCATAGTGCTCAGAGCCATTTTTTTACAAATTGTTTTGATCTTCTGATGACATTACTAGACGATGAATGACAGCATCATCTCCAAACAACCTGACTGCCTTCTAAATCGTTTATATAGATACGGAACAGCAAAGGGCCTATAACACTACCTTGTGGAACGCCAGAAATCAAATCTGTTTTACTCGGTAGCTTTCCATCAGTTACCAAGAACTGTGATCTCTCTGGCAGGAAATCACGAATCCAGTCACATAACTGACACGATATTCCATAAGCACGCAATTTCTCTACAAGCCACTTACGTGGTACAGTGTCAAAAGCCTTTTGGAAATCTGGAAATACGGAATCCATTTGAAATCCATTGCCAATAGCACTCATCCCCTCGTGCGAGTAAAGAGCAAGTTGTGCTTCACAAGAAAGATGTTTTCTAAATCAGTGTCGACTGTGTGTCAATAGATCGTCCTCTTGGAGGTAATTCATAATCTTGCTGAACGATAGACTGTGGGAGAAAAGAAAAGCTCGGAAGGGGTTCTGTGAGGTTCTGCTGACATGTTTCAGTTACAACAAGAAGACGTGGTCATACGAGGAACTACGGAAAGCTGGTATAGCCTGTTGTGGCGACGACGCTGCGGAGAGAGCGTGCTTCTGCCGAACTCCGCAATACACCGTGGGACTCGAGAGGCCGCAAGTAGAGCGGGAGCCGAGTTGCTGGCGCTGGCGCACGACGCGCCCTCAGGAGCAGCAGGCGCAGAAGCGAGGCCGCACAAAGCCCATTCAGCAGAGGAGCGGCAGGGCTGTTTTAAGCCGCCTATTTAAGCATTAATTGACGCATGTATTGCCAATTTAGCGGGACAAGGCCGCGGGCCGCTCCATCAGCGCATTCACACGCGCCGGCTAAGCCCTGCATTGTGGCCGCTCGCCGCCGGCGCCCTCTGCCGTGTAAATTAAGCGCAGGCGCTAGCGCCACCTCCCACGCACGCACACACACACACGGCACCCACTCAGTGTGTCCCCCCCCCCCCTCCCCGCCGCCACTCCACCTGCTGTTACGCAGCCTTTCACCAATAAGAATGCAGCCCCTTTCGGGCTCGAGCGCTCGTGGTGTCGTATTCACGGCCGCTTTGCTACCTGCCGTCCAAAAACTGAAAATGGGTCATTCAGGCGTTGCCTTTCACACAGTTTTATTACTGCTTTCTAGTGCATAGCGAGCGCGCTACACAGTCAGCCCGTACTCTTTTTAACATGTGAGGTGGTCATGTCATTTTGGTTTCTGTTTGTTATCGTTGTGCGCTTCAGAAAGAGAGCAAGTTACGTTACTGTTAAACAATCATTGGTCTTCCCTGGGTCATGCATTAGCATATTAATTGATTAAGCTGTGTGATTTTTTTTGTAGAAATTCTCTGTTAAAATTCTACCCTCTTTAAATCATTGTGCACTTCGACAAGCATAGTATTGTTCAGACTTCTGTTATCTGCGAAGACCACGAGAACTTTTACTTTGTCTTTTTGAATGCATACTACATTCTAAAACAATTGTCTTAGAATACCATTTCATAGGAATAGTTACTCTCCTCACTCCATTGTTTGTCATTACACATTACCACATGCGACAGCTTGAATAGGCATTTAGAAACAGAAATCCAGCTTAGCCGATGCCTGCTTGCTGTTTTCTGTGGTGCTTTCGATAAATCTGCTACAATGTTGCCAAGACGCGAGGTAAGTGGAAGTTTTGACGACCAGATAACTGTTTTACTTCACTTGCGCATTTAATATAAAGACAAGCTGCATTCTGATCAGTTACAGTTCGGTTCAAATTACGTTCTGTTTGGTCAAACGTTAGCAGACGAGTTTAATTTCGACAACAGTTTATGGGGATATAGTTTTGGTAATGCGCAGACTTTTATAGAGTGGAAGGTAAAGTTGGGCTAAATTTCATACAGAAACAAATACTGTGGGGAGGTTGCCAACATGTTTTCATTAGTTCACTTGCTTGCCTGTTTGTTTGGTACAAACTTTACAGTTGCATTTAAACTCGCTTCCCGATGGAGCTAGAGACCTGAAACTTTCAACATAGCTCAGAACTGGACGTATTGTTCTTGCTGCCGTCTTCTGTCCACAGATTGATTTCATGTAGCCCTCCACACTAATCCATCTTGTGCAAGCCTCTTCGTCTATATCCACCAGCATCTCTTCATCTGCAACGTACATCCTTCTGAATCTGCTTACTGTACACTTCTCTCGGTCTCCTTCTACGATTTTCACCCCGCCCCCCCCCCCACCCCCACTTCCCTCCAGTTCTAAATTGGCGATCTCTTGATGCCTCAGAACATGTCCTACCAACCGATGCCTTCTTCTAGTCAGGTTGTGCCACAAACTCCTTTGCTCCTCAGTTCTGTTCAACACTTCCTCATTACTTAAATGATCTACCCATCTAATCTTCAGCATTCTTCTGTAACACCACATTTCAAAAGCTTCACTTCTCTTCTTGTCTAAACTGTTTATCGCCCATGTTTCACTTCCATATATGGCTACACTCTATATACATTCACAAAAAGACTTCCTGAAACTCAAATCTATAGTCGATGTTGACAAATTTCTCTTCTTCAGAAACGCTTTACTTGCCCAAAAAAAAAAAAAAAAAAAAAAAAAAAAATAGCTTTGAGCACTATGGGACATCTGAGGTCATCAGTCCCCTAGTACTTAGAACTACTTAAACCTAACTAACCTAAGGACATCACACATATCCATGCCCGAGGCAGGATTCGAACCTACGACCGTAGAGGTCGCGCAGTTCCAGACTGTAGCGCCTAGAACCACTCGGCCACTCCGGCCGGCTAATCTGTACGGGGCTAGAAGAAATTGTATTACACTTTTTAGACCGCCTTAAAAAGTGTTATATTAATAAATATTTTCATTTAAATAAATATTCTTCGTTCGTTATCAATTTCTGATAGGTGTTATGAGTGGTTCAAAATGGCTCTGAGCGCTATGGGACTTAGCTTCTAAGGTCATCAGTCCCCTAGAACTTAGAACTACTTAAACCTAACTAACCTAAAGACATCACACACATCCATGCCCGAGGCAGGATTCGAACCTGCGACCGTAGCGGTCGCGCGGTTTCAGACTGTTGCGCCTAGAACCGCTCGGCCGGCATCGTGAGTGGAAACAGTGTTTTTATGTTTAGTTTTTATACGGCTTATGCAGGTCTTCCCTGTTCCCCGTCAATCTAAGCCACACACATTCGTAGATGTGCAGTTTATATCATCACAGACAGCTGGTTTCCGACTCGAAAAACTGACGCACTCATCTCACCTATTTTTCACTTGAAAATCTGTCAGTATTAGGACTGTTGATGTTTTTAAAACTATGGAATCTGATATGTCGTTATGTAAAGCAGTATCATCAACGTCTCTCGATTTGTCGAGAAAAGTATCGAAGTATCGATATATGGGCGATAACCACTCTGCTAACTGCATGAAAGTGGCACAATAAAAGGTGTCTCATGGGTCCATCGTTCCGCTTTCGTCACATATTCGATTTGTCCGGAACATTTCATGTCGACTTCCCTGTTTCTTCATTTCTGCAAACGGCAGCGACCTAGCAGTTGAACTGTCAAAATTACGTGATGAAGCTAAATGTTGCAGTTTCTGTTGACAGCCCCGAGGGCCGATTACGCCCAGAATTTACCATCAGACATCCCCGCCCACCGCAACGTTTAGTCTTGTCAATCAGATTTTTGTTCATCTTTTTCAGCAACTGTTTCTGAAGAATGTCGATGTGAGGAAATAGGCACTAGTTGCGTTAAAAATTGTTTCTTTTTTTAACGTGTGTGCTGTTTTTTGACGTCGGAAATCTTGTTATTCCGTGAAACCCCCCCCCCCCCTCCCTTCCTCCCGCAAATCCCTCAGGCTTCTTTTGTGCCACATATACTTTCTTCACACAGTCAAAGTGAAAGACTGAACGTGACGAAAGATCAAAAAGTACGAAGACTGCTCCACACAGTGAAAGTAAAATTACGTCCTACTATAATTTCAAAAGAACAACTGAAAATATTTCTCGAAAATTGTGAAAAAGCTACAATATAAAATAAAAATATAGGCATTCGATATTGCTTCGACGGTATCGACATGTCGTGCGAAAGAACAACGCCGGTGTTTATCGACGGCTTTTGTATTATTATTGATATTCTGATATGTTATCAACAGCCCTAATCAATATAGCAAGGTTAGCAGGGAATAAAACTGTGGAAGCCGAAACGGTTCTACCCTTTACGAGATTTTTAGAGCCAGTGCAACACAGTGGAAAAAAGCTCATTAGTGTCTGTTGCTAGACTGACGCTCAGCTTTTTACAAGCGGACTTGAAATAGCGAACTACACATTACTACGGCAGGTCGAATAACTTTTAATTGAATGGTGCACTACACTTCAAAATGACATCGATACATGAACCTATTTTTCAATTTAGTCTCCAAGTCCCTGTAAACAACGGACGGAACTTGTGCGAAGCGTGGAAGTCCGGCCCTTGGTCATGGAGCCCTCACCGCAGGAAATCCTCTTTCCCCTGAGACGTTCATTCATCTTGCCAATATGATGTAGATAGTTCCCTACCAGCGTCACTCACGTCTGTGCGGCGTTGGTGAAATTGTTGGAACCGTTTTACTATGGCTGGACGCGAACCTCTGTGTAGTTTGGACGTTTGGCCCACAAGAATCGTATTGTAGTGCGTAGCTCACCGTTGGTGTACGTTTCCAATTTCCGCATCACTTCCATCCGACGCTCTGTTGCTCCGGTTACCTGTCATCCATACTGTACAGAATACTGTGTCTACAGAAACCCAGAACATATATTTTCTTCTCACACTGCACCATCACGATGCACAATGGACTTAGCATGGGACGACGCCTGTAATTTACTTTCTGAACTCCATGCGTGCATATCAGAAAAATTTAAATAAATATTTTCTTCTCTTGTTCTAAAAGTAATTTATAGAATGAAATGATAATTAATTGAAACTCTTTGCTGCCGACAGGTGTTGTTGATATACATCCATGGGGACAGCCGAAAATGTCTGCCATGTAAGCAAGAGATCCCGGGTTCGAGACCCGGTCGGGGCACACACTTTCAGTTGTCCCCGTCGATGTATATTAACAATACGTGTAGGCAGCTAAAGGTTTCAATTAATTATCATTTCATTCTAGAGAAGCTGCGCGGTCATCATTGGTATATGTTCTTTCGGGAACAGATGCCGTCTTCATATATACGAGGGTCACTCCAAAAGAAATGCACACTATTTTTTTTAAAAAAAACATCTTTTATTCATGTTTGGAAGTTTTACAGTGTGTAGATACATTCTTTAGGAACAATATTTTCATTTCTCCATATAATTTCCATCCCTCTCAGCTGCCTTAAGCCATCTTGGAACCAGCGGCTATATACCCGCACGGTAAAATACTGGACCAATCCGTTGGGGCCACTGTTGGGCAGCGTGCACAAGCGAGTCATCATCTTCAAATCTTGTTCCACGAAGACAGTCTTTCAGTTTCTCAAAGAGATGAGAGTCACATGGAGCTAGGTCAGGACTGTAAGGCGAGTGTTTCAGTGTTGTCCATCCGAGTATTGTGATCGCTTCCATGGCTCTTTATTGACATGTGGCCGTACATTGTCGTGCAACAGCAAAACATCCTGCTTTTGCCGATGTGGTGGTACACGACTCAGTCGAGCTTGAAGTTTCTTCAGTGTCGACACATTTGCATCAGAATTTATGGTGGTTCCACTTGGCATGATGTCCACAAGCAAGAGTCTTTCGGAATCGAAAAACACAGTAACCATAACTTTTCCAGCAGAAAGTGTGGTTTTGATGTTTTTTTCTTGGGTGAATTTGCATGATGACACTCCACTGATTGCCTCTTCGTCTCTGGTGAAAAATGATTGAGCCATGTTTCATAACCTGTCACAATTCTTCCAAGAAATTAATCTCCACCATTCTCGTACCGTCCCAAAAGTTCGCTACATACCGTATTTCTTGTTTCTTTGTGAGCCACTGTCAACATCCTGGGAACACACCTGGCACAAACCTTTTTTAACGCCAACACTTTCAGTATCCTGCAAACACTTCCTTGCCCTATCCCAATGTAGCGTGACAATTCGTTCACTGTGATGCGTCTGTCAGCAGTCACCAATTCGTTAACTCTCTGCACATTGTTTGGAGTGTGTGCAGTAAGAGGCCTGCCGTTGCGAGGACAATCCTCAATATTGCCGTGCCCGCTTTCATCACGCAACCTGCTTGCCCACCTACTAACTGTACTGCGATCGGTAGTAGCATCTCCATACACCTTTTTCAACCTCTTGTGGATGTTCCCCACTGTCTCGTTTTCACAGCACAGGAATTGTATGACAGCACGTTGCTTCTGACGAACGTCAACTGTAGCAGCCGATTTGAAGATACGCTGTGACGGCGCTACCCACGGGATCAGGTTGAACTAAGTTTGAAAACAAGCGGGAAACATGTATCTACACACTGTAAAACTTTCACACATGCAGAATGAAAACTGTATTTTTACAAAAATAGTGTGCATTTCTTTTAGAGTGACCCTCGTAATGTACAGAGGTTCTGAAAAGAGCGCTGATGCACAGATAGGCAGTTATTAGTGCTTGTAATGAAGAATGTCGAGGAAATATCTTTTGTAAACTTGCCTAAGTGCAGCATTATCCCGGAGAGCCTAAATTCAGCGTTACCATTCTCTGGATATGTGACAATGGGAATCAAAATACAGCCATCATTCAGTCTCTATTTCACTTCCTATCACGTCATGGGGTTTTATTCTCGGCTTGGGAAAAGCTTTTCACCAAACACTGACGGTTTTTAGGTAGCTCGATATCTGAGCTCTCAGTAACAGCGTTAGTTGCGCGTTATTTAACTATGCACCGATTTATTCTCACCGAGCACTTATGTCATGAATACCGCTTGCTTGCGTACAGATTGAGAGGGCGGCATCGCGGCAGGGCTGCCTTCCCTGATTGGAGTACGATCCAATTACGGAGCAGGGTGGGGCTCGTGGGCGGCCTGGTCATAGTGAGGCCCCTGGTGCTCTGCCAACATCCTGTGTCCGGCTGCGCCGCCGTTCCTGCTGCCTCCGTGTTGTCCCACCGCGGCCGTTTGCTTTCCGTTCGGATTCACGAGGTGTCCATCTGGGTCACGTAGCTGCAGCATTGCGGCAACGGTTCACTGAAGTTACGAACGTACGTTAAATATTACTGAAGCGATGTTGGACGAAAGTAAGAATTTAATACAGTGCACTTTTAGAAGCCCAGACCCACTGCTGAATCCCACTTCCACACCATTTCTGAAGAAATATTTTATTTACTTTTATTTACATATTGCTTATTTAGCCTGACCAGATTAGGACCTTGTTGTTGTTGTGGTGTTCAGTCCGCAGACTGGTTTGGCGCAGCTCTCCATGCTACTCTATCCTGTGCAAGCCACTTCATCTCCGAGAACTGTTGCAACCTACATCCTTCTGAATCTGCTTCGTGTATTTATCTCTTGGACTCCTTCTATGATTTTTACCCTCCACGCTTTTTCCAATACTAAATTGGTGATCCCGTTGTCCTCACAACGTGTCCTACCAACCTATTCCGTCTTTTAGTCACGCTGCGACACAAATTCCTTTTCTCCCCAGTTCTATTTAGTATCTCCTCATTAGTTACGTGATCTACCCATTTAATCTTCAGCATTCTTCTGTAGCACCACGTTTCGAAAGCTTCTGTTCTCTTCCTGTCTATAATATTTATACTCCATGTTTCACTTCAACACATGGCTACTCTCCACACAAACGCTCTCTGAAAAGACTTCCTGACACTTAAATCTATTCTCGATGTTAACAAATTTCTCTTCTTCCCGGAAAGCTTTCCTTGTCGTACTCCGTCTACATTTTATATCCTCTCTACTTCGACCATTATCCGTTGTTTTGCTCCCCAAACAGCAAAACTGATGTACTACTTCAAGTGCCTCATTCCCTAATCTAATTCTCTCACCATCAGATTTTATTCGACGACATTCCATTATCCCTGTTCTGCTTTCGTTGATGTTCATCTTATAGCCTCCTTTCAAGACACTGTCCATTCCGTTCAACTGTTCTTCCAGATCCTTTGATGCGTCTGACAGAATTACAGTGTTCAGTGTTTTAGGTAAACCTCAAAGTTTTTATTTCTTCTCCGTGGATTTTAATTCCTACTCCAAATTTTCTTTTGTTTCCTTTACTGTTTCCTCAATATACGGATTGAATAACATCGGGGATAGGCTACAACCCTGTCTCACTCCCTTCTCAACCACTGCTTCCCTTTCATGCCCCTCTGCCCTTATAACTGCAGTCTGGTTTCTGTACAAACTGTAAATAGGCGCTGTATTAAATCTGAACCCCCCCATGAACCATGGACCTTGCCGTTGGTGGGGAGGCTTGCGTGCCTCAGCGATACAGATGGCCGTACCGTAGGTGCAACCACAACGGAGGGGTATCTGTTGAGAGGCCAGACAAACATGTGGTTCCTGAAGAGGGGCAGCAGCCTTTTCAGTAGTTGCAGGGGCAACAGTCTGGATGATTGACTGATCTGGCCTTGTAACATTAACCAAAACGGCCTTGCTGTGCTGGTACTGCGAACGGCTGAAAGCAAGGGGAAACTACAGCCGTAATTTTTCCCGAGGACATGCAGCTTTACTGTATGATTAAATGATGATGGCGTCCTCTTGGGTAAAATATTCCGGAGGTAAAATAGTCCCCCATTCGGATCTCCGGGCGGGGACTACTCAAGAGGACGTCGTTATCAGGAGAAAGAAAACTGGCATTCTACGGATCGGAGCGTGGAATGTCAGATCCCTTAATCGGGCAGGTCGGTTAGAAAATTTAAAAAGGGAAATGGATAGGTTAAAGTTAGATATAGTGGGAATTAGTGAAGTTCGGTGGCAGGAGGAACAAGACTTTTGGTCAGGTGATTACAGGGTTATAAATACAAAATCAAATAGGGGTAATGCAGGAGTAGGTTTAATAATGAATAAAAAAATAGGAGTGCGGGTTAGCTACTACAAACAGCATAGTGAACGCATTATTGTGGCCAAGATAGACACAAAGCCCATGCGTACTACAGTAGTACAAGTTTATATGCCAACTAGCTCTGCAGATGATGAAGAAATTGATGAAATATATGACGAGAT
Source organism: Schistocerca piceifrons (assembly GCF_021461385.2). Classification (NCBI taxonomy): domain Eukaryota; kingdom Metazoa; phylum Arthropoda; class Insecta; order Orthoptera; family Acrididae; genus Schistocerca; species Schistocerca piceifrons. Next base: position 742,376,360 of record NC_060141.1, on the reverse strand, counting down.
AAAAGAAATTATTCAGGTAGTGAAGGGAGACGAAAATTTAATAGTCATGGGTGACTGGAATTCGTCAGTAGGAAAAGGGAGAGAAGGAAACATAGTAGGTGAATATGGATTGGGGGGAAGAAATGAAAGAGGAAGCCGCCTTGTAGAATTTTGCACAGAGCATAACTTAATCATAGCTAACACTTGGTTCAAGAATCATAAAAGAAGGTTGTATACCTGGAAGAATCCTGGAGATACTAATAGGTATCAGATAGATTATATAATGGTAAGACAGAGATTTAGGAACCAGGTTTTAAATTGTAAGACATTTCCAGGGGCAGATGTGGATTCTGACCACAATCTATTGGTTATGAACTGCAGATTGAAACTGAAGAAACTGCAAAAAGGTGGGAATTTAAGGAGATGGGACCTGGATAAACTGAAAGAACCAGAGGTTGTACAGAGTTTCAGGGAGAGCATAAGGGAACAATTGACAGGAATGGGGGAAAGAAATACAGTAGAAGAAGAATGGGTAGCTCTGAGGGATGAAGTAGTGAAGGCAGCAGAGGATCAAGTAGGTAAAAAGACGAGGGCTAATAGAAATCCTTGGGTAACAGAAGAAATATTGAATTTAATTGATGAAAGGAGAAAATATAAAAATGCAGTAAATGAAGCGGGCAAAATGGAATACAAACGTCTCAAAAATGAGATCGACAGAAAGTGCAAAATTGCTAAGCAGGGATGGCTAGAGGACAAATGTAAGGATGTAGAGGCTTGTCTCACTAGGGGTAAGATAGATACTGCCTACAGGAAAATTAAAGAGACCTTTGGAGAGAAGAGAACCACTTGTATGAATATCAAGAGCTCAGATGGCAACCCAGTTCTAAGCAAAGAAGGGAAGGCAGAAAGGTGGAAGGAGTATATAGAGGGTTTATACAAGGGCGATGTACTTGAGGACAATATTATGGAAACGGAAGAGCATGTAGATGAAGATGAAATGGGAGATAAGATACTGCGTGAAGAGTTTGACAGAACACTGAAAGACCTCAGTGAAATCAAGGCCCCGGGAGTAGACAACATTCCATTAGAACTACTGACGGCCTTAGGAGAGCCAGTCCGGACAAAACTCTACCATCTGGTGAGCAAGATGTATGAGACAGGCGAAATACCCACAGACTTCAAGAAGAATATAATAATTCCAATACCAAAGAAAGCAGGTGTTGACAGATCTGAAAATTACCGAACTATCAGTTTAATAAGTCACAGCTGCAAAATACTAACGCGAATTCTTTATAGACGAATGGAAAAACTGGTAGAAGCGGACCTTGGGGAAGATCAGTTTGGATTCCGTAGAAATGTTGGAACACGTGAGGCAATACTAACCTTACGACTAATCTTAGAAGAAAGATTAAGAAAAGGCAAACCTACGTTTCTAGCATTTGTAGACTTAGAGAAAGCTTTTGACAACGTTAACTGGAATACTCTCTTTCAAATTCTGAAGGTGGCAGGGGTAAAATACAGGGAGCGAAAGGCTATTTACAATTTGTACAGAAACCAGATGGCAGTTATAAGAGTCGAGGGACATGAAAGGGAAGCAGTGGTTGGGAAAGGAGTGAGACAGGGTTGTAGCCTCTCCCCGATGTTATTCAATCTGTATATTGAGCAAGCAGTAAAGGAAACAAAAGAAAAATTCGGAGTAGGTATTAAAATTCATGGAGAAGAAGTAAAAACTTTGAGGTTCGCCGATGACATTGTAATTCTGTCAGAGACAGCAAAGGACTTGGAAGAGCAGTTGAACGGAATGGACAGTGTCTTGAAAGGAGGATATAAGATGAACATCAACAAAAGCAAAACGAGGATAATGGAATGTAGTCAAATTAAATCGGGTGATGCTGAGGGGATTAGATTAGGAAATGAGACACTTAAAGTAGTAGGAGTTTTGCTATTTAGGGAGTAAAATAACTGATGATGGTCGAAGCAGAGAGGATATAAAATGTAGACTGGCAATGGCAAGGAAATCATTTCTGAAGAAGAGAAATTTGTTAACATCGAGTATAGATTTAAGTGTCAGGAAGTCGTTTCTGAAAGTATTTGTATGGAGTGTAGCCATGTATGGAAGTGAAACATGGACGATAACCAGTTTGGACAAGAAGAGAATAGAAGCTTTCGAAATGTGGTGCTACAGAAGAATGCTGAAGATAAGGTGGGTAGATCACGTAACTAATGAGGAGGTATTGAATAGGATTGGGGAGAAGAGAAGTTTGTGGCACAACTTGACTAGAAGAAGGGATCGGTTGGTAGGACATGTTTTGAGGCATCAAGGGATCACAAATTTAGCATTGGAGGGCAGCGTGGAGGGTAAAAATCGTAGAGGGAGACCAAGAGATGAATACACTAAGCAGATTCAGAAGGATGTAGGTTGCAATAGGTACTGGGAGATGAAGAAGCTTGCACAGGATAGAGTAGCATGGAGAGCTGCATCAAACCAGTCTCAGGACTGAAGACCACAACAAAAACAACATTAAATCTGACCGGGATATTGCATGATAATGACAATAATTATAACTTGTTACTATTGTTAATATAATAATTGGCAATAACAAGATTGATAAAATAATAGAGGGCATTAAGTGTGCAGTCCTAAATCATCGTCTGGACACCGACCAGCGCAGAGCCACGAAACGGCATTAAGAATTCGCTGACCCGCACGCAAATAGAAAGAGCGAGCACCGCCGAACCTCCAAGAAGACAAAGTTCAGCTCCCCCCGCCCCACCTCCCGTGTTAACCCTGAATCAGCCAGCCACCCATCGCTGGTCAGGCCCAGTTCGGTCGCAGACTTCGAGAGCATCAGCACACCGTAATAAGATGACGATACTTAGCCTGCGTTCTGCTAATAGTTATAGTGGGTAAAGGAATTGCACGTAACAGGGACAGGAAGCAAATCAAGCAGATCAAACCACTTCATAACGAGGAGTTAAGTTATGTTTCTTTCTTTTTTAGAAAAAAAGAGTTCAATTAATCTGTAAGTGCATGTACAGGTCATTTTGGATTCATGCCACCGCTCATCGCAACTTCTTCCTTGTTTGTGTCGGTGCTGACTCCCGACGGTACCCGAGACAGCATTAAGAATGATACTGATTGTTCTGACATTGTCCATCTTAAGGACCGGTGGTAGCAGTCCTGAAGATAATCGTTACCCTCTGAGGTGAGCGATATGCACGTACAGGGCTATTACAAATGATTGAAGCGATTTCATAAATTCACTGTAGCTCCATTCATTCACATATGGTCATGACAGACTACAGATACGTAGAAAAACTCATAAAGTTTTGTTCGGCTGAAGCCACACTTCAGGTTTCTGCCGCCAGAGCGCTCGAGAGCGCAGTGAGACAAAATGGCGACAGGAGCCGAGAAAGCGTATGTCGTGCTTGAAATGCACTCACATCAGTCAGTCATAACAGTGCAATGACACTTCAGGACGAAGTTCAACAAAGATCTACCAACTGATAACTCCATTCGGCTATGGTATGCGCAGTGTAAAGCTTCTGGATGCCTCTGTAAGGGGAAATCAACGGGTCGGCCTGCAGTGAGCGAAGAAACGGTTGAACGCGTGCGGGCAAGTTTCACGCGTAGCCCGCGGAAGTCGACGAATAAAGCAAGCAGGGAGCTAAACGTACCACAGCTGACGGTTTGGAAAATCTTACGGAAAAGGCTAAAGCAGAAGCCTTACCGTTTACAATTGCTACAAGCCCTGACACCCGATGACAAAGGCAAACGCTTTGAATTTTCGGTGCAGTTGCAACAGCTCATGGAAGAGGATGCGTTCAGTGCGAAACTTGTTTCCAGTGATGAAGCAACATTTTTTCTTAATGGTGAAGTGAACAGACACAATGTGCGAATGTGGGCGGTAGAGAATCCTCACGCATTCGTGCAGCAAATTCGCAATCCACCAAAAGTTAACGAGTTTTGTGCAATCTCACGGTTTAAAGTTTACGGCCCCTTTTTCTTCTGCGAAAAAACGTTACAGGACACGTGTATCTGGACATGCTGGAAAATTGGCTCATGCCACAACTGGAGACCGACAGCGCCGACTTCATCTTTCAACACGATGGTGCTCCACCGCACTTCCATCATGATGTTCGGCATTTCTTAAACAGGAGATTGGAAAACCGATGGATCGGTCGTGGTGGAGATCATGATCAGCAATTCATGTCATGGCCTCCACGCTCTCCCGACTTAACCCCATGCGATTTCTTTCTGTGGGGTTATGTAAAAGATTCACTGTTTAAACCTCCTCTACCAAGAAACGTGCCAGAACTGCGAGCTCGCATCAACAATACTTTCGGACTCATTGATGGGGACATGCTGCGCCGAGTGTGGGAGGAACTTGATTATGGGCTTGATGTCTGCCGAATCACTAAAGGGGCACATATCGAACATTTGTGAATGCCTAAAAAAACTTTTTGAGTTTTTGTATGTGTGTGCAAAGCATTGTGAAAATATCTCAAATAATAAAGTTATTGTAGAGCTGTGAAATCGCTTCAATCATTTGTAATAACCCTGTATATAGAGGGTGTAAAGGGGCAGTGCATCAGCGGAATTGTCGCTTGTACTCAGGTGATTGATGTGAAAACGTTTCCAACGTGATTGTGGCCCCACGACGCAAACTAAGAGACTTTAAACGCGGAATGGTAGTTGGTGCTAGACGCATAGTACATTCCCGATTGTTATGAAACTCAGTATTCTGAGGTGTACAGTGTCAAGAGTGACCCGAGTATACCAAATTTCAGGCACAACCTTTGACCACGAACAACGCAGTTGCCGACGGCCTTCAATTAACGACCGAAACAAGCGGCGTATGCAAAGATTTGTCAGTGCTAAAAGACGAGCAACATCGTGTGAAATAACCGCAGAAATCAAAGTGGAACGTACGACATGGGAGTGTTATGGGACCATTCCTTTTCACAAAATACATAAATGACCTAGTTGATAGTGTAGGAAATACCATGCAGCTTTTCGCGGATGATGCTGTAGTATACAGAGAAGTTGCAGCATTAGAAAATTGCAGCGAAATGCAGGAAGATCTACAGCGGATAGGCACTTGGTGCAAGGAGTGGCAACTGATCCTTAACATAGACTAATGTAATGTATTGCGAATACATAGAAAGAAGGGTCCTTTATTGTATGATTATATGATAGCGGAACAAACACTGGTAGCAGTTACTTCTGTAAAATATCTAGGACTATGCGTACGGGACGACTTGAAGTGGAATGATCATATAAAATTAATTGTTGGTAAGGCGAGTGCCAGGTTGAGATTCATTGGGAGAGTCCTTAGAAAATGTAGTCCATCAACAAAGGAGGTGGCTTACTCGTTCGACCTATACTTGAGTATTGCTCATCAGTGTGGGATCCGTACCAGGTCGGGTTGACAGAGGAGATGGAGAAGATCCAAAGAAGAGTGGTGCGTTTCGTCACAGGGTTATTTGGTAAGCGTGATAGCGTTACGCAGATGTTTAGCAAACTCAAGTGGGAGACTCTGCAAGAGAGGCGCTCTGCATCGCGGTGTAGCTTGCTGTCCAGGTTTCGAGAGCGTGCGTTTCTGGATGAGGTATCGAATATATTGCTTCCCCCTACTTATACCTCCCGAGGAGATCACGAATGTAAAATTAGAGAGATTCGAGCGCGCACGTAGGCTTTCCGGCAGTCGTTCTTCCCGCGAACCATACACGACTGGAACAGGAAAGGGAGCTAATGACAGTGGCACGTGAAGTGCCCTCCGCCACACACCGTTGGGTGGCTTGCGGAGTATAAATGCAGATGTAGATGTAGAATCGTGCTACAGTGATTTGAGGATCATGATAATGATATCTTCTTGATGTATTGGCCAACAAATCTACGTGATCTGAACCCCTTGGAAAATGTCTGCGACATTGTTGTGCGTCTAGTTGACTACTACAAGCCACCGGCCCGTTATGTGTAGACATCTACTGCCACATACCTCTGGAAACCTACCAAGGACTTGTCGCATGAATGTACATGTACGCAGATTCGCTGCTTTATTGCTTATCAAAGGTAAATCGACACGTTATGAAACGGGTGATCGTAAAAGTTCTACTCATCAGTGTACAGGGGATAGGCAAAAGAATGTGAACAACCATTCTTAATTGGGAATTGTTTATTAATAAGGAGTTGGACCCACTTCCTCCCGTAATACAGTTGCGATTCTTCTTGGGATACTGGCATGTAATGATTGTATAGTCTCCACTGGAATGTTGTGCCACTCTTGATCAGAACCTCTTCTAGCTCCTGCAGTGAGTGACGAGGGAGACGGAAATCCGCTCCGGAGTCTCCGCTCCAATACCGCTCACAAGGGCTCGACAATGTACAAGACCGGGATTGTGCTGGCCAGGAAAGACGTTACAGTTCAGTTGCACTCTCCTCATACCACGATTGTAATGTCCTGGCTGTGTGAATGGGAGAATTATCGTCCTGAAGTATGGCATCATTGTTGGGGAACAACATTTGAATCAGGGGTGCACCTGATCACTTAAAATGTTCACATAATCGTTGGCTGTAACACGGCCTTTGAGAGTAATGTTATGACAACAGAATATTGTGATATGGCTGCCCACACCGTCACACTTTCACCTCCGTTGGAATCAAGCAGTCAGGATTGTAGGCCTCTTTTGGGGTTCTCCAGACGTAAACCCGGCCCGATGTTGCAAATAGCGAATATGTTGACTCGTCGGACCATATGACGTATTTCCACTAATCAGCCGTCCAGGATTACTGTTCCTGAGACCATGTTTTTCGCTTCTTTCTGTTGCTTGTCGTCACTAATGGTTTCGGTATAGCAGCTCGTCTATGAATATTCGCATTATGGAGTTCTCAGGGGATAGTGTCGATAGATACGGAGTCTCGAAGATGGCTGTTGAGCTCTGCAGGCATTTTAGCCGCCACGGTTCTGTGTTGTTTTGACACAATTCGTGTTAGTTAAAAAACGTTTCAAATTGCTCTGAGCACTATGGGACTTATCTTCTGAAGTCATCAGTGCCCTAGAACTTAGAACTACTTAAACCTAAGGACATCACACACATCCATGCCCGAGGCAGGATTCGAACCAGCGACCGTAGCGATCGCGCGGCTCCAGACTGTAGCGCCTAGAACCGCTCGGCCACTCCGGCCGGCCGTGTTAGTCACGACGATCTCTGTCACTTCGTTTTGACTTGCGCCCACTATTAAATTTATACGATGTTGTCTTTCCATGTTTCGTGTAGGCTGTCATGACTGTTGAAACAGTTGCTCTTGAAACTTTCAGTAACGTGTATGTCTTCGTTACCGATGCTCCAGCTAATGATCCCCCCCCACAACCTGTCCTCTCTGGCACTCTCTTAGGTCTCTCCCTGCACGTCGACCTCGGCATCTGAGTGCAAATACGAACTGTGCACTACTCGTAAACAACCTGCACTGATGCCTAGTCCGTACTGAACACGCACAGTCCAGAGCGTCACGTGTCTTACCTGCATTGTTGTCCTTCAAACACAACCATCCCATTACTTCAAATGGTTCAAATGGCTCTGAGCACTATGGGACTTAACATCTGTCATGAGTTCCCTAGAACTTAGAATCACTTAAACCTAACTAATCTAAGGACATAACACACATCCATGCCCGAGGCAGTATTTAAAACTGTGACCGTAGCAGTCTCGCGGTTCCGGACTGAAGCGCCTAGAACCGCTCGGCCAGCGCAGCCAATGTTCACACTATTTTGCCCATCTCATGTGTATTCCGGGTGTTTAAAAGTATTTGCGACAAATGCCCAGAGACGACACATCACGCATGGAGATTATCTTTTGTTAGAGAGAAAATGTTCGCTGACGTTTGCGAGCAACACTAGGAGACCAGATTTCAGCGAACTAGCGAGAGTCTGCTAATCAGGCGCCCAGCATACTGCCCTTCTCAGTAAACTGATAGAGTGCTTTTCAAGAATTTTAGAAGCGAATCGGGAACTTCAGTTTTGGTCGGCCTACCACCTCCGACACAGAGCTGACGACTGGAAGATAGGCAACACATACTGCATATATTTGCCACGGAGTGCCTATGCTCTGATATTTCTTAGTGGCATAACCAGTCTTAAACGCAGCATCACGTCGCCGGGAGCGTTTTCTTTCCAACAAAGGTTGTTCCGTGACGTGGTCTGTCACCCCCTAGATGTTTGTAGATGTTTGTTGCAAAGACTTGCAAACAACCTGTATATTTTTTTCATTGAGCACCTAAAGGGAACTACCAGAACAGCAAGTGCCTAGTTTCTTCCCAATGTTATTACAGTCCTTTTGTTTTTATCGCCAATACTGTGTTACGGCTGGAGTTTAGTGCGCGAGCTGCCTCCGAATCCATCTGGACGCCAAGGTTCCGCCCCTTGGCTAGCCAGCGCCCGTTACTGATTGATGAGCCAGCGCGCCTCATAGCGAGCGCAGGGAGGGATTCACGGCCGTCAGCAGCCCCCGTGCGGGGGCGGTGCGCGGGGGCGGGCGACGGACAGCCGCCAGCCGCCAGGGGGTGGAATTATTGAGGGCGGCATTTGCGCGCCACCGGCCGCCGGCCGCCACTCGAGTATGAATCGATTCCGCCTCCCCCTCTCCGGGCAATCTATTGATCTCGCGCGTTCGTGTCAGCTGGGCAGCCCTTCTCTATTTAATGGCGCGCTGGAACCGTCCTCCCGAGACAGATATGTCTTCGCTGCATTTCTCTACACCCAATTTCTGTTTTCCACTGAAGACTCTATGAAACGCAGTCACAAAGTTTTAATTCTCACGTCCAGAGAGTCAATATGTCAACATGCAGGTTGCTGACGGTGAATATTCAGCCTTCAGTACCACACCTTTTTCCCAACGAGAGACGACCTGTCGGAGGATTTTATTGCAGATGCTTGCATTCTAGCTGTTCTTGGCATGTTCCACCTAGCAAGCCACGTCGTCGGAATTCTAAAAATGTCTGTCACGCAATGTTTTCTTCATTCTAAGAAAGAGCTTCTGTAAAGTTTGGAAGGTAGGGACGAGGTACTGGCAGAAGCTGTGAGGACAGGGCGTGAGTCGGCTTGGGTAGCTCAGTTGGTAGAGCACTTGCCCGTGAAAGGCAAACGTCCCGAGTGCGAGTCTCCGTCCGGCACACGGTTTTAATCTGCCAGGAAGTTTCATATCAGCGCACACTCCGATGTAGAGTGAAAATCTCATTCTGGAAAGAGAAATAAGTTCCTGTGGGACAACGCAAAATCTGGTAGTCCGAAGAAGCACCAACTGTCCTATACAAAATGGGCTGTGGCGTTTCGGTGGAGCAAAAACCGCTTCCACCCCTCGCTGCGACGATCCTTTTGGATCGCCTGTACAACCACTCTGTAGAATGCCCGTGCGACAGCCTGCTCCAGCAACAAAGGATATCACTTTGCCCGGCGATGGTTCGGTTTTCATATTTCTAAGAAGTTGTCAATCCACATGCCTCCGTCCCTATCTTCGCTCACTTGTCTGCAGATGATGGATCCACCACCGGTCCCTGGTGATTTGGTGGCTGAAGAGTCACTCGTCACTCAAACTTGTTTGACTACATTGTGAGAGTTTCTGTCACCTGTCTGCTACATCATATAATGGTGCACTGTCGCCGTGCACTTCAGCCAGGTCGGCAACTTGCAGCGTTGTTCTCTTTCAAATGCAAGAAACGAAGTAGTACGCCACGTTGCACTTCGCCAATGGCCTGAGCCGTTTCGTTCTCACTCCTCTAGCGGCGTGCTACGGAGCTGTGGGGCAGGGTTTCATTGTGTGCGAGGACTGAAGATATGTGCAGTCTTTGACGTACTGATTACCGACTGGCGACTGCGGATTCAGAGTCCGAGTCGTCCACTGAAAGAGCCAATAAAAGTGGCCGCCCCTCGCAATTTTGTACAGCTATCTCCACGGACTGGCGGCAACACTGTAGGATGCCAAGGCAACAGGAACAGGTGTTGTCTTCCACTGCAGGTACTGTGTTTATACACCGGTCTACAGTGGTCTAGTGGTATGCGGGGGTGCAACGTAAATACCAAGTCGAGGGTACGACTCCCTTCATTTTTTTCAGTTTCAATAGGTTCCCGACAACTGACAAATGTGAATGACTTTAATCATTTAACCTCCATGTTTTCATTCTACGGACAGCTTTAAAAACATCGAGTGGAGTGGTATTGATTGCATGCTGTACTTGATAGCAAAATTAAAGCAACAGTCAAGTCACGCCTGCAATTCTGCATGAAAGTCATCAATTCGCTCATCCAAAATTTCTGTCCAGTCTCATCGTTCGTGACGACATATGGTGGATATACAGGGTGGTCCATCTGATGTTTTGGATGAGATTATCTCAAAAACTATTCATCGGGTAAAAATAGTGGGTAAGACAAGTTCCTGAGGTCAAAGGGGGACATCAAATGATACTACACGTGACCTCCAGCCCCCGCCCCCTTGGGCGGGGCGGAGGGCAACTTTTAAATCTGAAATGGAAACAGCAATTTTTTATTGCATATGTGGATTCTCCATAAAAAAGTAATCAAGTTTTGTCAGAAACACTTTTAAACCATTGACAGATGGCGCTGAAATCGAGAAAAAAGTAAAATTAGGGAAATACTCTGATTTATTTAGAATTATCCGAGAAAGACGCATCAAATCGATGACAAATGTGTACCAATTCCTTCGTTACGCCAAATTAAGCTATTTTTGTACAAAATTTACTGTACCCTAATTTTAGAGTTACCCAGGAACAACGACATGGACGTAGCAGAATGATGTTCCCATGGGGTGCTTCATTAGTATGAGTCCCCTTGCCTCTTACAATTTGGGGTGCTTAATTCATGAAATTAGCCACGAAGAAATTGTTCAAAATTATCCCCATTTGCCTCAATGCATAAAGTCAATCGTCTGCGAAAGTTGTCCACAGTTTTCAGCAGCACATCCCGTGGTATGGCTGCACATGCTCTTCGAATGCGTTGCTCCATATCGTTTCGGGTTGTGGGCTGTCTTTCATAAACAATACTTTTTGAATAACCCCACAAGAAAAAATCAGGAGATGTTAGGTCTGGTGAACGTGGAGGCCACTGAATTGGTCCACCGCGTCCTATCCACCAACCAGGGTACTGTAAACTCAAAACGTTCCGCACATTTTTAGCATAATGGGGAGCTGTTCCATCCTGTTTGAACCACATTCGTTGCCTAGTTTCTAAATCAACATCTTCCATTAGCTCCAACAAATTATGGCGGAGAAGTTGTAAATAAGATTTCCCAGTAACATTTCGGTCAAAAAAATACGGTCCTATCAAGTAATAGTTTCAAATTCCACACCAGACCATTAACGACCATTTGTGTTGATTGTCAACGGGTCTGTGCCAGTGTGGATTGACAGCGGACCTATAATGACAATCATGACGATTTAATTCGCATTCTTTTTTAATGTGGCATCATCGGAGAACATAACGTATCTAAAAAAAAATCATTGTCACCTCTTATCATTTCCAGGGCCCATTGGCAGAAATGCACGCGTATTTGCATATCTTTCGGCGTTAATGCCTGTGTCAGTGTGATATGATACACATGATATTTATGTGCCTTCAAAATCCTCAAAATAGTTGATTTCGGTATTCCAGTTTGTCCCTGATTCGCACGACTACTCATTTCGGGATCCAGTTGAACACAGGCGAGAACGGTAAGGGTACGAGCGACATTGTCATTGTATTCGCGATGACAAGGTGGATGTTGCAAGTATCCATTTCGAGCTCGTTGAGTGCAATTTCGAATAACGTTTTCACTTGGATGTCATCTGTTTGGGAATTGATCCGCATACTATTGCGCAGCTGCAGCGCAATTGTTATGGCACTCACCTAAAATTAACATTATTTCAACAATTTCTGTAGCAGGATAGTGAGCCATGTTTTGTTAAAGAATAATTTACTTTGATCAGTTGATGTTTACGATTCACAATCTGAAAGTGAAGTGACGTCTGATCGCATTGCACCGACCTTTATACTGAGCCATAGTTCGCAGGTTGGCCACGGTAGCGCCACAGTCGGGTGAGTAATGCAATTGTGAAGACTTCCCTAACGAGATCTTAATGCCATTCCGCCTCCCTCCATCAAAAACTGTGGCGGGTAGGACATATTTTGTAAAAAAAAAAAAAAATAGCTTAATTTGGCGTAATGAAAGAACTGGTGCACATTTTGTATCGATTTGATGCGTCCTTCTCGAATCATTCTAAATAAATAGGAGTTCTTCCCCAGTTTTAATTTTTCTCGATTTCAGCGCCATCTGTTAATGGTTTAAAAAATGCTTCAGACAAAACTTGATTACTATTTTGTGAGGAATCCGAATCTGCAATAAAAATGGGGGTTTCCATCTAAGATTTAAAAGTTGTCTCCCACTCCACCCAAAGGGGCGGGGGTTGGGGCTCACGTGTAGTATCATTTGATGTCCCCCTTTGAGCTTACGAACTTTTCTTACCCGCTATTTTTACTCGATGTATAGTTTTCGAGATAATCTCATCCGAAACTTCAGATGGACCACCCTGAATGTTGACTTCACAAAAAATAGCTAATGGCCGAGCCTTAAAGCATCTTCTCGAACAAAGTACAGTATGTGTCCACATAAATCAATATTTTGCACTTGCTGGTACCAAGAGGGTTTTGTGTAGTACGAACTGCTCCGCAAGAAATTTCCATCGCAAATGGTATGTGTTACTAACAACAGGAGCGGCCTGCGGACGCTGTGCAAGAAACGCGACCAAGAACACCGCATCAAGTGTTGCTGCCGTACGGCAACGCTCACCTGCACACTGCCGGTTTCACAAAAGAAGCTGTCAAACTGATTGGTTGGGAGGTCTTCGAGCACCACACCTCTTGTCCTACCACACCTATTTGTGCTACCAAATATTTACCTTTTGTGCTCCTTCTCAAACGACCACAAAGAAAATTACTTTCCCAATGAAAATCTCATTCATACTTTGCCTGACAATGTCTTAGTTCCAAACCAGCATGTTTCTATAAGAATGGAATCGAAAAACTGCTCAAGCGCTGTCAGACTTTTGTCAGTTAACACTGATTGATTTCCCCTTCATTTTTCTTTTTTATGTTCAATAAACTAAAGAAAATCGCTTTAAAAACATGTACTGTCACAAATGGAGTACAACGTTTCATGAGAATGTATATTTAAATGCAACAAAAATATATGTAACGTGACCCTGCTCAAAACTTAACCCATTACTAAGTTATAGTTTTGATCACGATATGGTCTGTGTCTACATGAAATCCTTTATCATTCAAAAGACCCATTTCAGGACTACTTGCAGTGAGAGTAGCCCTTTAGAAACGAAATTAACAAACTATCTAGTGCAACACTAAATTAATCAAATACTGTATTGACATAAAAACTAAACATAACGTCGCAGAAGCAGGAAGGTGACGGTATTAACTAGCGGCTTCACAAGTTTTTCGCCTTCAGATCTCTGGGATGATGAATCAAGGTTCTGAGAAGACTTATAAAGTCGAAGACTTTTTAAGATTTCATTGATTTTCGATCAGGCACCTCTGCCAGGAACTGGTATAAAACAGCCTATATGTTTAGGTCTCAAGCGAGATTTTGCCCTGGAGCTAAGCCAGCTTCCTCTTCACAAAAGGACAATGCCAACACATAACTAAAACACCAGAGTAATCGTAAATTCTGCATTTGGACTTACTCAGTCAGAGGGATAGAAAAACAATTAAAATCGCTCAAAAGAGGAAAGGCCGCGGTACCTGATGGGATACCAGTTCGATTTTACACAGAGTACGCGAAGGAACTTGCCTCCCTTCTTGCAGCGGTGTGCCGTAGAAGAGCGTAGCGTTCCAAAAGATTGTAAATGGGCACAGGTCATCCCCGTTTCCAAGAAGGGACGTCGATCAGACGTGTAGAACTGTAGACCTATATCTCTAACATCGATCAGTAGTAGAATTTTGTAACACGTATTATGTTCGAGTATAATTTTTCTGGAGACTAGAAATTTATTCTGTAGCAATCAGCATGGGTTTCGAAAAAGACGATCGTGTGAAATCCAGTGAGCGCTATTCGTCCACGAGACTCAGAGGGCCATAGACACGGGTTCACAGGTAGATGCCGTGTTTCTTGACTTCCACAAGGCGTTTGATACAGTTCCCCACAGTCGTTTAATGAACAAAGTAAGAGCATATGGACTATAAGATCAATTGTGTGATTGGATTGAAGAGTTCCAAGAGAACAGAACGCAGCATGTCATTCTCGATAGAAAGAAGTTTTCCGAAGTGATTTCAGGTGTGCCGCAGGGGAGTGTCGTAGTACCGTTGCTATTCACAATATACATAAATGACCTTGTGGATAACATCGGAAGTTCACTGAGGCTTTTTGCGAATGATGGTGTAGTATATCGAGAGGTTGTAACAATGGAAAGCTGTACTGAGATGCAGGAGGATCTTCAGCGAATTGACGCATGGTGCAGGGAACGGCAATTGAATCTCAATGTAGACAAGTGTAATGTGCTGCGAATACATAGAAAGAAAGACCCTCTATCATTTAGCTACGATATAGCAGGTCGGCAACTGGAAGCAGTTAATTCCATAAATTATCTGGGAGTAGGCATTAGGAATGATCTAAAATGGAATGGCCATATAAAATTAATCGTCGGTAAAGCAGAGGCCAGGATGAGATTCATTGGAAGAGTCCTAAGGAAATGCAGTCCGAAAACAAAAGATGTAGGTTATAGTACACTTGTTCGCCCATTGCTTGAATACTGCTCATCGTTGTGGGATCCATACCGGATAGGGTTCATAGAAGAGATAGAGAAGATCCAACGGAGACAGGGCGCCTCGTTAGAGAATCATTTAGTAATCGCGAAAGCGTTACGGAGATGATAGATAGACTCCAGTGGAAGACTCTGCAGGAGAGACGCTCAATAGCTCGGTACGGGTTTTTGTTGAAGTTTTGAGAAAATACCATCACTGAGGACTGAAGCAGTATATTGTTCCCTCCTACGTATATCTCGCGAAGAGACCTTGAGGATAAAATCAGAGAGATTAGAGCCCACACAGAGGCAATACGAGACTGGAATAGAAGGGAGAACCGACAGAGGTACTCAAGGTACCCTCCGTCAGGTAGCTTGCGGAGTATATATGTAGATGTAGATGTAGACATTACCCTTTAATTGAAAAACCACTCAGAATCAATAATGGAAATGACAAGAAAATATCAAGTGAATTTAACAGGATAATTTTGTGCTACTGTAACAGATTTGCCAGACATAGTATGTAATGATGCTAACTTTCATTTATACTAGTGGCAAAAAGAACATATTTCACCAGCTGACGTATTTCTTGAGTGGGCTTGCACATGACGACTGCTTGAAAGACACGGCATAGGCAGCCACAAAGTTGACCGAGGGCCAAAATAAAAAAAAGTATAAAACAATACATTTTATTCCCACTTCTGTAATGCTGCTGACGTTTTGTCCATAAAAAACGAAAAACATCTCATGGTTGAGCAGTTCCCTTGCGGCAGAGAGAAACCAAAACAGCAAACTTAAATACGAAAAAATTTGTCCACTTTCTCCCATCCCCTACACCCACGTGTTAAATCTTCCCAGTCTACAGCTTGTAACCTCCCCACCGTAATTTTTAAAGAAATGACATGACTCAATAGAAATGGGAGCCAAGTGTAACCTCCCCACAAAAATTTTAAAAGAAAATGACGATATTAATTAGAAATGCTGATGGACATGGCTCTATGCGTAACCTGCCCACAATGAAATGTACTGACAATGGCAACAAAAAATGTGAAATACGCAATCTGACTCGAATGTAAATTCTTCACAAAATTTAAAGTCCGTTCAGTGACAAGAAAATACAATTAAACCGAAATATCGGTCTTTGGCCCTGTGTAAAACAATCAGAATTAAAGTCTTACCTCAGAATAAATCGATGTCACATATCTGCTCTTGTTGTTGCGCACCGCTTGGAGGAACTGCATTGCAAATAATAATATTTCCTTTTTTTTTTGTGATTCTAGTGAAATTTTTCTTCAAAAGAAGTGGAATGAAATGGGAAGTGCAACGAAATCTTTAGTTCAATAAAAAAAATTAAATTTTCGAGAAAATGCTTTTGAAATAAAAATTATTATTGGGAGACTTGTTGGAGAATAATTACAATAAATAAATTTTTACATTATCTAATGATTATATTAATTAATAGTATACCTTATTCCTCATCTTGACCAGTGTTGCCGACCGCCTACATCACACAACCGCACTGGGCTGCTACTACTGACCGACCGCTCTGCATGACGACTAAACCGAGCTACAGACTCGCAACGACTAAACTGACAGACTCGCAACGACTGACTGACTGACTCGCAACGACTACTACTGAACTGAGAACCGCTCGCAACACTCGCGCGGTCAAGCGCATACTCTCTGGTCACAGATGCTACAATGCCTCGCCATCGCTGCTGCGTTACATACGTGTTTCATAACCCTCCACTGGGGGGGCAAAAATTTGGCAGCGATGGTGAGTCATTTGGACTTGCCAATCGCGGCAAAATTTTTAATTAACTAATAAACTTCTACAATTTACAGAATGATTAGATGTCGTACATAAAGTAAATGTTGTGCACACGCACTAAGTACAAAATATATCAGACAAAGACAAAATGTGAGTACAAAACATAGTAGCAAATCAGAAAAGTATATACAAATTATTTGACAGATAATAAAGTGCACAGGCACTGAAAAAATTCTTTAGCATATGCAGAACAAATAAACAGACTGGCAAGAATAATTAGATGTAGTACATAAAGTAAATGTTGTGCACACGCACTAAGTACAAAATATATCAGACAAAGACAAAATGTGAGTACAAAACATAGTAGCAAATCAGAAAAGTATATACAAATTATTTGACCGATAACAAAGTGCACAGGCACTGAAAATTCTTTAGCATTTTTTTTTTTTTTTTTTTTTTTTTTATGTGGCAAGAATAAGGATAGGAAAGGGAAGGATTGCATCATGGTTGTAGCACTTTAGATTGCACACAGCTGCTCTGAAAGTCCATATCTTTCCACAGAAGTACAACACCTAGTGACACAACTTGAAGTTCTTTTCCCATCAGAATTTATCAGTGTAGCCAAGACACTGAACTGTCGTAGTAATGTTCCATGTTTTCATTTTGGCAGTACATTAGGTACACCAAACAGTGGGACCATAATAATGTCTTCATCGCTCATGGTGGTGGACAGCATGTCGTGTCAACACCACACTCTTACAAGGCACACCAACGTAGAATTAGTGCAAAAACCAAATATAGTGCTCCATGATCACTAGGATAAACAGGACAAATGGACATTGCAGTAATTTAGGGTAGTCAGCTTATGAGGTGAAGGACATCAAGTCACATAATATTGACAGTTACAGACTTAATTAGCAGTTTGTGGCATTCATAGCCCAGTTATTGAACATTTCTGTACCAAGTATGTAGTATTACAGAAAAATGTTCATTAATTGTTTTACATAGAGTCAGTAGCCTTCTTTTCCTGGTTACAAAGCATTATGAAATAAATGCATTATTTTCAGTTATGGAGTATAATTAAGAATCATTAACCTTCTTCTAATTACAGTTAATTAATCAGTTGTCATTCCAATAATCATTAGCCTTTTCCTAATTACAGTTAATTAATCATTTGTCGTTAATTGATCATTTGTCTAATTACAGTTAATTAATCATTTGTCGTTAATTAATCATTTGTCTAATTACAGTTAATTAATCATTTGTCGTTAATTAATCATTTGTCTAATTACAGTTAATTAATTGATCATTTGTCATTTCAATATAGTAAGAATTATTAGCCTTAATTAATTACAAAGCATTATTAAACAGTACCATAGTTAATTAATTATGTGTCATTCCAATCTATTAAGAATCATTAGTCTTTTCCTAATTACAAAGCATTATGAAACAGTCACATTCATTTCCAATAACAAAGTATGGCATCGTTAATTAATCATTTGAAATTCCAATATAGTAAGAATTATTAGCCTTCTCCTAATTACAAAGCATTATTAAACAGTCACATTCATTTCAAATTACAAAGTATCAACATTGGAAACAAGAGCTAATCAATGGCATAATTAATCACAATTCTTCAAGTGACAATTATTGGCACTCAGTGGCCAGCAAGTATTGAATAGAATCATCATTCAGTATTATTCAGGTTATTACGAAGTCATTATTAAAAATCAGTTAATTACAGTCAAATCATTAATAATCACAGGCATTATAAGTGGTATCATTACAATAAACAGTGGCAGTTATTAGCTAGTGACAAAGCATCATTTTGAATATAGTCTCATTAAGAGGTCATTAATCAAGTGACATGCTATTCAGAGTTGATAAACAGTGGCAGTTATTAGCTAGTGACAAAGCATTATTTTGAATATAGTCTCATTAAGAGGTCATTACTCAAGTGACATGCTATTCAGAGTTGATCAGTATTATTCAGAATTATCATAAACTAGTGACATTATGTGGGACTGGTAATACATTTTTTTGGTAGCAATGCATTGCGTTGGGATCGATAATTAATTGCTGAGGCATAATACTTTTTGTTTTTGACCTATTGCTGCAAATGAGGATAGGTAACGTCATTCGTCATGAGTCAGCTGTAGCAAGGTTATGTAACAAGGCAGTACATGTGATCACATTTATAAATGATAAACACAAATGGGTAAAAAATATAAAAATGCAAGTACTAGAACAGGTATAATAAGTAACAGGTTTATTAAGTGTCATGAAAAACTTCTCCTGGAAAAAAAAATACAAAAACGGATTATTGACCTGAAAGAAGAAACGCACACTATGCTGAAAAGTAGTGAACTTCGAATTAACAGGTAGTGAAATGTGTATAAAATGTGCTCCATAGCTGTCCTTTCCAAAACTTTCCGTCATCCTACTATGCAATGTAACACCTGCTGTCAAAGCAAACTGCAACAAATACTTAAATAACTACGTAGCATAAATACATTACTTCAACATTATCCTCATCTGTAAAGAAAAAAACTTCATTATCCATATCATCATAACTTCACCATTATCATCACCTGTAAAGAAAAACTTCATTATTCATAATACCATTTCCTTCATCATTATTCATCAGTATTCACTATCATCTGCAAAAAATCACTTCATTACTCATTTCATAACTATTCCTTATCTCTAGCATATTTCATCACTAAAACTAAGATGTGTAGTTCAGTCTGACAGCCTGCATCAATCACCTTGTATTCTGAAAGAAAAAATTAGTTAAGACTGCTATTCTTCGATGAGTATAGTATATTCTTGTTAATGCTTGTTGATCCTGATCCATTTACTCTTCCTCATAAAGTTATTGCATCTCCTTTCGTTTATTCCGTAGGTGAAATTCCCATTTATGTTAAATTTATTTCTTAGAATCATCATTCCTTTCTGAAATTGATGAACAAAGATTAATGTCCTGCATTTAAATCATATACCCATTAAATAATGACTGGTTTATGGTAACATAATTAACCGTACAGCATAACCTGACAGAAAACGTAATATGTCAAAGTCATTGACAGTGTTCAGAGGCAAAATGTACAGATAATATTACAATGCAGCAGCAAAAAAAAAAATGTAAAACAGTCACGATGTTGAGATGTCATAAGGCAAAAAAAAATAAATGTCAAAGTCAACTGGTGTGTGTTATATCTTAACTATTTCACAATACATACAAACAAAACTTGAAAACAATCATACACACAAAAAAGTGGAAAATGTGCACGGTCTGATGTGTAACGACAAGAAAAGCGACCTGCTAACCTTACCTTGCCGGGCACTTGCCAAGAAAAAATACGATAATCATCAATAAGTAGTCACCTAGATATAATTGCAGAAATAGTCGTAAATGTGTAAATTCATCTGGAAAAATATGCACGGTCTGATGTGTAACGACAAGAAAAGCGACCTGCTAACCTTACCTTGCCGGGCACTTGCCAAGAAAAAATACGATAATCATCAGTAATTAGTCACGTGAAATAATTGCATTAGTAAATGGCATCATAGTGTGTTGAATCATACAGTGGTTTCACTCAATAAACGGTTTAATGTTTGAGATATGGTGATTGCCTTTCGATTTTCTGGTTCTCAAAGTTTCGACGTGTACAACATTGGGGTGAGGGATACTGCGAATCCGATATGGACCTGCGTATAGAAGTTCAAATTTACTGCACTTACCTTTTAATTTGCTGGATAAATAGTGTGTACGTACTAGTATTTTCTGTCCAACGTGAAAGTCTCGGCGTCTACAAACCTGTTTTTGCTGTCTTCTCCGGCGCTCTGCGGCACTTTTGATGTTGTTCAGCGCAATGTTAATTATTTCGTGGTGTCGTAGGCGACGACTTTTGGGAAATTCTATTAATTCTTTAATTTTGTTCGGTGGTTCAACGTTTTTCAGTATAACAGTCGGAGATAGCATAGTGGATTCATTTGGAATGGAATTAATTACATCTTGGAATGAGAGTATGTGTGTATCCCAATCAATATGTCTTTTGTGGCAGTATATTCTACACAGTTTACCAATTTCCTTCATTAATCTTTCACAAGGATTCGAAGAAGCGTGGTACTTGGATATATAGATCGGAGAAATGTTTCTGGCTCGTAACATGCGTGTCCATACGCTACTACGGAATTGAGATCCATTGTCAGAAATTACTTTCATTACATGCCCTACATGAGATAGAAAATGTTTTACAAATGCATTTGAAACAGTTTTAGCAGTAGCTTTGCGTAACGGAGTGAAAGTAACAAATTTTGAAGTGAGCTCAACAGCGACAAAGATGTAGCAAAAACCTCTGTTAGTTCTCGGAATCGGACCAAAAATATCTACTGCGGCCATATGTCTTAATTTAACAGGTATAATGGGATATAAAGGAGGAATATGTGAAGTGGTGTCTGATTTAGCTTTCTGGCAAATTTTACAAGACGCTAAAACTCGTCGTATACGTTTCTCCATGTTGGCAAAATAACAGTTCTGTCTCAGTATAAGAAAACATTTTCTTGCTCCGTAATGTGCGTAACTAAAATGAGTGTACCAAATTAATTTGTTAACCAGTTCGTCAGGTATGCATAATAACCAATTGTTGCTGTCAGGATGAGAGCGGCGAAACAGAATGTCATTGCGTACAGTGTAGTGGTTCCTAATCGTAACATTTTTCCTATCTTGCCAAAGGTGTTTAATTTCTTTCCACACATTGTCTTTGTTTTGTTCTTGTGCTATGTCCTGTAATGACGATGAAATAAAATTTTCAAATGCAACTTGCTGAATGTACATGACACTGAAATTTGCTTTGCAGAAGTTGGTTGCTACGTCTTGCTGATTGTTGCCGAGAGAACGCGATAGTGCGTCTGCTATAACATTTTGTGTGCCGGGAATGTGAACTATTGTAAAATTAAATTCCTGTAAATACAGTTTCCATCTGCTTAATCTATCGTGAGTAAATTTAGCTGAAAGCAAAAATTGTATCGCTCTGTGATCCGTGTAAACAGTGGTATGTCTGCCATAAAGAAAGTGCCTAAATCTCGTGAAAGCCCATACAACACATAATGTTTCCAATTCTGTAACAGAATAATTTCGCTCAGCAGGTGACAGAATGCGGCTTGCAAATGCGATGTTTTTAATTACTATAGAGCCATCTTCTTCTATTTCCTGGAAAATATGTACGCCTAAAGCGGTATTGGAACTGTCAGTGGCAATGGAAAAATTTCTAGTAAGATCTGGGTACGATAAAAGTAGAGCATTCAACAAAGCATGTTTCAAATAACATTCCCGTGAACAAAATTCTGCGTGTCAAAAGTAATGTTTGCGTTACTGGAATATGCAATCTGTGCTGTATCTGGTCAAATTCTATCGTACGTGCTGTTATTTACGGGAGAATGTTGTGGCATATCCACTATATGAACTGTTCTGTTATTTCTTACTGACGTGTTACGCTATGGATGACACCTATTGTCTGTTTCATTCATGATTATTTGTTGTTGCGGATGTTGTTGCTGCTCATAAGATCGACTGTTATTAAATGTACGCTGAAAATTGTGCTCATCATTTTTTTTTTTTTTTTTATGTCTGTCATGATAGTAATTTCTATACGGCGAATTGCGATAGGAATTAAAAATGGTGTGTTATCTGTATGTAGTTATTTCTTTGCTGCCATGCGTTACTATTTGTTGTAGCTGGGACTATACATGCACGCGGCGAAACATTAAAGCCTGGTTGACCTTGTAGACTGCATTGTTGGTTACGTATGCTAAGCGGCTGACTTTCATGCTATTGTGGTGGAAAACGTCTATTGTTACCAAAAAATGCGTTTGCTGTTAATTTTACACATACTGATGATTACGATTTTTATCTGTTATTTAAGTTCTCGTGATTCTGGAGTGCCTACTGAAAATTGTCACATTCGGTAAAATATTTCTCATATCCGGTTTTCATTACTCGTTTCTTAATACTAGATAGAGCAATAGTTAAAGAGCAGTTTGGATAGATATAAAGGATAGTAGAAGAAAAGGCAGCAGTGCAGAAAACTAAAGATGAAACAGCACTACTACAGCTCGGGGCCCTATGCTCGCTACGGCACATATTCATTAAAGCGTAATGAATCCCCTGAGGTCTATTACGCACTGCAAATAAATTTTAGCTTTTGCGTTGTAAGCAATAGTGGTAAAATTCCAAAAGCAAATCGCTGTATTCTTGCTAATTCTAGTTTCATCATTACAGGCAATGCTGATGAAAATACAAAAATAAATTGTCGCATCTGGTTCAAAGCTAGCTTTTGCATTACAGGTAATAGCGGTGAAAGTACAAAAATAAATTGTCGTATACAGCTCAAAGCGTGTACCTGTGTTCTGTCATTATTAAGTTCTTTACATTTTCTTATAAATACAAATTGCTCGTAATCTACGCTCTCGTCACTCAGTTTGAGAACACGTTCAGGTTTGTGTGTGAATCTGTTCGTCTGTGTCATTTCGGGTTTCAAGTTGCATAGCTTTTCAGATTTTAAGTCGCGTGGCTTTTCGGATTTTAATTCGCGTAGTCTCTGTAAATTGTTCAAATTATACACGCTGCGTGACTCTGACAAATGCTCGCAACGTGGCGGGTTCTGTGACGTATTGGTGACTGAAATAATTTTCAACTCTGTTACTGTAACACTTTCGTCAATTTGGTTGATCTGTCGTTCATTTTTATTATTGACTTCCGTATTCGGAGTGTGTGAAACTTCCACTGACTCCAAATCATCGCGAATCTGTACTGCGTTTTTAGGGCATTGTTCGGTGACTGCATTAATTTCGTGTATCTGTGTTTCGTTCGCCAAACATTGTTCAGTGATTGCATCAATCTTGTCTTTATGTGACTCTGTTGTACCTACACGTGTGCTACTTGATTCTTGTGCAACAGTGCCAACTTTTTCATTACTGTTATTAGCACAAGTCTTAGTATCCTCACGTGATTGTTCCTCACTGTCCCGACATTGCACGGTAACAGCTGTAATCTGCTCACTAACTTGTTTGTTCTGTTCTTTAAGGTCGTCTTGCTTTTCGCTTGTCAGTTTGAAACTTTCATTAATTGCTTCGCTAAGTTGCTTGTGAAAGTCGTCTTGTTTTTTACTAATTTCATCAAGTTGTTTACTCATTTGTAGCAAAAATGCCATAATTGGATTCGACTCAAGG
This sequence comes from Schistocerca piceifrons, assembly GCF_021461385.2. NCBI lineage: Eukaryota > Metazoa > Arthropoda > Insecta > Orthoptera > Acrididae > Schistocerca > Schistocerca piceifrons. The sequence goes on along the minus strand of NC_060141.1, from coordinate 742,352,577 downwards.
TCAGCATTTCCACTCTCTGTGCTGTTCAATAGTGGATCTGGAATTGTTTCACTTTCTGTAACCATCTGGTCATTTTGAAATTTACAAAAAGGTCTGTCAGTCAAATGTATACTATCAGTCATTGTTTCGGAATTAAATAAATCTGTCCTACTCTGTGTGATCTGTTCATTTTCATTAGATAAATTTGTCTGCTCGTCACGTGAATTTAGTAAATCGGTTGTGTTAAGCAGGGCAGCGCTCATTACAATAGAGCGTCCCGCGTCATCAATTGTCGTCAAATTAACAGACGAGACAATTGAGTTCGTTTGTTCATCATTAAGGTAAAAGGCAACATTAGTGGTTGGAATGCACTGATTGTTAGTGAACGCAGGATTGTCATCATTACATTGCGTGTCACATGTCCTATCGGTAAAGTTGTCTGAGTCGGTAGTTTCATTCAAAATACTTCGCGATACACTATTCACAGTCTTTCGCGGCATTTTTACAATAGTCAAAATTTTTCACAAAACAAATCAACACAATGCAAAAGCAACACACAAATACAACAAAGCAACAAATTGCCGTTAACCTGTAGAGAGAAAGTCACAAGATTAATAAAAGCGTAGCGCCAAATCCTAATTATACTTAAGCAAATAAGAGCAGATATCTGACTGTTGCTCAAAAGACTCTCAACGAAATACGATCCTGGACTGGGTGTCGCCAAGTGTAACCTCCCCACCGTAATTTTTAAAGAAATGACATGACTCAATAGAAATGGGAGCCAAGTGTAACCTCCCCACAAAAATTTTAAAAGAAAATGACGATATTAATTAGAAATGCTGATGGACATGGCTCTATGCGTAACCTGCCCACAATGAAATGTACTGACAATGGCAACAAAAAATGTGAAATACGCAATCTGACTCGAATGTAAATTCTTCACAAAATTTAAAGTCCGTTCAGTGACAAGAAAATACAATTAAACCGAAATATCGGTCTTTGGCCCTGTGTAAAACAATCAGAATTAAAGTCTTACCTCAGAATAAATCGATGTCACATATCTGCTCTTGTTGTTGCGCACCGCTTGGAGGAACTGCATTGCAAATAATAATATTTCCTTTTTTTTTTTGTGATTCTAGTGAAATTTTTCTTCAAAAGAAGTGGAATGAAATGGGAAGTGCAACGAAATCTTTAGTTCAATAAAAAAAATTAAATTTTCGAGAAAATGCTTTTGAAATAAAAATTATTATTGGGAGACTTGTTGGAGAATAATTACAATAAATAAATTTTTACATTATCTAATGATTATATTAATTAATAGTATACCTTATTCCTCATCTTGACCAGTGTTGCCGACCGCCTACATCACACAACCGCACTGGGCTGCTACTACTGACCGACCGCTCTGCATGACGACTAAACCGAGCTACAGACTCGCAACGACTAAACTGACAGACTCGCAACGACTGACTGACTGACTCGCAACGACTACTACTGAACTGAGAACCGCTCGCAACACTCGCGCGGTCAAGCGCATACTCTCTGGTCACAGATGCTACAATGCCTCGCCATCGCTGCTGCGTTACATACGTGTTTCAAGCTCAAAATCCCGGTCAAAGCAAGGGCATGAGTAGTTGAAGAGAGAGAGAGACTACTGTAAGTACAATTAAATGAATAAGATTACGTGTTCATAGCCTCAGCCGGCTGCGGTGGCCGTGCGGTTCTGGCGCTGCAGTCCGAAACCGCGGGACTGCTACGGTCGCAGGTTCGAATCCTGCCTCGGGCATGGGTGTGTGTGATGTCCTTAGGTTAGTTAGGTTTAAGTAGTTCTAAGTTCTAGGGGACTAATGACCTAAGATGTTGAGTCCCATAGTGCTCAGAGCCATTTGAACCATTTTTTTGTTCATAGCCTCAATGTTCAACACCTCAATATTCATTGCCTCAGTTTGTTTTATCATCAGACAGACACACAACAATAACACTTAAAAGGTACTTGGAAAGTGTCTACGATCCGTATGGGTATCAGTGCAGATATTTCTACTGATGTCTGAGGACAACGCACTGGTCTGGGGACCAAATTCTGCCTGTGGTGTACCACTGGCAGGGGCCTCGACGTATTCTCCGGATCTGAACACATGCGACCCCTTTCTGTGGGGCTATATTAAAGGCTAGGTGTGCAGTAATAACCCCAAAACCATTGCTGATCCCGAAAACAGTCATTCAGCAGGTCATCGACAGCATCGATATTCCGACACTTTCGCGGGTCATGCAGCATTTCGCTATTCGTCTGCGCCACATCATCGCCAATGATGGAAGGCATATCGAACTTGTCCTAACCTGAATCCGAATATCTGTAGTGGTCTCTACATATTGAATAAAGTGCGAGCAAATGGTTCAAATGGCTCTGAGCACTATGGGAGAAATCACAGAAAACATCAAATTGCAGGCATTATCCCTCACCACAGACAACACCGAGCGAGGTGGCGCAGTGGTTAGCACACTGGACTCGCATTCGGGAGGACGACGGTTCAATCCCGCGTCCGGCCATCCTTATTTAGGTTTTCCGTGATTTCTCCAAATCACTCCAGGCAAATGCCGGGATGGTTCCTTTGAAAGGGCACGGCCGACTTCCTTTCCTAACCCGATGAGACCGATGACCTCGCTGTCTGGTCTCCTCCTCCAAACAAACCAACCCAACCCACAGACAACACTGTGGCCAACGACCTTCACTCAATAGCCCAGAGCAGCGACATTTGCTTACAAACAACACTGCGTGAAATAACAGCAGAAATCAATGTGGGACCTATCACGAACGCATACGTCAGGACAGTGTGGCAACAGTGAGCTGTGGTAGCAGAAGACCGACTACATCGCTTGCAGCCTTCTACTGGGCTCGTCACCTTATCGACTAGACCGTAGATGACTGGAAACTCGTGGTCTGGTCAGATGAGTCCCGATTTTAGTTGGTAAGTGCTGGTGTTAGGGTTCGAATGTGACGCAGACTCCCACGAAACCATGGAGCCAAATCGTCAACAAAGCACTGTGCACGCTGCTAATGGTGTGGGCTGTGTTTACGTTGAATGGACTCGATCCTCTAGTCGAACTGATCCGATGATTGACTGTAAATGGTTATGTTCGGCTACTTGGAGACCATTTGCAGCCAATCATGTTTCCAAACAACTATGGGCCATGTCAGCCGGCCACAAATGTTTTCGATTGGTTTGAAGAACATTCTGAACAGTTCGAACGAACGGTTTGGCCATACAAATCGCCCTTCATGAATCCCATCGAAAATTTATGGGACATTGTCGAGAGATCAGTGTGTGCACAAAATTCTGCACCGTCAACACTTTTTCTACCATGGAAGGCTATAGAGGCAGCATTGCAAGGAACTTCCAACGACTTGTTGAGCCCACTGTAGGTCGTGTTGCTGCACTACGCCGAACACTGACACGATGTTAGGAGGTATCCACGACTTCTGTCACAGGTGAACATTAATAAGACCGACAGACTGTAGAGACGGTTTCCTGACTGGAAATGAAGCAAAAACGGTCCTATGAGCATGCTTCCGGAAATGGACAGTGTGTGTGCCTCGAGAACAAATCGTCCCACAACACAGTACAGAGCTGCATCGCATCCACATCAGAATAGATCTTCAGACTCGCTTGCATGGGAATGCTGTTGATAGCGATAGTAGCGGTTGTCATGTACAACACACACTATCGTACTTTGGCCCACACCATATTGGCGGGTCACTTGTCTGGAGCCTGTACTAGAGTTCGTCTCAATAATCATGTGGAACCCGGTCCTCCAAATCTGGTGTATGCACAGCCCACCTTCTCCCCGTACCTTCGTCTCTCTGAAAGGACCCATAATAGCACTATCGTCCAAAAAGGGCTTGAAATATTGTGTGATATCGTTGGTGCCTGTGAGGATACTTGTTTTGATATAGTCGCACTGCCTCTCGACCTTCTCCACCTGCTTGGCCGTACAAAAACACCATCTCAGCTCGTTCCTGACACGAATACCGGACCATTCTGCTGCTTACAGTACGCTGCGTCAATCACAGAGTCTGCAACACACAAGGAACACACGGCACGTGGTCAGACGAACTGTCATTCGTCAGCGTCATCTATATTTACGGTCGTCAGAAACAGTCTGAATATCTGCTTTGGTGTTGGAGAATAGATCTGTTTCCCAATAAAGAACTAGGGAGCGATAAGAAAATTAAACATGGGACAGTTGAGGGTCGAACCCAAGCCAAACGCTCAGCAGTTTCGATCGCTATCGTCTACGCGATGAGAACAACTGATACTAAATGTAACTGGCAGGCCGACTGAATTTGCGCATCTAACGACCTGATTGACGAATTTCAACGCTAATTAACTCAGAAACGGCGTAGCATATGCGGTTTTGTTCTTAACAGTTATTTCTCACCACAGTCTACCCTGCAACACCCTCACAAACTTCTCAGATTGTTTGCGATTTTGTATAAAATCGTAAGATTGCCGAGTATTAACGGCAAATTGTAAGCTACAGTGCACCAATAAATTAGTCATCTTATTGGTGCAATGCAGCTTACAATTTGGCCTTAATACTCGGCTATCCTATTTGCAAGGTGTGCATAAAGTATCGCTATAATTCCAAAAGATCAATAACTTTTTGAGACAGCGCATTGTGGGTTCTCGTAAAACGCTGCTCAAGGCCATTTTCATTTTGCAACAGAATTTCAGCCTGTGTCCCAGTCGTCGCTGGTAGAACATGTAGGCGATATTAGAGTTCTGCCCATGTACGGGTCGGCTGTGAGGTACTACCAGATCCGAACGCCTCATTGATCCGTGCACGAAGGGAGCGGTGTCACTGCCTGGTGTTGCGTACACGTCATCCTTGACGTAATGCCACAAAAAAGACTGTAATGGGGTGCCACCGGGAAGGCGCAGGCGTCTTACTATGGGAGGTCTCTGACACCGGCTGTCTCTTCAGAGTTTCTGAACCTTCTCTTTACGCCAGTTTTTACCGGCGGTGCCATGCCGTACTGGCGTTGACAACGGCACAGTGCCGTTGTCACAGGTATGGGTCATGCATAGCAGATAACTGCAACAGCGGGCGAACGGAAGCGTCTTTGAAAGCTTCTAAGCTTTTTAGTACAAATCACAATTATGTGTCTCTAATAGAGTCGAAATTTTCATTTTTGAAGTGTCAACGAGACTTTACATCCATCGTCCATCTCTCAAAGACCAAGTGATGGCTCGTCCATTTTATTTTCATGTATTTCACAACGGAAGGAAAGGCTGACAGATATTCAAAACCTGCGCGTGAAGCGTCTTTGGATTACTGCTATCGCTCTGGTAGAGATTATTACTATCGCAACTTTCCGCAATTGAATGCAAGTGGTATTTCATCCTGTGAAATTGGCCTAGACAGATAGTAATGTGAAATATGTCACAAAGTTAAGAAACACGCAGTGGGAAGACTACTAGCGCCTTCCTGGAGGTATTAATGCCACTTAACTAGTCACCGAACAAATAAAATCATACAGGAATTTTTCTGCCATCATGTCTTCTTTTATCGAATAAATAGCGATAAAACTGAAAAAAGTCAGCATTCTCAGAATATATTAAATGCAGTGAGTCTGTACGACACACACGGCAGGTGCAGTATCCTGTTGACTTACACACTGTCCATTCATATTAACGTGATCACCTGGTAAAACCATGAATAATCAGCTTTTGCGGGGCGGACCACTACGAAACTTGCAGGAAGAGAGTAAATGAGTTTCTGGAAGGGGCTGAAAGGGATGTGGAGCCATGCGGACTCCTGTGCTATGGCCGTTTCTCGGTTGAGGTTCCAGGGCGCGAACAGGCCGCTCGAGATGGCTTCACAAATTCTCGACTGGGTTTCAATCCGGTGAGCCGTTTCGGATATGCTTCCATGCCTTGTAATTATTGTCATGTTGTTCTTGTTTTGATTTTTCTCGCAAAAGCTTATTCAATCTAGAAATTTGTTAATTTTGTAAAGAAAACGAATTTATGGTTATGCAAGGTGTACATAAAGTCCGGGAATATTTTTCAATTATTTATTGCACAAGAGCTAAACGTTGTACAGATATCATACATATTGCATTTTGAAGAGAAACTCCGAAAGTTTAAAAAACTGGTTCAAATGGCTCTGAGCGCTATGGGACTTAACTGCTGTGGTCATCAGTCTCCTAGAACTTCCCGGGTGATCAAAAAGTCAGTATAAATTTGAAAACCTAATAAACCACGGAATTACCTGGCTGAATTGCTCTGAGCACTATGCGACTTAACTTCTGAGGTCATCAGTCGCGTACAACTTAGAACTACTTAAACCTAACTAACCTAAAGACATCACACACATCCATGCCCGAGGCAGAATTCGAACCTGCGACCGGAGCGGTCGCGCGGTTCCAGACTGTAGCGCCTAGAACCGCTCGGCCACTCCGGCCGGCAAAGACTTTTTTTCTTTTTTTTTTTTTCAAACACTTCCCAATACGCGAACCATGAGTCACCCGGCTGACATCAGTACGGTAATCGAATTCTTGCCATACACGTCACAGCAGGGCATCGTCGACTGTGGCAGTTGCTTCCCGTATTCTCTCGCGGAGCTCCGCTACATCACGTGGTAGAGGCGGTACATACACTAGATCTTTAATGCGTCCCCCACAAAAAAGTCACATGGAGTGAGATCTGGCGATCGGGGGATCATTTCATGAAACAGCTGTCCCCAACACACAGAAAGTTCGCTCTGCACCTGAACTCGCCAAGTTTGCGACTAGCGCTGACTATCGGCAAATTACCAAACTAAGCTGTGGTGGTATACATGAAAAAAAACTTCCAGGGTTTCTCTTCAAAATGACGTATTATGATATCTTTACAATGTTTGGTTCTTGTACAGTAAATAATTGAAAGCGTTACCGGACATTTTTTATTGTTAAATAAACAGGTTGTGTGAAAAGAAACTTGCATTCGTGGGTCCTCCCTTCACACGTTTTCCTTAATTCCATGAAATACCGCGTTTCAATACCATTCATCGTACAGGGTGACAATTATTGAACTACATGAAATGAAATCGTCATTACTTCTGAGCCGTTTGCGTTAGGACTTTCAAACTGCACGGTTTAGCAGAGTGGCACGATGGGAATTAGCACGCGCTTTATGGTCTGGCTTGGTGACGAGCCCACTTTCATTTGGACGCGTTCGTCAAAAAGCAAAATTGACCCATTTGGGGGACTGAGACTCTGCGTTTCGCGATCGACAAGTCTCTTCACCCTCAACGGGTGACTGTGTGGTGTGCAATGTCCAGCCACGGAAAAACTGGCGCGATATTCCATGATGACACGATGACTACAGAACGGTATGTGAAGGTTTTGGAAGATGGTTTCAGTCCCATTATCCAAAGTGACCCTGATTTCGACAAGCTGTAGTTCATGCAAGACTGAGAGTATTTGATGTCCTGGAGATGCACTCTGGGGGTGGCATTCTGATTCAGGGCTACACAGGGGCCACTGCTACGGGCCTCGATTGGCCGCCATATGCTCCGAATCTGGATACATCCGACTCCTTTCTGTGGGGATCTATTAAGGTGTGCAGCATTAATCCCAAAACCATTGCTGAGCTGAAAACAGCCATTCAGGAGATCATCGACAGCATCGATTTTCCAACACTTCACCGGGTCATGTAGAATTCCGCTTTCACCTGCGTCATATCGTCTCCATGATGGCAGGCATATCATAAACTAAACCCGAATATCTGTAGTGACGTTTACGTGTTGAATAAAGCTTGCGTACCCCGTAGTTTGTAACTGATTTACGTTGTTCTTCATATAGTTCACTATTTGTCGCCCTGTAATTGTAGTAGTTTCAGTACAGGTTTGTTTATTTCAGTGGCGAAATCTTTCGTAGCTTTTGGTTGCACCGCAAGATGTGTGAAAGGAAGTAATATTGCGTTCCACAGATCACGTCGTTTGGAAATTATAAAATACAGAAAAAATCGGGAACATATTTTTTCCCGAACATGTCAGTGAATTCAAAGGCTGAAGTTAAGGGGTGAAATCGTTACCAAGCAGGAGCGAATGTTCTTCTATTTGAGAGTATTTGTTTGTATCTAAATAATACTAATTGAATTATAACGGTCATTACATAACTAGCAAAAACACGTCCTCCCTCAGATCTAAAACTCGAAGAATGATGAAAATATTGAGACGACCGTTGATATCTTACCCACTACAACAGTTTTCTCCGTAATTGGCATTTTCTGACACATTATGCTTCTTATCTAGACACTATTCTCGCATCTGTACTGGTTTAAGGAAAGGCCATAATTCACAAACGCTTCTTATCGTACGAACTAGACTTTATATATAGAAACAAATGTCATTTTTAGAAAGCACAGTAAAACTTTTCTCACGTGTTGGTGAGGAATCAAGAAACTGAGCGCTTGCTGAAAAACTGATATTTTGTATTTTACTCCTGTGAAGTCGGTGAATTAGGTTACTCGCAGTGCAACAAATACAGGAAATCGCTAAAGAACCGTAGTTCTGTCGTTTGTACAAATAACAAAATCGCCAATACTATGTTTCAAAATGTTTGTCACCCTTTCACCTTACCAAATGTAAAAACAATAACCATCACATTTCGGAGGAATGATTAACTGTTGAAGTACATGAATAATAGTAATAGGAAATTGTTCAGTTGTTAAAATAAATGCTTGATTTCAGACATAAACGAGAGAAACTCTGACATCTCCACTTGGCACAGTGCGGAATGACACAAGCTCCTCATTTTGTTTTCTGTGACGTGACTTGGACGTTGGTTTCAAACCTTAAAGCGGCCCTCGCACGCTCAGCATTATTTACACGACATTTTGTGTCAACATAGTACATTCCGCGGATGTGCGAGGCCAAACACGAGAAAATACTACTGGGTAATGGTTACGTCTTTCTCTTAGAACTCCGCCTTCACAGCAAACATGTCGGCGGCTCTCAACGGTGCGGAACTCGTGTCTACTGTGACAGATTTGCTTGCCACGCAAAACACAAGCTGAAATTATGCAGAACGCGGAAGTAAGCATAAGAAGCTTCCAGTGCACATTTCAATGGACCAGGAGCTGTTTCACGTCACCATAGATCAGTAAACCACAACAGGGACTAATAACGAATGAAATAAGTAATTTATCGTGTGCATGCGTTGTTTTATACGTATTTATTTCTCTACTATAGCAACCGTTGCAAACGAGATAAAACCATACTTCGTGATCACTACTTGAAAGCTTACTTTGTATTACGTCGATGCTATGACAACTGTTGAGAGAAAAATAAACTTTTATGCTCTCTAGACAGCTTATCTGATGTAATTAGTTAATCTGAGAATTATAACAAGTAAAATAACACTTGTCTATCATGACTCCGTAATCTTTGATTTCCTATGCTATTGCAGACGACGAGGTCTCTGGCGTTTCCTGATCAATCAGGAATTTCATTCCCCAAAGTACGGCATACTGCTTCAGTTCATCGTGTAAAGCCGGCCGGAGTGGCCGAGCAGTTCTAGGCGCTACAGTCTGGAACCACGCGACCGCTACGGTCACAGGTTCGAATCCTGCCTCCGACATGGATGTGTTTGATGTCCTTAGGTTAGTTAGGTTTAAATAGTTCTAAGTTCTATGGGACTGATGACCTCAGAAGTTAAGTCCCATAGTGCTCAGAGACATTTGAACCATCGTGGAAATTCGTTTAGAAAGGTCTTTGTAGGTACTGCCGTGTATTGTGAATACGACCCTTACACAGTATAGTATAATCCACAATATACTGTACTGAGCGAACGTCTGTATTTTTTATGTTTTCCAATTTTCTTTAATATATTGGCCATACTGTCAATAGCAATCTCAAATCAAATATTACGAGGGTTGTTCATTAAGTAATGCAACACATTTTTTCTCCGCCAGCTTCGCTTGAAGAAATGGGAAATTTGTTGTGGTACATCGCGGAATATTCCCGGTCCAGTCCCTATAGTTCAGGGCTTAACAACAGGCCGGTTTTGAGCGCGAGTACTCGCGTCTGCTCAGGCACGTCCTCGCGAGCAGCTGCAAAGTGGTGGAGTAGGAAGGGCGGGGAGGGAGGGGAAATGCACGCGCACGTTTGAATAGGGCCGCAGTGTGCCTATTGAATTCGCGCCGACTGTGTAACGTTTAAAGTACTACGATCAGCTATTAACAGTCACTTCGCTGGTTAAGAATCATGTGAAGTCGCCGTTGTGTAACCCCAACCATGCTTTCGCAGTTCAACCCCCATTGGGAGGAATTGTATCTGTTTACTGAAAAGATGGTGTTGCAAAATGTTTAGTATGTCACAAAAAGCTGAATTCTTTTACGAAATTTAATTTGCAGTGATATTATATGTCGTACCACGCGAAAGACTACGGACGTGGAAAATGTGATTGACCAGATCGTGCACAGGAAGTTATTAAGCTTAAAAGGAAGCTATCCGAAGAAGATCTGGACGACGAAGAAAAATCAACTGAGGCAGCTCTCAGAGTGGGTTACAAAATTGCTTTGCTTTTAGCAAAGTCCCTGCGCCCCTTAACTGATGGCGATTTAATAAAAGAATGTTTGGTAGTTGCAGCACGTATGTTGTCAAGCCCTGCTATAGTTAATGATGTTCCGGCAGCGGCGCTGTACGTGGCGTTCAAAGTGGTGTCTGTAACAAAAGTGTGTTCCAAGCAGAGATCTGTCACTGAGTTTCGTCAGGCGGAAAACCAGATCATCGCAGATACTATAAGGAGCTTACAGAATGTCTACACAGACCTGCAAAAGCGCGGTGAGTCGTTGGGAGAGGCGTCTGTCATCGTCGCAAACTTATTCGCGCGAACCTGTCCGGTTTGCCGCGTGGCTGCCGACCGCACATAGCTGTGAGCCCTGTAATGTTGCAACGTGCGGACACTCTCATTCGAGGTTATGGACGGATTACAATCAAATTCCTCACTGCTCAACTGTGCGTCCATGTTGGTAGTACTGACACACTCGTCCACTAGATGGAGTGCTCAAAGGTGTGTGCCCGCCAGGTTCCTAGCCGCCAAACAGAAGACAATATAGAGCAATAAAGAACCACGTGTGCGGTATTGCTTGCGCGCTAGTGGGCTGCACGCGACAGTTTTTGTCCAACATCGTCACAGACGGTGAAACCTGGATTCATCACTTCGAACCGGAAACACAACGGCAATCCACGGAGCGGCGCCATACCACCTCTCCTTCGAAGAAGAAAAAGTTCAAAGCCGCACCCTGAGCCAGTAATATGGCGTCGATCTATCGGGGTCTCTGAAAGGGTTGTTATTCTACTCGGTATCCTTTCTGTTGATGCGACGATCAATTCTGAAGCGTACTGCGCCACTCGAAGGAAGTTGAAGAGACGACTTCAGCGTGCTCGTCCCCACAAAAATGCAAACGAACTTCTCCTTCTCCGTGACAAAGTAAGGCGTCACACATGTCTGCACACCCGAGAGGACCTCACAAAACTCCATTGGACTATTCGTCCTTTTCCGCACTACAGCTCGGATCCCGCACCTTCCGATTTCCATTTGTCTGGCTCAATGAAAGATGCGCTCTGCGGGAAGCAGTACGTCGATGATGGGGAAATTATTGATGCCGCAAGACATTGGCTCCGATGTCGACCAGTACAGTAGTGGCATGAGGGGCATACAGGCCCTCCTAGTAAGGTGGCGTAGGGCTGTCTCTTTGAATGAAGACTACGTTAAAAAGAAGAAATACAGATGATAAACGGGTATTCATTGGACAAATATATTATACTAGAACTGACATGTGATTACATTTTCACGCAATATGGGTGCACAGATCCTGAGAAATCAGTACCCAGAACAACCACCTCTGGCCGTAATAACGGCCGTGATACGTCTGGACATTGAGTCAAACAGAGCTTGGATGGCGTGTACAGGTCGATACCACAGTTCATCAAGAGTAGTGATTGGCGTATTGTGACGAGCCAGTTGCTCGGCCACCATTGACCAGACGTTTTAAATTGGTAAGAGATCTGGAGAATGTGCTGGCCAGGGCAGCAGTCGAACATTTTCTGTATCCAGAAAGGCCCGTACAGGACCTGCAACTTGCGGTCGTGCATTATCCTGCTGAAATGTTGGGTTTCGCAGGGATCGAATGAAGGGTAGAGCCACGGGTCGTAACACATCTGAAATGTAACGTCTACCGCTCAAAGTGCCGTCCATGCGAACAAGAGGTGACTGAGACGTAAAACCATCGCACCCCATACCATCACGCCAGGAGATACGCCAGTATGGCGATGACGAATACACGCTTCCAATGTGTGTTCACCGCGATGTCGCCAAACACGGATGCGACCATCATGATGCTGTAAACAGAACCTGGATTCATCCGAAACAATGACGTTTTGCCATTCGTGCACCCAGGTTCATCGTTGAGTACACCATCGCAGACGCTCCTGTCTGTGATGCCATGGTCTCCGAGCTAATAGTCCATGCTGCTGCAAACGTCGACGAATTGTTCGTGCAGATGGCTGTTGTCTTGCAAACGTCCATATCTGTTGACTCAGGGATCGAGACGTGGCTGCACGATCCGCTAGAGCCATCCGCTGTCATCTCGACTGCTAGTGATACGAGGCCGTTGGGATCGACCACGGCATTCCGTATTACCCTCTTGAACCCACCGATTACATACAGTCATCGGATCTCGACCAACGCGAGCACCAATGTCGAGATACGATAAACCGCAATCGCGATAGGCTACAATCGGACTTTTATCAAAGTCGGAAACGTGATGGTACGCATTTCTCCTCCTTACACGAGGCATCACAACAACGTTTCACCAGGCAACGCCGGTCAACTGCAGTTTGTGTATGAGAAATCGGTTGGAAACTTTCCTCATGTCAGCACGTTGTAGATGTCGCCACCGGCGCCAACCTTGTGTGAATGCTCTGAAAAGCTAATCATTTGCACATCACAGCACCTTCTTCCTGTCGGTTAAACTTCGCATCTGTAGCACGTCATCTTCGTGGTGCAGCATTTTTAATGGTCAGTAGTGTAGGATCTTGTAGCCAAAAGAGTGGGGAGTATTATGGTGTATTGGAATCCCGAATAAAACCAACCTGCTTTCGGAAAAAAATGTGTTGCATTAGTTATTGAACGACCCTGGTGTTTTTCAGTGCACAGAATAGCGCAATGAGTACTGAGTGTGTGATGGTCCCTTAACACGGAAGAGGTGGGAGCGCGCGTGTGGGACATGTCGTCTTTTGGTCCTGATCACCTTCCGGCCGACCTCGTCCGCACGCAGAAGTTCAAGCGGAGGGGCCGCCCGCAGGCGCTGGTGACGTCACGTGCCGTTTGACCCCAGTTGCCTGCCGGGTCGCGGCGGTGCGGTGCAGCGGCCGAGGCTCGGCGATCGTCCTTTGTTCGCTAAGTGGACCGCCGGCGCCAGGCGAGCGGGCGAGCGAGCAGCATTTAATTCGCGGGCCCGATGCGCCGCTAAACTTTTCCGGGCTTCATCAATCTCTTTCACTTCGGCGGCTGTTCATTAGCTGGACTACAACACCGCCTGCAGCCGCTCCGCTCTTTTCACGGAATCCGCCCCCCCCCTCTCCCTGCCCACCTGCCTCTCTCTTTCTCCCCCTTTGCTCCCACTTCCCTGTCGTTCCCCTCTCTGTTCTTTGGCTTCCTTCCTCAAAGAGTTCAGCCAGCTGCGGTTTCTGCTGATATTAACGGTTTTTACTCACTCAAAATAAGCCGGAAGATAAGCTCGTAATGCCGGAACAGTAGTGCAGCTAAAAAGTCTAGTGCTGTGATGTCTCATGTGATTAATGGCAGGGATCCAGAAAACAGTTTTGTTTTGGAATCACTCCAGTGTTATTTCATCTAATCGTTTGGTGTTTTTATAAATTCTAAACAAGGGAAGCAAAAAAATGGGATTTTCCTTTAATATTTTCGTTATTACAGTGTCCCGTTATGCGTTTTTTAGTTCAAAGCTTTCATAGACCTAACAGCTGCCTATGACACTGCATGGAAGGAAGGACTTCTACACAAACTGATGAAAGTAATCCCCTGCCGTATGACACTGAGACTTATCAAGAACATGCTTTCGGATAGATACTTCCAGGTGATACAGGGTAATGACATAAGCAAACAGAATAAACTGAACAATGGACTGCCTCAAGGATCAGTTTTAGCACCAATGCTCTTTAATCTTTACATCTCTGACCTGCCTGAAACCATCTCAAGGAAGTTCAGCTATGCTGATGATATGGCCCTAGCTATCCAAAGGAGGCAGTTTGAAGACACTGAAAACGTCCTCACAACTGACCTAAACAGAATGCATGAGTATTTCACCAAATGGAGGCTAATACCAAATCCTACCAAGACTGAAGTCAGCTGTTTTCATTTGAACAACAGAATGGCGGGATATAAGCTGAAGGTTCATATGAATAACAGTCAACTTCGATATCAGCCATAACCAAAGTACCTGGGGGTCACTTTAGATTATCCTTCAAAAAACACCTGAAAAATGTGTCCAATAAAATAAGCTCACGCAACAACCTCATTCAGAGGCTCTGCAGCACTAACTGGGGAGCAGCAGCAGACACACTACGAACCTCTGCACTCGCCTTACTGTACTCTGCAGCCGTGTACTGTGCACCAGCGTGGTTAACCAGCAAGCATATAAACAAGGTGGACACCCAGCTCAATGCTGCTATGAGAACCATAACTAGATGCATAAAGACTACCCCACTATTTTGGCTTCTAACACTTGGTCATATAGCTCCACCCTCCCTACGAAGACAGGAAGCTCTGATGAAGGAGTACACAAAAATAATAAATAACCCCCTACTTCCTATCCATGAAGATGTCCCAACTTTGGAAATAACACGACTCCGCTCCAGAAATCCCCCTTTAATACTGGTCCAACAACTGTCAGCTGACAACTTCAGCACGGATACTAAATGGCACAAGAGATGGAGAGATAGCGCCTCCCCTGACAACCGTGAACTTATCGGTCCATCAGAGAAACCTAAGGGCTTTGAACTTCCACGACAGCTATGGAAAAGCCTAAAGAGAATCCGAACAGGACATGGACTATGTGTACACAATCTACACAAGTGGGGAAAGCTTCCCGGCCTTAGCTGTGACTGTGGGGCACCTAATCAAACAATACAGCACATCGCCCAGGAGTGTGAATTAAGAGCCTACCAGGGTAGTCGGGCTGACTTCTTCAACGCCACACCGCCCTGCCTCGAATGGATCGCCAATTTGGACGTCAGAATTGTAAGACTTCCGTAGCGTAAAATATCTGCTGTGATGTTACTTTTTATTGTGTTTATGTATTATATTTTATCTGAATATGTATCCTTCACTTATGTAATCTATAGTGTATTTTATCAAATAATTTCATAATGTAATAAGTGTAAACCATATGTGTAGCACCATACGCTAAATAAATAAAACAAATACTTCAAAGTATCTCTGGAGAGATGGTCAGGGGAGCCGAGGGGATGACGCCTCTGTACGATGTCAGAAGTCATCTGGAAGCGCTCGTGGCGCTAAGAAAATATGTTTATTCATTGAATCGTTTATTTTGACAACTTTTACAAAGGGTGGTGCACTGTTGGCCTTAGTTGCCTCGTGCCCCGGTCACGGACAGACTCTCGGTGTCGGACGCTGCGCCTGCGTCCTAGCGAGACGTCGTTCTTCTCGCATCGATACGGATGCTTAGCCCAGCCTGGTACAGCATGGATGGCTGCTACCGGCTGTGGGTGTACACTCGATCCCACACCGCGCTTCTTCTTCTCTGGACCACCCCATCTGCGGTGTGGTGTAGGCGGCAGGCGTTGAACCCAGTACTGAGGGCCCGGTAGGCCCCGCACTTGGAGGTTCTTAGGCGCTCAGGCGTCCCACAGGCAGTACAGCACCTGGTGCTGCACTGCTGCTGGTAGTTCATCAGCTCTCCCACCAGTAGTGATTGCTGTGACACAGCAGTGGAGTTCATCCCTGCGACACTCCACAGCTAGCTGGTACTGCGCTGGTTGATCTGAGACTAGACTTACTAAAACGACATAGCCAGGGAACAGAATGTCTTCGACACAGACTCCATCGTTCCCATTGACCTGAACCACCCTCCGCTACTTGGAGCTGGGGCTCCGATATTTAGATCTCATAGTTCTGTGACGTTCGGTTTACTAACGATAACGGCATGTAGCTTCGTTATTCTTCTACCCTTGCTTTAATTCTCTCCAAACAGCTGCTTAAATCGGTCTATGAGTGTTTTCCCTAGCCGTGTCTATTTCTTCTTGCGGCATCCCGCCGCGCGAACGAGCGTGCGTGTTATTGTGCTTAGTCGTTGTCCTTTTCTGTTTTCCCCAATACGTGTGCTCTCCCTCACTCAGCTACTGCAGAGCTGCGAAGCGTGCTGCCAGTCTGTCTAGCATCACCGTGCTTCCTGGTCCGCCGCTAATCGTGGCGTAACCGTCCTACCTTATGTCAAGGTGGTTAAATTCCGTTAAATATTTTATAGCTTGGAATCTGTATTGCTCTGTGCCGTAACAGATGCAAACACGGTGACTTGTGGACACCGGGATCAGCGAATACAACCGCATCACTGCAGAACTTACCTATTCCCAAGAAATGTGCTGCCAGCCTGTCTTGCGAACCGTGGATGAAGGGTATCAGACGGATGCCATATTCCTTTACTTCTGGAAAGCGTTTGACTCGGTGCCCCACTGCAGACTCCTAAGGTACGAGCATATGGGATTGGTTCCCAAATATGTGAGTGGCTCGAAGACTTCTTTAGTAATAGTACCCAGTACGTTGTCCTCGATGGTGAGTGTTCATCGGAGGTGAGGGTATCATCTGGAGTGCCCCAGGGAAGTGTGGTAGGTCCGCTGTTGTTTTCTATCTACATAAATGATCTTTTGGATAGGGTGGATAGCAATGTGCGGCTATTTGCTGATGATGCTGTGGTGTACGGGAAGGTTTGGCGTTGAGTGACTGTAGGAGGATACAAGATGACTTGGACAGGATTTGTGATTGGTGTAAAGATAAATGTAAATTAATGCAGATGAATAGGAAAAAGAATCCCGTAATATCTGAATACTCCATTAGTAGTGTAGCGCTTGACACAGTCACGTCGATTAAATATTTGGGCATAACACTGCAGAGCGATATGAAGTGGGACAAGCATGTAATGACAGTTGTGGGGAAGGCGGATAGTCGTCCTCGGTTCTTGGTAGAATTTTGGGAAGATGTGGTTCATCTGTAAAGGACACCGCTTATAAAACACTAATACGAACTGTTCTTGAGTACTGCTCGAGCGTTTGGGATCCCTATCAGGTCGGATTGAGGGCGGACATAAAAGCAATTCAGAGGCGGGGTGCTGGATTTGTTACTCGTAGGTTTGATCATCACGCGAGTGTTACAGAAATGCTTCAGGAACTCGCGTGGGAGTCTCTGGAAGAAAGGAGGCGTTCTTTTCGTGAATCGCTACTGAGGAAATTTAGAGAACAAGCATATGAGACTGACTGCAGTACAATTCTACTGCCGCCAACTTATATTTCGCGGAAAGACCACAAAGATAAGATAAGAGAGATTAGGGCTCATACAGAGGCATATGGGCAGTCATTTTTCCCTCGTTCTGTTTGGGAGTGGAACAGGGAGAGTAGATGCTAGTTGTGGTACGAGGTACCCTCCGCCACTCACCGTATGGTGGATTGCGGAGTATGTATGTAAATGATCGCTCTGCCCTGTCTTCTGCCTCCCCTCCCGGCCCCTGGAAAACAGCCGTTCACAACAACCTTTTATAATTGTTACTCATAGCCAGTTTTCTGAAATAACTCTTATCTGCATTTTAGGTAAGCCGAGAAACCAGTGTTTAATTGTTATCAAAAAGAGCACGGTGTTGTTTAACATGAATAAGGCTGGTCAGAAACCCTAGTGTTAAAACACTGCGACGTTTCGACGAGTCTCATACTAACCATTTTCTGGCGAAATGTCGAGGTAAGCGGTTACTGTAATATTTATACTAGCGGAATTTGGACCACTGTCAGCAAAAATTGCGAGGTTACTTGAAAAATCCTACGTTAAAACCGTCTTCCGATCTCCGCCCATATCGAAAGAGTGGTTTGGCACTATGAGAGACCCGCTAAAAATTAGCTCACCTGGAACATACAGAACCGCCTGCTAATGGGGCCAACAGTCGATTGAGCAATCGCAGCGCTACATCCTGAATGCTGCGAGGGATACGGGCGCCTTGTCATGGTTCGCGCAGCTCCCCCAGTCAGAGGTTCGAGTCCTACCTCGGATGTGTGTGTTGTCCTTAGCGTAAATTTTAAATTAAGTAGTGTATAAGCCTAGGGACCGCTACCTCAGCAGTTACGTCCCATAGGAACTTACCGCTGCCTAATAAGACAGAGAAATCAGCGACAGTGGAGCACAGGACTGCAGAAGCCCACATGTTCGATTTTCAGAACACCAACGTGCTTTGCCCAGCAACTGGCTTTTAGGACAGCGTCATAAAGGGAATCTGTGGCAATACAAGTTAACTAATTAACTGAGTCACAGGATCTACGATCACCGTCCAATTCGCAAGGCGCAGCAGGAATGCCCGCACAGAGACGCGAACGGCGCACCCGCTACCATCACCACTGCAGTCTCGTAGCGTGCCGGCCGCACAGTACAGTCTGTGCACCATTTCGTGGCCGGTAGACGCGTAGTAGCCAGGGCACACGTGGGGAGAGCCACAGCGGTGGGGGTTACGGGGAGGCGCTGTAGGGGAAATGCCGAGCGCTGGAGGGGAAGTGCCGTTCTCTACTGAAGTTTACATTTTTTAAAATATTACGTGGAACCCCTCCAAACCACACTTGCACAGTGACCACTCTTAAAGACCTGTCAGCTCTGCTTTGGTGAGTATCTAAAACGAATTCCTCTGAAAATGCAGCGTTTTATTTTCGCTTGGCATTTGTAACTGTCAGAGAAGTGCCATGAATGGCGAATTTTGCGTAAAACCTACACATTGTTCTCGCTGCCATGTTAAAATTTGCTTCTTTCGTCAAAACCCAGCGGAGTTTACAAAATGTCACCTCACTAACATGATGTGTAGACACAGTTGTGAGACAATTCTGAAATGTTGGTGTATTAATTTTATTAAGTGAGGAGCTGAAGAAAAGTAAGGTCAGTAACTTATGCAAAAGCACGTGTAATGTCTCCAGTTATGTTGATCCCAAACCCATAGCATTTCTCGTTGCTCCAGCTGTCAAGGACCCTTAAAATTTTAATTATTTCATTAAAAAAGTCTTTAGGTAGTGGAATAATACGGTAGATAATGAAGTTTTGCGTAATAAACGTATGGCAAAATACTCTCCTCTCGCGACTTTTCAGGCTTTCCCGACGGATCTGTTGCAAATACATTTCGTCGATGCAACTGCTTCAGGTGGTGGTAGCTGCCGCTGTCACTGCTGCAAGACGCGACTCATGTTATCGCGAGGCGGCATCGAAATTTATCCGGCAAGGAGTGGGCAATGTGCGTGAGTAGGAAGACGCGCGCAGTTGGAGGAAAGTGGCGCTCCTAGTGCCCTCCTGCTGGGAGCTGCGGAAAGGCCTTCTGTGCTTGCGCTGAGGATGATGACTGTGCCGCTGGACGCTCCTGTGGTTGAAAGCTGAAGGCCTGGATAGCAAATTCTTAAAAACAGTTAAACTTCTCCAAGAGATACTAAAACTTTTTTTTTTTTTGTAAAAAAGACACAATCATCCAAATTTCACTATTCAGGGACAATATCTATTTAAACATTCTTAAGACAAGTTCCATTCACGGCTGAAGGCCTTATTGACAAGAAATTCAAATTACTTGTCAGCTGAAGGCCCCAATAGTAATAACTCAAAATTAATTTTTTTTAAACGATCATTACAGTCTGATCAAACAAATAGAGAAGTGGGACTCAGACAGTGCTCCTAGGATCAGCCTGGGAAAGTCGCTCAACTTCGAAACCGATAAGACAGGCAGCCAAGAGTTGTATTCACTTAACTGAATGGCAACTCAAACGAGTGACGGTTTAAATGCAGACCAACACTATTGCACAATCTACCTAACGTCTGGTAACAAACACAATGATGGAATAACCCAGGCAAGGCGGAACTGGCGCACAGCACAGCGTATTCAGAATCCGGTGTTCAGAGCATGCAGAAGCAGAAGGAACCACTACGACCAAGATAGTCCAAAAGAGCAAAATATCCGAACCACAATCAAGGAGGCTGTCGAACTACGTGCCTTACCGGACAGAGCGGCAAAGCTAGGAAAGGTACACTGTTGCGAAAATACACTAAACTCCAGGGCAGGTAACTGGGGCGTTAGCTGCCACTAGCCAGAAAAATACCCCTGGTTGAACACCAATAAACACAAGGAATTCAATGATTAATAATAAGAAGCGGAGGACAGCTAACTAATTTCGCCAACTCTAAACACTCCACTCGTTGCTCTTAGTCTCAGCGACCCAGCGAGGAGCAACGTGCAAACAAATGGCATGATTCAAAATAATGGAGGTTTCACTACTGGGTTAATGTTCACTCAACTCAAACAACCTGGGTCCAGTGGACAACGAGGTTGTGGTCCTTGCAACTACAGACCCTCGATTTGGTAGTGCCTGCGTTCCGCCAGCAGTTCCGGACCTCACTGCTACTCCGTCCCAAGTGAACTGCCAACACGCACAGACCTGGATAACACTAGACGTCCTTCCAAAGGTAGTACCACAGTACTAGATATCTATAAACGCTGCTGCTGCGACTCGCGAACGGATAGCGCTAGCAAACATAGTGGCGCCAGTAAACACAAGAAGAAAACGAGATGCCACTAACCCTATTACAAGATGCCAACCTACCAACGGCTCAGATTTAATGGCAGCCAGCACTAGATTCCACTGAAAATCTGCATCCCTGTTGATAAGACTGTCTGCTGTATGGATATGTATGGCCTCCTTAAAATTATGTTGGCATAAAATTTTCCCACAGGCCGAAAAACACACATGACGTCACACCTTTTGAGGATACTTTCTCTTCTTGAAGACATGCTGCCAAAACAAGGCAAGAACGCCATCTTGGATGACGTCATGCGGTGTTGCCAAGTCTACTAGCTGCCAACTTTTATGATGTCATCGCCGCCATCTTATATGCATCTGGCAACAATGGATAGTGGCGTGACACCAGCCTAGCTCCACTACTACCGATAACTACATTTCTGCTCATTTACAGGGAGCTTAAATTAACTTTTAATGTAACAAGTTTAGGGTATCTGTAAGTGTTTAGAAGGACAAAACAGAAATTTATTTTCCTGACATCACAGTTTTATGGCATTTGTTCATAATTCTCACCCACAGCATTGTCACAAACAAGAAATGATTGGCGTACGCTCTCAAAAATTCAAGGTGTGTTCTGAATGGTCGTCGCAACCTCAGAACATGACCACTTGCTGGACAAGCTTCGACGCGCCTGTCTCTGACCGTCGTTTTATGGCTCTAGCTTCGTAACACAGCAGTTTTCTCGTATCGTTAACTGCAAAATTTTGCTCGATTCACTTTCCCCATCCGGCTATGATCTGATTATCAACTATCCATATCGCATTGCTTGCCTCTCCCAGGTATGTAAGCTCTTGAAATTTCAACAATAAATCACATTGTGATGAACAACGCCTCTTTTGTAGCGTCTGCCACTGGAGTCTGTTGAGCATGCGAAATGAAGCTGTGCCAAAAGGTACTTTTCTCCAACGGATCTTGTCAGTTTCCTCCGTGAATCGTATTTCGTGATGCAGTGAGGCTCACAAGTAATGCTCGAGTGTGGATCAAATATGTGATTTGCAGGTTAACTCCTTCGTGGTCTGACTACAGGTCCTGAGGATTCTTCCAAAAAATCTCACAGTGTCATCCTGGTGTTTGGCTTCCATATGATTAGTAGTAGGTGCTTCTTCCACTACCAAAAACTCCGTAAGCATACGTTCAGACTTTTAACGAATGAAACTCCTGGTGATTGTGTGTTGGTAAGAACATGTCACGAATCCTGTGTGCTGCATGAGAAATGTCTGTCGTCGAGTCACTATGCAGGTGATATCGATATGCAGACGCATTTTACTTGTCAGTGAAACAAGTTGACTGTGTCATACGAGGGGACTTGCAAACTCAAGTTAGACGCGTCGTACCACGCTAGGACTACTGCACAACAACAATGGAGTGTTGTCAGAAGAGTGGACGTGTTATGCGTGTCCTGCCGCGGTACGGACAACACATATAGCATAGCGTGCGAGTGGAATGGTGCAGCGACTGTAAACGTACTCAAAAGTTACAGTACGCGGGTTTGTTCGATTCTTGTAGGAAATGTGTCTAAATTGCACACAGGTTCACCATGACATTTTTACCGGTATGTGTGCCAAACAGAACGTCGCGTCCACCCGTAGTGGAACGGTGCCAACAATTTGCGGAAGGCCGCACACAAACGTGGGATGTGCAGATCGAGAACGAAAGCCGTCTACATCCACCACAGACGACAAAGCCCAGGCACTCGAGTAATCGATTCGCAGCAATCGCAGGTTACCCGAATGGCTGCGTGACCAAGGAGCGGATCTCTGTCGTCGAGGAACGGAACGGTCGCTACAATGTTGACAGCTCTTTACAGAGAATTGGTTACTGCACGGTCTGTTCAAAAAATCCGGAAACTTTGTCCACGAACTGTTTCTACGCTTACTTTTTACTTATTGTGCTTGGTCTCCTTCGAACACTCTCCTGTACTATTTGTATGTGCCCCCAACGCCGTTTCCACCTCCGGAAGCAGTCTGGGTACGCCTCCTGCTGGATCGCGTGACGCGCAGTCTGCGAATTTTCTTTTATCTCCTCTATCGTTGCAAATCATGGTTCTTTCAACGATGTCTTCAACTTTGGAAATAAAAAAAAGTCCTCCGGGACCAGATCTGGAGAGTACGGAGGATGCGGCAGCACAGTAGTTCAAAATGGTTCAAATGGGTCTGAGCACTATGGGACTTAACACCTGTGGTCATCAGTCCCCTAGAACTTCTTAAACCTAACTAACCTAAGGACATCACACACATCCATGCCCGAGGTAGGATTCGAACCTCCGACCGTAGCAGTCGCGCGTTTCCGGACTGAGCGCCTAGAACCGCTCGGCCACCGCGGCCGGCTAGGCAGCACAGTGATTTCGTTTTTTGTGCAATGTTCACGCACCAACAGGGATGAACGTGCGGGTACGTTATCGTGATGCAAGGGCCATGAACTGTCTCGCCACTTTTTCAGGCCGTTTCCTTCTCACTTTTTCTCGCAGGTGTCGCAACACGTCCCTATAGTATCATCGATTCACAGTTTGCCCGTTTGGCGCGAATTCATGATGAACTTCAAAGTCAAATAAAACTATCAGCACGGCTTTGACATTTGACCACACGTGACGAGCTTTTCTGGGCTTGGAGAACCTTTCCCGATCCACTGTGAACGTTGAACCTTAGTTTCAACATCGTAACCGTAAGCCCACCTCTCACCACCAGTTATGACTCTCTTAAGGCACATCTCGTTCTCATTTGCGCCATCCAAAAGCTCTTCACAGCTTGCGAGGTGAAGGTCTTTCTGGTCTTGACTCATGCGCCGTGAGACGAACTTGGCGGCAACACGATGCGTTCCAAGATGCTGTGTTGGGATTTCATGACATGATCCAACTGAAACGGTACAGTCTTCTGCAATCTTTCGGACAGTCAGTCTCCGATTGGCACCCACAATTTTGTTGACGTTCATCACAAGAGCATCATCTGTAACGTCGAAGGCCGTCCTGAACCAGTGTACCTTTAACTTTCATCCGGTCATTTTTAAGTCGTGTGAGCCATTCGTAACAACGAGTACAGCTTAAGCATTTATCGGTGTAGGCGTCCTGCATCATTTTGTGTGACTCTATAAAGGTTTTCTTGAGTTTGAAGCAAAATTTAAAGCAGACCCTTTGGTCCTCAACTCTGCCAGCCCGATATTCGCAAACTATGCGGCACTACGTTCTCCTCAATACGGCAGTGAACGATAACTAATAGACATATAATAATGAAACTTATGGCAGTTACACATTAAACACAGGCCTCTACAGGGATGCCAACCGCACTTCGCTCCAACACACCAATGGCGCTAAATTACGAATGTTTTGGAATTTTTTAACAGCAAAAATAGTGTCATGTGTTTGTGGCGCTTTCAAACGTAGACCGGCATTTAATAAAAGTCACTTGGTCTGCCAAAATAATGTGGAATGTAATTTTGCAGGTCCACTCGTAACTGCCTGCTGCTATTTTCAACTCGTTCTTTTTTTTTCAAAACATTTACTGCACAAAAAGAAATACAACCTCAGGTATTTTTTCCTTCGTGCATCGTGACAAAGACAAGATGTTTTTGTGGGCAGCACGGAATGGTTCCGCGTTCCACGATTTACCGACTGCTGATCAACATTACGCTGGCGTGCAGTGCGTCTATATGAGTCACCAGATGCCTGTTACGGTTCAAATGGCTCTGAGCACTATGGGACTTAACTTCTGAGGTCATCAGTCCCCTAGAACTTAGAACCACTTAAACCTAACTAACCTAAGGACAACACACACATCCATGCCCGAGGCAGGATTCGAACGTGCGACCGTAGCGTCTCGCGGTTCCAGACTGAAGCGCCTAGAAACGCTCGGCCACTCCGGCCGGCCTGCCTGTTATGTAGGGTGGGATGACGTATCCTGACGACGATTCCCATACTCAATTTGATCCTGATGAGAACCCTCTACAATACCTCTAATCTTACCCAAATCGTTTTGTTACACGATGTTTTTCGCCCGTGAGTTAATACAAAAGGTTACACTCAGTAAGCATTTTATTTAAGAGACTAACTTGTCGTTCAAGGTAAGTTAACGATAGCAGAATATATAGCACAGTACGTACGACTTTGGAAAGGTTCTGCAGAAAGGTAACACAGTTTTTAAAACAGAGTGATGCAGAATGGAGCAGCCGATATAACAATGAAGCAGCGTAAATAACTACGTGCAGTATATGGCTAATGCAATACAGGCCACATAAGAAATGAGGTCATCGAAACAGAATTACTCGTTCTCTACAAGAGGTAAGGCATAGGGACATCCGTAAAGCTGCTATGCTTTACACGTCACCCCAGCGTAATCTGGAGGAATTCAAGTATGTCGGCTGGCTGTAATCTGTGTGTTTCTTAACTGTGTGTCATGTGCTGCAAACGGAAATCGCACACTCTGCAAGTATTTGTATGGTCAGTGTAATAACACCTTAATAATTTTTGAACATGTGATGATGTACAAAGTTGTTGCAGTTCTCGTGTTGTGCTTGTCATAAGAGACTGTATGAAGTTACTGTATAGTTTATTGCCGTGATTATGACGAATAAAAAAGACAGTTCCACGATTTAGTCGTTCTGCGATATTTAACACATATTTTGCATTTGGCTGTTTGGATGAGGAGAACTGTGCGTTGTAACCGATCAAAATCTATTAATCTCGATGAGAACCTGCTTTTTAAGAGCTAAACGAGGAATTGTACAAGCAACATCAGAAGAAATGCGGTTGATTAATATTTCTAAGAACAATTTTTTGTTTATAAACTAGCGTCTAACAAAATGTAGCTGTCGTAATGTAAAGATACGTTTAAATATTCAATTTGCGAAGTTAAATACGTTGACGTTCTGTTCAACATACCGCACTGAAGATGACCTGAACAAATGCCAGTGAACTGCGTTCGTGATTCGTGGCAATACTGCAGAGATACGCTGGTATGTAATAGAAACAGTTCGACTGAAGCTAATAACTAATTGCACGGAATATACCACGCCTGTCTGGAGCTGATCTCAATTCGTGTTCGCCCAGCGTTTGCATTCAGAATTAACGATGATCGTTCGCCTCCCGATATATACGTACCGCCATAGATACAGTATAGTTGGCACAGTCTTGGTTGTATTACTGCCCCAGTGCTCGCGTTGTATACGTCCTCTGCTGTTATTCGTGAAACGTCGAACTCTGTCGAAAATACTCAACTGTAAGCTCCGCCTGTTCTGTTTCCAGTGCTGATCAGGATTTGCCAGCTGTGGTGTCAGGTCTAGTTTCCCGTGTAACTGCATCGTGTCCATCGCACAATTACGGGTTTCCCCAGCAGGGAGCTGACTTACACCAGCAGTATTAGGGAGTTTAAAAGTGCACTACCTGTTACTTGTGGCTGGACTTCAATTTCATATTATTTCCCCTTTTTTGTGCATGTCAATGGAGCTCATCAGACTTCCACACAAATAATGTTTTTCAGGTTAGAGCCATCGGAGTGTGAGGCGTGGTACTGATACGAGGGTGGTTTGAAAAGTTCTCGGAATCACCACGAGAGGTCAGCTCTAGCGCAACGAGTCGTTCACGTGATATTCATTGGGCTGTTGCCTGTAAACACGTGCCATGTCAGTGCTCTTGGAAGAGACGTGGCTCTGTTGTTGTTCCAGCGTAGTGATTTGCGAAGATGGAAAAAAATCGAGATCCGACCAGTGAATAAATACTTCGTAAAAAAAGATATGAAAGCAAAGGACATTCATGCCGATTTCCAGAATGCACTGGGGGACTCTGCTCCTTCATATTCAGCTGTTGCCAAGTGGACAAATGAATTTAAAATTCGTCGGGAGAGCTTAGATGATGATCCGCGCAGTGGTCGGCCAAGATGTGTCACTGCTCCAGAAATCATTGCAAAAGTGCGCAAAATGGTCACGGAGGATCGCCGATTGAAAGTACGTAAAATTGCTCAAGCTTACCAGATATCATTTGAAAGGGTATATCACATTTTAACTGAAGAATTAGAAATGAAAACAATTATCTGCTGGACGGGTGCCGCGATTCCTGACGCGCGCGCACACATGTGCCGTCGCCATAGCAAAATTACGCGAGCGAAGGTGTGAATTGTTGCCACGCCCGCCTTATTCACCTGATATGGCTCCGTTAGACTTCCATATCTTCCAAAAACTGAAACTTTTTCTTCGTGGACGAAGATTCACTTCAAAGGAAAAATTGATAGCCGAAGTTGACAACTGTTTTGCAGGCCTGTAGGAAACTCATTTTCGAGATGGGATCAAGACACTGGAACATCGTTGACTGAGTGCGTTAATCTACAAGGAGACTACATTGAAAAATTAAAATAAGTTTCAGTGATGTAAGTACTTTTTTCTATTCCGTTTACATTTTTAATATACTCAGTCACATCCAACAAGTTTTGTTACGCGCAGGAATTATTCGACGAGGAAGAAGCGTCCTTTATTGCAGACTAGCGAACCCGACAATGCGTAACAATTGCTAAATACGTATAGAAATTGGTTATCCTTCCTAATCTTCTACCCCTCCCTCTCTCTCCATATCCTCCTTCCCCTCTCTCTCTCTCTCTCCATCTCGTCCCACCTCTTCTCACTGTCCATCACCTACTCCCTCTCTCTCACTCCATCTCCTCCCCTCTCTCTCTCTCTCTCTCCCCCTCTCTCTCTCTCTCTCTCTCTCTCTCTCTCTGTCCTGTTCATCTCCTCTTTCCCACTCTCTATATTCATTTTCTATATTCATTTCCTCCCGCCCTCTCTCTGACCTTGACCCTTTGTTTATTGTTATTGCAAACAAAACCTTAATTTGAAAATGAAGTCGTTTAGAATGAATGAGTAAATCGTTTGGGATCTGCAGAGTATTTGAGACACTTCTCCAGCTGGTGCATCTGTGTGGATAGTGGCTTCAGTCACAGTATTTCGTTAGATGTTTTGAACTGCGAATAACAACACAGTTTAGGATTGTGTGTCCGTTATTACCCAGTTTGTTTAATACTCAACTACTACCCATCCCAGATATTACATTACCCGTACGTGGGGTATTTTTCACAATACAGTTGAACTAATAATAACATCAAAGAAGCCTTTGCTTTGTTTATTGTCCTTCGTTCGCACATCTGTAACATATTTTCACTCGATGTTCTGCATATATGAATTTTTTGCATATGTTGCAGCAAGTTTTACTTTCACGGTCGTTGCTTCTGGTACAAAAGATACATCTGTCTGAATTGCTGTTCCTTTTGATAGGCAACTGCTACTGTACTGGTATGCCCTGACTCCCTGCGACGGTTTCTTGCAGATTACGAGACAAACTTGGGATCTTCATTCTTGCCTCAAGAAGTGGCTTTTTCAAACCAGTAGGTAACTTCATTAGGTATTTTCGTCGATTTGGCACAGATTCTTTAGGGTTTGAATAAGAACTGAATAAAAGTGCTATACAGTTGATTCCGAAGGCAATCAGCAACCCACAGAATAGGCACAGATGCCATCTGCTAGTCGTCCTAGACGCCGAGTAGGTATGGCATAATTAATTAAAGCAATCAGCGCCATCCCTTGTGGCATTGTAGATCTCTGTGATTTCGGGAATTCTGACGATTCCACTCTCATCCTTTCGATTATTCATTGTAGGCAATATGGTCACGATCTTTTTCTTCTTCTTTGGGGTGTGTGTGTGTGTGGGGGCGGGGGGGGGGGGGGGGACAGTAGCACAGAGGAGTCATTTCGCCATTGAAAGTGAGTATTGCACCGTTCCTTTTACAGGGCACGAAGTTCTGTAGATAATGGAAAAATTTCTGACTTGCTTGATTTCATTGTTCCCACCATTGTCACAGAGTGATCACTGAGAAATTTATTTGCCAATGGCACAGAAGTGAACCAGCGCAGTTGCTATTGGTACCCTAAATAGCTTTGGTCATCTCTGTTGAATAAAACTGAGCAACAGGGGTCTAGCAAGTTATTTTACGTGGTGTCCGGATACTTTTAAAGATTTTCATTGAAATCCAAAGATCAACTCATATTCTTCACTATTTTTTATTTTAATTATCACTCACAAAGTAATACGAAAGGCTACAGTTGGGCGTAAATGTATTACCGAATCTATGGGAGAAATTACATTTGCGGTCTTAAGGCAGTTTTTTTGAAGTTAGGTTCACGAGGGGTACAGTTTATGCGAAAAGTGTCTGCGAGGCAGACGGTCGTTAATCTTGAGCGATATTAGTTCTTCGAAAATTCATTTTTGAAAATGAAGTTTCGCAAACTTATTTAGAGCTAAACATAGTAAATGGCTAATTTTTTGCAATTTCTATATTTTTCTGGGACATATTTGCTACAGAATTCTTCGGTGCATGCAGTTTTATACGTCTGCAAGGAAATGTCTTTCTTCAAGTCCACTATCTCCATTTGGAGGAATGGATTTGAAAGGCGAAACAACTTCAGGGCTTCTGCTGCTGGTGAAACTTCAAAATGTGCTTTTAAGAATACTGCGAAGTCTAAGAATCCTGCTGCACAGTCCTTCCTAAGGTATGACATAAAATCTGAAAAATACTTCAATACCTACTTCACAATTATTTTTATATCCAAGTACCGAATGAAGCTCTTTTTACTGTCTGGTATGAAGAGTAGTACGAGACATTATAAAATTAATCACCTTGATAGAGGTGTCCATTACTTATTTCAGAGTAGCACTAAGTTTTCCACAAAGGGCTGTTGGGTGAATTATGCACTGATAAGATGGTAGCCCAGAATTCTGACCCTTGTTCCTCTTTACTGGTCCCTTTTCTTACCGATCATCCCTGGGCCCGTCGGTTGAAAAAGACATCATTTCATTGGAACTAATGGTTGATTTTGTAATGAAATTATGTAAAGTCTCGAATGAATCTTGTTCGCGAATCTTGTCTTTTAACAGGAATATTGTTAGTAATTCTTCCCTAAATTCTTTAATTTCCATATCGAAAAATTGCATGATAGTGCAAATTCGTTGTTTATTAAAGATGTCACACGATTCATCAAATGCTGTGGCGTGGCAAAACGTCTTCTGCAGAAGTTCAAGCGAACTACTTTTACTGCCGGCAGTCAAAATTTCAGTTCTTATTATATTGCTTGTTACTGACAATGAATACCACGACTGTGGTTTTCCTCTACAAAAAGTGCCGCGGCCGCTTCCAACATTATTTGTTTTTCTATCTGAAAATGGCTTCTGTTTATGAAACGCCCAACATGCACGCAGCACTGTTCCGGCAGACTTCGCTTGCCCGCTCATAGAGCGATTTTGTAAGGCCGTGCTTCTTCTGTAAGGAAGCGAATATGATTAGAGATTATTTTTTTTGACGAGCTACAGTACCCAGAGGAAAATTTTTATGGAACTGTTGATGAGATGTTCGGTACTGTCGCTTTAAACTGCCATGTTTAACATAAGCGAGTGTTTTGCTGCAAATAAGGCGAACTGGAACAGCTCCAAGCCTATCACGCAACCTAAAAAAAAGGTTCTTCAGTCAACTCAGCCAAAAACTTCCTACTTTCACTATCATTTTTACGAATTTTATGATCGATATCGGTGCAAAGAAACGTCATAAGCTTGTTCTTATTACAAGACATATGAATAACAGCTCCGTGCGAGATTGCAACAACTCTTGACGAAGTGATGATAAAATTTGTGTATTTTATTTGGATTTGTTCTTTATAAACATACCCCTCCCGGCACAAAGCGTGTGCCGATGGACCGCAAAGGAGCCGCTTCCATGTCACAAGTCGGCGACGCCGTGCACGCTCTCTCGAAGGTTGAAATTGTCATTCCACATCAAAGTTTCATAAAGCGGCATTAAGTTTTCGTTCGAGTTGCGAACAGAAAAACTGTGTTGAAATGAATATGTCCGCTCCGATTAAAACAAGCTTCATAGGTTGCCAGAGTCAGAGACTCATTTCTACAGTTTCCTGTTTCTCGTGTTTCGTTTGGGTGTACACAACTTTTAAGTTTCTCGACACAACAATACAATTTGGTACACTCCCGCATATGGTATGTGTTGTTACATAAAGGTGATAAGTCAGGTCGTAGGATCACCTTCACAGCATGTCACAGGAGCGAGGAGGCATTCAAAGTCGGCGTACACTCAAATGGGCATCATTCCCGGTGATGAGTATTTTTAAACTTTAAGAATTTCGCATAACAACATGTACCAAGTTCTGGGAAGCACAATCTACCAGATGCTCTGCTAACAACTCATCTGAGGTTCAAATGGCTCTGAGCACTATGCGACTTAACTTCTGAGGTCATCAGTCGCCTAGAACTTAGAACTAATCAAACCGAACTAACCTAAGGACAGCACACACATCCATGGTGGTGGTGGTTAGTGTTTAACGTCCCGTCGACAACGAGGTCATTAGAGACGGAGCGCAAGCTCGGGTTAGGGAAGGATTGGGAAGGAAATCGGCCGTGCCCTTTCAAAGGAACCATCCCGGCATTTGCCTGAAACGATTTAGGGAAATCACGGAAAACCTAAATCAGGATGGCCGGAGACGGGATTGAACCGTCGTCCTCCCGAATGCGAGTCCAGTGTGCTAACCACTGCGCCACCTCGCTCGGTGCACACACATCCATGCCCGAGGCAGGATTCGAACCTGCGACCGTAGCGGTCGCTCGGTTCCACTCATCTGAGGAAAAGGCACTGGGGCACCATAAGCAAATATGCTCTTTATGTGCTTGTTCCCTCACATGGGAGGTGAGAAGGCGAAACAGTCTTTGAATCAAACATAATTATCGCCTTCAGAGAAGAGCAGCATGTCTACATGCATCTCTCACTCACCAGACAATTTTGAGAAATAGAGGGGGCCGACGGTTATCTTCTCGTCCTGCTCATCTCGCTTGCTTTTCTTCTCCAGGCCGTAAACATGAACCGATATTCCGGTATTCTGCGCCCCAAATTGAGGTATGTGCTCGATCTTGACGGAGAACTCGATACCATCCAAGTTATAACACCCCACGAATTTTATCACCTACATGGTATGTACCGCGATGCTCAGGATGATCCCTACGATTGTAATTTCTCTCGTAAGCCAGGATTGACCGTGCAAAACGTGCCTGATCCTTTCCATTTCCGACATTAATGCGTGACCTCGTATTAGCTATATCCTCAGGGAGCTTGTTATAGCTAGAACTTCCGTTTACCGGACCACAGAAGTGAACACGGAAGTCCAGGTGTAGTGCCTCGCTCTCACTATCATCTCGGAAAACTGGGCCAGTTTAGCACTCAGGGTGGATTCAGGAAACCACTCGGTGATTGACATGCTCCACGTCATCACGGCATTTTCCCCACAAAGATAATGAAGACTTGTCTCTTCCACGCCAGATGCAACTTTGAGGGGGTGCGATACCGCACTGCATTTAATGGCAGGATACCATGGATCATTGAGCTCCGTTTCCACGACAGGAGGGCACGCTCTCAGAGAGTCGACAAGGTCGCGGTACCTTCCTGCGCGATTTTCGATCCTTGTGAACGAGATTCGCTCCTCAAAGGCGTCTGCCATCACCGAGTATTCCAACTGCCGTATGCTGTCACTGACCTGATGTCCTTCACTAAAAGGACAGGAGAGGGAACTGCCGCTAGCCACAGGATCATCTTTATTATTAATAGCACTACCACTAGAAACATGGACTGTGGGAAAACCGGAACAGAAGAGAATCGAAGCATTTGAGATGCGGTGCTATAGACGAATGTTGAAAATTAGGCGGACAGATAAGGTAAGGAATGAGGAGGTTCTACGCAGAATCGGAGAGGAAAGGAATATGTGGAAAACACTGATAAGGAGAAGGGACATGATGATAGGACATCTGCTAAGACATGAGGGAATGACTTCCATGGTACTGGAGGGAGCTGTAGAGGGCAAAAACTGTAGAGGAAGACAGAGATTGGAATACGTCAAGCAAATAATTGAGGACGTAGGTTGCAAGTGCTACTCCGAGATGAAGAGGTTAGCACAGGAAAGGAATTCGTGGCGGGCCGCATCAAACCAGTCAGTAGACTGATGACAAAAAAAAAGAAAACTAGAGGGCGACGACGGGCATCCTGTTGATGATAGTGACGACAAGATGCACAGCGGCACACATATCTTTCGCTCCTAGCGATGATTCTGACGAGGCTGAGAAGGAGTATGAGGCGGCGCTACTGGGTAAGCTGGGTAAGGTAGCGAGAACAGCCTGGCTGTGGCGGCGACTCCCAATGGTGCTGGCGCTGGTGTAAGCCTGACCCGCTATCCTGAGGGGTGGTAGCTCCTTGTTCCATCCAGAGACGTGGTGCTGGGGCGGCTGTGGCGGCTGCGGCCTCTCACGTGGCAACTGGTGGCGCTCTTGCTGGGGAAACGTGCAGCACAGGACCTCGCCTCAACGTTGCAGGCTTCACTGTCACCGGTAGACGCATCGTAGTGTGCTGTGGTTGAGGAGATGTAGCCACTGTAGAAGAAGGAAGGGATAACGAACACAATTAAGTACAGAGCTCTAGACATTGTATCCTGCTGCTGCTACAAGGATTCTTTTCAAGTAGAGTGAGTAATTACCTTTCACGCTCTGGGTCCAAGACGTGAATATTTCAACGACATTGTCAGGTATCTCTACTACCCATTCAGAAACCTCATCTTCTAAAAGGCCCAGGTCATGCTGCCTTTGCAGCTCTTCAACTAGGGCCATTTCCTGGACCCATTCAAGCATCTCATCCTCGTCAGAATCGGTATGGTGCCTCCAATCCAACCCATCGACAACAACAGGAAGATATATATACATATACGGACTTGTTAGAGAAGAAGAAAAACCTCCTATACTACAGACATAAACAAGCAAACAAAAAAATAGAATTCTTTTTTTTCTCACTTACAGGACTGCTCCGCTCTCTCACTGGGTGCTGGACACCGCTGCTGCGGTTGGCGAATAGGCTCCAGCTGCATGCCTAGGAGGTCTGACCTCTCTAGAATTGTTGCTGTAACAAGACAAAGTATTTCATTTTTGAGTAACATAGCCACTATTACATAGATATATCTTTCTTTTTCTATACTTGCGCAACTGTTGGAGCTGCGGATTTGCTGCTCGAGGCTGTTCCCCAGCGTGTGGCTGAGGTATTTTTTTCAGCCTCCAGCATTCCCTATAGCCTCATTTGCATTTTCACAACAAGAACAAGTGTGAAACAAGAAATAAACCAATGATACAAAAACAAATTACAGCACTACAACCACAATTTTTTTAAACATTCATGTGGCAGCTCTAGTTGCACGCTTTCCACAGGAGAGTTCGCTGTGATACAGCCTCCTCCTCCTTCGGTTCGCCCTCGCAGTTCAGGATAAAATACTGGAGTTGCGCTTTAAAACAAGGAAAAGAACGAGAATTTTTTAACACACTAATTTACTTCCCACTTTCAACATCATAACCACATATCTGCAAAAACAAATTATTCACTTACACAGCAGTTCATATTCTTCTCCTCCTACAATTCGACATCGTTTGCCGCTAACGCTGATGATACTTGATGTCACCGAATGCTTCATTTTCAACAACAAATGGGCGCACACCCAACTAAAAGAACAACTGCACTTGTGAACTGATGCTGGCTGAATGAGACCAGGAGTGGAGGGTGTAGAGGTTGTATAGGCACACTGATTTGGTGGAAACCAAACAGGAACGGCAGTTGACGGACTGTGCTGAACAGTATTTTTGGAAGCCAAATCAAATGGCTCCGAGCACTAAACTGCTGTGGTCATAAGTCCCCTAGAACTCAGAACTACTTAAACCTAACTAACCGAAGGACATCACACACATCCGTGCCCGAGGCAGGATTCGAACCTGCGACCGTAGTGGTCGTGCGGTTCCAGACTGTAGCGCCTTTAAACGCTCGGCCACTCCGGCCGGCTTTGGAAGCCAGTAGGAGTGCAGCATTTCACCGCGCCTACCGATGAATGCTGGTCTGAGCACACAGGGCAAGTTGGTGGTTATCTGCCGGGCACGAATTTCCGCGATTTTGCGTGTAGGGTTCTGGAAATACCAACTTGTTCTGCTGATCCGTTATTTGTGCCATAGTACACCCGTTTCCGGTAGCCGCTTCACTTTGTGGCGAGTTGTGGCCACTGATGGACGCGCCGGCGCTTCACGGGTCCCGAATTATGGCCATGCCGTGTGTAGCAAACTACTGTGATAGTGTATTTAACAGTATTTTTTACGTGATGTAGGATCGTCTTCAGAGTTCCAATGCGGTGTATTTGCGTTCATTTATTTTAGTTTCACTTTATGAACAAAAAAATGTAAATGTCGTGTGGCTAGGGCCTCCCGTCGGGTAGACCGTTCGCCTGGTGCAGGTCTTTCGATTTGACGCCACTTCAGCGACCTGCGCGTCGATGGGGATGAAATGATGATGATTAGGACAACACAACACCCAGTCCCTGAGCGGAGAAAATTTCCGACCCAGTCGGGAATCGAACCCGGGCCCTTAGGATTGACGGTCTGTCACGCTGACCACTTTTTTTTTCCTAATTTTTTTGTTCCTTTTTTTCTTTTCTTTTTTTAGATGGCTTTCCATAAGACGCACCTGAGAGTCTCATGGGCCGGTGGCCCGACATGCAGTTTGTCCTGCTGCATGGCTTACTTTCAGAGACTCGCAAGTTTATCGTAGTGCTGGGTTGTCGCGAAAGTGAAAAGTAGGGCCTGTCCGGGATTTGAACCCGGGACCTCCTGCACCCAAAGCAGGAATCATACCATTTTTTTTTTTTTTTTTTTTTAAAAGAGTGTTCAGATATGGGTAGGTGGAGACAAGGCGGGCAGGGGTCGAAACCCGAGGCCTGGCCGCGATGTCTCCCCCCATCACTAAGCTACCGGGGCGGACACTTTATAAACCATATTCCCGCACGATGTGTTTTTGAATGTATTTTCATTCTTTTATTTTACATAATATATTTCCGTTTCACGTGCACCTACGAAGACAATGCAGTGTTTTATGTGCGAGTGTATTTGAAACAAATTGTTTAAGGCAACATTTGCAAATGTACTGGGGCATTAAACACTTCACCTAACATGTTTATGCATGCAAATATTCCAGAGCAGTGTCGATATGTAGTTTTAATGAACATTTTCTACTGCATAAGTTAATGTTCAATTTTTGAAATGCATCCCAGCAGATTGTTTAACAATTTATTTATGACACACCTTGAAGCAACTACTGTGCAGCGATTGTTTTGAAAGTCGATTTAGAGACATATTCAGTTGGATTTAATAACTCCTGAAGCAGCTCGTGCTCAAAGATAAGGGAAGGATGTGTTATTTCCCACAAAAGCGCACTAAGTGTCTAAGGGGGGGATTTCACAAGTGTGCTGTGATCTATATGAGAATAATTCTTCAAGTGTGGTGGTATACACTGCAAAATTGAAGCAAACTACTGTGCAGCGATCTTTTTGAAAGTGTATTTAGTGACATATTCAACTGGATTTAGTAACGGGAGTCAGCTCGTGCTCGAAGACAAGGGAGGCATGTGGTATTTCCCACAAAAGTGCGCGAAGTATCTCAGGGATGGTTTCATGCGATCTTTTTTTTTTTTTACAGTCGCTGTTAAAGTGTGGTGGTGGTATTCCTCGGAATAAGATGTCTAATTTACATTGCAAATTAGCAAATTATTTAAATATTCTTGCATCATCTACAAAGCGCTCTTTCTCTCTCTCCCTCTCTCTTTGTGCTTTTTGTGCAATGGTACATTTAGTTGCTATGACATCTTCAAGATATGTATGTGACAATATTCCGCACATTGCTTGAACACCAGATTTAATAACTCCAGAAGCAGTTCGTGTTCAATGAGAAGGTGTATCTGTGCACCAGTGATAAGAAGGAGGAAGGCTTCACGTATTTCCAGCGTGACAGGAAGTGTGGCCACCGTGTGCGATAGCTCCCGCTAGCGGGGGCTAAACTGTCCACCCTGTACCAGCACCATTATCCACCATGGAACATGTAAGAAGAAGCGGTGCGTGGCTCC
This sequence comes from Schistocerca piceifrons, assembly GCF_021461385.2. Taxonomy (NCBI): domain Eukaryota; kingdom Metazoa; phylum Arthropoda; class Insecta; order Orthoptera; family Acrididae; genus Schistocerca; species Schistocerca piceifrons. The sequence continues at coordinate 742,315,723 of NC_060141.1, read as the reverse complement.
TTTCAGCGACCTATATGGACACCGGCAGTTCTAAAGTCCATCCGATGCTCTCCGACTCCGGGCAGCCTGCGCAGGTGGCGAGAAGCGAGATGGTTTTCGCGATACATTTAAGTGATCCGTGACAGTGTAACTATATGGCTCCTTATGTGATCGGAATGAAAAAGTGCCGCAATTGTTTATTGTCGTCTAAATTGTTGAAAACACATGCATCAATTTCGAGGGGTATTGCGATTTCTGAAATAAACAATTTTCTATAACAAATTGTTTAAACATTGACTTGTGTATGCTGTATTAACCTACCGATGTGTGATCTTCTCAGTCCAGCAGCTAAACACACACTGTGCGAATTCCCGACATTTTTCCCTTGAGGATCCAGGTTGGGAGGGGGGGGAGGGGGGCCCACAGCGCCCTCTTGTGGTGGTGTTGTGAACTACGTCAACTGGACTCTGAACCTCAACGCGATCACACTGAATAGAGCTACTGTCTATGACAACTCAAATTGTTTAAATAACCAATATACCGCAATGCATACAAAATAAAGACATGTCCGTCATATCCAGCAGCCCAGCACAAAATGAGTCCTCCAATTTCTAGATGGGGGAGGGCAGGAGAGGTGAGAGTGGATGGGAAGGCTCTCAAATGGCACTAAGTGATACGGGACTTAACACCTGAGGTCATCAGTCCCCTTAACTTAGAGCTACTTAAATCTAACCAACCTATGGACATCACACACATCCATGCCCGAGGCAGGATTCGAACCTGCTACCGTAGCAGCTGCGTGGTTCCGGACTAAAGCGCCTAGAACTGCTCGGCCACCGCGACCGGCGGATGGGAAGGGAGAAGGGTGGAGTAGCCCAACTGACCTATTTTTCCCGCCAAGACATCAGTGCGATGTTGCCACATCTACAGGGTGTTGCAAAAAGGTACGGCCAAACTTTCAGGAAACATTCCTCACACACAAAGAAAGAAAATATGTTATTTGGACATGTGTCCGGAAACGCTTACTTTCCATGTTAGAGCTCATTTTATTACTTCTCTTCAAATCACATTAATCATGGAATGGAAACACAGCACCAGAACGTACCAGCGTGACTTGAAACACTTTGTTACAGGAAATGTTCAAAATGTCCTCCGTTAGCGAGGATACGTGCATCCACCCTCCGTCGCATGGAATTCCTGATGCGCTGATGCAGCCCTGGAGAATGGCGTATTGTATCACAGCCGCCCACAATACAAGCACGAAGAGTCTCTACATTTGGTACCGGGATTGCGTAGACAAGAGCTTTCAAATGCCCCTATAAATGAAAGTCAAGAGGGTTGAGGTCAGGAGAGCGTGGAGGCCGTGGAATTGGTCCGCCTCTACCAATCCATCGGTCACCGAATCTGTTGTTGAGAAGCGTACGAACAGATCGACTGAAATGTGCAAGAGCTCCATCGTGCATGAACCACATGTTGTGTCGTACTTGTAAAGGCACATGTTCTAGCAGCACAGGTAGAGTATCCCGTATGAAATCATGATAACGTACTCCACTGAGCAGTACATACTGACGAAACTAAAATGACCTCTAACATGGAAATTAAGCGTTTCCGGAGACATGTCCACATAACATATTTTCTTTATTTGTGTGTGAGGAATGTTGGCCGTACCTTCTTGTAACACCCTGTATAGATCTGCCATCTTGAGTATATTTGGCGAGAATGCCGAGTGGGGCCACACCAGCTGTGCCCTACTACAAGCGTCCAGGTTGACTACCTTCTCTGGTTTCTGATCATGAGGAATAATGGGCTGCTACCACGCCTCAACAGCCATTCAGACACCTCACTGAGAGAATCCCCAGCACAGTTCAAGTGGTCATAAAGGTAAAGTGTAGCCACACCCCATGTCCACTAATAGGCGTCTGGATGCTCTTGATCAGAAAGTATATTTGCTTCCTCCTTTGACTTTTCTAGAAGGCTTTTGAGCGCTGGAACTACTGTCCATGAAGCCTGCAGAGGTATTTTATGTACTGAAGAGGTAGCACGAGGAGAGTGCAGGTCAGCAGGCGACAGTCTGCTGAGGCGGCGACCCCCCTTCCGCCCTGGGTCCATACGTTTTTTTGTGCGATTTCCAGCAAGTAGACACTTCGAAACTACAGAAATGCACAATTTTCCAGCTGGCGCTGAACTATTTCTGCCTACTGCGCAGGTGGCAACAATGATACAATGAGATATTTAAATGCATCTCACTTGTGTTATTGTTTATGCACTGAACAATAATAATGAAATATTTATGAAGGTATTGGACTGCTATGTATACCGCTAAGATCCCATCAAATATAAATCAAATCTGCGAACCTGCAAACCTCGGCAATGAACGACCATGTATATCAACAGCAGTTTTGGATTTGTGATGAGCTCGGAGCTCGTACTTCCAGTAAATATGGGGAGATATCAGCGTTACTGCGTACAAGCAATGTTAGGGTTCTGTACCTCGATCGGTAAAAATGGAATCCTTATAGAATCATTCTATTGTTCTTCTGTATGTCTGCCTGTCTGACTGTTGAAAACCCTTTTCCTCAGGAACTAGTAGGCGTATCAAGCTGAAATTTATGTCACATACTGAGGTCTACGGTCTCGTGGAGGTGTAAGGATTTGGACCAGTGAAAAAATACTGCCCTTTATGTTACATATTTCGATACTCGGAAAGTCACTCATCAAAACCTGTTGGGTACTTCCCGTTCACCCTAGTACCATGAAATTTAGCAACTAGCAAGGTTTCACAGTATAACTAAAGGAAAAACATCCGAAAATTGTTAATCTGTAGTTACATCGCAAGAAAAAATTATTTTTTCCACCATTTGTCCATCCATCCGTCTGTTAAGGCCCCCTTTTCTCAGGAACGGATTGACGTATCAATTCAAAATTTATGTGAGAAACTAAGCTCTATAGTCCTTTGGCGGTCAAATAAATGTAAGCTTCAGAGTCAAAACAGTCAAAAGATACAGTGACTTACATCATATATATTGATACTCGCCATCTTACTCATCAGAACCTACAGGGTAGTTCTCGTTGACCTAGAATCAAGAAATTTGGCAAGGTTTCAGAATACAACAAAGGTAAAAATATTCGAATATTGTGGATATGTAATTACATCACAAAAAATATATATATTTTTTTGTCATTTGCTGTACGACCGTCTCTGTCTCTCCTGTCAAGACCCCTTTTTCTCAGGAATGGGTAGATGTATATCTTACATGTATAGATATCGATAAGAGGGAAAAATCGTCTCGATTCTCCATTCCCAGTTAGCACTTGCCCATTGTTACAGGTGCTCATTTGTACAGACTGTCTTGACGTTGATTACAAATTATTACAGCTCGCTTTGAAAAGAAAAAATCCAGATAAGTGCGAATGTAACCTACCTGTATCGATATCGATAACAGGGAAAAATCGTCTCGATTCTCGATTCCCAGCATGGATGACCTATGTCTATAAATAATTGTGTTTGTGTGGAACCCTCGATGTGCGAGCCCTATTCGCACTTATCTGGATTTTTTCTTTTCAAAGCGAGCTGTAATAATTTGTAATCAACGTCAAGACGGTCTGTACAAATGAGCACCTGTAACAATGGGCAAGTGTTAGTACTGCTGGCCGATAACTACGGTGATGATAAAAAATCTGGAACAGCGTTACCTTACTCTTTCCTTTTAACGAATACAGAGATAGACGCATCCTGATCATTTGATCAGTAGCACGTCACACACGGCCTAAGAAAGTAACGGTTCAAAAATTGTACATCAGTTTTATGTTGGAGAGTCTTGTTATTTGTTCACTGTCTTTTCTCTTTGCTATCTGAGTAAGTCAATTGTGACAGGTAGCTTTAGTATTTTGAGTATGTTGATTATCTCTGTCAGATAATGATATAAAAATAAAGGTACGGGACATCTGTTACTGCTGACATTAGTGAAATAAAATTTTAGTGTACGTTACATTCACATGTATGGAAGTAAAATAATGCATTTAAAAAAATACGAGTACATATTACTGAACAAGGGTCCCGCATTTCATCAGCGCTACAGCTGTCGCGCCACATTAAACCGGCCCTGTTGGTGTTAATAGTGGCAGTGGCAACAAAGCCCGCACGAGAATTTCCAAACTCGGTCTCACTGAGAACGAATGCCTCCATTCTAGTGATCATTCCGTTCAAAAGTCTCAACTGACACTGGCCGTTACATATAATGCTCCGAACTGTCAGACAATTTCTATCAGGCGAGATTCTCAGTGTACTGCACTCGGATACGTGGTTCTGAATAGACAAGATGTTAGTGACGCAACTAGTCAGATCCGAAGATACTCCAGAGCGATCGAAACATGTAATCTAATTAAAAATGTGCAAGTGAATGGTTCAAATGGCTCTAAGCACTATGGGACTTAACTTCCGAGGTCATCAGTCCCCTAGACTTAGAACTACTTAAACTTAACTAACCTAAGGACATCACACACATCCATGCCCGAGGCAGGATTCCAACCTGCGACCGTAGCAGCAGCGTTTCCGGACTGAAGCGCCTAGAACCGCTCCGCTACAGCGGCCGGCTGTGCAACTGAGACTGAACGATAAATGAGAACTATATCTCAAATAAAAATGCAGTTGCTGACTTTCACGAGACGAATATGTCGGCTATATCTAAATAAATAAAACTGATAATAATTTGTATTCTATAAATATAGATTCTGAGAGGAGTCGACGTTTCTTAGAGAGTGGAATTATCTGGACTTGTTTCTTGAAATTCTCCAGGTGTATAAAATATTCCATTATATTTCAGGCGTGGTTCCGGAACAGTATTATTGATTCTATCAAATTTCAGCTAGTAACGTACAGACGCCTTCCAGGCCAGTCTACGGCAGAATTTAAACTACTTTACACCATACTGTGGAGGAAAACTTTGTTGGTAACGAACGAGTGCCAGCCGTAGATAAAATTTAAGCCTCTAACAGTGAAACAAAGCAAGCGCAGAGCATGGACGTAAGAAACAGGGAGCTGTCATTACGTAACAAACGAACCCGAATCCCTCACCTTACATAGCACAAAACATTAGGTTCACAGCATTTATTCCTCCATCGTTTACCGCAGTGATTGTTCCTCGTGACGTCACCCTGACGCAGCCATGTCTGGTATCGACCAATAGTAATATCTATCGACTTTCTTGGCCGTATCTCAAGTAGCATCTGATGCTCTGATTGCATGGAGACGTAGTTCTTTCATCAGAAATTCCAGCTTTCGTCACTTAAGGGTGTAATCTAAAGTTTCAGGAAATCACATTTCATTTGTAAGCGGAGCATATGGAATAATGTTTTGCGGTAACGTATCTTTAAGAAAGAAGCTATTCAGTGTTCACAGACGTGCAGTAAGAATATGATGCAGTGCTCAGCAACGATCATCTCGTGGACATCTACACAAGGCGTTTTGTATTTTGACTCCTGCTTCCCAGTATATCAAACAGTAGAATAGAAAGTACAAGTTGGAATATCAACAATATCGCGCAAACAATACATTGCTATTCACCGTAATGAAGACACGTCGAACAGTAAGTAGGTGAGACGAAAAGCGTGTTCACGTAAGCTTTCAGCCACACTCTTTTTCAGAAAGGAAGATAAACACACACACACATTCATATATCGTACACACAAAACGTATGCACAGAGGACCGCTGTCTCCGGCTGCTGTCAGCAGATTCAGTGAATATTGTTGATATTCCGACTTGGCAACATGGACAACCTAGTGTTTGACTTTGCCTAAAGGCTTTTCTTCCGTCCCATAAACCACTGATGTTTTCCTTTGTTACCATCCTCTGTCCATGTCCATTCTCTCTCTTCTTGTGTGTGTTTCGTTGCTTTCCAATAACGGTATGTTTGGCTATTCCTGAAAAACTGACACAGTTACTGGCGAGATATATTTCTGGAAAAGAAAGAAATAGGCGACTGTTGGAACGATCGGGCTACATGTTACACAGGTTAGGCTATCATTAATAAAAAAAAATGACCTACATACAATTTAAAGTGAAATATCCATTTTACGAAATCGAAGAGACCATTCCCTTAATCACTTATACAGCACTGCACAATGCTGGAACAAGTTTAAAAAACTATTTCCGTCCTTTTTTATTCTGCAAATTGCTATTATTGGCCACACGCTCAATGACGCATCTAAGATTTCAGAGTGAGAAGATGTGTAAACTACAGAGGGACTAATGCACTGATAATTTAATATAACAAGAGCTCTATTCTAATTGGAGGTATAAATTTCAATAATCGTTCACTTTGTTGACAGCCACAACATACGATAGCATGGCTTGCATCTTTCTTCACTGCATAAATTTATGGGCGGACAAAGAACACTTAGGTAAAATTTGTGTAAACGTGAATATTAAAAATGTACATGCGAATTGAAGGCTAAAATTGTAACGAGCAGGAAGCAGTTCCACTAAGCAAACGTTGTTCTCGTAGGTTCCAACTTCATTTCATAACCATACAAATACAGTAAAAGTGGAATTCAGTGGATTACGAAAGCATCCTTTCCACATCACATACTTCTCTTTTCGGTAATTCGAAACATATCGATAAATAACAAGCCATATTAATGAGGGCAAATGTGTCGTATTACTAGTGCAAATACGCATTGAAGAACAGAAAAACATTTGAATTGCCTTCTGGCACTATGTTATTCATGCAAGCATTGTAGGTTTTAGTGTTTAAAATAACTGTTGCGTGCACATGACAAAGATAACGAACAAGAAGCAATAGTTAACAGTCGTCTGCTAAGATTTTGGGGTGTTGAAGATGGCGGCAAGCTCCGCCCACGTTGACTGCAAAACAACGTACAGGAGAAGTCTACAGCGCCATCTCCCTTCGTTTTTACTTCCATGGCGCAGAGTCAGCAAATCCAAAGTGATTATGAATTATGTCGTTGATTATTATCGATGCAATCTGTTGGAATGCCATGAAGTGAAGGCTCAGACCAATAAATCGTCTGAGAGGGCAGACGAGAAATGAGGGGTTTCCTCAATTTGTCGTGTTTGAAAGTAACGTCCCGGTTGAGCAGCTTGTAACAGCCGGTAACCAGAAGACACTGATACAATGAAGAGTACGATACCAGCATTGTACCAGATTTTAAGTAAGAAATCCGATCCACGAAGCTAAATTGTCAAATTACGTAAATGTCAGGGTTGTTGATGATGCTCGACGTCCAAACATAAAGTCTAAAGATAATAGCTATCCTATCAATTATGCACTAAAACAGTCCAAAAACATAACTGTTAAGTACATTAGCATCCAAAAAACTGTTTAATTTACTTTCAAGTTAATAACTTTTAGGCTCCAAGAAAACCCGTCTATTTATGAATTTCAAAATCTGTCCCATAACGTATCCAGCAATATTTAATTATTCACTGGTTAACATTTAATCACATGCTATAAAACGTACGTAACTTCATTCAAAATTTTGTCATCAGCATAAAAATTGCGATTTGGCAAGCTGTAACAAAATTTCAGAATCGGGTAGTTTGAATAGTTTTGTTGTTATTCTGGTTTTGTTTTTATCGCCATAAATATGATTTACAGACTGTTTAAGAAACAATAGCGTACTTTGCACATTTCTTTTCACTTTTTGTAATTACCAGATATTAAATATGCAAATTAATTTGACAGCATTATTCGAGAATTTTCTAGAACAACGCAATTTATTATTTATACTAGCACTTGATGCCAAAGACAGTAAGTGGTGATCTCGGACAGGCATGATGTAGATCTTACTTGTGAAAGTATATTGTTGTTAGCTTTTTGTTAGGCAAATGTTTTGTGACTGAAACGCTGTGGAGGTACTTTGGAAAAGAGGTTATGGAAAGTGGCGGAAATAATACCGTTATGATTACGTTAACATCTGCGTTTCTCAATAAATTCTGAAAATGATCGAGTGTTAATTTTGTCATTGTCTACAAATACCAACCGAGGACCTCTGAAATCCCCCCTGAAGTCGACAACTGCCACAAATAGGCCATAAGAAGATGAGCTTTTTATTTTCTACATTGGACTGATACTCGTTACCGTATCAATAGATGCACAGGATCTTAGTTGCTATACTGCGGAAGTGCATGATAAACATCAATTTAAATTTTCTGTATGGAAACGACTTAGAATGGGTGTATTTCAAAGCTGTCTGCTAGTTCTACGGGGTGGAGCAAATAAAAGTGGCTCGGAGATCAGAGATCTAGGATACAAAGAAACATAGCATAGGAAATGAAATACAGTATTAATATGATTGTAACACATGTTGAAAGTGACCACCATTCATCTCTTGACACTCACGAGCCCTGGTCAGCATGTTGCTGAACGCAGATCGAAGCTTGACTGCTGGAATTGCTGCAGTCTCATCCGAAATATTTTGCTGCAGTTCCTGAAGACTATGAGAGTTGTAGCGATACACCTTAGACTTGAGGGCTTCCGTCAAAAAGTAATCGTACACTGACAGAACACGTGCCCTGGATGGCCAGCTAGGACCTCTGCTAACAACTCTGCCAGGCGTGAAGATTGTGTAACAGTGCTCCAAGGTTCGGCCAGCTGTATGAGCAGTTGATCCATTCTGTTGGAAGTAACTGTAGGTCTTTTTCTCCTCCATTGATACTACCACAAATCCTAAACACTCGCCTGGGACACTTTTATGTGCCCTACCCTGTATTTACACAGATTCCATGACCACTGAATCTGAATAGGTTGAGGCTGCGGCCAGTATCTTGGATTTCCATTATCATTGGAATGGAAATACAAAGTTCAGGCACCGCAGATTTGTTTGTCTGTACAATACGGGTGTATCGGTACTGTTCGATGGACTCTTCTTGTACAGTGCGTATTGTTCGTCGTATACACTGTTTACCACACTCATAAGGGATTTCATATCATCTTTCACAGGCCCCACAAGAGCTGCTGTCTTGTCTGGTGGGTGGAAAGTAACATCTACTCTATGTTTCTTCAGAATTCTGTCTATTTTTGAAGAAATGTTTGCCATATGCGGTAGATAGACCGTAGAATTTACATCGCTTTCTTTACGCTCTCCCTTTGTTTGGTTTTGCATCTTCTCTTGCAGAGCTCTCTTAACTTGGTGTCTGTGCTCAGTGTCTCAGTAGTAAAGTGCTGGACTACATGTCCAAACGTCTCGGGTTCGCTCCCTGGTCAGTCCTAGAATATTCATCTATCACTTATCATTTCTTTCACCTCTGGCAATGATTATTGAAGTGAAAAGTGCTGTGCTGCACCGTCGCTAAGGATCCATATTCAACTGTAGCACCCCATAAAACTGGCCGGGAAGTCAGTTCATAGGTCGGAGGAAGGCAACGGCACACCACTCGTTTAGTAAAGAACTGTGGTGTTCAAAACAATCTTCGGATTGAAACTTCCTGGCAGATTAAAACTGTGTGCCGGACCGAGACTCGAACTCGTTCGCAAGGTTCGCAGGAGAGCTTCTGTAAAGTTTGGAAGGTAGGAAACGAGATACTGGCAGAAGTAAAGATGTGAGGACGGGTCGTGAGTCGTGCTTGGGTAGCTCAGTTGGTAGAGCACTTGCCCGCGAAAGGCAAAGGTCCCGAGTTCGAGTCTCGGTCCGGCATACAGTTTTAATCTGCCAGGATGTTTCACATCAGCGCACACTCCGCTGTAGAGTGAACATTTCATTCTAGAAACGTCCCCCAGGCTGTGGCTAAGCCATGTCTCCGCAATATCCTTTCTTTCAGGAGTGCTAGTTCTGCAAGGTTCGCAGGAGAGCTTCTGTAAAGTTTGGAAGGTAGGAGACGAGGTACTGGCAGAAGTAAAGCTGTGAGGACGGGTCGTGAGTCGTGCTTGGGTAGCTCAGTTGGCAGAGCACTTGCCCGCGAAAGGCAAAGGTCCCGAGTTCGAGTCTCGGTCCGGCACACAGTTTTAATCTGCCAGGAAGTTTCATATCAGCGCACACTCCGCTGTAGAGTGAACATTTCATTCTAATCTTCGGATTGATGATTGCGTTACTTAAATCCATGCGTGCTGAACACCTCTTCCAAGTGTTCCAGTTCACTCTGGTGGCAGCTAGACGCCTGGAAGTATAAATCTTTCTGAGCTTTAACTGGCTGGCATTCTAACACACGCCATCCATTACACAACATAATACGCGAACCACGTGGGTTTGCTGACTGCACTTACGTTATTTTAGTCTTGGACGCGTATATGTTATCTGTGAATGACGTTCTTCTTGCCGACAGTGTTATCTCTGACGCATGCACGTTTACTCCACAGTATTGTGTAAACTGATTTAAACTCTGCCACCTTTATGGTGGCTGTAATTTTGCTAGCCGAGATATCAGAACAGTAAATAATACCATCCTGGATGTACGCCTGAAACACGATAGAATAAAATATAGACGACTAGTAACTGTGATGCAGAGAACGTAAAAATGACTAAAAATCGGAAATGTGTCTGCATTTGGCTGAATTCGGAAAAGGCCACATTATGTCCCTCACTCCCTGCGTTTGGGACGCCATGTTGGGTTCATATTATTTTGGTTGTTTCTGTATCGTTCCTTGCGTGTTAACGACAGTCTTCCATTTTACCGCAAAGGTACAATGAAGATTTATGACTCTAGGTGCGATTTGCTATAATTAAATTGCAGTAACTGACACACTGTCTGTAAAAAGTCTTAAGAAAATTTAGTATGAAGAGTTTTAAAGTACAATGTCCTATGTATCTCCTATGGTGATGTCTATGTCGTTGTCGAGTCGAAGGCAGCAGGGTTGAGATTATGCACATGGTAATATCTCATTTTTCAATTTGTAACACCTTCCGGAAGTATTTTATTCCTGTAACAGAAGTATGTTCTGCAATATTCGCTGTTGTTTACACACGATCCCGTCTGATTAACGTGACCGCCGCTTATGTTCGACATCAATATGTTCAACCACTCACAGATGGAAGGTGGCAGCACTAGCAGCGCAGGTTATATAAAACGTGCCACAGGGATGCGTAAAATAGCGCACGCATTGTCGTTATGTGGAAATGGAATGGTTTATCTGACATCCGAAAGAGCATGATCATTGGCTTTTAGGCCAAGGATGGAAGCATTTCCGGAAGGGCGAACTTTTTAATCTGTTCAAATACAGCCGTGACTAAAGCATATTGTGCATGGCAAAATGGAGCTATCCAGAACCGGTGCCGGAGCAACTGTGGTGCACCTGGTATCTTAGATGGCAGGGCTGTGAAGATGTGTACAGGCGAACACACGTGCAACTGCTGAGCAACCAAGATGACCAAAGTGGTTACCAACAGTGTCTCCTCAACGACCACGCAGCGAACGTTATTGCGTACAGGCCTGGTTCATGCACCCATGCTAAAATGTCAATGCCGTGTGGCTAGGACCTCCCGTCGGGTAGACCGTTCGCCCGGTGCAAGTCTTGCGAGTTGGCGCCACTGCGGCGCCTTGCGTGTCGATGGGGATGAAATGATGGTGATAAGGACAACACCCAGCCCCCGAGCGGAGAAAATCTTCGACCCAGCCGGGAACCGAACCCGAGCCGTTAGGAATGACAGTCCGCCGTGTTGACCACTCAGCTACCAGGGGCGGACGTGCACCCATGCTGAACGTGTTCATTGGCGACGAAGGGTGGAGTTTGCACGCCATCATCACCACTGGACATCCACTGAGTGACAGATGAATCACCTGAATGCTGTTGGCATATACAGTGTGTAGGGTGTGAAACGTTTAAAAGCGCACACTGTGAAACTAAGAGGGAGCGTCATGGTCTGGGGAATGTTTTGGGTGCATCTATTCTCGTGCACCATGTCCATCCACACATGCAGTTTGTTTTCCCTCAGCACATTGTCATTACCAGTAGGACAATGCAATGTTTCACACAGCTCGCACTGTACACTCGTGGCTCAATCAGCACAGAAATGAATTTTCCATACTCTCCTGACCACCAAGTTCCCCGTACTTAAATCCACGGGCCCTCAGGCGAGAAAATTAGTGCAGCTGACTATAGCACTGGAGATGGTAGGACTCCACATCCCTACATCTGCATCTACGTGATTACTCTGCTATTCACAATAAAGTGCCTGACAGAGGGTTCAATGAACCACCTTCAAGCTGTGTCTCTACCGTTCCACTCAAGAACGGCGCGCGGGAAAAACGAGCACTTTTTAAGTTTCTCTGTGCGAGCCCTAATTTCTCTTATTTTATAGTGATGATTATTTCTCCGTATGTAGGTGGGTGCCAACAGAATGTTCTCGCAATCGGAGGAGAAAACTGGTGATTGAAATTTCATGAGAAGATCCCGTCGCAACGAAAAATGCCTTTGTTTTAATGATTGCCACTCCAGTTCACGTGTCATGTCTGTGGCACTATCTCCCCAATTACACGATAATACAGAACGAGCTGCCCTTCTTTGTACTTTATCGATGTCATCTGTCAGTCCACCTCATGCGGATCCCACAACGCATAGGAATACTCCAGAATAGCGCGGGCAAGCCTGGTGTAAGCAGTAGTAGACCTGTTGCACCTTTTAAGTGTTCTCCCAATGAATCGCAGTCTTTGGTTTGCTCTACCCACAACATTATCTATATGATCGTTCCAATTTATGTTGTGAAACGTCCCCTTAGAAAAATTTATGAATGACTGTTCTGATAAACCTCTTATATTATTTGCTTTTCAAACAACTGAGCAAAACTGAACGTACTCAGACATTACTCTCTTTACTTATTCTGATCTACACTAAACTGACACACAATATTTTTAGCGCAACGCAATCTGATTTTCAAAAATCCCTACAAAACAATGACCCTGACTAACAATAACCTATACCTTTCATGAATCACTTACCTCACAAAAATCTTCGTTACTCAAACTACTGCAATACAGCGAGCGCCAATACTGCCAGCTAAATAAAAGATTCTAACTACTGAAGTCACTAACTACTGATAGGCATAGTTAGCAAATGAAAGATTTTTATAAAGAACAAACAATGTATTTACCTTAATAGTGTTCAAAAGTCAGTTCATGACATCCAGTCTTACAAATTAACTGTCTCTGGTGGACACACATCCAGATCATCCGCTCTCAAAACTCCGCCATCTCTCTCCCCACATCCACCACTGCTGGCGGCTCACCTCCAGCCGTGCAACGCTACGCGCTGTTAACAGCCAACTGCCCAACACTACAATAGCGACTATTTCAACAATGCCCACCAGCCACAGACTGCACACAGCACAGCCAGTGATTTGCATACAGAATGCTAGGTGTCGTTTCCAACATAAAAACCTAAACAGCCTACTTACAGTTGTTATTGTAGTTCCTAAGTATTTAGTTGAATTTACAGCCTTTAGATTTGTGTGACTCTTCCCGTAATCGAAATTTAGCTCATTTCTTTTAGTACTCACATGAGTAACTGCACACTTTTCTTTATTCAGGGTCAATTGTCACTTTTCGCACCATACTGATATCTAATCTAAATCATTTTGCAATTCGTTTTGGTCATCTGATGACTTTACAAGACGGTAAATGACAGCAGCATCTGTAAACAATCTAAGACGGCTACTGAGATTGTCTCCTAGGTCGTTAATATAGATCAGAAACAACAGAGGGCCTATAACACTTCCTTGGGGAACGCCGGATATTACTTCTGTTTTACTCGGTGATTTTCCGTCTATTACTACGAACTGTGACCTTTCTGACAGGAAATCGCGAATCCAGTCGCACGACTGAGGCGATATTCCATAGTGACACAGTTTTGTTAGAAGACGCTTGTGAGGAACGGTGTCGGAAGCCTTCCGGAAATCTAAAAATATGGAATCAATTTGACATCCACTGTCGATTGCACTCATTACTTCATGAGTATAAAGAACTAGTTGTGTTTCGCAAAAACGATATTTTCTGAATCCGTGCTATGTGTCAATAAATCGTTTTCTTCGAGACACTTAATAATGTTCGAATGCAGTATATGTTCCAAAACTCTACTGCAAATCGACGTTAGTGATATGTACCTGTAATTCAAACGATGACTCCTACTTCCCGGTTTGGGTATTGGTGTGACTTGAGAAATTTTCCAGTCTCTAGGTACGGATCTGCCTGTTAGCGAGCGATTGTATGTAACTGCTAAATATGGAGCTATTGAATCAGTATACTCTGAAAGGGACCTGACGTGTACAATCTGGTCCGGAGGCCTTGCCTCTATTAAGTTATTCAAGCTGCTTTGTTACACCGAGGATATCTACTTCTGTGTATCCCACCTTCGCAGCTGTTCTTGATTGGAGTTCAGGAATATTTACTTCGTCTTCTTTGGTGAAAGAATTTCGGAAAACCGTGTTTAATAACCCTGCTTTAGTGGCACTGTCATCAGTGACTTCACCGTTATTATCGCGCAGTGAAGGTATTGATTGCGTGTTGCCACTGGTCTGCTTTATGTATGACCAGAATCTCTTTGGGTTTTCTGCCAGATATCGAGACAGGAATACAAACGTCTCAAAAATGAGATCGACTGGAAGTGCAAAATGGCTAAGCAGGGATGGCTAGAGGACAAATGTAAGGATGCAGAGGCTTATCTCACTAGGGGTAAGATAGATACTGCCTACAGGAAAATTAGTAATTCTGTTAGAGACAGCATAGGACTTGGAAGAGCAGTTAAACGGAATGGACAGTGTCTTGAAGGGAGGATATAAGATGAACTTCAACAAAAGCAAAACGAGGATAATGGAATGTAGTCGAATGAAGTCTGGTGATGCTGAGGGAATTAGATTAGGAAATGAGACACTTGAAGTAATAAAGGAGTTTTGCTATTTGGGGAGCAAAATAACTGATGATGGTCGAAGTAGAGAGGATATAAAATGTAGACTGGCAATGGCAAGGAAAGCGTTTCTGAAGAAGAGAAATTTGTTAACATCGAGTATAGATTTAAGTGTCAGGAAGCCGTTTCTGAAAGTATTTGTATGGAGTGTAGTCATGTATGGAAATGAAACATGGACGATAAGTAGTTTGGACAAGAAGAGAATAAAAGCTTTCCTAATGTGGTGCTACAGAAGAATGCTGAAGATTAGATGGGTAGATCACATAACTAATGAGGAGGTATTGAATAGAATTGGGGCGAAGAGGAGTTTGTGGCACAACTTGACAAGAAGAAGGGACCGGTTGGTAGGACATGTTCTGAGGCATCAAGGGATCACAAATTTAGCATTGGAGGGCAGCGTGGAGGGTAAAAATCGTAGAGGGAGACCAAGAGATGAATACACTAAGCAGACTCAGAAGGATGTAGGTTGCAGTAAGTACTGGGAGATGAAAAAGCTTGCACAGGATAGAGTAGCATGTAGAGCTGCATCAAACCAGTCTCAGGACTGAAGACAACAACAACAACATCGAGACACAATTTGGTTGTGAAAATTATTAAAAGCATCTCGCTATATTTCTAACTTCTACAAAATTTTGCCAGTCTTGGGGATTTTGCGTTATTTTAAATTTTGTATGCTTCTTTGCTGCTTCTGCAACAGCGATCTGACCCGTTTTGTGTACCATAGGGGATCAGTACCATCACTTATTAATTTATGTGGTATATATATTTCAGTAGCTGCTGAGTCTTTGAAATCATTTCACAACTTTTCTACGCTTACACGAACAGATCGGAAGGAGTGGAAACTGTCTCTTAAAAAGGCTTAAAACATTTTTATCAGCTTTTTTAAATAGATATACTTTGCGATTCTTTTGGTTGCTTGTAGATGGTACGGTATTCAGCCTAGCAGCAACTGCCTTGTGGTCGCTAATCCCTGTATTCGTCAGGAAACTTACTATTTGAGTAGGATTATTTGTTGCTAAGAGGTCAAGTATGCTTTCGCAACCATTTATGCTTCGAGTGGGCTCATGAACTAATTGTTCAAAATAATTTTCTGAGAAAGCATTGAGTACGATGATCCCTGTCGGTACCTTCCAAATCCTGAGTGCCTCTCTTCCTACACGCCTCGCAGCGGTCCCAGCTGCGAAAGGCGTTCGTTCATGTTTTAGACAGATGGTCACTTTAATGCGACTAGACAGTGTGTATAAGAGCGTGCTCTTTCGGTAACGAGCTCTTTCCAGTTGTGACTTCAGTATGAAGAAAAAACCAAAGATGAAATTGCTGAGAGTGAATCAACTGGATCTGACATCTTTGTTCCCTCTTGTCACAAATATATGAGCGTATTTTTTCCGAATATGTCCCGATTTCCGAGGGTATGTTTATGCAGAAATCTAAGAGTACAGCTTAAACTGTTGCTAGTAAAAGGAGCAGCAATGATTAATTGCATATTATTGTCTGTCACGAATATTTGGCTGTTTATTTTCGAATTTTGTGATTAGACAGGAACCGAAGAGTACAGCTTAAATTGCTGTGCCTGAAACAAGGGGCAGTTATGTTTGTGGTCTCGGTTTTCATCAACACTTTGCTGTTTGAAACAAGGGGCAGTTATGTTTGTGGTCTCGGTTTTCATCAACACTTTGCTGTTTATTGCAAAAACGTTGCGATTTTCGAGGGTTTGGATATGTAAATGAAGCGAGCGATCTTGCTTGTCACAAATGTTTATCTGCAATCGATTCCTTCACATCGTTTTTGTATATTTGTCGCCGGCTGCTGTGGCCGAGCGGTTCTAGGCGCTTCAGTCCGGAACCGCGCTGCTGCTATGGTCGCAGGTTCGAATCCTCCCTCGGGCATGGATGTGTGTGATGTCCTTAGGTTAATTAGGTTTAAGTAATTCTTAGTCTAGGGGACTCATGACCTCAGATGTTAAGTCTCATAGTGCTTAGAGGCATTTGAACCATTTTTTGTATATTTGTCGGCAAGGACGATGATGGCACCACACAAGCGAGAGACGTCACGTGACCGCCGCACGATTTCAGCCAAATGCCACACTCCCTTCTGAGTTTTAATCAGTCGCGAGGAATCCGCAGAGAGAGACAGCCAAGACGAATGACCGCCGTATGACGAGCAGCTAGCCGTAGCCACTCACTAGCTCGCTAGTTACGCCACTGGCCGTTTGCCGAGCGCACCGCTGGTGTGCTGCATAACGCGCGTACAAATATTAGCTCGCGCCGCCATTGTCACTTTTTGGGCGGGCTGTTTGCACACTGGTTTTTGTTTGAACGCCAGCCCTCTTCACTCCCTGCCCCCCCCCCTCCCCCTCCCCCATCCCCCCGCCGTGCAGTTGGCCCTGCCATCCGATACGCACGCTGCCGCAACGTCGCTCCACTTAACAATGGCTCGCAGTTCCACTCTCTGGGTTTTGTTATTTCCCATGTATTATTTTTTTTCCACCACATTTTTCAAGAGAAATTTTAGAAGGGTGTCTGGTGAATCCCCTGGAAAGCGAACTCTAACTACATGAAAATAACCGTTACTGCTGACTCGTAATACCGGATTTAAATTGCACGTAAAATTATATCTGAAAAAGGACCCCCCTCTCTCGTGTCGCATTGCCCCTGACAAGCTAGTGAAGCAGAGCAACGTTGTCGCTATTCACTGCTGTGAGCGCACTTTTATTGCTTTTGTCTGCTGCGACACTGCGTAGGCTGGTAGGTTATCCAGGAGAATTGCAGCTGATGAATCGGAAGAGCATGTCACTGCGACGGATGAAATGTGACTCATTTTCAGTTACGAAAAAGCCAACTTCTAAGAATTATTCCCCTGCGATTTCCTACACATTTAGTTATCTTCTAAGGGTAAATGAGAAAGAACAATCATTTACTGACAATCGTTTGCAAACGCTGATTGTCATGTAATTGTACATCTGCGTCTAGATCTGTATAGTTACTAGAACCATTATTTATTTGTATTTTCTGCAACCAGTAACTTTTGTTTCTTTTATGTTTAACTGAACATACTGCAATGCACTTCGAGCATCTTCTGCCCATCTTCAGACGTTCATGCACACAGAAACTACTCACTTAAAGATAACATAGAACTTTTTGTTTACTGTTCGCTGCTGGAAGGTTGGGGGTGGGGGCGGAGGTGGGGGGGGGGGGGTTGGTCAGAAATTGATGATGTCCAATGATGTCTTCTGTTTGTGTGGAGCTGTATCTCGTTGTCTATTATGACTGACACCACAGCCTGTGTTGGATGCAGGTAATTTTCCAGCGGTAACTATGGTGCAAAAATCGTTGATACACGTTTTTATATCACGGTTGTTCACTTACGTTTCCGGCGTCCCAAAGCTTCGTTTGCATCAGTGGTATACTGGCGGAGCTGTTATGTAGCATTATGCTATTGCACTATTTATTTTGGCACTATTTTTTGACGTAACGCTCGAAATGCGTTGTATTATGTTAACTGAAACATAAAACAAATAAAAGTAACTGGCAGCAGAAAATGCAAATATATAATTACTGCGCACAGTCACAGTTCCCAAACTTAGCCAGTGTGGCCACAGTTAATTCACAGAACGACATTCAGGCTGTTTCTCGACAGTTGCACTCTCGAACAGCACGTGGGTTAAATTAAGACCGAACTCTTTCCCTGTGAGCCCTGATTAATAACGACGGTGGGAGTCAAGAAAACATTTTCACATTCGAGAGGGAAAATTGGTGAATGAAATATCGTGAAAAGTCCTCGTGGCACGGAAAAACACCTTTGTTTTAATTATTACAACTCCAGCTCGCTTCTCCCTGACGATCTCTTGCCTATTTCGCGACAATACTAAAAGACCTGGTCTTCTTTCAACTTTTTGGATGTCCTCCGTCAGTCCTGTCTGGTAAGGGTCCCATACAGTGCAGCAGGGTCGACGGAGGAGCGTAATTTACTAAGTCTCTTTAGTAGATTTCTTGCATCTTGTAAGTGTTCTACTACTAAAACACAGTCTATTGTTCGTCATTCCTACAACACAGTTCCAATTTAAATAGTTCGCAATTGTAATCCTCGAGTATTTAGTTGATTGAACAGTCTTTAAATTTCTATGATTTATCGTGTAACCGAAATTTAACGGAAATTTTTAGTCCTCATGTGGAGGACCTCACTCTTTTTGTTGTTCGTCTGCCACTTTTCGCACCACGCAGATATCTTTTGTATATCAGACTGTAATTCGTATCGACCTTCTCACGAGTTTACTACATGGTAAACGACAGTATCATCTGCAAACAACCCGAGAGCTGTTCAGATCATCCCTGAAGCCTTTATAAAAATCGGATACAGCAGAGGATCTGTAACACTTCCTTGAGGAAGGCCAGGTATGATTTCTAATTCACTCGATGACTTCCCATCAGTTACTACGAACTGTTTCATTTTTGAAGAAAATCACTAATCTGGTCAAGCAACCGAGACGATACTACATCGGCACGCAATTTGATTAGAAGATGCTTGAGACGAATGGTGTCGAAATCCTTTGGGAAATCCACTGTAGAAATAAGGAATGAACCTCAGATCCCCCTTTGATAGCACTCATCACGTCGTGAGAATAAAGGGCCAGTCGTGCTTCAAATGACCGATATTTTCCGAATCCGTGCTGCTATGTGTTACCAGATCGTTTCCTTCGAGGTACTGAGTGGTGTTCTAGCACAGTACATGTTCCTAATTCCTATATATGGAAGTGTAATTATTTCCGCGAATACTCCGAGAGAGACTAGTCAGAAGTAATATCTGTTTTACTTTAATTAGGTAGGAAAACTGGATGTACCGGGAGGTTGTAATTAAAGAGCATTTACTCACGGAAGCCCACTATGGGCTACAATTATCGTATGGCAGCGAAACTTGGTAGATATACTACTACGTTAATGTGGAACCGATTTACACTGGAAAAAATTAGTTCCAGTTTCGGCCACCAGGTGTAAATCTGCCGCTGTACAATATCTTATCGACATCTCCAGGCTCATATTGGACAAACAGCTGTTAATAATGAAATCGATATTATCCGTTTCTGATTTGTTGCACCTTACCTGCTCACGTCTCGTTCCTAATCCACTACATAAGGAAATATTTCTATGTGGTACGTCTTTTCGTATTCACAGGTCATATTTGCTCCTGGTTGCCAAAATTGGAACTAATTTTTTTCCCAGCATAAATCGGTTCCGCATTAACGAATTAGAATACCTCTCAAGTTTGGACGCCACTCGATAATCGCAGCTCACACTGGAGCTCTGTGAGTAGCTGCACTTTAAATATTATCACCCTATATTAGTGAAGCTAATGTAGGAAGGAAAGGAGGATGCCGCCCGATGGATATTTGCTCCACTACACATTTGTCAGACTATTATTGCGTTAGAATAATAATGTTACAATGGCATTAGAGGAGAGCGCAATATACCATTTAATGCGATCATTCACTTATTGCTGCATATACGTAAGCCAGTTAAGTAGATAACGGCTACAGTGCACCTCTCAATCTATGAAAATCAACATTGCCTTCTATTTACCACTACAACAAGGCTGTCTGACGCAGACATGGAAATTGTGAAGGTACTGCATTTTCAAATTTTTTAAGACTAATGGATTCTTTTTGTTCTTCTTCGTTACTCTCCTTCTTTAGATGGTTAGCATTTTTCCAGCCTTGACCACACCGCTGTTTCTGAAAAATTCTACGTAGGAAATGAAGCAAGATATTTGCGCCGCGTTTTCCTGTAATGTATTCAGAACTGTCATGAGTTACTCAGGACACTGACTCAAAAATTCATTGGATAGAAATCAGCTATAATTGTGAGATCGTTCAACAATAGGAAGTCTTGTGGATTATTAATTCTGTTTTATTTGCAAACGACCAGGTTCTCCTAGCAGACAGTTAAGTCGGCTATACAAGAAAATATGGTCAAGCTGAAAAATGTTTTAAAAAGTTCTCGAATGGCTGTATCTGTAAATAAAACAAAAATGATGGCAACGGAAGAGAAACGCAACAAAATCCAAAAAAGCAATAAACGTTATGATAATAGAACCCGAAAATTCGTTTAATATTTCAAGACAGTAGTACCAATATACAAAAGTAATTCTGATGTAGTTCCATTCGTACAGAAATATAACGCTGTAAATCGTTGCACACTAAAGGTGGCTCAAATGGCTCTGAGCACTATGGGACAACATCTTAGGCTATCAGTCCCCTAGAACTTAGAACTACTTAAACTAATTAACCTAAGAACATCACACACATCCATGCCCGAGGCAGGATTCGAACCTGCGACCGTAGCAGTCCTGCGGTTCCGGACTGCAGCGCCTAGAACCGCACGGCCACCGCGGCCGGCACACTAAAGGTCCAAAGAGACTGATACACCAGCCTAATATCGTATAGGGCTCCCGCCAGCACGCAAAAGTGACGCATCACGACGTGGCATAAACTCGACTAATGTCTGAAGCAGTGCTGGAGGGAACTGACTCCATGAATCCTGCAGGGCTGTCCATAAATCCGTGAGAGTACGCGGAGGTGCACATCTCTTCTGAACAGCACGTTGCAAGGCATCCCAGATATGCTGAATAATGGTAATGTCTGGGGAGTTCGGTGGCCAGCGGAAGTGTTAATCTCAGAAGAGTGTTCCTGGAGCCACTATTCCGGACGTGTGGGGTGTCACATTGTCCTGTTGGAATCGCCCAAGCCCGTCGGAACGCACAATGGACATGAATGGATGCAGGTGATCAGACAGTATGCTTACGTACGTGTCACCAGTCACAGTCGTATCTAGACGTATAAGGGGGCCCATATGAGTCAAACTGCACATGCCCCACACCATTACAGAGCCTCCACCAGCTTGAACAATCTCCTGCTGACATGCAGAGTCCATGGACTCGTGAGGTTATCTCCATACCCTTACATATCCACCCGCTCGATAGAATTTGAAACGAGGCTTGTCCGACCAGGCAACATGTTTCCAGTCATCAACAGCGCAATGTCGGTGTTGACAGGCCCAGGCGAGGCGTAAAGATTTGTGTCGTGCAGTCATCCGAAAGCCCATATCGATGACCTTTCGTTGAATGGTTCGCACGCTTGCACTTGCTGATGGCCCAGCATTGAAATCTGCAGAAATTTTCGGAAGGGTTGCGCTTCTGTCACACTGAACGATTTTCTTCGGTCGTCGTTGATCCCGTTCTTGCAGGATCTTTTTCCGGCCGCAGAGATGTCAGAGATTAGATGTTTTACAGGATTCCTGATATTCACGGTACACTCGTGGAATGGTCGTACGGGAAAATCCCCACTTCATCGCTACCACGCAGATGCTGTGTCCCATCGCTCGTGCGTTCAAACTCACTTAAATCTTGATAACCTGGCATTGTAGTAGCAGTAACAGATTTAACAACTGCGCCAGGTATTTGTCTTAAACAGCCTTTGGTGACCGCAGCACCGTGTTCTGCCTGTTTACGTATCTCTGTATTTGAATACGCATGCCTATACCAGTTTCTTTGGCGCTTCAGTGAATAAGGAGGTACTTTGAGAGAACTATAGTGAAAGTAATATCACTGAGACTGCACATCATAGTTGCTAAGACTGTTCGTAGGTATGGCAATGAAAACTGGATTCTAAGGAAAGGAGAACAACCAAGAACTGAAACATATCAGAAGAAGATTCTGAGGTCCTTCTTGGATTAGCGTTAAGTGCCATAGTGCGAAGTGAATACGTGACTCTACATGATACTTCGCATGCTACTTAACTGTATGTGGCGGATGGTACAAGTACTATTAACCGATCACCCCTTTCCCGTTCCACCCGGGAATGGCGTGTGGTAAGAAAGATTGTCGGTACGCCTTTGTGTTAGTTCTAATTTTTCGAATTTTCTCGCCGTGATCTTTTCGCGAGATGTATCTGGATGGATTCTTACCGGACAGTGCTCTCTCGAAGTTTCGGTAGTAAACCTCTCCTGTTATAATGCCCGCCACTGGAGTTTGTTAAGCATCACTCTACCGCCCTCGCATCGACTAAACAATCCAGTGAGGAGACGCGCCTCCCGCTGTTGGATCTTCTCTATGTCTTCTATCACTCCTACCCGGTTAGGGTCCCAGACTGGTGGACAGTACTCAAGAGTCGGTTGAACACGCGCCTTGTATGATGCCACTTTCTGCGTGGATGAGTAACAGTTTCTTAACTTTCATCCTATGAATCTAAGGCTAGCATCTCTTTTTCCTACTACTTGTTTTATGTGGGCGTTCCACTTAAGCTCGCTCTGGATAATTAGTCCTTGGTGTTTGACAGTAGATACTGTTAGCAGCAATTTGTCATCAACAGCGTAGTTGTAAAGTAGGGGATTTCTGTTTTCTTGTATGCTCCATATGTTGTATTTGTTTACGTTGGGATCAACAGGCAGTGTCTGCATCATTCATCAACCCTCTGCAGGCCCTTCAGCAAATCGATACTGTCTTGTGGCACTGTTGGTTTCTTATAGACAACCGCATCAACTGAGAACAGTCTTAAACAACTTCCGACGCTTCCTATAACATTTACATACATTGTTAACAGTAACGGTCCTATCACACTTTATTATGGTATTCCCGAAATTACTTTTACATCTGTCGATTTTGTTCCTTTAAGAGCGACGTGTTGAGTACCACCTGCAAGGGAGCCTTTCATCCAGTTGCAAATCTGGATCGATATTCGGTAAGCTCCTACTATTTTCACTAAACGTCAGACACTACCGAAAAACGTGGTATGACCACATCAAGAGGATGATACCTGTGCCGCTACCATGGCAGGCATTACATTTTGACCTAACCGGAAAACGAGATACACAACAGCCAATGAAGAGATGGAGACAACAGTTCGGAATGGACGAACACGCACTCCTTTACATGGAAGGAGAAGAAGGACATTACATCTTCTACAGCCTCCAACGCACCCCCCCCCCCCCGCCCCCACCCACAAACACACACACACACACACACACACACACACACACACACACACGTCCAATCAACCTTACCGATGTGCGGTGGCTTGCGTGTTTCAACAATACATGTAGCTGTACAACCACAACGGAGGATTATCTGTAGAATGCACGATCTCGTCACACTGATACGACCACAGCATATGTTGGACGTCTACATACAAAAACCACTCACAGACAGCAGGTTGCAGCAGTAGCAGGGGACGGTATATAAAGCGTGTTAGGGGGACGCGGGAAACGGTACAGTCGTTTGCCGGAAATGGAGCGCTTTAGCTGATATCCAATGGGGCGTGATCATTGGCTTTCCGGCCAAGGGTGCACACATGTCCTAAACGGTTAAAACTGTAAACTGTTTGCGTGTTGCCGTGGTTAAAATACACCGTGCATAGAAAAACGGCGCTGTCCACACCGGTGTCGAGGGAACTGTGTCACGGATGAAAGGAATGAACGATAGCTGCGAAGATGAGTATGGGCCAATAGACGTACAACTGTTGAGCTACCGAACGCCCACAAGAGCACAGGTAGTCCCAGTTTTCAGGAGGGGTCGTCGAGCAGATGCGCAAAACTATAGGCCCATATCTCTGACATCGATCTGTTGTACAATTTTAGAACATGTTTTTTGCTCGTGTATCATCTCATTTCAGGAAATCCAGAATCTACTCTGTAGGAATCAACATGGATTCCGGAAACAGCGATCGTGTGAGACACAACTCGCTTTATTTGTTCATGAGACCCAGAAAATATTAGACACAGGCTCCCAGGTAGATGCCATTTCCTTCACTTCCGGAAGGCGTTCGATACAGTTCCGCACTGTCGCCTGATAAACAAAGAAAGAGCCTACGGTATATCAGACCAGCTGTGTGGCTGGATTGGTGAGTTTTTAGCAAACAGAACACAGCATGTTGTTCTCAATGGAGAGACGTCTACAGACGTTAAAGTAACCTCTCGCGTTCCACAGGGGAGTGTTATGCGACCATTCCTTTTCACAATATGACCTAGTAGATAGTGTCGGAAGTTCCATGCGGCTTTACGCGGATGACGCTGACGTATACAGAGAAGTTGCAGCATTAGAAAATTGCAGGGAAATGCAGGAAAATCTGCAGCGGATAGGCACTTGGTGCAGGGAGTAGCAACTGACCCTTAACATTACATGTAATGTAATGCGAATACATAGAAAGAAGGATCTTTTATTGTATGAATGTATGATGGCGGAACAAACACTGGTATCAGTTACTTCTGTAAAGTATCTGGGAGTATGCGTACGGAACGATTTGAAGTGGAATGATCATATAAAATTAACTGTTGGTAAGGCGGGTGCCAGGATGATTCAAAATGGTTCAAATGGCTCTGTGCACTATGGGACTTAATATCTATGGTCATCAGTCCCCTAGAACTTAGAACTATTTAAACCTAACTAACCTAAGGACATCAAACAACACCCAGCCATCACGAGGCAGAGAAAATCCCTGACCCCGCCGGGAATCGAACCCGGGAACCCGGGCGTGGGAATGCCAGGATGAGATTCATTGGGAGAGTCCTTAGAAAATGTAGTCCATCAACAAAGGAGGTGGCTTACAAAACACTCGTTCGACCTATACTTGATTATTGCTCATCTGTGTGGGATCCGTACTAGCTCGGGTTGACAGAGGAGGTAGAGAAGATCCAAAGAAGAGCGGCGCGTTTCGTCACAGGATTATTTGGTAACGGTGATAGCGTTACGGAGATATTTAGCAAACTCAAGTGGCAGACTCTGCAAGAGAGGCCCTCTTCATCGCGGTGTAGCTTGCTATCCAGGTTTCGAGAGGGTGCGTTTCTGGATGAGGTATCGAATATATTGCTTCCTCCTACTTATACCTCTCGAGGAGATCACGAATCTAAAATTAGAGAGATTCGAGCGCGTACGGAGGCTTTCCGGCAGTCGTTCTTCCCGCGAACCATACGCGACTGGCACAGGAAAGGGAGGTAATGACAGTGGCACGTAAAGTGCCCTCCACCACACACCGTTGGGTGGCTTGCTGAGTATAAATGTACATGTAGATGTAGATGTAGATGAACCAAGGGGCTACTAACATAGTTTCTTCAACGACCGTTCAGCGAACGTCGCTGGGTATGGGCCTCCGAAGCAGCCGCCTGTTCATGTTCATGCTGATTGCTTTTCATCAGCGTCGAAGGCTGCAATTTGAAAGCCAGTACCGCATCTGGACATCTACTCACTGGCTGCATCGGACAGACGGCAAACACATTACAACAATCGTCGGAAGCATCCAGGCCGGAGGAGGGAGCGTTACGGTCTGGTGAACGTTTTCGTGGCATTCCCGGGATTATCTCGTCACTCTGAAGGCACAAGGATCAACACAATTACACACCTATCCTCGTGCGGCATCTCCAGCCCTGCATGGATTTTGTTTCTCCTCGGCACGAAGACAGTTTGCCAGCAGATCAGCGTAACATGCCACACCGCGCACTGTACGTGCGTGTTTCGAACACCCCACATTTAAACCCAGCTGAGAGTCAGTGGGACCAGGTCGATCGGGCTGATCTCACCATCGATCCTAAACCGAGAAAACCTTGCGCAGCTGGCCACGGTACTGGGGTCAGCACATCTCCAGAGCCCTATCGGTACCTTCCAGAACCTGATTGATTCTCTTCCTGCACGTATCAAAGCAGAACGAACTCCAGTAGATGGTTATTCAGGCGTTTGACAGGTGGTCATATTATTGTGATTGGACAGTGTAATAATTTCGTGTGGTTTACTAGCCTGGTGCTAGACTTTCAATTGGACGCCACTTGTCACTCGTGTGTCCCAAACCTGCCCCTGTAATCCAAACGGGGAAAGCGGACCTTTAGCTGAACATGGAATCCGATCCACATCTCATTCCTGTCGCATATGCAAGTCGATGATAGGTGGACTGAAAAAAACCGTTGTCCGAACGCGCTCTTATTCTGCGACCTTGAGGTTCCTGGCATGTATCTTACCACTAGACCACCAGACGAGACAGCGGTAACTGCCGACAGTACAGACAAACAAAATGGTTCCTGAAGAGGGTCAGCAGCTTTGTCGTAGGGGCAGCAGAGTGGATGATTGATTGGCCATTGTAACATCAGCCAATATGATCTTGACACAGGTAAAGCAAGGGGGAACTGCTGTCTTTACATTTCCTGAGGACACTCAATTCTACTATATTGCTAATGGTGATGACGTCCCCCAGAAGTTAAATAATGCGGAAGTAAAATAGTCTTCCATTCGGGTCTCCCGGTTGCTATATATATGGAAGTGTAATTATTTCCGCGAGTACTCCGAGAGAGACTAGTCAGCAGGAAAATCAAAACTGGCATTCTATCGATAGGAGCATGAAATGTTAGCTACATTAATCAGAAAAGACGCTAGAGAATTTAAAAACATGTAGGATGAACTCAGATATAGTGTCAATTAGTGAAGTACCGTAGCGGTAAGAACAGGGCCTCTGGTCAAATCACTACAAGGTTATCGACACAAAATCCAATTCGGGTAATGCAGGAGTAGGTCTAATAACGAACTAGAAAGTAGCAACTAAGCTGCAATGAACCGTTTAGCGAAAGTATTACGTAGCCAAGAAAGATACAAAACCAACGCATACTACAGCAACACAAGTTTATATGTCGATTAACTCTGCAGATGATGAAATTGAAAGAATGCATAATGATAAGGGATAATAGTGATAGGGGACTGGAATTCTACTGTAGGAAAAGGAAGTGACGGAAAATTAGTAGGAGAAAATAGACCGAGGAGAGAAACGAAATGGGGAGCTGCTAATAATTTCTTTAAGAATGAAGAATTAAAGTTGTGTACGAGTAAGACACCTCTACCACTTAGATGTGATTTGGGTTACATAATAATACGACAGATGTATAGAAACCAGATCTTATTTCAACAGCATAACATTTCCAACGACCATAAATTATTTCCCCCCCATGAACCATGGACCTTGCCGTTGGTGGGGAGGCTTGCGTGCCTCAGCGATACAGATAGCCGTACCGTAGGTGCAACCACAACGGAGGGGTATATGTTGAGAGGCCAGACAAACGTGTGGTTCCTGAAGAGGGGCAGCAGCCTTTTCAGTAGTTGCAAGGGCAACAGTCTGGATGATTGACTGATCTGGCCTTGTAACAATAACCAGAACGGCCTTGCTGTGCTGGTACTGCGAACGGCTGAAAGCAAGGGGAAACTACAGCCGTAATTTTTCCCGAGGGCATGCAGCTTTACTGTATGATTACATGATGATGACGTCCTCTTGGGTAAAATATTCCGGAGGTAAAATAGTCCCCCGTTCGGATCTCCGGGCGGGGACTACTCAAGAGGATGTCGTTATCAGGAGAAAGAAAACTGGCGTTCTACGGATCGGAGCGTGGAATGTCAGATCCCTTAATCGGGCAGGTAGGTTAGAAAATTTAAAAAGGGAAATAGATAGGTTGAAGTTAGATATAGTGGGAATTAGTGAAGTTCGGTGGCAGGAGGAACAAGACTTCTGGTCAGGTGACTACAGGGTTATAAACACAAAATCAAATAGGGGTAATGCAGGAGTAGGTTTAATAATGAATAGGAAAATAGGAATGCGGGTAAGCTACTACAAACAGCATAGTGAACGCATTATCGTGGCCAAGATAGATACGAAGCCCACGCCTACTACAGTAGTACAAGTTTATATGCCAACTAGCTCTGCAGATGACGAAGAAATTGAAGAAATGTATGATGAAATAAAAGAAATTATTCAGATTGTGAAGGGAGACGAAAATTTAATAGTCATGGGTGACTGGAATTCGAGTGTAGGAAAAGGGAGAGAAGGAAACATAGTAGGTGAATATGGATTGGGGGACAGAAATGAAAGAGGAAGCCGCCTGGTCGAATTTTGCACAGAGCACAACATAATCATAACTAACACTTGGTTTAAGAATCATGAAAGAAGGTTGTATACATGGAAGAACCCTGGAGATACTAAAAGGTATCAGATAGATTATATAATGGTAAGACAGAGATTTAGGAACCAGGTTTTAAATTGTAAGACATTTCCAGGGGCAGATGTGGACTCTGACCACAATCTATTGGTTATGACCTGTAGATTAAAACTGAAGAAACTGCAAAAAGGTGGGAATTTAAGGAGATGGGACCTGGCTAAACCAAAAGAACCAGAGGTTGTACAGAGATTCAGGGAGAGCATAATGGAGCAATTGACAGGAATGGGGGAAATAAATACAGTAGAAGAAGAATGGGTAGCTTTGAGGGATGAAGTAGTGAAGGCAGCAGAGGATCAAGTAGGTAAAAAGACGAGGGCTAGTAGAAATCCTTGGGTAACAGAAGAAATATTGAATTTAATTGATGAAAGGAGAAAATCTAAAAATTCAGTAAGTGAAACAGGCAAAAAGGAATACAAACGTCTCAAAAATGAGATCGACAGGAAGTGCAAAATGGCTACGCAGGGATGGCTAGAGGACAAATGTAAGGATGTAGAGGCCTATCTCACTAGGGGTAAGATAGATACCGCCTACAGGAAAATTAAAGAGACCTTTGGAGATAAGAGAACGACTTGTATAAATATCAAGAGCTCAGATGGAAACCCAGTTCTAAGCAAAGAAGGGAAAGCAGAAAGGTGGAAGGAGTATATAGAGGGTCTATACAAGGGCGATGTACTTGAGGACAATATTATGGAAATGGAAGAGGATGTAGATGAAGATGAAATGGGAGATATGATACTGCGTGAAGAGTTTGACAGAGCACTGAAAGACCTGGGTCGAAACAAGGCCCCCGGAGTAGACAATATTCCATTGGAACTACTGACGGCCGTGGGAGAGCCAGTCCTGACAAAACTCTACCATCTGGTGAGCAAGATGTATGAAACAGGCGAAATACCCTCAGACTTCAAGAAGAATATAATAATTCCAATCCCAAAGAAAGCAGGTGTTGACAGATGTGAAAATTACCGAACTATCAGCTTAATAAGTCACAGCTGCAAAATACTAACACGAATTTTTTACAGACGAATGGAAAAACTAGTAGAAGCCAACCTCGGGGAAGATCAGTTTGGATTCCGTAGAAACACTGGAACACGTGAGGCAATACTGACCTTACGACTTATCTTAGAAGAAAGATTAAGGAAAGGCAAACCTACGTTTCTAGCATTTGTAGACTTAGAGAAAGCTTTTGACAATGTTGACTGGAATACTCTCTTTCAAATTCTAAAGGTGGCAGGGGTAAAATATAGGGAGCGAAAGGCTATTTACAATTTGTACAGAAACCAAATGGCAGTTATAAGAGTCGAGGGACATGAAAGGGAAGCTGTGGTTGGGAAGGGAGTAAGACAGGGTTGTAGCCTCTCCCCGATGTTGTTCAATCGGTATATTGAGCAAGCAGTAAAGGAAACAAAAGAAAAATTCGGAGTAGGTATTAAAATTCATGGAGAAGAAATAAAAACTTTGAGGTTCGCCGATGACATTGTAATTCTGTCAGAGACAGCAAAGGACTTGGAAGAGCAGTTGAATGGAATGGACAGTGTCTTGAAAGGAGGATATAAGATGAACATCAACAAAAGCAAAACAAGGATAATGGAATGTAGTCTAATTAAGTCGGGTGATGCTGAGGGAATTAGATTAGGAAATGAGGCACTTAAAGTAGTAAAGGAGTTTTGCTATTTGGGGAGCAAAATAACTGATGATGGTCGAAGTAGAGAGGATATAAAATGCAGGCTGGCAATGGCAAGGAAAGCGTTTCTGAAGAAGAGAAATTTGTTAACATCCAGTATTGATTTAAGTGTCAGGAAGTCATTTCTGAAAGTATTCGTATGGAGTGTAGCCATGTATGGAAGTGAAACATGGACGATAAATAGTTTGGACAAGAAGAGAATAGAAGCTTTCGAAATGTGGTGCTACAGAAGAATGCTGAAGATTAGATGGGTAGATCACATAACTAATGAGGAAGTATTGAATAGGATTGGGGAGAAGAGAAGTTTGTGGCACAACTTGGCCAGAAGAAGGGATCGGTTGGTAGGACATGTTCTGAGGCATCAAGGGATCACCAATTTAGTATTGGAGGGCAGCGTGGAGGGTAAAAATCGTAGAGGGAGACCAAGAGATGAATACACTAAGCAGATTCAGAAGGATGTAGGTTGCAGTAGGTACTGGGAGATGAAAAAGCTTGCACAGGATAGAGTAGCATGGAGAGCTGCATCAAACCAGTCTCAGGACTGAAGACCACAACAACAACATAAATTATTTGTGTTGAACTTCAGACTAAAACTAAAGAAATATTGCAGAAAGGAAGGAATTTGAGATGGGACACGAATAAATTGAAATAATCACGATTGCGGAGAGTTTCAAATAGACCATTTGGTGAGGATTGTCTGATGCAAAGGAAAGGAATACAGTTGAAGATGAATAGGTAGCTTCGAGACATGAAGAACGTAGTGACAGCAGCAGAAGATCAAATAAGCAAAAAGACAACCCCCGTTGATACCCTCGGATAAAATACGAGATACTGATTTTAACTGACAAAAGGAGAAAATATAAAAAGGCAGCAAATTATGCAGGCGAAAGTGAATACAGACATCTAAAAACTTGACACCGGTAGGAAGTGCAAAATGAGAACGCAGGAACAGCTAGAGGAGCACATTAAAGAAACCTTGGGGGAAAAAGTAAAGCGCCTGTATGAATATTAAGTGCTCAGAAGGCAAGTCCGTACTAAGCAAAGCTGGGTACGCAGAAAGGCGGAAGGAATACACAGTGGATCTATAGAAGGGAGACACACTTGAGGACAATGTTATGGAGAGAGAAGAGGAAGCAGATCAATACGTAAATCCGAGAAGTATTTGACAGAGTACTGAAAGACCTTCGTCAAAACAGAGCTACTGAAATAGACATTCTCTCACAATTGTTGCGATCCTTGTGAGAGTCAGCCATAACGAAACTATTCCACGCGGTGTTCAGGATGTATGAGACAGCAAAAATACTCTCGGATTTACAGAAGACTGTGGTAGTTCGTCTTCCAAAGGAAATGGGTGCTAACAAGTGTGGATATTACCCACAAATCGCCTGCAAAATACCGAAACTGAACTCGGGGAAGACTTGTTTGGCTTCCGAAGAAGTGTGGGAACACGCGAGGCAATAATGATTCTACTGCCGGTACTAGAAAATATATTGTTGAAAATCAAACCTATGTTTATAACATTCTCGTATTTAGAGCAAAGTTTTGCCAATACTCCAATACTGACTGGACTACACTCTTCGAAAGTCTGAAGGTATCATGGATAAAATACAGGAAGCGGAAGGTTATCTGCAGCTTGTACAAATGTTAAGCTGCAGTTATAAGAGTCGAAGGACATGAAAGGGAAGCAGTAGATGATAATGGAGTTAGACAGGGTCGCAGCCTGTAGTTAAAGTAGTTGAATAAAATTAAGAATCAACCTCTTTCGATTAGATTTAGAAATTTAAAAATTCGCTATATGTGATGAGATTCGAAGTTGCGACCTTTTACATGTCCGATTCATACGTTAACCACTTCGCTACGTCACAACACTTGGACAAGTAGTTATATTTATAAACTGTAGTAGTTGAAATGAAAAACGCCTTTTGGATGTTGAAATTTATATACAGCTGCTGCGAAAATAGCCACCACAAACAACAAGTTATATTTATAAATGTGGTGACCCAGTCGTCACGATGAACTGTAGCCTTCAAAAATTCGGCTTCACGCAACGCCATGCGAAGCTTATCGAATGTAAGCCAATCTCTGTGATCATGATAACTGTGTATGTGACATGTGACCCTGAATCACGTCTTGTGCAGAAGTATCTAGTATTGTGTATGAAACGTGTTGATTTCATTAGCATCGTTGTATATATATAGGGTGCGTAAGAAAAATGTATACACACTTAGAAGCGCCATAGAAAATTTATTTCCCGTTCTACAACGTTAAATTTCTGGAAATGGAAAGCTTAAAGTCCAATTGGAAAAATAAATGTACTTTGCAAATGTGATTAATGTTCAAACTGGTGGCCTTCAGCATCAATACATTTCTGAGTACGAGTCACCACTGATTCCGTACATCGTACCAAAGTGTCCAATGAGATTTGATAGGTGTGTGTGTGTGTGTTGTTTTTGATTTGGTTATCATGTGTGATGAGCTATGAAGTAAAAGAACAGATCCATGATTTGGGATCCAAAGAAATCAAGAAAGAATGCCGGACAAGGAATTAGAAATTAATTGACCAACTGTTGTAGTAGTTTGGCAACGGTTTGGGGTTGACATTGGTCGCTCTGATTGGAGGAAAGCAGCTCCAATGCGTGAAGTGTCAACTGTCAAGGAATGTTCATCGATCTGTAGTCCCACAAGCCCATTCATACCGGATAACAGCACGCACTTCCGTTGGTGACCACGTCATCATACACGTCTGCCTGCCATCGTGTACTCGAATGACCAGGGGCACACCCTTTTGCTGCTACTCTCTTTTCTTCGGCACTCTTGTGCAATCGTCATCCCTCCTCTGCTGACGACCGTTGCAACGGGGTTGGGTTCATGTGGCGTTTGTTTGTGTCACCTGGTGTACCATCTTCTCTTTCAAAAACAATGAAGAAATGTACTGTTAGAACGTGTCTCGTATGTGTAGGCTACCCTCAGGAACTACTGTAGGAATTTTGATACGGTTTTCAGTAACGAGGAAGCCTTGTGTGTATAGTTATTATCGCATCGCTAGACAAGTCGTGCGGCCATAGGGGTACTTAGTGCTACCCCAGCAATAACTAATCGAATACAAATTCTTTTCTGAAAGTATTTCCCCGGATTTTAGCCATGGAAGATAGTGAAACACGGACAATAAAAAGTTCAGACAAGTATTGAAGCTTTTAAAATGCGATTCTATACAACAATGCTGCAGATTATTTGAGTAGATCGAGTTAGTAATGAATTAAATTAAGGAAAGAAGCAACTTGTGTCGCAAGTTGACTAAAAGGGGGTGCTGGTTGATAAGACCCAACCTTAAGAATCAGTATAGTGTCAAATACGTAATGGAAGGATAAAATATGTGGAGGGTCACCAACGTATGAGTACCGGAAGAGGTTTCGAGTGGATGACGGTTACAGTAATCACGCGGAGGCGAGAGTGAGGGAGGGTTGCAGCGTGATGACCCGCATCAGATCGGTCTTCGGACTGAAGACAACAGCTACGAATTATTACATCACTGAGTTCCATCTTCTGATCGTCAGTTTAAACGTAATTTGAAATAACGAAAACTACTGAGTTTTAATTACATGCGGTTACTCCGCTTGGATTAACAAGGGAATCGCTTTGCTCTTTAAACAGATAAACCATAATGAGTGTTAGAAGTCGAGATCAGAAAGTTTTGAAAACGTTTCAAAGTGGATGCGCAAAATGTGGTTGATTGTTATGTATTTGCTATAATATAACCAAACTTGGATACTGTCAGTACAAGGATGGCCTCTGTGGGCAGATGGTTGGACTATCCAGAGTAATGAAGGAAATTTTGACTATTCGAGATAACGTCACTCGAAGGCCAGTAGAAATATACACTCCTGGAAATGGAAAAAAGAACACATTGACACCGGTGTGTCAGACCCACCATACTTGCTCCGGACACTGCGAGAGGGCTGTACAAGCAATGATCACACGCACGGCACAGCGGACACACCAGGAACCGCGATGTTGGCCGTCGAATGGCGCTAGCTGCGCAGCATTTGTGCACCGCCGCCGTCAGTGTCTGCCAGTTTGCCGTGGCATACGGAGCTCCATCGCAGTCTTTAACACTGGCAGCATGCCGCGACAGCGTGGACGTGAACCGTATGTGCAGTTGACGATCTTAGAGCGAGGGCGTATAGTGGGCATGCGGGAGGCCGGGTGGACGTACCGCCGAATTGCTGAACACGTGGGGCGTGAGGTCTCCACAGTACATCGATGTTGTCGCCAGTGGTCGGCGGAAGGTGCACGTGCCCGTCGACCGGGGACCGGACCGCAGCGACGCACGGATGCACGCCAAGACCGTAGGATCCTACGCAGTGCCGTAGGGGACCGCACCGCCACTTCCCAGCAAATCAGGGACACTGTTGCTCCTGGGGTATCGGCGAGGACCAATCGCAACCGTCTCCATGAAGCTGGGCTACGGTCCCGCACACCGTTAGGCCGTCTTCCGCTCACGCCCCAACATCGTGCAGCCCGCCTCCAGTGGTGTCGCGACAGGCGTGAATGGAGGGACGAATGGAGACGTGTCGTCTTCAGCGATGAGAGTCGCTTCTGCCTTGGTGCCAATGATGGTCGTATGCGTGTTTGGCGCCGTGCAGGTGAGCGCCACAATCAGGACTGCATACGACCGAGGCACACAGGGCCAACACCCGGCATCATGGTGTGGGGAGCGATCTCCTACACTGGCCGTACACCACTGGTGATCGTCGAGGGGACACTGAATAGTGCACGGTACATCCAAACCGTCATCGAACCCATCGTTCTACCATTCCTAGACCGGCAAGGGAACTTGCTGTTCCAACAGGACAATGCACGTCCGCATGTATCCCGTGCCACCCAACGTGCTCTAGAAGGTGTAAGTCAACTACCCTGGCCAGCAAGATCTCCGGATCTGTCCCCCATTGAGCATGTTTGGGACTGGAAGAAGCGTCGTCTCACGCGGTCTGCACGTCCAGCACGAACGCTGGTCCAACTGAGGCGCCAGGTGGAAATGGCATGGCAAGCCGTTCCACAGGACTACATCCAGCATCTCTACGATCGTCTCCATGGGAGAATAGCAGCCTGCATTGCTGCGAAAGGTGGATATACACTGTACTAGTGCCGACATTGTGCATGCTCTGTTGCCTGTGTCTATGTGCCTGTGGTTCTGTCAGTGTGATCATGTGATGTATCTGACCCCAGGAATGTGTCAATAAAGTTTCCCCTTCCTGGGACAATGAATTCACGGTGTTCTTATTTCAATTTCCAGGAGTGTATTAGGTTACGGCTTAGTGAATCATTTACAGATGTTGTAAATAAAGACGGTTCATGCTGTGATTACATAGGACCTGATTCCTGGAGTCTACGCCTGCATCTACGTACATACTCCGCAAGCTACTGTACCCTCTCGAGTCCCGAAGATAAAATAAGTGAGGAAAATTGTTTCCAGTGTTATTTTTATTAGTCTTACACATAATTACGTTCAGGATTAAATTTGCATGTTTATTTATCTAAAATATTTGAGGTACACATATGTGGACTTGAGATCTTAACCAGTAAATAAATAATTCTGTGAAATATATATTAAAGTTTTTGCTGACGAAATTTTACGAAACAATTGTGTTTAGTCACACATAAATAAACATTGCACTTCTTGCACTAGGTTCTTGTTCGGGATTTGCAAGCGACATTTAGAACCATTTTTTTTCTTCTACGTATTGGGGAAGATGATCAACCCGTTCATATCGAGTTGGCTTTCTTGGCATGGACACAGCTTTTCTTCTTTTGGATTGATTGTCTTCATCTTCTCCCGAACTGTAAGTGACCTCCTGTTCATGCAACGTTATTTCTTTGGATGGTTGTGAGGGACTTCTGACATGAGAGCATTTTTCAGTACATTAGCCAAATTCAGTCTGAAGTTTATTAGGGACAGTCTGTCACACTTTGGTACTTCTTCTTTTGCACAGGATCTTTTCTATACAATCCAGCAACTAACAATAGCTAAATCAGGAAAATGGTTAAATAGTCTGATTGTCCATTTTCTTGTTCTAGTATTTGACCTGTAGCAGGCCACGAATCTGTCATATAAGTCAATACCGCCCATGTTGCAATTTTAACTCTTCACAGTACCTGGTTGTGGTACCTCAATACTTTTTTTCTGAGCCTTTGATCATCGCTTACAAGTTAACGTGCGGCTCACTCCCAACACAAGAAGATACCAAAATAACAGACTTGTTATCTTTCCATTTAAGTGCACACACCTTTTTTTGTCTTCCCTGACATATTCATACCATTCATCTCTGATCACAATCAGTTTTGAATTTTGAAACCACGTCAGAATTTCTGTTTTTCATTCCAGTTCGTGTTTGATATATATTGTTGCCTAAGAGAAGCTCAACAGACTTAATGCCTATAAAAAAAAACTGTCATTATGTATTACATGCAATCCATTTCTTGGAACTGTCACAGTCAAAAGCTTAGTGACACTTGTTGCACCTAAACCTAATTCTTTAAATGCAGTGCCAGGCACTGTTTCTTTGCCAGTATACATTATGAAGTCAAGAGCTAAACCATCTGATTATACCAAAATAAAGTACTTCAACTGAAGAGCATTAGGATTAGATGGCATAAAAGTTCTCATTGCACATCTGCCAGAGAATGGAATCATTTGCTCATCAATTGAGATATGCTTAGGTAGTGCCAAGACAATACTGTTATTCCTGAAAAAATTAATCACACGCCTAACTTTCCAAAGTTTGTCACTCCTATCACGATTGTGTAAACTATTTACGAAATGTAAATTATTTCATAACTTGAAATACCTGTTCCGAGTCATAGTATCACTGATGAGAGGCAGATCAAGTAGCCTACTCCTGTACATCTTGGCTTGTAGTAGCTTGAGTGTCCCATCAGAATTTCAGTTCCAACAAAGCAAAGAGTTTCGTTCATATTTGTGTTTAAATTCTCATTACTAATTTGCACATGATACAGATTTGTTTGTTCCAAAATTTCTTATCATAATATTCAAAAAAGTATTCAGCAGGATCCCTTAACACACCATCCGTCAGATCTTCGAAATTATCTTCACCTGGTTCCTTGTTTACTATTTTTGAGCAAGTCCATTATAACTTATGTTTACGTCCACTGCCCTGCGACCTTTCAGGCGTAGTGTCTTGTATTTTGATTTCTGCGTGTTCAGCAATGACTGCAGATTCAGGGAGAGCTTCCTCATCCGAAAATTGTTGACTCTCATAGTCTGAAAGTGAAATGAAGTCACTCTCCTCCAGCAACCGAAGTGTTTCTTCATCGTTGATTACTGAAAATAACGCCATAAATTAATTGTTGATGATTAAGCACTCGAGATCCTAAAAACTGTATAACATTTTGCCACAACAATTGGATAATTATGAGAATTTCCTCACACAATATCATAACAACTAAAACTTGACAATGGATAAGGTAAACAGAAAAAACTTGAGGTTGAGACCTGAAGTGCACATACTTTCGATGCCGACTGCATTCACAATAAGATATAGTTTTGGAAAGAACGTATATCAATCACATTGGTGACATTTTTTTACATATGTAAAGCAAAAAAGAGAGTAAATTTGGCATATAGAACGAGGTATTATTCTGAATTACCTTCAGAGCGCACACTGTTTGTAGCTATTTCGCCGAACAGTATCTTCAAAATATCACAGTGCAAGCAGATTGTGGTGCAATCTAGTGGCATGGACCGAAACTACGACACTTCCACAAACGTGTACTAGAGGTCTTTAGTCGACAGCAACTGTTTATAAACTTCACGAAATAAAACCGCGAAGTCCACGTATGTGGACCGACGGACTGAGGAGGCTACATTGCGTGGCGGAGCGTACGCTGTGACTCTACCAGTGACTTCCTTTCCTGTCCCACTCGCAAACAGAGCGATGGAAAAACGACCATATGCCTCCAGGCAAGAAATCCCAGACAGTTCCACACACTCCGTAGAAAATATATACCATCACCTCAACAGGATCGGGTGTAAAATGTATGTGAAACTAAATTTTAGCGCAGAAGCTTAAAACGCATTCAAAAGAGACTTGAAAGGTAAAAGGATCTAACCAGGTCTACTATACAAAAAAAAAGACCCGACAGATGAGGGAATTTTAGCATCATGGTAAGCTGTTAAGAGGGTTACGCGAATTTCCCCTCGCAGTGCCCTGTCCTAAAAGTTTATCGCCGTGTGGCCGATCGGTTCTAGGCGCTTCAGTCCGGAACCGCGCTGCTGCTACGGTCGCACGTAGCATGGATGTGTGTGATGTCCTTAGGTTAGTCAGGTTTAAGTAGTTCTAAGTGTAGGGGACTGATGACCTCGAAAGTCCCGTAGTGCTCAGAGCCATTTTTAAAAGCTTATCAAACGAATGATGCCTGAATGAAGTTTGCTACCTGAACTTCAGTTTTCTGTAGAAGCAAAAAGCATTTCGTATAGAAAAATTCCCCTTGAAGATTCCACTCGTAGACGTTTTACATACACTGCCTGACAGAGAAAGTGAAGCAACTAGAAGAGCAGGAGAAAACGAAATGAAACTTCACGGGCTAGGAGGGCAAGTGATGTTATTTCAGCGATAAAGGTAATCGAGTTACATTCACAAAGAAGTCGGCAGTGTGAGCCCACTAATCAGTATGACGTCCACCCCCCTGTGGCCTGATGCCCCTGGAAAGCCTTTGTATCCTCTCACGAGGCAAGGAGGTCCACAAATGCTGTTGCTGGTCCTTGGTATCGAGGATACTCGCAC
Organism: Schistocerca piceifrons; assembly: GCF_021461385.2. NCBI lineage: Eukaryota > Metazoa > Arthropoda > Insecta > Orthoptera > Acrididae > Schistocerca > Schistocerca piceifrons. Next base: position 742,276,406 of record NC_060141.1, on the reverse strand, counting down.
TGTGACTCAATTGACGTTCGAGCCGCCCCACACGTGTTCTGTCAGGGACTTGCCTGGTTTCTTGCGGGCCACAGGAGTACGTCAGCGTCAAGCAGATAGTTCATAGTGACACGGGCCATGAGCGGACGAGCACTGTCCTACTGAAAAATGCCACCACGCCACAGTCGGACAAGAGATAACACGTGAGGACGCTCACTACCGCCCGTGACACCGCCGTGTCTCTCCAAAATATTAGAAAAAAGGGATCTCTCCCTGATCGTCACCACAGTCGGCGACAATGGATGTCCTGGGTGGTAACAGAACGACGAATCATAGCTGATCGCAGTGCGGCATTCGCCAGCAGTCCGTACTTCATGGTCTGAGGCGCCTTGTCACGGTCCGCGCGGCTACCCCCCGCCGGAAATCCGAGTCCTCACTCGGCCTTGGGCGTGTGTGATGTCCTTAGCGTAAGTTGGTTTAAGTTAGATTAAGCAGTGTGTAAGCTTAGAGACCGGTGACCTAAGCAGGTTGCTCTCATAAGATCTTACAACAAATTTACAATTTTTTTTTGTTTTGTTGCTTTTTCCATAACATCACTCCAAACTCAACCGTTTGTGTTGTAGCGTTAACGGCAGCATACGCACGGGGCGGTGATTCCCTAGTCCGGGTGCAGGATAACGCAGAATGCTGCAAGGAGTCCGTTACCTGTTATACGGTGGCAGGCGCATATGTGGGGGCTACGATGTGTTTCGTGCACAGTACACGGCGACCCTGCCTTGTAGTGGTAAGCCGAGGTCTACTGGAAGCTTTACGACGGGTATGGCTGCCCCCATGTTCCCGAGCAGTCCAACATCGGATCACTGTCACAGCCGAAACCCCCATAAATCTGCATGTTGCACGATTTGACCAGTCGCCAAATACAGACCCAGTATGTGGCTCCTTTCGAACTCTGCCAGCTGCTCATAACGCTGAATCAAATAAGTAACGTTTGCATAGTTCATAGCGATGACTCACCACATGACGCTTTTCTCGGCCATTGTACTTTATACCCTAGCAGGCCTAATAACAACATTTTCTAATCATCTGCATGCCCCCCCGATGGTGCGTACTTGTACGAAGTTACTTCGACATCCGACAGTGTCTTTTGGGTGGTCCGGTTTTTTTTTTGTCACGCAGTGTGTCTGGTACCGGGCACCGCGGAATTTGAAACCCCGCCAGACGTCATGGACGTCGAAGACCCCTAGAGGTCTCTGCACCATCGCGCCATAAGCTGTGGTGGCGCGCGCCTCCGGGCCCGCATTTAGAGTGAGGCCGCCGCAGTGGAACACGTGCTTGCACCAATCCCATCTTGACCAGTTCACCACTTGGTGCAGCCAGTGGTTGCTGAAGGTCAATCCGTCCAAAACCTAGGTGATCATTGTAAGCACCCCTTCCTTCCACCTCCTCGATTTCTATCTAACCATCTATGGCCGTCCTATCGCCCTCACTCCACCCTTAAGTACCTTGGCGTCACCCTAGACCGTCGCCTCTCCTGGGCCCCCCATATCCGGACAATCCAAGCCAAGGCACGCTCCCGACTCCGTCGCCTCAAGTTCCTTTCTGGCCGTACGTGGGGTCTGGACCCCTTCACCATACTCCACACCTATAAATCCCTCATCTGCCCTATCCTCTGTTAAGCGCATCCTGCCTGGATCTCAGCCCCTCCCTACCTTTTACAAATCCCTTCAGATCCTTGAACGCCATGCTCTCCACCTCGCCTATCGCATCCGTCTCCCCTCCCCCAGGCGGATCCTGTATGACCTCATTCCTTTCCCCCACCTCCTCCTTTTCCTTGAAATGATACAGATCCTCTACACCTCCCGTAAACTCGATCCTCCTCACCCGCTTGTCTCCCCCATCCTCCCCCACCCCCACCCACTGCCGCACCTTTATTCCCACGTCCCACCTGTTCTCCATCTCTCCACCCTCCTTACCCTCTCCCAAGGTGGCTTCCGCCAGCTCCTCCTCCCTGATGATGCGCTCCTTCCCTCCATCTACCCCTCCCACCAACTTTGATCCTCCGTCCCTCTTCCTGTGTTGTTCCTTTGGCCACCCTCCCTCCCTTCTCTGCTTCTCTCCCCCTTCCATCCCTCCTCCCTTTCTCCCCACTCCTTCCCCGGGCCTCCCCCGTCCCTCTACTCCTCCTCCCATCTCCTCTGCCATTGGCATCTTTGTTCTCCTGTTTCCCCCCCTCACCCTTCTTCCCCTCTTGGCAGGTCACAGACTCGCACACGTTACGTGGACATTCGTGTGCTGGAGATCATCACCATCCGTGTCTCGTGTGTGCCGTCGTGTTTTTTGTTCAGTGTCCACCGTCATACTCCATCGTTCACGTGTACCATCAAAGTCATCAGTGTTTGTGCGTCGTGACAACAGTTTGTAGTGTGGATTGTCATCGAGTGTGAACAGCTTCATGTTTTTTACGTTCATGTGTCTATTGTTTTTTCCCCGCCGTTTTGTTCCAACTCATGTGTCTTGTCTGTTTTACCATTGTAATATCTTGGGCTGAAGAGCGGCGTATTGTGCTGCTGCCAGCCGCCTACCTGTTTTTATACGAGTATTAAAATCACAATAAAGAAAAAAAAAAGCTCAGCCTGCCAGTCTAACCCTGCGTACGTGTCTCAGGACATATCGCCTCGCGTTAGACAGCGTGTATACTTTCGTGTTTTGCTTACGAGTGGACGTGGTTGTCTAGTTAGGTTTTCTTAACTCTGTTGTTTCGTTCTTGTTGTTGTCGTAAGGTCCTTCGTTGGTCGTGTCCGTACTCTCCCGTTGTGTTGATGTTCGCGGGCCGTTCCGCGGGTCCCGCGACTGTTCCAGTCGCCATTACATCAGTGTGTATGTTGACTGAATGTTTTTTTGCACTTGAGCTTTTAGTAAAACTGAAAATATTTAGTGCAGCAGAATTTTTGTATGCGATGAAAGGTGGCTACACTGTGCCACTGCGCCAGAGAGTGCGCCAAAGAGTACTATTAAGCCGCCTCCACAGTGCGTGTTACGAGATCGTAAAAGTCAGTGGTTGTTAAGAGATCGGAGAGGACAGTGTGGTTGTTGAGAGTTCATAGCAGTCAGTGCTTGTTATGAGATTGTAGAAGTCAGTGGCTGTCGAGAGTTCATGGCGGACAGTGCTAGCAGAGAGCTCGGAGAGGACAGTGTGTGTTAAGAGCTCGTGGTTGTCGTGAAGTTGGAGTAAGATGTTGTAGTTAAGAGTGTTGTTCCATGTTTTATGCAGTTATTTGATGGGAGAGATAGCAGATGTAATGAGTGCATTTCGTCAATATATATAAAGGTAAAACTTACAATGTTCTTTTATTACAATGTTCTTTTATTGGTTGTGTATCTGAAATAATGTGTCACTACAGGTTCAGTCAACAAGCATCTGGCTCGTGTTCTTGTATTAGAGTGAATTTTGGTTTTCTTGCGTAATTATAGTTTTTCTAAATTTCTTTTGTCACGTCAGTATAATTGGTATCAAAATTCTTGTCTTGTTGGAAAAGAACCGTGCCAGATGTGGGCGTTGAGTCACACTCCCACATACAGAACAGTTACTCTTGTGCTCATTGGTTTCGTAGATTTTTATAGTTGCTGGGGTCTTAATTAATTAACTGTGTTTACGGAAATTTTCTTACATTGTTTGTTGCAGTCAGATAGCGTAATAATTCTAGTCAGGGCCAACCGTTTACGAGACTTCCGTAATCGGACAGACAGCTACTAAAATACTAAAAATATTTTCAATTATATTTAATTAAGCCCCCATGCAGCGAGGGTTGGAACTTAAATTGTGGCAACTATTTACTCACAACCGATACAAAGGAGTTACATGTTTGCACATGTTACTGTCCTTCAAAGTAGTCGCCAGCGTTGTATAGAAACCGTTGCCAGTGATGTGGAAGGCGTAGTATACCGTTAGCAGAGCCTGTTCTGTTGATGGTGCGAATTGAGCGGTAGGGGTGAATGAAGCAGCAAAAATTGTGACACCTTACTATGCATCCATCTTTGTCTCAATTCACTCCATGTAGCCAGTACTAATTAATCACAACTCTGGCAGTGATCGTACAACGTTTAGGCTTTACGAAGGCAGATTGTATAGATCCGTTTTCGAGGCATTCCCAGGTTCTATAGACATTGAGAGATAGTTGAGGATACATGACGATCGGTTTATTTTTAAGGAATGTAACGTCACCACAGAGGCAGTTTGACGTTGCGTTTTGTAATAGAACCAAGATACGATCACCAGGATTTGTCGACCCGGAAAAAATGTTCGGCAATTTAAAATGGTGGAAGATGTTTGAAATCCTCAGGAAAATAGGTGTAAGCTGCAGCAAAAACGGGTAATATACGGCATGTGCGAGAACCACGGGTTTTCCTAAATAACCCGGAAATTTCCTTCATCTTCGGAATCAAATCAAATCATAAGGACTTACGTCTGGGGAGTACAGTACTTCCCAGTCCCATCGAGCGAACACAGCAGCCACATCATGCGCTGCATGCGCCCGCGTATTGTCGTGCAAAATGATGGGTGGGTTGCGCAGAAAGTGTCGCCGCTCCTTTCGCAAAACTGGTGGAAAATCATGTTCCAAAAACGAACAGTAATACTGTGCACTGACGGTCTGCCGTGGAGGAACGTAATGCGTTAGGATAACACCATCATAGTCGTACACGAGAATCACCATTACTTTCACTATACTGGTGCTCTGACGCACTTTCGACTTTCGCGGCGACCCTTAATGACGCCATTCGTTGGATTGGCGTTTCAGGTTTGGCTCGTACGATGTGGCCCATGTCTCATCCATTGTTACGATACGGCATAAGAAAGCCTCTCCTTCGCGCTCACAGACTCCAAGTGCGTCTGAGCAGCGTCGTAACGTATCCATTTCTGCATTTCCATCAAGTCATGCGGAACCCATTGTGATGCAATTTTTCGCACGCCCAGGCGTTCCTTCAGAATGCGAAGCACAATCGTTTGCGCTAATCTGGTTTCGTGGGCGTCGATCACTTTCCACTACCGTGGCAACTGCATCCACTTCTTCGGAGACACTAGGGCGACCTGCCCGATGCATGTATGCCAGAGTTCGTCGACCTTCGCTGAAGGCTTTTACATAACGTGCCACTGGTCTGTACGGCAATGCCGTTTATCCACACGCCTCTTGAAGACCTTGATGACACTGTCGTGCTGTACGACTTCTGGCACATTCAATCTTGATCCAACTCCGTTGTTCCTGTTTCGGAAACATGGTGACACCGTTACGTTAGACCGCTCGCTCACAAGTGACTGTGTTTCCCTAGATTGTCGGCACGCCGGTGACGTGGGACGGGCGAGTCCATTGCTCGGAGGTAAGGTAGGTATTTCAACAACGTGTGCTATCAGCGACAATAGTAGATTCCATTGCATAGTGTCTCCACAGCAGTGTTGTCACTATTTAAGTTCCAACCTACGTATGATAATCAGTACAATATAATATTTATAACAATTAGTATAACAACCAGTTGCCTTAATTTATATTAATTTTAATAGTATTTTCTCTAGAGAATGCTGCACATCTTCAGTGCATTTAAAAAAAACAGCATTGTGCAACGAGAAGGAGCTGCGCAGTTTCCTCCGCGTCAAATATATAAATACTTTTCAGTTGCAGAATGTGTCACATAAACCCGCGCCTGTTATCTCACACATTTTCCAGCAGTCACAAACTTGGAAAATGGCTCTGTCTTAGTATTAACCACACTCTCTAGTCAAAGTTGAACAACAGAGCAAAAGTTTTTAGGCGGTAGCAAGTACCTCTTCCTTTAGTCAGAATGTCCCAGTAATTCTTAGACATGTGCACCTGTTTCACAGCGATGAAATGATTCGTTGTCTTAGCTTTGAGCTGCAGTTTCATGTCCTAATCCACCACTCGGCTTACCATGTTTTCTTCTCCTCCCTGAACAAGTCACCTATTCCTACCTCCCAGAGCCTACTGTAAAAGGGCTAATTAGTTGCCTCGAAATCGTCAAGAACAATATTTGTAGGAGGGATGTTCTCCTCCCCTGCGAAACTATGAAAACATTACCCTTGGGCCCCACCCCTGCAGATTCCCTTTTTTAGGATCCCTTTACCCTCAGTTTCACCTAATGGTGAGAAATTCACTCTCTATTGTGTGCGTATTATCCACGCTACGCGTAATATGTTGAAGGTCTCAGGAGTCGTTAAGCCGCTATAATAAGTCGGCTCGAGGATCCGCAAGCTCTCTAGCCCGGCTTACCTGTCAGTTCCTGGAGACGTCCTTACACCAGGAGAAACCTACGGGGAATACCCACGCCACCTTGTTTACACTTCTCGCCTAGCTTCTCTTGAATATTCCAGCGGCACCATTTCGTTTGCTTTCCGGGTAGTTAAACTGCTGTAACACAAATTCCAGGGTGGAACTGCACTTACTGTGTTCAGTGATTATCTGACGAGCTACCTAATATACTTAAGATTAATTTGCAGCAATTCTCCTCTGTTTCATTCTTTGCCAACCTACTGGAGTGCCTGTATACAGCTGCTATATCTCTCTCGACGCCGCTTTCTTCGCCTATGTCTCTAAAATATAAATGGTAAAACTTTCAGCCTGTTGGCGTTCCAGAGCAGTGATATGACACATTGATCGCAGAGAATACATGCACACTGTAACTTGGCGCTTCGTACAGGACGTTTCGGGAGTAACCCCTGCCACCCAGAAACACTACTCCCACAGGACAAGCACCATATGAAAGGAAACGCGCATAAATGTTTCTGCGAAGTCGTAGTTGTCACACCGAGACTGAGGTTACAATCATTGAAATGATTTTATATAATAGATACAGTGAGCTTGTTGCTACAAATTACAGAACAGTCCATGCTGTTTTACTGTATGCAGTATTGTTTTTTCAGTAAGGTTGGCACCAAGATGGAATCAAGTCAGTGTTAGTCAACTTCTATCAGTCCCTCTGTGACCGGCAATCTCAGCAAAAAGTACCGAGTTGAACTGAGCTTAGAACACTAAACCTAACGTACTAAACACGGGAGTGACTTTCATATCTATCGTAAAAGCGATTAGACTACACACAATTGCAGTAGAAGGAAAAAATTCTCTTCGGTCACAGAATCAATACCGAGAAGCAAGCTACTGCCTCTCTGCATTCACGTATAGCCTTTTCCTAACATTTCACCTTCTGTCTGTATTGAAACGTGAAGCTTCTTACACACAGACAAAGTCGTCCAAGCAACAAATTTGTGTACAACAATGTTAGCCATAAATGCGTTGTTAGGCAGCAGAAAATTACGCAGTTTTCAGGTGAAAGCTACAAGCATTTAATATGTCCCACCCTCGAATCCCGTTACAGCCATAGTCCTTGTCTTGGTCAGACAAAATCCACGTAAGATGTTTCTTTCATGCAGATGACATTGAGTCACAGAGTTATAGCAAATGTAGGGCTTTCTTTTACATTTCAGTTTATCGAGTAATTGTCACAGTTCCATGTCTAACCACGATTTCTGTATGAGAAAAACTTCCAAGTATAAAATAAACTCTAAGTTTCTCTACAGCTGGCTGGTAAGCCCTTTTCGGGCCTGACGAAAACGGCAGCCTACCCCTAAGAAACATGGACCTTGCCGTTGGTGGGGAGGCTTGCGTACCTCAGTGATAGATAGCCGTACCGTAGGTGCAACCACAGCGGAGGGGTATCTGTTGAGAGGCTAGACAAACGTGTGGTTCCTGAAGAGGGGCAGCAGCCTTTTCAGTAGTTGCAGGGGCAACAGTCTGGGGGATTGACTGATCTGGCCTTGTAACACTAACCAAAACGGCCTTGCTGTGCTGGTACTGCGAACGGCTGAAAGCAAGGGGAAACTACAGTCGTAATTTTTCCCGAGGGCATGCAGCTTTACTCTATGGTTAAATGATGATGGCGTCCTCTTGGGTAAAATATTCCGGAGGTAAAATAGTCCCCCATTCGGATCTTCGGGCGGGGACTACTCAGGAGGACGTCATTATAAGGAGAAAGAAAACTGGCGTTCTACGGATCGGAGCGTAGAATGTCAGATCCCTTAATCGAGAAGGTAGGTTAGAAAATTTAAAAAGGGATGGATATAGATATAGTAGAAATTAGTGAAGTTCGCTGGCAGTAGGAACAAGACTTTTGGTCAGACGAATACAGGGTTATAAATACAAAATCAAATAGGGGTAATGCAGGAGTTCGTTTAATAATGAATAAAAAATAGGAGTGCGGGTAAGCTACTACAAACAGCATAGTGAACGCCTTATTGTGGCCAAGATAGAGACGAAGCCCACGCCTATTACAGTAGTACAAGTTTATATGCCAACTAGCTCTGCAGATGATGAAGAAATTGAAGAAATGTATGATGAAATAAAAGAAATTATTCAGATAGTGAAAGGAGACGAAAATTTAATAGTCATGGGTGACTGGAAATCGGTAGTAGGAAAAGGGAGAGAAGGAAATGTAGTAGGTGAATATGGATTGAGGCTAAGAAATGAAGGAGGAAGCCGCCTGGTTGTATTTTGCACAGAGCATAACTTAATCATAGCTAACACTTGGTTCAAGAATCATAAAGGAAGTTGTATACATGGAAGAAGCCTGGAGATACTGACAGGTTTCAGATAGATTATATAATGGTAAGACAGAGATTTAGGAACCAGGTTTTAAATTGTAAGACATTGAAAGGTGGCTACACTGAGCCACTGCGCCAGAGATTGCGCCAAAGAGTATTATTAAGCCGCCTCCACAGTGCTTGTTGAGAGCTCGTAGTAGTCAGTGCTTGGAGAGAACTCGTAGTAGTCAGTACGTGGGCAGAGCTCGTAGAAGACAGTGCTTGTTAAGAACTCGTAGCAGTCAGTGCCTGTCGAGGACTCGGTGTAGTCTGTGTTGAGATGTTGTAGCAGAGAGTGATTATTGAGAAGTAGCGGCAGGCAGTTCTTGCCGGGAAGTTGTGGTGAGCACTGCTTGTCGTGAAGTCGGAGTAGATATGTGGTAGTAGGGAGTGTTTGTTCCATGTTTTATCCAGTTATTTGATGGGAGAGATAGCAGATGTTATTCTAATGAAGATATTGTAATGATCAGAGTGCATTTCGTCAATATATATGAAGGTAAAAACCACTATGTTCTTTTATTATTTGTGTGTCTCAAATAATGCATCATTACAGGTTCAGTCAACAAAGCATCTGGCGTGTGTTCTTGTATTAGAGTGTAATTCTGCTTTCCTTACGCAATTATCGTATTTCTAATTTTCATTTATCACGTCAGTATAATTGGTATTTAAAAATTCTTGTCTTGTTGAAGAAGAACCGTGCCAGATGTGTACGTTGAGCCACACTCCCACACACAGAACAATTACATTTGTGCTTGGGTTTTGTAGGTTTTATAGTTGCTGGGGACTTAATTAATTAATTGTGTTAACGAAAAATTTCATTTCATTCTTGTTGTTGTTCTTTGCAGTCAGATAGCGTAATAATACTAGTCAGGGCCAGCCGTTTACGAGACACAGCGTAATGGGACATACAGCTACTAAAAAACTAAAAATTATTTTCAATCGTATATTTAATTAAGCCCCCATGCACGTGGCGACCGCTGCTTCAGATCGTCCCTTGGAATCTTCTGACTGTAAAAATAGTAGACAGTAGTATTGTTGTAGTAATTTGTAGTTTAGTAATTGTAGTCTATTTGGCGTGTAGATTTGGTAATTAGCATTCTTCTAATGGTATTTTTCAAAATTTAATTTTATTGCCTTGTATACGCGTTTGACGATTTAGTGCAATTATTTTAATTGTTCGTTAATCGTGTTTGAGGGAGTCATTGCATGTAAATGGTATTGTTGGAGATAAAGAGTCATTGTGTGTCATTTTCGTACAGTGACGAATTTTTTATGTTTTGTAAATGATTACGCGGTCGATGAAAAAGGCAAAAATGATGAATAGTCAGAATAACGAAATTGTTAACATGGCGAACTCGCCAACAGAGGAAAACAGTGTCATGAATAATGTAGTGGAAAACAATTTAATAAGCAGGGAAAATAGTCCGGAACCATTTCAAAATTTTTCTCAATCAGAAAATTCACAGAATACGAGATTAATGACAGAAGATTCTGGAATAGTATCGAACAAAGATAGCTTTACAGCTATGACGAAAGAAGTCGATTTTGCGGGAAATGTTGGGGGTGAAAAGAGTTTCGAACCAGTTACTATGGAGCAGTTGATGAGTGCTATATTAAATTTGGGATCAGAATTAGGAACAATTATAACCGAGTTGAAAGCAGTGAGATCACAGTTACGATCTGAATTAAAAACTGATATGGGAACAATGGAAACACAGTTAGGATCTGAATTAAAAACAGAGATAGGGACAATTAAAACTGAGATGGGAACAATGGAAACACGGTTAAGTTCGCGAATAGGGACATGTTTCAACATGAAAGATGAATCAAACAAAGAAATTAGAGAAGAAGTGCAACCAATTTTGAATGCTCACAATAATAGTTTAATTTCAACAGAAATTAGACAAGAGGAACAAGACAGAGAACGGGAAGAAAAAGATCGCGTGATAGTGCAAAAATATTCAGAGTTAAATTTACAACACGCACACGATAAGGAAGAAATATTTGAGAGAATCGATGAATCCGTACCAAATGACAGAATAAATAACTTAACGCAACAGTGTGAACAGTTAACTACTAAATGTGACAACACCGAAACCCGAGTCGCGACATTTACAGAAGATGTAAATAAACAGAAAGAACAATTAAGTGACTCATCGGAAAGAGTTGAGGAGATCTCAGATAAATTGACAAGTGTTAGTTTAGCAGAAGGGTTTGAAGAAAATAATTTGTTTCGTGTACGGGATGCAACAAGAGAGCGCCAGGCGCGTGAATTTAACAATAATCAACATTGGGACTGGGACAGACGCGGTAGGTCTTTGTCGCCACGAGGCGAAAACTTTGACTATAAACACTTCTTAACTGTTCGGAAATTTAAGATCTTCCGCAATTCTAAGAATGACATACATCCATGTGCATGGTTAGATCAATTTATGTACGCACTTCCGCCAAATTTGCCACTAAGTCACAAACTTGAAATTATGTGCAGCTATTAAAGTCCTCAGGGGATTCACTACTCTAAGTGAATATGTGCCGTAGCGAGCATAGGGCCCCGAGCTGTAGTGGTGCTATTTCCCTTTTAGTTTTCTGTACCGCTGCCTACTCTTTTACTATTCTTTGCATCTGTCAAACCAACTCTTCGACTATCAATCTATCTAGTGAGTAAGTAAACAATAACCGGATATGACTGTTTTACCCAAAAGTGACTTTGGAATTTATCGTTTGGACTTACTATATTTTCAGCAGCATTCATTCGTAGCCTAACCGAAATTTTACCTGTTTATCTTCGTAACAATATTACTTCTTATGTTGACGATATTCTTATTGCTAAACGTTCTTGGAGTGAGCACAACAAAATTTTGGATTCATTATTACGTATTTTTGCACGAGTTGGCATTACAGTGAACTTGGAAAAATCTGAATTTGGTCGTTCACAGGTGAAATTTCTCGGTCACATTATTTCTACAGAAGGTATTCTCCCTGATCCAGAGAAATTAGACGCTATTCGTAATTATGCTGTTCCTACCACAAAACGAGAGGTTCGTAGTTTCCAAAATTTTTGTGGAATGATATACTTTAAAAAAAAAAAAATTTGTGGAATGACATACTTGTGAGAAACTAACAGCTACATGTAAACACGCAGAGAATACAAGGATACCGCGCTGTGTTTTGGCGGCGGCACATACTCAAAGCAACAGTCAAGTCTGCGCGCCGCACAAGGCAGTCGTTGACCGCGAACAATTGCTTCCTACGTCACGCGCCTACAGCTGATCGAGCGCTCAGTGCGAATGCACTGACAGCCGTAAACAAATACACAGTTTAATTTCTCCGATTAAATTCAGCATAAAGCTATAGTGACTTGATGAATTATGTTATTAACATTCGGTATTTTTCAGGATACGGTTGTATAAAATATTTAAGAACTTCAGATAAATTCTGTGTGTCTCCGTCGTTAAGAGGACTTGCTATCGAGAAATTTTCAGGAAGAATGTAATTTCGAAGAAGAAACTAATAAACTAAAAAGGGTAACTATTAATTGAGTTTATTTTTCAGGTAACATATTTCCACTTAGGTACGTACTTTAGACGTAAATTGCTGCTCGCGATTACGTGATTCATACTTTGTGCTACTTTCATGTTCTATGAATTTACTTGTGAAGCGACGTGCTTGCGTACGTTAACTGATTTTGACAATGATTATTAATGAACAGGATTGTTATTTGTATATATTATGCATCGCTTGGCTGCACTGCTTTTTCACTGATGTCATATTTTTTAGTTATGTGCCTGCTGTGCTTATTCATTTAAATTATAATTGTAACCTGATTTATTGTGCTGATGTGTTTAGGTATGTAAGTTATACTTTGTGATTTATCTGCTTGCGCCTTCATATTTACTTATTAAGATGACATATGAACATTTATTTGCTTATGCTGATATGATGCTCATGACATGTTTACTGCTTTGCGTATGGATTGCATATTTATACATATCTGTTGTTGTCACAACTACTCTTTAATTTGGTATATAGCAATGCTGTTGTACAGTGTACGAACATAGAGTTTAGGTTACAGTATGGTGGTAATTATAGATTGTTCGCTTGGCAGAGCCTCGTTGTAAGAATTGTGCTGCATCCACTTGTTGACATTCTGTTCTCTACTGGTATATTTACTCGCTAGTGCTTGTTTTGCTTACGCTAAGTGCGTTATATTTTTAAGATAAGAAAATGAACTGCTATAATTCGACGAACGACATTGGTACAAAGAACTTCGTTGAAGTCACATGAGCTGGAGGTTTTATGGAAACTGTTTAACTTTATGCTAATAGGAAGGAGGCTAACGACATGACATACCAAAAATAGGTTTAGACCATTGACAATTATTATACTGCATTTTTCGTGAGCAATTGAAATAGGAAGTGACACTTGACACAAGAAATACTCCACATGTTTGCTCCTGCCATAATTCTTGAAGTGGTGTACACACTGTGAAATATTATGATCATTCACACTCCGTTATCGTACTTAATTACTGAGAGTTATTTGAACTAAGTCTGTTAGAGGTCATGTATGCATTTCTTTTGTTTATAATTCATAATGAGTAGAAGATTTGGGTTAGATGGATTACACGGAGGTTGTGTGTTGACAGTGTGTCTTCGGATTGTGTAGGATGATGAGGTTTGCATTAGGATTTTATCTGTACTTGTTCGAGGAGACTGACTAGACGAAAGAGTTGTTATGGAAGTGAAGTGATATTGGAAATAAGGTTTATATGTATCGACGCATTGAAGAGGTATTATTGAGGTATTATTGAGATTGTGTGAAGTTGATGATTATTGGAGTTTTGGTGGATAAGAGGTAAAGTAAGTGAGGAGCATATATTGGCAATAAGGTTTATATGTATCGACGTATTGAAGAGGTATTATTGAGATTGTGTGAAGTTGATGATTATTGGAGTTTTGGTGGATGAGAGGTAAAGTAAGTGAGGAGCACATATTGGCAATAAAGTTTATATGTATCGACGTATTGGAGAGGTATTATTGAGGTATTATTGAGATTGTGTGAAGTTGATGATTATTGGAGTTTTGGTGGATAAGAGGTAAAGTAAGTGAGGAGCATAATTTTTTTTGTTGGTCTTATGGAACAAGGAGGATGAAGATAGCAGACTAGAACACTAAAGTAGAAGGAAGATAGTCTATACACACACTTTGTTAAATCACGAAGCAGTATATATTTTTTTTGAAGCGAGGAAGTATTTGCATATCTTGGCTCACTGACAGTTGTTCAACAACAGTACATTTGATCTGGCTTGGCAAACACTGGTCTTGACATGATGACTATGACGTTGACTTAACTATTATTGACTGTTATACATTGCTGCCACTACTACTTGATACACATGATGCACATCAGATTTTGACAGAATTGCATTTACACAGTTAACACTATTCAATTACACAGTAGTACTTAATGTGGATGAAAGATGAGTGAGTGTTTTGTGTGTTTTCCTTTCCTAATCCTACCCACCTATCTCGTAAATATTATTTTATTTGTTTGTAGTGGCTTGCACTGACACCCATAAATATTATAGGTTTACTGATATTTGAGTATTTGTAATAGTTAATATGACAATTATCTGACATCATTTGTGTGTTTATTCGAATTTGTATGTTTAGTGTAAGAGCATTGTAAAAGCATTTGTATGTGCATTCAAACTATTGTTCATGCCTGAACTGTTTGATTAGTGATGGTAAATATTATGAACTGTTACCTGCACTTTTTCAACGTAATGTGTGACACTTACGAATGATTAATTTCTGCTGATGAACTGTGTGATCAGTGATAGTGAATATTGTGGACTGTTACTTGTACTTTTTCTACATGATTGGTGCCACTAGGACATGTTTAATTTGTGCTTATATTCTCTGATGAACAGTGTGATCGGTGATAGTGAATATCATGGACTGCTCTCTGGACCTGCTCATCATTGCTAGGTGCAACTGATGGACTACTTGTATGGAAATGAAGTCACTTGTTGCTGTCTGCACCTGCTCTCAACATTGCTGGGTGCACTGATGGACTGCTTCTGCTGAAATGATGTCACTTGTTGGTGTCTGCACCTGCTCAACATTACTGGGTGCACAGATGGAGTTACTTCTATGGAAATGATGTCACTTGTCGGTGTCTGCACCTCCTCAACATTGCTGGGTGCCACTGTTAGAACTGTTTCTACTGAAATGATCTCACCTGATGCTGTCTGCACCTACTCGACTTTATTGGGTGCCACAGATGGAACTGCTTCTACTGAAATGATGTCACTTGTTGGTGTCTGCACCTGCTCAACATTGCTAGCTGCAACTGATGAACTGTTTCTACTGAAATGAAGTCACTTGTTGCTGTCTGCACCTACTCAACATTGCTGGGTGCTTCTGATGGTTTGCTCCTACTGAACTAATGTGACTTGTTGCTGGGTGTACCTGCTAAACTTTACTGGGTGCCACAGATGGAACTGCTTCTACTGAAATGATGTCACTTGTTGGTGTCTGCACCTGCTCAACATTGCTGGGTGCAACTGATGGACTGCTTCTACACTTGTTGGTGTCTGCACCTGCTCAACATTGTTGGGTGCAACTGATGGACTGTTTCTGCTGAAATGATGTCACTTGTTGGTGTCTGCACCTGCTCAACATTGCTAGGTGCAACTGATGAACTGTTTCTACTGAAATGAAGTCACTTGTTGTTGTCTGCACCTACTCAACATTGCTGGGTGCTTCTGATGGTTTTCTCCTACTGAACTAATGTGACTCGTTGCTGGGTGTACCTGCTAAACTTTACTGGGTGCCACTGATGGACTGCTTCTACTGAAAAGATGTCACATGTTGGTGTCTTTTTTTTGTATAAACTAATCATTGAAAGTATTTTATGTGAACTTTGTATAAACTGATATTTTTGTGTATTGTGTAAACTATTATGTAAAGCCACAGGTATGAAAAGAATTTGTATTGCTTACTGTGTTTCATATATTAGGTTATTGAAAGGTCAGTGCAAAGCCAAAATTTTAACTAATTATGTGATATTTAGGCATTAATATTATCTTTTATTTTTGTCTGTATTTTTCTGGACGAATTTGGTGGTATTTTCACCACCAATGCTGGCAAAAATACCATCAAATTCTGGCCTGTGGAGGAGGGGCATATGAAAGGTGGCTACACTGAGCCACTGCGCCAGAGATTGCGCCAAAGAGTATTATTAAGCCGCCTCCACAGTGCTTGTTGAGAGCTCGTAGCAGTCAGTGCTTGGAGAGAACTCGTAGTAGTCAGTGCGTGGGCAGAGCTCGTAGAAGACAGTGCTTGTTAAGAACTCGTAGCAGTCAGTGCCTGTCGAGGACTCGGTGTAGTCTGTGTTGAGATGTTGTAGCAGAGAGTGATTATTGAGAAGTAGCGGCAGGCAGTTCTTGCCGGGAAGTTGTGGTGGGCACCGCTTGTCGTGAAGTCGGAGTGGATATGTGGTAGTAGGGAGTGTTTGTTCCATGTTTTATCCAGTTATTTGATGGGAGAGATAGCAGATGTTATTCTAATGAAGATATTGTAATGATCAGAGTGCATTTCGTCAATATATATGAAGGTAAAAACCACTATGTTCTTTTATTATTTGTGTGTCTCAAATAATGCATCATTACAGGTTCAGTCAACAAAGCATCTGGCGTGTGTTCTTGTATTAGAGTGTAATTCTGCTTTCCTTACGCAATTATCGTATTTCTAATTTTCATTTATCACGTCAGTATAATTGGTATTTAAAAATTCTTGTCTTGTTGAAGAAGAACCGTGCCAGATGTGTACGTTGAGCCACACTCCCACACACAGAACAATTGCATTTGTGCTTGGGTTTTGTAGGTTTTATAGTTGCTGGGGACTTAATTAATTAATTGTGTTAACGAAAAATTTCATTTCATTCTTGTTGTTGTTCTTTGCAGTCAGATAGCGTAATAATACTAGTCAGGGCCAGCCGTTTACGAGACACAGCGTAATCGGACATGTTGTTGTTGTGGTCTTCAGTCCTGAGACTGGTTTGATGCAGCTCTCCATGCTACTCTATCCTGTGCAAGCTTTTTCATCTCTCAGTACCTACTGCAACCTACATCCTTCTGAATCTGCTTAGTGTATTCATCTCTTGGTCTCCCCCTACGATTTTTACCCTCCACGCTGCCCTCCAATACTAAATTGGTGATCCCTTGATGCCTCAGAACATGTCCTACCAACCGATCCCTTCTTCTGGTCAAGTTGTGCCACAAACTTCTCTTCTCCCCAATCCTATTCAATACTTCCTCATTAGTTATGTGATCTACCCATCTAATCTTCAGCATTCTTCTGTAGCACCACATTTCGAAAGCTTCTATTCTCTTCTTGTCCAAACTATTTATCGTCCATGTTTCACTTCCATACATGGCTACACTCCATACGAATACTTTCAGAAATGACTTCCTGACACTTAAATCAATACTGGATGTTAACAAATTTCTCTTCTTCAGAAACGCTTTCCTTGCCATTGCCAGCCTACATTTTATATCCTCTCTACTTCGACCATCATCAGTTATTTTGCTCCCCAAATAGCAAAACTCCTTTACTACTTTAAGTGCCTCATTTCCTAATCTAATTCCCTCAGCATCACCCGACTTCATTAGACTACATTCCATTATCCTTGTTTTGCTTTTGTTGATGTTCATCTTATATCCTCCTTTCAAGACACTGTCCATTCCATTCAACTGCTCTTCCAAGTCCTTTGCTGTCTCTGACAGAATTACAATGTCATCGGCGAACATCAAAGTTTTTATTTCTTCTCCATGAATTTTAATACCTACTCCGAATTTTTCTTTTGTTTCCTTTACTGCTTGCTCAATATACAGATTGAACAACATCGGGGACAGGCTACAACCCTGTCTTACTCCCTTCCCAACCACGGCTTCCCTTTCATGTCCCTCGACTCTTATAACTGCCATCTGGTTTCTGTACAAATTGTAAATAGCCTTTCGCTCCCTGTATTTTACCCCTGCCACCTGTAGAATTTGAAAGAGAGTATTCCAGTCAACATTGTCAAAAGCTTTCTCTAAGTCTACAAATGCTAGAAACGTAGGTTTGCCTTTCCTTAATCTTTCTTCTAAGATAAGTCGTAAGGTCAGTATTGCCTCACGTGTTCCAGTGTTTCTACGGAATCCAAACTGATCTTCCCCGAGGTTGGCTTCTACTAGTTTTTCCATTCGTCTGTAAAGAATTCGCGTTAGTATTTTGCAGCTGTGACTTATTAAGCTGATAGTTCGGTAATTTTCACATCTGTCAACACCTGCTTTCTTTGGGATTGGAATTATTATATTCTTCTTGAAGTCTGAGGGTATTTCGCCTGTTTCATACATCTTGCTCACCAGATGGTAGAGTTTTGTCAGGACTGGCTCTCCCACGGCCGTCAGTAGTTCCAATGGAATATTGTCTACTCCGGGGGCCTTGTTTCGACTCAGTTCTTTCAGTGCTCTGTCAAACTCTTCACGCAGTATCGTATCTCCCATTTCATCTTCATCTACATCCTCTTCCATTTCCATAATATTGTCCTCAAGTACATCGCCCTTGTATAGACCCTCTATATACTCCTTCCACCTTTCTGCTTTCCCTTCTTTGCTTAGAGCTGGGTTTCCATCTGAGCTCTTGATATTCATACAAGTGGTTCTCTTATCTCCAAAGGTCTCTTTAATTTTCCTGTAGGCGGTATCTATCTTACCCCTGGTGAGATAGGCCTCTACATCCTTACATTTGTCCTCTAGCCATCCCTGCGTAGCCATTTTGCACTTCCTGTCGATCTCATTTTTGAGACGTTTGTATTCCTTTTTGCCTGTTTCACTTACTGCATTTTTATATTTTCTCCTTTCATCAATTAAATTCAATATTTCTTCTGTTACCCAAGGATGTCTACTAGCCCTCGTCTTTTTACCTACTTGATCCTCTGCTGCCTTCACTACTTCATCCCTCAAAGCTACCCATTCTTCTTCTACTGTATTTATTTCCCCCATTCCTGTCAATTGCTCCATTATGCTCTCCCTGAATCTCTGTACAACCTCTGGTTCTTTTGGTTTAGCCAGGTCCCATCTCCTTAAATTCCCACCTTTTTGCAGTTTCTTCAGTTTTAATCTACAGGTCATAACCAATAGATTGTGGTCAGAGTCCACATCTGCCCCTGGAAATGTCTTACAATTTAAAACCTGGTTCCTAAATCTCTCTCTTACCATTATATAATCTATCTGATACCTTTTAGTATCTCCAGGGTTCTTCCATGTATACAACCTTCTTTCATGATTCTTAAACCAAGTGTTAGTTATGATTATGTTGTGCTCTGTGCAAAATTCAACCAGGCGGCTTCCTCTTTCATTTCTGTCCCCCAATCCATATTCACCTACTATGTTTCCTTCTCTCCCTTTTCCTACACCCGAATTCCAGTCACCCATGACTATTAGATTTTCTTCTCCCTTCACTACCTGAATAATTTCTTTTATCTCGTCATACATTTCTTCAATTTCTTCGTCATCTGCAGAGCTAGTTGGCATATAATCTTGTACTACTGTAGTAGGTGTGGGCTTCGTATCTATCTTGGCCACAATAATGCGTTCACTATGCTGTTCGTAGTAGCTTACCCGCATTCCTATTTTCCTATTCATTATTAAACCTACTCCTGCATTACCCCTATTTGATATTGTGTTTATAACCCTGTAGTCACCTGACCAGAGGTCTTGTTCCTCCTGCCACCGAACTTCACTAATTCTCACTATATCTAACTTCAACCTATCCATTTCCCTTTTTAAATTTTCTAACCTACCTGCCCGATTAAGGGATCTGACATTCCACGCTCCGATCCGTAGAACGCCAGTTTTCTTTCTCCTGATAACGACATCCTCCTGAGTAGTCCCCGCCCGGAGATCCGAATGGGGGACTATTTTACCTCCGGAATATTTTACCCAAGAGGACGCCATCATCATGTAATCATACAGTAAAGCTGCATGCCCTCGGGAAAAATTACGGCTGTAGTTTCCCCTTGCTTTCAGCCGTTCGCAGTACCAGCACAGCAAGGCCGTTTTGGTTATTGTTACAAGGCCAGATCAGTCAATCATCCAGACTGTTGCCCTTGCAACTACTGAAAAGGCTGCTGCCCCTCTTCAGGAACCACACGTTTGTCTGGCCTCTCAACAGATACCCCTCCGTTGTGATTGCACCTACGGTACGGCTATCTGTATCGCTGAGGCACGCAAGCCTCCCCACCAACGGCAAGGTCCATGGTTCATGGGGGGTAATCGGACATACAGCTACTAAAAACAAAACAAAAAAATATTTTCAATCGTATATTTAATTAAGCCCTCATGCAACATTTCCAGGGGCAGATGTGGACTCTGACCACAATCTATTGGTTATGAACTGTAGATTAAAACTGTAGATTAAAAAGGTGGGAATTTAAGGAGATGGGACCTGAATAAACTGACTAAACCAGAGGTTGTACAGAGTTTCAGGGAGAGCATAAGGGAACAATTGACAGGAATGGGGGAAAGGAATACAGTAGAAGAAGAATGGGTAGCTTTGAGAGATGAAGTAATGAAGGCAGCAGAGGATCAAGTAGGTAAAAAGACGAGGGCTAATAGAAATCCTTGGGTAACAGAAGAAATATTGAATTTAATTGATGAAAGGAGAAAATATAAAAATGCAGTAAATGAAGCAGGCAAAAAGGAATAGAAACGTCTCAAAAATGAGATCGACAGGAAGTGTAAAATGTCTAACCAGGGATGGCTAGAGGATAAATGTAAGGATGTAGAGGCTTATCTCACTAGGGGTAAGATAGATACTGCCTACAGGAAAATTAAAGAGATCTTTGGAGAAAAGAGAATTGTATAAATATCAAGAGCTCAGATGGAAACCCAGTTCTAAGCAAAGAAGGGAAAGCAGAAAGGTGGAAGGAGTATATAGAGGGCCTATACAAGGGCGATGTACTTGAGGGAAATATTATGGAAATGGAAGAGGATGTAGATTAAGATGAAATGGGAGATACGATACTGCGAGAAGAGTTTGACAGAGCACTGAAAGACCTGAGTCGAATCAAGGCCCCGGGCGTAGACAACATTCCTTTATAACCACTGACGGCGTTGAAAGAGTCATTCCTGACAAAACTCTACCGTCTGGTGCGCAAGATGTATGAGACAGGCGAAATACCCTCAGACTTCAAGAAGAGTATAATAATTCCAATCCTACAGAAAGCAGGTGCTGACAGATATGAAAATTACCGAACAATCAGTTTAATAAGTCACGGATGCAAAATACTAACGCGAATTCTTTACAGACGAATGGAAAAACTGGTAGAAGCCGACCTCGGGGAAGATCACTTTGGATTCCGTGAGGCAATACCGACCCTACGACTTATCTTAGAAGCTAGATTAAGGAAAGGCAAACCTACATCTCTAGCATTTGTAGACTTAGAGAAAGCTTTTGACAATGTAGACTGGAATACTCTCTTTCAAATTCTGAAAGTGGCAGGGGGAAAATACGGGGAGGGAAAGGCTATTTACAATTTGTACAGAAACCAGATGGCAGTTATAAGAGTCGAGGGACATGAAAGGAAGGCAGTGGTTGGGAAGGGAGTGAGACAGGGTTGTAGCCTCTCCCCGATGTTATTCAATCTGTATATTGAGCAAGCAGTAAAGGAAACGAAAGAAAAGTTCGGAGTAGGTATTCAAATCCATGGAGAAGAAATAAAAACTTTGAGGTTCGTCGACGACATTGTAATTCTGTCAGAGACAGCAAACAACTTGGAAGAGCAGTTGAACGGAATGGACAGTGTCTTGAAAAAAGGATGTAAGATGAACATCAACAAAAGCAAAACGAGGATAATGGAATGTAGTCTAATTAAGTCGGGTGATGCTGAGGGAATTAGATTAGGAAATGAGACACTTAAAGTAGTAAAGGAGTTTTCCTATTTAGGGAACAAAATAACTGATGATGGTCGAAGTAGAGAGGATATAAAATGTAGGCTGGCAATGGCAAGGAAAGCCTTTCTGAAGAAGTGAAATTTGTTAACATCGAGTATAGATTTGAGTGACACGAAGTCGTTTCTGAAAGTATTTGTATGTAGTGATTCTTGAGTTTCTCCCGGCGTATTTGATAATCAAAATATCCACGGGTATGCTGCCGGTCTATAGTGTCCAACGGGCACAATATTTCGGCGATCAAACATGTCGCCATCATCAGGTGAACTGACGGACTGAGCTCCTGTGAACGTGCCGGCACGGAGATCCGTACGCTATGGCTGCTCAGAGGGAACTGGGTTCGGTCGCGGCGGCGGCCGATTTAAATACCCTCCGCCCGCGGCGCGCTCCCTCCGCCGTCCGCGCCCAGCGCCACGGTCGCGGGGTGGTTCAGATTGCGACGGCGTCTGAGATGACGTCGGTGTGATGGCTCTGTCCGCCGTGGTCGTCACAACTATACGTCTGCTCGATTTACTCTTGATTAACCCGATCGCTGGTTCCCAAGCCTTGCTAAGGTTATAGCCACAGTCACGGTTTATGAGGTCGTCATTGGTGCGAATTTCGATGGCCTCTCTAACAACGCTGTCCCAGTATCTCGATGTCTGTACCAGAATCCTCGTGCGGTCATACTCCATGGCGTGATTTTCCGACAAACAATGTTCAGCGACCGCCGACTTGCTCGGATACATCAGTCGAGTGTGCCTCTGGTGTTCACGGCATCGATCCTCGACGGTACGCATCGTCTGACCAATATACGACTTGCCACATTGACACGGAATCTGGTACACGCCGGCCTTCCTCAAACCGAGGTCATCTTTGGCGCTCCCCACCAGTGCACGAGTTTTATTTGGAGGACAAAACACAGTTCCGACCCGGTGTTTCTTCAGAATGCGGGCGATTTTCCCCGAGAGTGCGCCTGTGTATGGAATAAATGCAGTGCCTACCTCCTCCCTCGTGACTTCATCCATCTCAACAGGTTGTGCTGCAGTGGTTGGGCGGAGAGCACGTTGAATCTGCCACTCTGAGTACCCATTTTTTCGAAATACAGTTCTCAGATGTTCCAATTCCTGGGGTAGACTCTCTGCGTCAGAGATAGTGCGCGCCCTATGTACTAGAGTTTTAAGTACCCCATTCCTCTGTGAAGGGTGGTGGCAGCTGTCTGCATGCAAATACAGATCAGTGTGCGTAGCCTTCCGATACACCCCATGACCTAGGGTGCCGTCAGCCCATCTCTTGACCAAGACGTCAAGGAAAGGTAATTTACCCTCCGTTTCAGTCTCCATAGTGAATTTGATGTTGGGGTGTATGGAGTTTAGATGTTTAAGGAAGTCAAGGAGTTTATCCACACCATGTGGCCAGATGACGAACGTGTCGTCCACGTAACGGAAAAAGCAAGTAGGTTTCCATACGGATGACGACAGGGCTTCCTCCTCGAAGTTCTCCATGTACAAATTCGCTACCACCGGAGAGAGTGGGCTACCCATGGCGACTCCCTCCGTTTGTTCGTAGTATTCTCCATTAAAAAGAAAATACGTGAAGTCAAGACATGCCTAAAAAGTTCAGTGGTCTTCTCGTCAAACTTCTGACTAATCAATTCTAGTGACTCTCGCAGGGGTACCCTCGTAAACAAGGAAACGACGTCAAAACTCACCATGATATCTGACTCATCCAACCTGAAGATATCAAGGCGTTTAACAAAATCCACGGAATTACGGATGTGATGAGGGCATTTACCCACATAAGGACTTAATATTCCCGTCAGGTATTTGGCCAACAAATATGTAGGTGCCCTGATGTTGCTGACAATGGGGCGTAATGGTACCCCCTCTTTGTGAACCTTTGGGAGTCCATATAGTCTAGGCGGTACCGGACCTTGGGGTAACAATTTCTTAGCGTCACCCTCCGGTAAATCTGCGTCCTTGAGAAGCGCCCTCGTCTTGTTCTCCACCTTCTTTGTAGGGTCAACGCTGATCTTCCGGTAGGAATCGTCATTTAGCAGGCTCTGCATCTTATCAGTGTAGTCCTTATGGGAGACAACAACTGTAGCATTGCCTTTATCAGCCGGTAAGACAACAATTTCAGAGCCCTCCCTCAGATCACGAATGGCCGCCCTCTCTTTACTGCTGATATTTGACTTCATCGGCTTGGATTTCGTCAACGCACGACAAGTTTCACGACGTATTTCTTCGGCTGATTCTGGCGGAAGTCGAGCTGCAACCTGTTCAACAGCACTAACAATTTCTGCGACCGGAGTGAACTTGGGGGTGGGAGCGAAGTTGAGACCTTTCTGCAAAACCGAGACCGCATCATCACTCAACACCATGCCACTCAAATTGATGACAGTCTTGCACGGAACCTGCAGGGATGGTTTGTCAAGGAGACGTGAGAACTTAGCTGTTTGACGTCCTGTAGCCTTCTTATGGGCGGAATCAGCTGACACCCAGGTGACACCATCAATCCAATCCCAGGAACAAGAAGTGAACTTACTAGCCAGTTGCAAATGTAGTTTGAGTAATTCCTGTGAGATAAACTCAAGGCTCCGGCGGGTGAATTGCACTCTCTCACGTACCAATGCGAGGCTGGCTCGTTTCTTGATTCTCTTAGCTGCTGCAGAATCGATGTGATGCATAACCTTAGCAAAATTTGGAACAACATTCTCGGAACGACATCTCTTTAGAAAAGCAAGAGTACTTAGCAAACGACATCTACGGTGGCGCAACTTTTCAAATTTCTTCATGCTGCGATACATCTCCTCCCCGTAAAGGTGTATGATGTGATTCTTGAGTTTCTCCCGGCGTATTTGATAATCAAAATATCCACGGGTATGCTGCCGGTCTATAGTGTCCAACGGGCACAATATTTCGGCGATCAAACATGTCGCCATCATCAGGTGAACTGACGGACTGAGCTCCTGTGAACGTGCCGGCACGGAGATCCGTACGCTATGGCTGCTCAGAGGGAACTGGGTTCGGTCGCGGCGGCGGCCGATTTAAATACCCTCCGCCCGCGGCGCGCTCCCTCCGCCGTCCGCGCCCAGCGCCACGGTCGCGGGGTGGTTCAGATTGCGACGGCGTCTGAGATGACGTCGGTGTGATGGCTCTGTCCGCCGTGGTCGTCACAACTATACGTCTGCTCGATTTACTCTTGATTAACCCGATCGCTGGTTCCCAAGCCTTGCTAAGGTTATAGCCACAGTCACGGTTTATGAGGTCGTCATTGGTGCGAATTTCGATGGCCTCTCTAACAACGCTGTCCCAGTATCTCGATGTCTGTACCAGAATCCTCGTGCGGTCATACTCCATGGCGTGATTTTCCGACAAACAATGTTCAGCGACCGCCGACTTGCTCGGATACATCAGTCGAGTGTGCCTCTGGTGTTCACGGCATCGATCCTCGACGGTACGCATCGTCTGACCAATATACGACTTGCCACATTGACACGGAATCTGGTACACGCCGGCCTTCCTCAAACCGAGGTCATCTTTGGCGCTCCCCACCAGTGCACGAGTTTTATTTGGAGGACAAAACACAGTTCCGACCCGGTGTTTCTTCAGAATGCGGGCGATTTTCCCCGAGAGTGCGCCTGTGTATGGAATAAATGCAGTGCCTACCTCCTCCCTCGTGACTTCATCCATCTCAACAGGTTGTGCTGCAGTGGTTGGGCGGAGAGCACGTTGAATCTGCCACTCTGAGTACCCATTTTTTCGAAATACAGTTCTCAGATGTTCCAATTCCTGGGGTAGACTCTCTGCGTCAGAGATAGTGCGCGCCCTATGTACTAGAGTTTTAAGTACCCCATTCCTCTGTGAAGGGTGGTGGCAGCTGTCTGCATGCAAATACAGATCAGTGTGCGTAGCCTTCCGATACACCCCATGACCTAGGGTGCCGTCAGCCCATCTCTTGACCAAGACGTCAAGGAAAGGTAATTTACCCTCCGTTTCAGTCTCCATAGTGAATTTGATGTTGGGGTGTATGGAGTTTAGATGTTTAAGGAAGTCAAGGAGTTTATCCACACCATGTGGCCAGATGACGAACGTGTCGTCCACGTAACGGAAAAAGCAAGTAGGTTTCCATACGGATGACGACAGGGCTTCCTCCTCGAAGTTCTCCATGTACAAATTCGCTACCACCGGAGAGAGTGGGCTACCCATGGCGACTCCCTCCGTTTGTTCGTAGTATTCTCCATTAAAAAGAAAATACGTGAAGTCAAGACATGCCTAAAAAGTTCAGTGGTCTTCTCGTCAAACTTCTGACTAATCAATTCTAGTGACTCTCGCAGGGGTACCCTCGTAAACAAGGAAACGACGTCAAAACTCACCATGATATCTGACTCATCCAACCTGAAGATATCAAGGCGTTTAACAAAATCCACGGAATTACGGATGTGATGAGGGCATTTACCCACATAAGGACTTAATATTCCCGTCAGGTATTTGGCCAACAAATATGTAGGTGCCCTGATGTTGCTGACAATGGGGCGTAATGGTACCCCCTCTTTGTGAACCTTTGGGAGTCCATATAGTCTAGGCGGTACCGGACCTTGGGGTAACAATTTCTTAGCGTCACCCTCCGGTAAATCTGCGTCCTTGAGAAGCGCCCTCGTCTTGTTCTCCACCTTCTTTGTAGGGTCAACGCTGATCTTCCGGTAGGAATCGTCATTTAGCAGGCTCTGCATCTTATCAGTGTAGTCCTTATGGGAGACAACAACTGTAGCATTGCCTTTATCAGCCGGTAAGACAACAATTTCAGAGCCCTCCATCAGATCACGAATGGCCGCCCTCTCTTTACTGCTGATATTTGACTTCATCGGCTTGGATTTCGTCAACGCACGACAAGTTTCACGACGTATTTCTTCGGCTGATTCTGGCGGAAGTCGAGCTGCAACCTGTTCAACAGCACTAACAATTTCTGCGACCGGAGTGAACTTGGGGGTGGGAGCGAAGTTGAGACCTTTCTGCAAAACCGAGACCGCATCATCACTCAACACCATGCCACTCAAATTGATGACAGTCTTGCACGGAACCTGCAGGGATGGTTTGTCAAGGAGACGTGAGAACTTAGCTGTTTGACGTCCTGTAGCCTTCTTATGGGCGGAATCAGCTGACACCCAGGTGACACCATCAATCCAATCCCAGGAACAAGAAGTCTCAACTTCGCTCCCACTTCTGCAGATGGCTGATTAACTGTTTTTATTACATTGCAAGATGACGAAATTGATTTGGTGGATCCAACATTGTTTGCCATGCCAGAGTGATGTTAATACGGGTATTCCGTCAACGTTTCGCCTGCCTTATCGTGAGACCAAATAACTCGAGTATAGCATTATGGTCTTTCACATTTAGCAGTATCTCAGCCTCATTTTCATCGCGTCTCAGAATACCGTCCGCTTGGATTCAGAGCTGAGCCCCTTTGATTCATCTCAATTTTTCATCCACTACAGAGATAAATGTAGCAAAAATTGTGACACCTTACTATGCATCCATCTTTGTCTCAATTCACTCTATGTAACCAGTACTAATTAATCACAACTCTCGCAGTGATCGTGCGGCGGCGCGGTTCTTTCCGTCCCTTTACGACGAACCTGCACCTACCTGTGAACATTGTCTCAGCAGATCATCAGTAGGAAAGCCGAGCGAAACCTACTGTACTTCGGCGTGAACCAGGCTGCAATTGAAGTCACTAATCTACGTTTCGGGAGAAAGTTTTCACACGAAATGAAAGGTTGGAAATTTTGTCCTCAATTAATATAGTCTGAAACTTGGGTGAACAAGTATCACTGCCAAACCCGTGCTAGCCTTAACACAGTCACTCACAATCCCTTTCACTCACGTTAGCATTTCCCGAAAAGGTAATAGCTACAAAAATACTGATTGTTTTTGATTCAGAATGCTCGCCAAATATTAAGTCTGTCAGTACCAAATGCAGTCACAGTTTTTAGTCACCGACCTGCTCAATACGCCACGCGGAATATATGTCTCTTCTCGTCACAAAATTCACTTAAAAATTCTGAAATTGCTACACGTCCATCGGAATAATTATGCCGTCACTGTACCACACTTTTGATGTATGAAACACTGCTAGATCGGGCAACTTATCGTTTCCATCGTAACCACTACTACACACGTCCGAAATGTTTCAAGGCTAGGCTCCCACTCTTCCCTACAATACTCTAAGTCTTCTCTACCAGCAGAGAAAGGCGCGCGAAGAATATTGCTTTACCATTGGTCAGTTTACTCAACAGCCAATGGCAAAACAACATTCTCCCGCGTCAATCAGTTCTTTTCATAAGTAACCAATCGCAAAATAATAAACCTAACGACTACACTTTTTACCGACGTAATTATCTAATATAAGTTTTGCTTATGCATAAAGTTATTTACTGTTGTTATTTATACCTGAATTAACTTTCCCTTTTACCATAAACTTACTTTACAAATCTATTCTACAAAAATTCTCTTTGTCCATATCCATACTTCTTCGAAATGTACCCACACTAAATTGTACTACGTAACTCGTTAAAAAATTATCTTCATATTAGCCATAAACCACACTCACGCATCATTCATACTGCTAAAACACATTTATAACATATTACATACACAAAAAGACATAATAACACTTTATGAAAAACATTTTATTACTTTAGTGCACTCTAGTGGGCACAATCGAAACTAAAATCACAGTCTCCCTATCCAATATTGTCCTCTATCGGCTGATACATAAACTACGTGCGCGTCCAGTCTCCCGTCACCATCTGTCACTATCCAGCTCTGAGACACATCTCCCACTAAACCAAAAAAAATGGTTCAAATGGCTCTGAGCACTATGGGACTTAACATCTTATGTCATCAGTCCCCTAGAACTTAGAACTACTTAACCCTAACTAACCTAAGGACATCACACACATCCATGCCCGAGGCAGGATTCGAACCTGCGACCGTAGCAGTCCCGCGGTTCCGGACCGCAGCGCCTAGAACCGCACGGCCACCGCGGCCGGCCCCGCTTAACCTCCTCCAAGGCAGGATCGTTATAAGGCGCCACGCCTCAATCGCACAACGTTTAGGCTTTACGTAGGCACATTGTATAGATCTGTTTTCGAGGCATTCCCAGGTTCTATAGACATTGAGAGATAGTTGAGGATACATGACGATCGATTTATTTTTAAGGAATGTAACGTCACCACGGAGACAGTTCTGACGTTGCGTTTTGTAATAGAACCAAGATACGATCACCAGGATTTGTTGACCCGGAAAAAATGTTCGGCAATTTAAAAATGGTGGAATATGTTCGAAATCTTCAGGAAAATAGGTGTAAGCTGCAGCAAAAACGGGTAATATACGATATGTGCGAGAACCACGGGTTTTCCTACATAAGCCGGAAATATCCGTTGTCTGTCTCTAAAATCCGCCCTTACCAATTTAAAGTAATTCGGAGATAACATCGAAAATCTAAATCAGGATGACCGTTGGATTTTAATCATAAGTAGCAAGAGTCCAGTGTTTTAAAAAAAATCCAGCACGTTCCCCCGAGTGAAGAGGCGAATGAATGTGACGGGGAACATCTCCACCGAGTGACTGTTACAGAACTGGGCCAGAGGAGGCGTCTGTGACTTTTACCAAGGTACAGGCTGCTGCTCGCATCAGATATTTTCGTACGGCGCTCCTTTCTCTGTCGCTTCAGTGCTCCTAGCTAGTCCACCGTGTTCTGTCCCACTCAGTCGGTCGAGAGGCCTCTTCTACTGCCGCTGGTGGCCTCCTCCCCCTCCTCCCCCCTCCCCCCCTCCTCCGCTCCCCCTTACCCAGCGCGTGAGAAGCGAATTCAGTCCGATGCACTTTACAACTTGGCTCTGGAAAGCATTCCCGAATTCTCAGCCCGGCACTATTCAGTAATCGCCTTTTGTGACAGCGAAACTTCAGCGGCGCGCGCGGCCGACAATGGCTCGCGGACAGCGCGACCAGCTGACGCGGGGCGGCGCGCGCAGAGATGGTTCGCAGAACTCTGATGGCCACTCGGGCGCGGATAAACCCTCTGGCGCGGCCGGCCCGCCCCCCGCGCATGCGCAGCGAGCGCCAGTGGGACGTGCGCAGAGCGAAGCCGGGCGCGCGAGCTCAGTGCGTCAGCTGACTGCGTCCCGTAAGCGCGTCTTGGCCGCGACATGCTGGTGAGTCACGCCAACACCGCGCGTGCCGCATTTCTTCACTGTTGCGAGTGGCTGGTGACTGCCGATCAGTTTGATATACTTGAAAACGACAGTGCTGCGACATATTAAGAAAAAAAAAGTGTGCTTCGTTGTATCACATAGACGAAGAATAGATAAAAAAATTTGTGACGATCACAACCACGCGGAGATAACCGTCGATTGCTTTCGTTATAGACTGCTTCTTCCCAGTGTTGCTTGGTGTCTTGTGCGAGTTGCTGTAGTGCGTAACTGTTACTGTCTTTACCATCGTTTTATGAGAGTCGTTGAACAGAAATTTATACAACCTGCTTTGTCTATTGCTTTTTCATCATGCTTGGTTACTATCTTCATTGGTGTCTGTCGCCTATACCGCAAGCTGCTGGACGGTGTGGAGAGGAGGCTCTAATATCCCATCACTGAAAGCATTTTTTATTCGAAATAAATGAAAGAGTTACGCGTTTTTAAATATTTCAATTAGACGACGTAATGGTCTGTATTTCGGTTCCTTGCCTACTTTATCGCTCCCTGCGAGCCCCATCCGTTTGCGTGGGATACTACAACTTCTTTTATTAACACACGTTAGTACCATCATTAGTAGGTGGTTCAGTGAAAACAGAGAAGAACAGGTAACCGGTAAATATGTGAATTTGCTTGGCTGCAATAATAGTATGTCACGTCTATCGATTCCGCAAGTCGGTGGGTCTTAACAATGTCTTTATGTAAAAGGATCATTAATATAGAGAGGATACTCTGGATTAGCCCAGACAAAAGTTCGATTCATATTTTTAGTACAAATTGTGTAAAAATATTTAAAATCTACTGTCTGGCAGTTGTGCTAAAAGGGTAAATAGCCCTCTTTTGGCTTTGCTTCTCACCATTCAGCAGTCAGTCGCACCAGTGTATTATCAGTCCTAACTCATAATACAGGGTGCACCAAACTTTGTGCTGTCGGCCGCTATAGCAAGATTCGTTGCAAAACAGCGGTACAAAAACGTCTCTTACAAAGATTCGCCTTTGCATCTTTCCGGTAGAAAAATGGGTTTGAGAGAGAGGTAATTTGCTAACACTAATCACATGTCCTTCATTAAATAAATACAGCCACCCTTCCGAGTTACAGTAGTGAGTAGTTTTGCAACAGAACAGTCGAGTAAACGACTACGATTCCGGACCTAGGTATATTTCTTTTTATTCTTTAGTTTTGGTCTGGCAAATAACTCTATAGTATCGGTATACATAGTTTAGTAAACGACATGTATCTTACAAATAGATTTTTTAAATGTTGAGCATAACAGTTATTGGGCAGAAATGTCAGAAATATTCATGAAGAGTAATAATCAGTTGAAAATTACGTATTGTACATGCCATAGCACAAAAATAATACCAAAACATACCATTGTGGAGGTGTTAAACTCATTACATTTGGTAAGAACGACCAGTTGAAATATTTCCAGTAAACTGTCAGCGATAGAATGTTTTCTACAAAAAATAGTGTTCAGAGAGATGCTTCAAATCGACACCTCCTACATACGAAAACATATCGCAACTATTAATGTGTTTCTCCGAACTCTTCGGTTTAAAGCAGAATAAGTTAGGTCTAATGAAAACGAACGTACTCTCGTTCTGTTTTAGTACTAAATAGCAGCACGTCTTTTGAATAAGACCTGCTTTAATTGCTGTATTACGAATAAGAAGACATATATCGTGCGGTCTAAAATTAGAAAAAAAAGCTACACATAGAGCCAGAATCGAACTCACCAACTCCTATATTCTAGCGCGAAACTCTATCCACTGCGCTATACTTTGTTCATCATAAGAATAAACCTGATGTAAACAAACACAAACGCTATGATTGGTCAGAAGCCGTAGCACACGTACTCTGGTGTTGTTACGCCCTTGGAAGTAGGTCCTACTCGGGTAATACTATCTTATTACTAAGTTACGTTAAATGAAACTTTAAGTTAATCAAATGTATTAACAGCTATCAACCTTTTTTTCTTAATCACGCTTTAGTTGTGTAGTTTTTATTTCAAAAATCGTGAACAGTCGATCACTTTACTGTTGTGCTCAGATTGTCGCTTTGTTAATACGCAGCATGGAAGTGGCTGAGGCTGCTCCTTGTTCCGTAGTGAAACAAGCGTGTGGGACGCAGTTAAAAAGTGCCGAGAAATAGGCTGTACTAATGGTTTTCATAAATTTCCAAAAGAAAAATCGGCGTTGAAGCTTTCCGAGAAACTGTATTTCATGCAGTTGAGATACATATTGTATGTATGTACCGGTAGCGTAGAAGGTTAATAATTTGCTGCAGTTTATTAATCACTGCTTCAGGTCTCGCCTTGGTCATCCTTTTTTTCGTTAAATGTGAAATACCTACATCTCGTAATTGTAAAATTCGATAACATTCTTTATGAATATTGCAAACCTGTTTCTAATTGCATATTGTACGCAAAATTACTGTTTTCATTTCAATTATAAATTCTTAATTACTGATATTTTATGAAAGATTGTTACCAAAAATTGCTCAGATTAATAAAAACATAACAATTTAGTTTTTTACTACAAAAATGAGAAGTAATTACTCTTTATTTGAACTACGTTCATTTTTTATACCAAAGATGTAATCTCTCACGAACCAGCGCAATAAGTGTCGTAAAAACATTAAAAACAATCATTTTCACAGCATCGAGCACACAATACAAATGCTGCTTTTTACATTTGCCATCGTACCATTACAGTATGAACGCAACAGAACTGATCTGTAGCCAAGTTAACGGATTTTCTGCGAGGAACAAGGAGACTGTTACAAGCTGTCAGGCGTACTGGAACTAACGCACGCAGCTTTTTCACATGTAACTGCCGAACGCTGGCGGGATATAGAATGGCACGTCATAAAAGAAGTGGAGAAAATGTGGCGCCTATGCGGCTTCTTCGATTCTGTTGTTGATCGACTCGTTATCAACGTGGCGGATGAGAGTTTCCCAGTGAGATTCAAGCAAACGCGGTGGAATAAACGGTGCAATGTTTATACCATGTTTATTCTTATGATGAACGCAATATAAATGAACAGCATAGGTATACAGTGTTGAATTACTGCGGCGTCGCCAAGCTGTCTTTCTTTCACGTCCATTTTCTGCTGAAAATATGCACGGCACGAAATTTTGTAAGCGACATTTTGTACTGTATCTGCGCTGGGCTGTTGGTTTGCGCGAATTTTGGTATGCCTGGATATTTCATTTGGACAAGGATGTGAGCAAGATCGGAGGTCGCATGATCAGATATAATCGTGTCGGTGTTTACTGTGAGTAGTTGAAGGAAATGAGTATGTCGTAACAAATGAAAAATTGTATATACCGCTAGCATTAACGTGTACAACACTGCGGTCAAAGCGTGCCTACAGGTCTGACTTAACCATTTATTGTCACTGATGTTTCCTTCTGTAACTTTAAAAGAAACAACCTAAGGTTGCCCATTTCTGAACAGGACCACCAGAGGAGCATGCTGAAATATCCCAATAGCTCAAGTGACTGGTTTTGATTCCTGGCGTGTGGTACAAATATTCGGTAGTCGCGGTATCGTCATTACAGTGGAATACAGCGTTTCTGAGCTTACATCATTCGTAAAACTTAATTCGCTTCAGTTTATTTCCATCGAGTTGATCCATTTCATGTCACTGATTTAATTGAATTTATTTTGCAAAATTATTGAAAATAAAATCGTGGCTCGCTGAAACGGAGGGAGGGGGGCACATTTTAGTCGCAGTCCAGCAGTTATTTAACCACGTTATCCACTTGTACAGTCAGAAATACGTAGTATCCTGCCGTCATTTACTGCTAAGTGTTCTGTTTGTGGATTGATCGCGGGAAAACGATAATCAATGATCCTCCGCGTAACCTCTATTTTTTCTTCGTTTTCTCTAAGTGAAATTAGTACGGGAAACAATCAGTCGATTTTTTTTTTATCGACAGTTCACAATATTTTTAATGTTCGCGGCAGCGTTCTTGTAACATCTCCCGGTGTTAACGTTGAGAATACTATAACTCTCTCGCTTCCATCAAAAATACTCGAAGAATAGGGCAATTCCTGTTTGAATATTATCTCTACATCTGATTTCAGTCTACCAGACAAACTTAATTCTTAAAAATACATAGGACAGGAATTATGCAAGCTGTCGCCGTTTTAAATGGATTCTTGTTTTACAGACTCTTCCAATGAATCTCATTTCGGTATCTGTGTGTCCCACAACTAAATTTATGCGAGAAGTCCGTCTTAAATTTCTCTTGGTAGATAACCCTAGCTATTTTGGCGGTTGTAAGTGATTTCACAGATCGATCTGAATTGTATGTGCACTATTTCTAAAATATTGGTATAAAGAACACAATAAATCATAAACTCGTTTTATGAATGAAAACATCTCAGAATTTTTAACGAAAAAAATTTTAGACGCCTATGACGCTGGAAATTCGCCCTGACGTAGATGTTGATGTACTGTTTATATGGGTGCCAGCAACACAATATTGCTTTGTCAATTTGCGGCGTCGCATACTCCCCAGCTTAAATTGGTAGCATTTTAGGAATCGAATCGATAGCGGTTGCTGCCATTTACAGTTCATTCGAGATGTGTAATTGACATGGCATTCATTTAATTTCTTTTTTGTGATGATGGTAGTGGTGGGCTAGGAGTATTGAAAACCGTAACGTATGTCACGTGCATAAAAATAAAAATCATAAAACATACCAGATCTGATATATTTCAAGGGATTCGACTCGTATTACCTAACCATAAAGAGCGAAATTCTTAAACAACGAATGTATGTATGGCCACCTTTAATCCGAAGATAAATTACATTGATTCTGAAAAAAACAGTATTTTGTCCAACATGACACGACAAACGAAGCATACACAATAGCAGTGATTCCTCTCGTGAGAGTTGCTTTCAAGCGTAATCTGTGCAGGTAACTAGAAGATGAAACGGTGGATTAACAGACGAAAGTCGCCGGAGAGGCTTGGGTTTGTCGCCTTGCTGCACCCACCTGACGCAAGGCGTGGGACGCTCTCTCTCTCTCTCTCTCTCTCTCTCTCATCTGTAATGGAAGGCCAGTCCAGGACTCGCCCACATGCCAGGATAACATCTCACAAACACGTTGCTGCGCTGCAAAAAATCCTTACACTTCACAGCCTTCGAATAGAGCACCAGTTTTGAACCACTTAATACGTCTTTATTTGTCGGTTGACCACATTGTTGTCTTTCATTTCTCCTTCTGTAACCATTCCAAATGTCGCCGGGGGTCTGAATTTCTCACATTGCTTGATTGTCTGTGTAACCGCGGAGTAGCTTAATATTACGCCGCACGTGCCTGAAGTAAAAACATTTTATCAGAACGGAGAAAGCTACGCGGCAACTGTGAGAGATTAGCGAATGAATCAACAGTTCGTACTTCGCAGAATTATTATAAATTTCAGTGACGCATCCAACGGTCGATATTAGACCAGGGGTCGCCAAACCACGGGCCGGATGCAGTTCATCTGGCCCGCCGATGGTACTACAATGTGCTTCATAAAACGTATGGAACACGAGATGTTGTGATAACAGTTTAGATTTAAACATTATTTACAGAAGAAAAGGATATCTTAAGAATATTCTTACAATAATAGGAGATCTCCTGCCATGTGCCTTTTATCATTTTCAGTTTTAAATTATTGTATTTAGATGTAGTACAGAAAGGTGGTGGATCTTGCGCTCGTGATTTGGTCTATTATCCGGCCAGCTGTGAAAAGGTTTGGTGACGTCTGCATTAGACTTTTGAGCGCCCTCGTTCTGGCCGATTTGTGCAAAACATTGCAGTTGTTCGCCAGAGTCTGTTAGTCTCGTGAAGTTTGTTCGACGTTCTCAGCAATTAGGCATAAGATATTCTTCAGTTCGGAGAATTCACCCAATTACCATCCTTACAGAATTCGGTTAACGTAGCAGTTGAAAGAAGCCGATCACAAGGACAGATGACAGTTGGGTAGGTGGCTTCTGAGAAGAGGACGCGTTTGCTAGCTATGTCATCTTTAATGACGGGGGCCACTTCCACGTAGTTGGATTCGTGAATAAACAGAACTGCCGTATCCGGGTGTCAGAAAATGCTTGCGTGGTTCAAGTGATGGAAATGCATTCATAGCGAGTGACGGTTTGGTGTGGCTTTTGGGTAGGCGGTACCGTATCAGCGGCCAATACTTTTTTGAACATGAGCCACGGCAAATTGTGACAGTTAACGGAAACCGATGCCTAGCGATGATAAGGAATATTTTGTGGCCTCATTTCAGTGGAATAGACATTCAAGACTGTGATTTCAGCACTATGGTGCCACCTGTCATCCGTTACGAGAAACCATTGAGATGGTGTGAGCGTTTTCGGATCGCCTCGTCTCTCGTAATGATGACCAACGATGGCCGCCAAGTCACGAGACGTAAACTCTTAAGACTTCCTTTTCTTTGGGGTTAAATTAAACCATTGACGTATGTCGGTAAAACTGAACATCGCGAGTGAAAGTAGGAAATTCGCCGTGTTGTTGGCGAAATCGAAATGCGATCTTGTCAGGCAGCCATAGCGAATTTCTTGCATGCCAGCGCAGTAGTAGTCATTTGCGAGACATTCTCCATACATTAAACGGAAAAGTGTTACGATCATGTATATGTATTTTGTTGATGTGCTTTGACTAACTAAAGTCTATAATTTGATTCACTGAAGAACCAAAGAAACTGGTACACCTGTGTAATATCGTGTAGGGTCCCCGTGAGCACGCGGAAGTGCCGCAACACGAGTGGCAAGGACTCGACTAATGTCTGAATTAATGCTGGAGGAAATTGACACCATGAATCCTTCAGTGCCGTTCATAAATCTGTAAGAGTACGAAGGGTGGAGATCCCGTCTGCCCAGCACTTTCCAACGCATCCCAGATACGCTCAAGAATGGTCATGTCGGGGAGTCTGGAGGCCAGCGGAAGTGTTTAAACTCAGAAGAGTGTTCCTGGAGCCACTCTGTAGCACTTCTGGACGCGTGGGGTGTCGCATTCTCCTGCTGGAACGCACAATGGCCATGAATGGATGCAGTTGATCAGACAGGATCCTTACGTACGTCTGACCTGTCGGAGTCTACGTAGACGTATCAGGGGTCCCAATCACTCCAACAACACACGCCCAACACTAATACAGAGCCTCCACCAGCTTGAACAGCCCCCTGCTAATATGGCAGGGTTCATGGATTCGTGGGGTTATCTCCATACCCTTACACGTCTATACGCTCGATATAATTCGAAACGTGACTAGTCCGACCAGGCAACATGTTTCCAGTCATACTGTGTTGATGGGCCCATGCGAGGCGTAAAGTTTTGTGTCTTTCAGTCGTCTAGAGTACACGACTGGGCCTTCGGCTCCTAAAGCCAGTACCGGTAATGTTTCATTGAATGGTTCGCACGCTGACACTCATTCATGGCCCCTCATTGAATCTGCAGCAATTTGACGAAGGCTTGCTCTTCTATCACGTTGAACGATTCTCTTCAGTCGTTGTTGCTCCCGTTCTTGCAGGATCTTTTTCTGGCCGCTGCGTTGTTGGAGATTTGATATTTAACCGGATTCCTGATATTCACGGTAGACTTGTGAAATGGTCGCACGGGAAAATTCCCCGCTTCATCGCTACCTCGTAGATGCTGTCCCCCATCGCTGGTGCTTAAATCTTGAGAGCCTGCCATTGTAGCTGCAGTAAGCGATCTAACAACCGTCTTCTATAGGCGTGGAGCCTACCGCAGTGCCGCATTCTGCCTGTTTACATATCTCTACTTGAATCTACATGCGTGTACAAGTCTCTTTGGCGCGCCGCCGCCTGGAAATGTGATTGCATGATGATGATTCAGGCTTCGTAGGGTTATGGAAAAGGATAAATGTATCAATTTGAAGTAAGGGTCCCTGTAGCGGAAACGAGCGAGTCGAAATATTAAGCAAACCTCTGACAGTGGAATACTTATGGTGGTAGCGTTCTTGCTAAAATTGTAGGGTAGCCAACGTTCAGAGGCGGTAGTATCGACCAAAACAAAGGAAAAAAAAGTTCAGTACACGTGGGTCCTAAATCGGATACCTGAGGACATGCGAGCATTTGTCATCTTCGCTACTTTAAAACACATCTCCTCTACTGAACAAGTGCTCATAGCTCTTAAGGCATGCATTTTTGAGCTCGTGTTTCGTAGACATTTTTTCTAGTTTTGGTCCATACTAACAACTCTGAAAGTTGCCTAAGCTAGGATCTTAGCAACTGGAGTAGCACTACTGTCAGAGGTACCAGAACAATTTTCACTTACAGCTTTTGACTCGTGAGTACACAAAACTTTGAATAGAAACCCATGTCCGGGACACTAAAAGTCGTAGAAGTTAGTAACGAGAATTTCTGAACACCCTGTACACCGTTTGCGTTTGCGTTTGCCTTTGCCTTTGTGGTTAAACAGTGTAATGCAGAGCGGAGCTAAAAATATCACACATTTTTGCATCGAACTGCAGTACGCGACGTCGTACCGCTCAGTAATGGTATACTGTGCACGAGTGGGAATGTGATCCTTATTACTTAAGATTCTCACATGAGAAATACGTCACCGGTATTGTTTCCGATCTGTTAATCCGTGGTAATTCAATGTCCGCATTTTTCTCTGTCTCATCCCTTCATACAGTAAATTGGAGTGCAAGTAAAAGCAAACGTTACAGTTCGCATATAAACATTTACGTCAAACCAACAAGAGAACGTTACAGAGGTCTGAGGAAATAGGTGGTATGTGATTGGTTCTGGACGGCTAGACTGACTTAGATACTGCAGATGTCGATTGACTTCGATAGTGATGTGTCGTCTCACGAAGAACACCTGCGAAGGAACAGAATTATTTCATTATGCATTCTGGCGCTAAACTCGGAGTAAAACTGCTTAGCGATTGCAGTCGGGGCCAGTGTTGCCAGATACGCTAGTTAAGACGGTGCGCGAACCTACATCACAGTATGAGTCAGGGAGCACGTGGCGCTCTACAAATACCTGTGATTGGATGACAACTGGCCCCTATTATTCCATTCGCTGAAATATCAAAGTATTTTTATCGGAGTATAGAGACCTAAATGACAGCGAAATAAAACCAAAAAAGCTTTCAACAGTCGCTACTACCGTGCAAATGCGCTAATTGTTGGTACTGGGCTAAAACAAGACACCATAGTCGAGACGGCGTTAAGTAGCCATGACGGGTCGTCGCACTGTTGCCAACCTTCACCTGCGAGACGCTAACGGCTGCAAAAGTAAATAGTAGCCGTCTACAGAGCTGTGACAACACTGTAGCATTTACAAAATCGCGTTTCATTATTGGTTTTAGTTGAGATAGATCCAAGAAGCTGTGGCCCCCAACCCGCTACAATTGTTAGGGCTCAACCTAACCTCGACTCAATTACAGCGGGAGAAGTCTTCCGTCTTTCTTCCATTCAGAACTAGGCAGTCGAGAACTTAATTAAAAGTTCACAGCCTGTGCGTCATTCATTCAGCTGTGCTGGTAGCAGCAGACTTCCTGGGAATCGTCACTTACGCTTCCAGGGGAGTCGCAGTTCATTCAAGGAAATTGTGTTCTATCTTGTTTGGTTTCGCTCTGAGTTGAGTTCTTTGGATTGTTTAATAACTTTAATCACCATAAATCATATGAAAAAACTGCTAGATAAAGATCACTTTCAGTCATTATTATGCATCGACCCGTTACTCCTGCATACTTTCAAATATCGTCTGTCCATCTTCCCCACGTCCTGTTATTTCTCGGAATTCAGCATAGAACTTAATATTTCCATCTGTCATCCATTCGTGTGTCTACGTGAGTCACCCACCACCAAGATTGGAAAGTTGCAGAAGTCACGCCAAAATTCAAGAAAGGCAGTAGGAGGAATCCACGAAATTAGCGTCGATATGTAGCAGAATTTTGGAACATTATGAATTGCCTTCAAAGAGAACGGTCTATTGACACATAATCAACACGGATTTAGAAAACATCGTTCTTGTGAAATACAACTAGCTCCTTACCCACACGAAGTGTTGGAGTGCTATCGACAAAAACATTCAAAATGATTTTGTATTTATTATTTCCAGAATGCTTTTAATACCTTACCTCAGAAGCGGATTGTAGTCAAATGGCGTGCTTATGGAGTATCGTCCCAGTTATGTGACTAGATTCGTGACCTTTCAGAGAGGCCGCAGCTTGCAGTAGCTGAAGGAAAATCATCGAGCAAAGCAGAAGTGATTTCTGGCGTTCCCCAAGGTAGTGTTATAGGCTCTAAATGGTTCAAATGGCTCTAAGCACTATAGGACTTAACATCTGAGGTCATCAATCCCCTAGATTTAGAACTGCTTAAACCTAACTAAACTAAGAACATCACACACCTCCATGTCCGAGGCAGGATTCGAACCTGCGACCGTAGCAGCAGCGCGGTTCCGGACTGAAGCGCCTAGCACCGCTCGTCATAGCGGCCGGCTGTTATAGGCTCTCTGTTGTCCCTTATCTATATAAACTATTTGGGAGACAATCTGAGCAGCCCTCTTATGCTATTTGCAGATGATGCTGTCATTTAGCGTATAGTCAGCAGAAGGTCAAAACAAATTGCAAAATGACTTAAATACAATATCTCTATGGTTCGAAAAGTGGCATTTGTTTCTGAATAAGGTGAAACATGAAATCATCCACATGGATACCAAAAGAAACCCGTTAAATTTTGGTTGCATTATAAATCACACTAATTTAAAGGCTGTCAGTTCAACTGAATACCTAGGAATTACAATTACTATCAACTTAAATTAATTAGAACGATAACATATATAGCGTTCAGGACAAGGAAAATTGCGTTTCATTGGCAGAACACTTACAAGGTGCAAGTCTACTAAAGAGACTGCCTACACTACGCTTGTCCGCTCTCTTTTGAGTGCTGCTGTGCGGTGTGGGATCCTTACCAGATAGGATTAACGAAATACATCGAGAAAGTCCGAAGATGGGCAGCACGTTTTGTACTGTCGAGAAATAGGGGAGAGAGTGTCAGGGCCATGATACAGGATCTGAGATAGACATCATTAAAACAAAGGCGTTTTTCGTTGCGACAGGATCCTCTCACGAAATTGCAGTCACCAACTTTCTCCTCCGAATGCGAAAATATATTGTTGACGCCGACCTCCACAGGGAGAAATGATCATCATGATAGAATAAGGGAAATCAGAGCTCGAACGGAAAGATTTAAGTGTTCTTTTGTTAGGCCCGCTGTTCCAGAGTGGAATAACAGAATTTTTGTGAAAGTGGTTCGATGAACCCTCTGCTAGGTATTTAAATGTAGAGTAGAGAGGTAAATGTGGATCGTAGTTCACTTTTCGTACAGATTGCTTACGGCTGTTGCGCCCCCAAATTCCGTACGTAGTATAAAATTTCGCGTTTTTTGACAGTTGTTCCTGACTTAACGACGGAGAAAATATTTGCCTCGTCACAGATACGTGTATTATTGGACCAGCTCTTAGTTTTCACCGCTCTTGATCATCACCTCGTTTTCTTACACACAGGCCCGTCACCTGTGGCTTCTTCAGGGGTCATGATGTGCTAGGAAGGTCGGGAACGAGGTTCACTCTGCCTCGTGAAGCGACATGAGAGCCGCATTACAAGTCGTGGATCTGACGCAAAAGCCGCCGAAGCCACTTCAAATCAACAGCCTTGCACCGGGATGAAGCCCCATGACGTATTTTTTACAGAATTTGTCTCCCGGTTGAACTCAAAGAGAAACATTTGCTTAAAGTGCTTCGCAGTCTCCAGCTCCGTCTTGTTTTGCGCATCTAAGATTGTACAATAGGTATCTTAAACTGCAGAGCATACACTGCGTTTCCACCACTAGACTGGGAAACAAAGCAATAACAGTAGAAGAGCATACTTTCGGATATTCTGCAAATTAATAGACAAGTGTAGTAGCAAAGTAGCCCTTGTTCGATACGAACGGGTAACTTAAATTTTCGTGCTGTTTTGCATATTTTGAAGCAGATTTTCGTACATTATTATTGAATGAACCACTGGAAATTAGAGAAGAAGAAAGAGGAGGCTTTACAGAACAATTTTGCACTTCCCAGAGAACAGAATGTCCTCTTCTATGACAACCATCCTAAAGTCCGAAAACATCAATCATGCGAAACCAAAACTCTCACTTTTCCCACATGACATACTGAAAGATTTGGATCAAGGCCATATGGCAGATGCAATATTCCTTGACTTCCGAAAATCATTTGATTCTGTACCACATGTATGATTACTGTCAAAAATACGATAGTATGGGGTATCAAGAGAAATTTGTGACTGGACTGAGTACTTTTTGGTACAGAACAACGCAGCATGTTACATTGGATGGAGAGCTATCGTCAGACGTAGACGTTACTTCGGCTTTGCCCCAGGGAAGTGTGTTTGGTCCATTGTTATTCATGTTGTATATTAATGTGCTCGCGGACGATATTATTAGTAACCTCAGACTTTTTGCAGATGATGCAGTTATCTGTAATGAAGTACTGACTGAAAGAAGCTGCTTAAATATTCAGTCAGATCTTGATAAGATTTCGAAAGTGGTGCATAGATTGGCAACTTGTTTTAAATGTTGAGAAATGTGCAGTTCATAGTGTCCACTTCAGAGTACAGATGTAGATGTTTAGTAGTCAAAAAATTCCGTAACCTTTGAAATGGTGCCATGGTGTCTTACGGTTCAAATAATTACCTAAGCTTTCGGCATCATAGTGTTGCCATGAATTAAACATTCCTCGTTGGTAAAGGCACGTCAGTCCTCTTGGTATTTACGAGATCAGAAGACTGCTGTAGTCAAGGATAAAAACAGACTTTCATCTCCTAAAAATTATAAATTTGTATCGGAAGTATTTAATTGAATTATTCTGCCTCGAGTCGGTTTCGACATCTTCGCATGACCTCACTTACTGATCCGTTCAAAACCAGAAAGAAAAAGAGGGATAATATCCTAAGAAACTAAATTACAGATTGTTAGATCTGAAGGCTAAAGTTAATCACGTAATAGGATGAAGCTGAACTATTTCATCGTAAATATAATATAAGAATGTTCACCCGCTTTTTGTTCAGTACATGAGTACATGGCGCAATTTTAACTACAGGGTGTACATAAAGTCTGCGAACTCTTTCAATTAGTTATTGCAGAAGAACGAAACATTGTACAGATATCATACATACGTCACTTTGAAGAGAAACCCTGAAAGTATTTTTTTTTTCAGCGTAGTTTAGTAATTTGCTGATAGTCAGCGCTAGTCGTAAACATGGCGAGTTCAGGCGAGCTTTCTTTGTGTTGTAAGAGTTCGACAAAAACAAGTGTGCTACAGCTGTTCAGCGGTTGTTTAGAACCAAGTACGGTAAGAAGCCACCAACAACGGTGGCCATTTACCGCCGGCACAACAAATTCGTTACGACGGGGTGCTTGTGCTCGGCGAAGAGAAGCGGACGTCCCAATGTGAGTGAAGTGAATGTGGAGCGAGCACGAGAGACATTCGTAAGGAGTCCAAAGAAATCGTTGCTTCGTTCATCCCGTGAACCCGAAATGGCTCCAATGACGGTGTGGAAAGTTCTGCGACAGAGGCTTTCTATGAAACCATTCAAATTGGAGCTAGTGCAGAAACTCAGTGACGAGGACAAAGACAAGCGTTTTGAGTTTTGTTCGCAGTTGCAACAATTGAATGAGGATGGGGATGGGATTGTTGATCGTCGGCCGAAGTGGCCGTGCGGTTAAAGGCGCTGCAGTCTGGAACCGCAAGACCTCTACGGTCGCAGGTTCGAATCCTGCCTCGGGCATGGATGTTTGTGATGTCCTTAGGTTAGTTAGGTTTAACTAGTTCTAAGTTCTAGGGGACTAATGACCTCAGCAGTTGAGTCCCATAGTGCTCAGAGCCATTTGAACCATTGTTGATCGCTTAATTTTTAGTGACGAAGCCACGTTTCACGCTAATGGGAAAGTGAACAGGCATAATTGTCGAATCTGGGGTGCAAAGCAGCCACATTGCATTGAATTTGAGCTGGTTCCCCAAAGGTAAATGTATTTTTGTGCCTTGTCACTTCGAAAATTGTACGGGCCATTCTTCTTCGCCGAGACCACAGTCACCGGATATTCCTACTTGGATTTGTTGCAGCAATGGCAGATGCCTCAAATGCAATCGGACTCTCCATTCATCTTTCAGCAGGATGGCGCTCAACCCCATTTCCTTCGCGAAGGTCGTGCTTACCTGAACACGGAGCTGCCGCATCGATGGATCGGCCGTGCTACAGAAGGGGACAGCTGTTTCATGAAATGGACTCCCCCATCGGATCTCACTCCGTGTGAGTTTTTTTCTGTGGCAACACACTAAAGATTGGTGTATGCACCGCCCCTACCACGTGATGTAGCAGAGCTGCGGGAGAGTATATGGGAAGCGACTGCCACAGTCGACGATGCCATGCCGGGACGGGTATGGCAAGAATTCGATTACCGTATTAACGTCTGCTGGGTCAGTCACGGTTCGTAAGAAAAACTTTGAGTTTCTCTTCAAAATGCAATTTGTATGACATCTGTACAATGTTTAGTTCTTGTGCAATAATAATTGAAATATATACCCTGTAGTTTTCAGTTCGAAAAGAGTGTGTCTCATTGTCAGTTTTGTGTTGTGACTACTTTTAATTTTGTAGCGATGTAAGTCTTACTC
The DNA here is from genome assembly GCF_021461385.2 of Schistocerca piceifrons. Lineage (NCBI taxonomy): Eukaryota > Metazoa > Arthropoda > Insecta > Orthoptera > Acrididae > Schistocerca > Schistocerca piceifrons. The sequence continues at coordinate 742,231,824 of NC_060141.1, read as the reverse complement.
TCTTACGTAGTTAACTGTAGCCTTCATCCCTGACAACCAGATAGCATATTGTGATGTACAGGGTGTGTCTCACGAATGACGCGCAGGAGGGGTATGTGGGTCTTATACGCCGTCCGCCGTCGCTCCCGACTGTCAGCCACTGATCTGCCGGTAGACGGCTGCGCTTGCTCTTCCCCCGAGTCAAACGTAAACAACGTTGCCATCTGATGAACTTAGGCGTACCTGTATTTGTAGTAGATGCCAAAATGATGTGGTAAGAGCAGCCTGACATCTCCTGAACACATTAGCAACCACTCGACGAATTTCGGCTCCCTACATCTTGGAAATGACTAGCCGAACCCTGTCTTCTAATTCTTCGTCCGTGTGGGGATTGGATGCACATTCCCCAAAGATAAAAGATCACACGGATTTAGATCTGGAGAACGAGGAAACGAGTCAACTATACTATTATCAAAAACACTTCGTCGTAGAAGCATTGGTGATGTGTGGTCTTGCGTTGCCCTGCATTACATAACTGTACATCGTTAGTTATTAGTTCTCGAAATATATTACATTGTTTACATACCTGTCAGAAAAAAAAGATTGGCCCAGTAATTCGTCTTGCACTAATTGTACACCACAATCCTGTTTTCACACCATGCAGAGGTCGTTGGTGCCATTCATGAGGATTTTCGGAGCTCCAGCTTCGATTGTTCTGAGAATTGACGTACGGTGACAAATGCAGCCGTGCTTCAGTTGCAGTAACGACATCGAGCAACAGTATCTGACTTCCTCAGTTTATGCAGTTTTGGTTTCAATTTCAGTCTGTGCACGGCTCTGTTAGCAGCTGCCTTTTACACACCAGTCTGAAGTGCCAAGCAGTGCAGAGATTTTATTGGAGTTCATTCCAAGGTCTCCTCTGTCTCGTCTAATTTATTTTCGGTTAAAACGCTAGGTTTCCTAGGCCTTCGTTTATGTAACACAGATCTAGTGTCTCGAAATTTTTGCACTAGTATGCGTATCGTCGAATCATTGGCAACATGCACACCGGCAAATTTCCGTATGAATTCAAGCCGACATTCCACACTCGATTCAGTTTTTGCATAGTTCAACACTCTTTGATCCTTCGTGTATACCATACCGAGTGGAAATTCGGCAGGAAACCCAAAACAAAACACCAGAATGCTCTGTCGCACGGTGTAGAAGACAATGCGCACGGTGTTTCTATCTGAGAACAGGGCCGAAGGACATAAGGGCAGGGAAAGCCACGCACTCGGTGCAAGCAACAGTATCTGAAGCGGTTAAACTTGACAAAAGAACTCAAAAGAAAACACCACCACATTCAGTCGCACAATGGAGGGGGAACGGGCTGAGTATTGGTGTTCGAGAACTACGCATAGCGACAACTGGCAGACACAGCGGCAACAGCCATCAAACGCGCCGCACGAACCGCGGATCCCTCCCGGGCGTCTTTCGTGAGACACCCTGTACATTGTGAACATATGACCTTGTATCTTCGATTGAACTTTGCCAAGTTACTATGAAATATATCCACGTTCTTATGAATAAATACACTGTGATCAAAAAGTATCCATTGCCCGCATCTCGTGGTCGTGCGGTAGCGTTCTCGCTTCCCACGCCCGGGTTCCCGGGTTCGATTCCCGGCGAGGTCAGGGATTTTCTCTGCCTCGTGATGGCTGGGTGTTGTGTGCTGTCCTTAGGTTAGTTAGGTTTAAGTAGTTCTAAGTTCTAGGGGACTGATGACCATAGATGTTAAGTCCCATAGTGCTCAGAGCCATTTGATTTGAAAAGTATCCAGACACCTCGCTGAAACTGACAAGTTGGTGGCGCCCTGTATCGGTAATTCTCGAATTCAATATGGTGTTAGCTCACCCTTAGCCTTGATGACAGCTTCCACTCTCACAGGTATATGTTCAGTCAGGTGCTGGAAGGTTTCTTGGGGAATGGCCACCCATTCTTCAGGGAGTGCTGCACTTAGGTATCGATGTCGGTCGGTGAAGTGTGGCACGAAGTCGGCGTTCTAAAACATCCCAAAGGTGTTCTGTAGGATTAAGGTCAGGACTCTTTGCAGGCCAGTCCATTTCAGGGATGTAATTGTCGTGTAACGACTCCGCCACAGGCCGTGCATTATGAACAGGTCCTCGATCGTGTTGAAAGGTGCATTCGTCATCCCCGAGTGTGGCAGATATGATACGCGAATTGGGATGGAAGTCATTAAAGCAAAGACGTTTTTCGTCGCGGCGAGATCTATTTACGAAATTTCAGTCACCAACTTTCTCTTCCGAATGCGAAAATATTTTGTTGAGCCCAACCTACATAGGTAGGAATGATCATCAAAATAAAATAAGAGAAATCAGAGCTCGAACAGAAAGGTTTAGGTGTTCGTTTTTCCCGCGCGCTGTTCGGGTGTGGAATGGTAGAGATATAGTATGATTGTGGTTCGATGAACCCTCTGCCAAGCACTTAAATGTGAATTGCAGAGTAGTCATGTAGATGTAGATGTAGAATTGCTCATCAACAGTGTGAAGCAAGAAGGTGCTTAAAATATCATTGTAGGCCCGTGCTGTGATAATGCCACGCAAAACAACAAGATGTGCAAGCCCCCTCCATGAAAGACACGATCACACCATAACACCACCGTCTCCGAATTTTACTGTTGGCGCTACCCATGCTGGCAAATGACGTTCACCGGGCATTCGCCATACCCACACCCTGCCATCGGATCGCCACGTTGTGTACCGTGTTTCGTCACTCCATACAACATTTTTCCATTGTTTAATCGTCCTACATTTACGCTCCTTATACCAAGCAAGGCGTCGTTTGGCATTTACCGCCGTGATGATGTGTGGCTTATGAGCAGCTGCTCGACCGTGAAATCCAATTTTCCTCACCTCCCGCGTAACTGTCATAGTGCTCGCAGTGGATCCTGACGCAGTTTGGAATTCCTGTGTGATGGTCTGGATCGATGCCTGTCTATTACACATTAAGACCCTCTTCGACTGTCAGCGGTCTCTGTCAGTCAACAGACGAGGTCGACCAGTACGCTTTTATGCTGTACGTGTCTCTTCACGTTTCCACATCACTATCACATCGGAAACAGTGGACCTAGGGATGTTAATGAGTGTGGAAATCTCGTGTACAGACATGTGACACTCAATCACCTGACCACGTTCGAAGTCCGTGAGTTCCGCGGAGCACCCCATTCTGCTCTCTTACGATGCCTTACGACTACTGAGGTCGCTGATACGGAGTACCTGGCTGTAGGTGGCAGCACTTAATACGAGAAACGTATGTTTTTGGGTGTGTCCGGATACTTTTGATCACATAGTGTACATAGATTATTTTACTTTTAGTAATGTAGCTTCAAGTGTTTTCTATTACTCTTTTCTTTTCTTTTTCAACAGTCATCTGACTATTACTCTTTCAAAGTGAATATCGTTTATGACGGTGAGACTGAAAAATGCAATAATAGGATTTTTGTTTACAACACAATGACTGTTCCCCTTATAGCCCAGTTCGGCAGTATGACTAGTATACGCGCACCAGAAGTTGCAGCATCTTGTAACCGTATAAACCGGTTTCACCGCTACAACCTAACTGCCTACACTAACAATGAGACGACTGATGTTTGAGCCGGGGAATGTGGCAGGTACTCAGCTGGTCCTCTATTGCCTACACGTCTCCGGGGAAACCATGGGGACATGCGAAGGCAATTGTGTGTGCGGTGAAACCTTGCACATCACATGGAGCAGATGTTTGTGCTCGCATTCTGGTACATGAATTGAGGATAATAATAAAAGTAATGTCATGTGAGTCATCAGCCTGGTGCAAGTCTTTGAATTCGTCTCCACTTCGGCGACTAGTGTGTCCCTAACCTGCCCCAGCCATCCTACTGAGCAGAAGGTCCTACAGATTAATGTGCAATGCGCACGGTGCGTCTTTCCTGGAGAATTATAGCATCACTGTGAGGTGCAGGCTAAATCAAAGAAAGACTGGAAAATGTCCGCGTGTCGGTAGGGAGTCGATCTCGCAGTCTCTGGGTTTTCAGGCACGCGCTTTACCACTAGACTACGAGGCTCGACTTAAATATCTCGGTTAAAGTCCATGGGAAGTGGGTGCAGCAGTTAACAACAGCCGCTGGGAAAAACACGGGGCACATGCGACGGTATTTCAAAAATCAATACAGCTATTCTCGGATGAAAGGCACCGTACTTTTCCTCTTGTAGTTCTCCATCTGACTGTTAGTCACATCACCCCTTTTCATTTGAAAATTACGAGTTGCGTCCAAGGTAACGGCTCCCAAAATGGCTGTCATGTCTGTAATGTAGGCCAATAATTACTGGGTTTTAGGTGCGCCTATTGTGTGAACATTTATTTTGTGATAAATTCCCAAACTTGTTTGAGCACTTCAGTGTCATCGACAGTGGATACTTTTATCTAATTTTGTAAAATGTAAACATGTTTTAAATAATAATGACTCTAACGAAATAAGACCTACTTTGGGTTTTGTAAGGCTCTCTTTTCATTACCCAACAATCTAGAAAAAATAATGTAATAATTACTACAGACCAAAAGTATTTTATTCCTATTTTCGTTAGAATAATTATTATTTAAGATATGTTTCACTTTTCGGGACTGAATAATAATACACATTCAAATTTCGTTAAAATAATTATAATTTAAGACCTGTTGACATTTTACAGAACTAAAGAAAAATGCGTATATATATATATATATATATATATATATATATATATATATATATATATATATATTGTGACAATTATTGGACTATATGAGAAAAACGCAAATTAGTTACAAACTACGGCGTGTACACACTTTATTGAACACGTAAACGTCACGACAGATATTCGGATTTAAGTTACGACATGTTCGATATGCCTGTCATTATTGGCGATGATGTGGCGCGGACGAATAGCGAAATTCTGCTGTGACCGAGCGGCTCTTGGCGCTTCAATCCGGAACCGCGCTGCTGCTACGGTCACAGGTTCGAATCGTGCCTCGGGCATGGATGTGTGTGATGTCCTTAGGTTAGTTAGGTTTAAGTAGTTCTAAGTCTAGGGGACTGATGACCTCATATGTTAAGTCCCGTAGTGCTTGGAGCCTTTTGCAGTGTCGAAGGCATCATCGTGAATTGCATTGACTTCAGTGTGATTACTAACTTTCAACAAAAGAGCCATTCTGTTCGTATCATTGTGTATTTCTTTCAGTTAGCTTGTGTACTACACTGTAGCAGTTGTTTCTACATATGGTGCAAGTTTGATCGATCTGTGTTACTTGGCATTGACATATCATGCGAAAGTTACTTTCGTCATTACGTTTTGCACACAAGTGTTAGTAGGTCTTCCCCCTTGTCTGTCTCACTTTACCTGACAGACTTTCCGTTCATCCACCTGTCGTGGTAGTTCAGCACCTATGGACCACCCTACATTACGTTGTGCGCGCGACAAGCGACGAAATAAATGCCCAAAGCAATAAGGAAAGTGATAGAAAAGAAACAGACGGATGGGCGCTCCTATCGGAGCTCGAAAAATGCCAATATGTTCCTACTTATTTAAAAGACATACTGAAAAGTTGGGTACCAGCTGCTTCATTCTACCTACATCTACATCTACATACATACTCCGCAATCCACCATACGGTGCGTGGCGGAGGGTACCTCGTACCACAACTAGCATCTACTCTCCCTGTTCCACTCCCAAACAGAACGAGGGAAAAATGACTGCCTATATGCCTCTGTACGAGCCCTAATCTCTCTTATCTTATCTTTGTGGTCTTTCCGTGAAATATAAGTTGGCGGCAGTAGAATTGTGCTGCAGTCAAGTCTCAAATGCTTGTTCTCTAAATTTCATCAGTAGCGATTCACGAAAAGACCGCCTCCTTTTCTCCAGAGACTCCCACCCGAGTTCCTGAAGCATTTCCGTAACACTCGCGTGATGATCAAACCTACGAGTAACAAATCCAGCAGCCCGCCTTTGAATTGCTTCTGTGTCCTCCCTCAATCCGACCTGATAGGGATCCCAAGCGCTCGAGCAGTACTCAAGAATAGGTCGTATTAGTGTTTTATAAGCGGTCTCCTTTAACCACATCTTCCCAAAATTCTACCAATGAACCGAAGACGACTATCCGCCTTTCCCACAACTGCCATTACATGCTTGTCCCACTTCATATCGCTCTGCAATGTTACGCCCAAATATTTAATCGACGTGACTGTGTCAAGCGCTACACTACTAATGGAGTATTTAAACATTCTTTTTCCAATTCATCTGCATTAATTTACATTTATCTATATTTAGAGTTAGCTGCCATTCTTTATACCAGTCACAAATCCTGTCCTTCCTTTAACACCTTTGAGAATTTCCTTAACAACTTTGACACGCTCCGCTAACTGTAACTCACTCATACCCACTACTTCATCGGTGTAAGTCGCTCATACCCTACCCTTCAGTTGCCATTTCTCACTGATTCATGCAGCCTAACTCATTCTCGTTCTGATTACTTCTTTGTGTCTCCCTGTCAGTGTTTCCTGTCTCACATCCACAGTTCTGTCCTACTACTAGAGTCTCCTATCACTGTCACTGTCTTCCTCTTGCTCTCTCTCACTGCAATCTCTCCTTCCTTCCTTCCTTCTTTCCTTCCTTTCTTCCCTCCTTCCTTCCTACTGGTGTTGTCTGTTCTCACCCTCACTATTGCTTTCTTCCTCGTTATCATCACCATATACTCTGCCTGTGTCATTATCACTCGCTCTCACTTACTTCCACTTTCTCTTTATCCCCCCTCTCCCTCCCACCTCATGGAACTGTTTCATTCACTCTTCTAGCGTTGTTCTGTCATTGTTCCTCTGTCACTGTGTCGTCTCTTTCTGTCACGCTGCCTTTGTGTCATTCACTCTTTCTATAACTCTATTACTTTTTCGTCTACTTGTTACTGCCACTGTCTTCTCTGTCAGCATAAACAAGCGTGAATATCTTCGCATGCCAAAATTTTTTGGGAAGATTTTTAAAGGCGCCAAGGAAGGTAGAATGAGGCAGGTGGTACCCCACTTTTCAGTCAATCTTTTAAATAAACAAGAGCATTTTCGCATTTTAGGAGCATTTTACCGCATGTTCCCTTATTTTCCCTGCTGTAGCAGGGCATGTAACTCCTATGAAAAGAAATGTGTTAATCAGTAAAATTTAGATAGTTTACGAATTGAAATAACACGAAACAAATTTTACACTTGTCACCGAATTTTACGTGCACAAAAATCTTGCATGTGCTTCAGCACTGAAACATGGGGTGCCCTATGATGACAGACGCTTTACGGCGTATTTATCCGTGCTACGTCTCTTCATAAACTAAGTTTTCGTCTCGCACCGATTTTACGTCTACGAACCAGGGTAACTTTGAATCGCTGTGTCGCAGAAACTAATAAAGATATGACGAAATTTTTCAAGGTTGTTCCAGATCGGGATTTTTGGTATATATCGTAGCAATTGCAGCCATTTGCTGTGCGTAGCCGTCTCGGATTTTGCGGCTGGTTCGGTACCCAAAAAACTATTTTTTCGATGACGGGGAGATGGCTGTTGTAGACAAATTTTTGGAGAAAGAACCGCTAAAATTCGAACAGTTTGCTGCGGTTATTTATTTAGATTTCACCTCCTACCGAATTTACGTGTACGAGTAGGAAAATTCTGTATCTTGAAAACGGCAAGAAAATTTTCAAGGTTGTTCGATATTCTGAACTTAGTAATATATCTTAAAAATTTTATGCATTTGCTGTGCATAATCATCCTCGAATACTCCACTGAGACTTGGTCCACTGCTGACGGCGAAAATATAATGTTGTTGTTGTTATGGTCTTCAGTCCTGAGACTGGTTTGATGCAGCTCTCCATGCTACTCTATCCTCTGCAAGCTTCTTCATCTCCCAGTACCTACTGCAACCTACATCCTTCTCAATCTGTTTAGTGTGTTCATCTCTTGGTCTCCCTCTATGATTTTTACCCTCCACGCTGCCCTCCAGTACCACATTGGTGATTCCTTGATGCCTCAGAATATGCCCTACCAACCGATCCCTTCTTCTAACCAAGTAGTGCCAGAAATTTCTCTTCTCTTCAATTCTATTCAGTACCTCCTCATTAGTTATGTGATCTACCCATCTAATCTTCAGCGTTCTTCTGTAGCACCACATTTCGAAAGCTTCTACTCTCTTCTTCTCTAAACTATTTATCGTCCACGTTTAATTTCCGTACATGGCTACACTCCATGCAAATACTTTCAGAAACGACTTCCTGACACTTAAATCTATATTCGATGTTAACAAATTTCTCTTCTTCAGAAACGCTTTCCTTGCCATTGGTTCAAATGGCTCTGAGCACTATGGGACTCAACTGCTGAGGTCATTAGTCCCCTAGAACTTAGAACTAGTTAAACCTAATTAACCTAAGGACATCACAAACATCCATGCCCGAGGCAGGATTCGAAACTGCGACCCTAGCGGTCTTTCCAGACTGCAGCGCCTTTAACCGCACCGCCACTTCGGCCGGCTTTCCTTGCCATTGCCAGTCTACATTTTATATTCTCTCTACCTCGACCATCATCAGTTATTTTGTTCCCCAAATAGCAAAACTTCTTTACTACTTTAAGTGTCTCATTTCCTAATCCCCTCAGCATCACCCGATTTAATTCGACTACATTTCATTATCCTGCTTTTGCTTTTGTTGATGTTCATCTTATATCCTCCTTTCAAGGCACTGTCCATTCCGTTCAACTGCTCTTCCAAGTCCTTCGCTGTCTCTGACAGAATTACAATGTCATCGGCGAACCTTAAAGTTTTTATTTCTTCTCCATGGATTTTAATACCTACGCCGAACTTTTCTTTTGTTTCCTTTACTGCTTGCTCAATATACCGGTTAAATAACATCGGGGACAGGCTACAACCCTGTCTCACTCCCTTCCCAACCACTGCTTCCTTTTCATGTCCCTCGACTCTTATAACTGCCATCTGGTTTCTGTACAAATTGTAAATAGCCTTTCGCTCCCTGTATTTTACCCCTGCTACCCTTAGAATTTGAAAGAGAGTATTCTAGTCAACATTTTCAGAAGCTTTCTCTAAGTCTACAAATGCTAGAAACGTAGGTTTGCCTTTCCTTAATCTTTCTTCTAAGATAAGTCGTAAGGTCAGTATTGCCTCATGTGTTCCAGTGTTTCTACGGAATCCAAACTGATCTTCCCCGAGGTTGGCTTCTACTAGTTTTTCCATTCGTCTGTAAAGAATTCGTGTTACGAACAACTTCAGTTGGAACGACCACATAGATAATATTGTGGGGAAGGCGAGCCAAAGGTTGCGTTTCATTGGCAGGACACTTAGAAGCTGTAGCAAGTCCACTAAAGAGACAGCTTACACTACACTCGTTCGTCCTCTGTTAGAATATTGCTGCGCGGTGTGGGATCCTTACCAGGTGGGACTGACGGAGGACATCCAAAGGGTGCAAAAAAGGGCAGCTCGTTTTGTATTATCGCGTAATAGGGGAGAGAGTGTGGCAGATATGATACGCGAGTTGGGATGGAAGTCATTAAAGCAAAGACGTTTTTTTGTCGCGGGGAGATCTATTTACGAAATTTCAGTCACCAACTTTCTCTTCCGAGTGCGAAAATATTTTGTTGAGCCCAACCTACATAGGTAGTAATGATCATCAAAATCAAATAAGAGAAATCAGAGCTCGAACCGAAAGGTGTAAGTGTTCGTTTTTCCAGCGCGCTGTTCGGGAGTGAAATGGTAGAGGATTGTGGTTCGAGGAACCCTCTGCCAAGCACTTAAATGTGAGTTGCAGAGTAATCATGTAGATGTGGAGGTAGATGTAGATGAAGTAGTTCGCCTCTGAGCATAGTCTAAGCGAGCGCTGATTTTGTTAGCCTACAAGGTGTCGGGGTAATAACGCACGCACGGACGCACGCGTAATCACGCAGGCGGCGGCGGCGGGATGGGTCCCGCGGGACTGGTGCCGGGTTTCGCAGAACCTGGAGTCCGGCCAGCGCGGCCGTTGCAGCTGCCCGAAGGTCGCCCCGACAAACAGTTTACACATTCCCGTCCATCGTCTGCATTCTGACGCTGCCAGCTCTATTGTTCCCCAGAACCCACTGGCCTCTGCACGTTCCGATAAGAGGCAAGACGGCCCCTTTGTTCTGTTTCTATTATTGTTGCGAGTATCTCTAGAGAGTACCGGGAAGTCAGGTTACTCCGCTTCCTCTCCAGTCTCCTCTCCAGTTTTTCACAGACCGAACTCGTGCACTTAGTCGGAGGTAGCAGCGAGCTTTCGTAAGACAAGTATTCGTAGTATTCCTCGTGCAAGAAAACCAATATTGGAAGTGGGTCTGCAGCTTGCGTGATAGTAGCACATCAACCAGCAGTACTTGCGCGCCATTATTTATTCATATCGTTTTCAGGCAGGGTTACTGTTCTCTAGCCTTCGGTAGCCAAGGAGAACTGCAGAAACAAACGAAAGCTAACACTGTGTCGTGAGTCAGTGGTGAGTTCGGATCCATGTCTTAATACTGCGGCTAACTCGCTCTCCACTGCTAGTGTCCCTTCGTTGTAAATCATTGTAACTGACAGCAGGGTACAGAAAGGTGCAGATTTGGGTTCCCATAGTGGATGGCGTCATCATCACTTTTCAGCACACTTTCGGTATTGGTTGTAGGCATTTTTGGCTCCTAAAAGAAAACCACCCCACAAAGGAAGAGTGCAAATAACGAAAACAAATCACGGCTGTTGACTTAGCATATTACACTACTGCCATTAAAATTGCTACACCACGAAGATGACGTGCTAAAGACGCGAAATTTAACTGACAGGAAGAAGATGCTGTGATATGCAAGTGATTAGCTTTTCAGAGCATTCACACAAGGTTGGCGCCGGTGGTGTCACCTACAACGTGCTGACATGAGGGAAGTTTCCAACCGATTTCTCATACACAAACAGCAGTTGACCAGCGTTGCCAGGTGATACGTGGTTGCGATGTCTCGTGTAAGGAGGAGAAATGCGTACCATCACGTTTCCGCCTTTGATAAAGGTCGGATCGTAGTCTATCGCGATTGCGGTTTATCGTATCGCGACATTGCTGCTCGCATTGGTCGAGATCCAATGACTGTTAGCAGAATATGGAATCGGTGGGTTCAGGAGGGTAATACGAAACGCAGTGCTGGATCCCAAAAGCCTCGTATCACTAGCAGTCAGATGACAGGCACCTTATCCGCATGGCTGTAACACATCGTGCAGCCACGTCTCGATCCCTGAGTCAAAAGATGGGGACGTTTGCAAGACAACAACCATCTGCACGAACAGTTCGACGACGTTTGCAGCAGCATGGACTGTCAGCTCGGAGACCACGGCTGCGATTACCCTTGACGCTGCATCACAGGCAGGAGCGCCTGCCATGATGTACTCAACGACGAACCTGGGTGCATGAATGGCAAAACGTCATTTTTTCGGATGAATCCAGGTTCTGTTTACAGCATCATGATGGTCGCATCCGTGTCTGGCGACATCGCGGTGAACGCACATTGGAAGCGCGTATTCGTCATCGCCATACTGGCATATCACTCGGCGTGACGGTATGGGGTGCCATTGGTTACACGTCTCGGTCACCTCTTGTTCGCATTGACGGCACTTTAAACAGATGTGTTACGACCCGTGGCTGCCGGCCGGAGTGGCCGAGCGTTTCTAGACGCTTCAGCCTGGAACCGCGCGACCGCTACGGTCGTAGGTTCGAATCCTGCCTCGGGCATGGCTGAGTGTGATGTCCTTAGGTTGGTTAGGTTTAAGTAGTTCTAAGTTCTAGGGGACTGATGACCTTAGATGTTAAGTCCCATAGTGCTCGGAGCCATTTGAACCATTTGACCCGTGGCTCTATCCTTCATTCGATCCCTGCGGAACCCTACATTTTAGCAGGATAATGCACGACCGCATGTTGCAGGTCCTATACGGGCCTTTCTGGATACAGAAAATGTTCGACTGCAGCCCTGGCCAGCACATTCTCCAGTTCTCTCACCATTTGAAAACGTCTGGTCAAAGGTGGCCGACCAACTGGCTCGTCACAATATGCCAATCACTACTCTTGAGCCGGCCGGAGTGGCCTGCGGTTCTAGGCGCTACAGTCTGGAGCCGAGCGACCGCTACAGTCGCAGGTTCGAATCCTGCCTCGGGCATGGATGTGTGTGATGTCCTTAGGTTAGTTAGGTTTAACTAGTTCTAGGCGACTGATGACCTCAGAAGTTAAGTCGCATAGTGCTCAGAGCCATTTGAACCATTTGAACTACTCTTGATGATCGTGTTGAAGCTGCATGGGCAGCTGTACCTGTACACGTCATCCAAGCTCTGTTTGACTCAATGTCCAGGCGTAACAAGGCCGTTATTACGGCCAGATATGATTGCTCTGGGTACTGATTTCTCAGGATCTATGCACCCAAATTGCGTGAAAATGTAATCACATGTCAGTTCTAGTATAATATATTTGTCCAATGAATACCCGTTTATCATCTGCATTTCTTCTTGGTGTAGCAATTTTAATGGCCAGTAGTGTATAATAGTCTACTCTGTGGTAAATGGCACTTACAGCAGAACGAGAAGACAGCGGTGAAGGGAAAAGGAGTCCTGGCCGCTCTCATTCTCCTGTCTTTGGTGTGGTGTCTGCCTGTAAACTAATTACCGTCAACACAATTGTTCTGTGTAACAGTCAGATTTAAAATACGTTGGAGTTTCTTATTACCGTAACTACAGTGCTAAGATCCTGAACACGAAGCATGTGTAACACTAAAACGCTAAACTAAAATGTAGAAAGAGTAATCCACTAAATTGTAGGCCCATATCATTAACGTCGATATGGAGCAGAATTTTCGAACAATATATTGTGTTCGAACATTGCGAATTACTTCGAACAGAACGGTCATTTGACACAGTCGGCACTGATTTAGAAAACACGAAGCGTTGAGTGCCATTGTCTAATAACACTGTACTACACAAGCGGCTGGTAATCAAATTGCGTGCTTATGGAATATCGTCTCAGCTAAGGGACTGGCTTCACGATTTCCTGTCAGAGGGGTCACAGTTCGTAGTAATTGACGGAAAGTCGTAGAGTTAAACAGAAGTGATTTCTGGCGTTCCCCAGGATAGTGTTAAAGACCCCCTGCTGTTCCTTATCTATGCAAACGATTTAGGAGCCAATCTGAGCAGCCGTCTTAGGTTGTTCGCAGATGATGCTGTCGTTTATTGTCTAGTAAAGTCATCAGAAAACCAAAACAAATTGCAAAACGATTTAGAAAAGGTATCTAATGGTGCGAAAATGGCAATTGGCGTTAAAGAACAAAAAATGTGAGGTCTTCCACATGAGTGCTAAAACAAATCCGTTAAACTTCAGTTACACGATAAATCAGTTGAATCTAAAGACCATAAATTCACCTAAATACCTAGGAATTATAATTGCAAACAAGTTAAATTGAAAGGAACGCATAGAAAATGTTGTGGGGAAGGCAAACCAAAGACTGCGTTTTATTGGCAGAACATTTAGAACATGCAACAGATCTACTAAAGAGACTGTCTACACTACGCTGGGTCGTCCTGTTTTGAAGCAGTGGTGCGTGGTCTGGGAACCTTATCAGGTAGGATTAACACAGTACATGGAGGAAGTTCAAAGAAGAGCAGCACGTCTTGTACTATCGCGAAATAGGGGAGAGAGTATCACGGACATGATACAGGGTTTGGGATGGACGCCATTAAAAGGAAGGCTTTTATCGTTAAGGCGGAATCTCCTCACGAAATTTCAATCACCAAATTTCTTCTCCGAATGGGAAAATATTTGGTAGACGCCGACCTACCTAGGGAGAAACGATCATCATAACAGAATAAGGGAAATGAGATCTCGCACGGGAAGTTATAGGTGTTCGTTTATTCAGCGCGTTCTTTGAGAATACAGAATTATTGTGAAGGTGGTTCGGTGAACTCTCTACCAGGTACTAAAGTGATTTGCAGAGTGTCCATGTAGATGCAGATGCAGATGATTACTAATTTTGAAGGATATGTAGAACAGTGTATCGAGAAGGTATAAGATTGTACAGATGATAACACATGCAAGTGTACCAGCGCCCTCTGTCGTGTGATAAGACCAGTGTTAGGCGCCAGGCTCAGGAAATGAAGAGCCGCCATACGTCTTTGAAAAATTATAGAACGTTACCACTTTTCCTTACCAACGAGTGCGATATAATCATGTTACTACGGCAGGGGAAGCTACCGTTATAGCATTTGTAGACTCAGAAGTAACCTTTAATATTGTAGACTGAATCGTACTATTCGAGATTCTGAAGACAGCAGGGAAGAAATACTGGGAACGAAGTCCTATCCAGAGCTTGTACATAAAACTCACTGCACTTGTAAGAATAGGACATAAAAGGCAATCTGTGGTTCAGAAGGGAGTGAGAAACGGTTGTACCTTACTCCAGATTTTATTCTGTCTGTAGTCTGTACATTGAGCAGACGGTAAAAGAAACCAAAATGTCATTTGGGAACGGAATAAATGTTGTGGGAGACGAAAAAAAATGTTTATCAATAATATTCTAATTGCGTCAGTGACAGCAAAGGGCTTCGAAGATAATATGAAGGGAGTGTATAGTGTTTTGAAAACATGTTATTCTCTCTCTGTAGTGAGCAAGCAGTGAAGTGAATCGAAGAGTAATATGCAAAGGGAATTTAACTTCAGAAAGAAGGAATAAAAATTACGTTTTGCCGATGACATGGTAGTTCTGTCAGAAACGGCAAGGGACTTGGAAGATCAGTCGAAAGGAATCAATAGTGTCATGAAAACAGGCTCTGATATGAACATCAATAAAAGTAAAACTAGGATTTAGTCTAATGAAATAAGGCGATGCTGAGCGAGTAAGATTTAGAGATAAGACAGTGAAAATTGTACAAAAAATCTGGTATTTCGGAAGCAAAATAGCTATGGCAGAAGTAAAGAGAATATGAAACACCACCTTACAGAATAAGTGTTTTTGAAGAAGTGAAATATTTTAACTTTTAACGTAAATTTAAGTCCCAAGAAGTCTTTTCTGTAAGTATCTGTCAGGAGTGTAGCCGAACATGAAAGATAGACAGGGATGTTACAAAGACAATAGATAGTTTTCAAAGGTGGTGTTGCAAATGAATGACGACGATTAGATTGGTAGATTATATACGATTATGAAGAGACACTGAATCAAATCGGAAATAAAATGCATTATGGCACAAACAGACCAAAGCAGGGATTGGTTGATAGACCACATCTTCTGGCACTCGGAATGATAAATTTAATAATGGAGGGCAGCATGAGGTTCGAAAATTATGGAGACGAAGGATGGGCCAGTAAGTGGTTTCAAGTGGATGTACGTAGCCGTAGCTATGAAGGGAAGCTTAGAATACAGTGGAGAGCTGCATCAGATAATAACTGCAGTGCGTATAAACAAGGGCAGAATGATTGTTTACTGAGAAGCGACATTTCGCCCCACTACAGCAAAATAGAGGGCAACTTGTGTGGACGCGGTGGATGGAAGGAAGGCGGTAATGAGCAGCACCGAGCGGGTAGCTGGGCCGTCCAGTGTGTCCACAGCCGCCTCTTGTCCACATCTCTTCCACAGTGTTGGATCGATGCCCGATCACTGCACCGGATGTTGACCTGTCACTGTCGGCGCTCCGACGCCACCTGCGCCCCACGAACCACAAACGCCTCACACTGCTGTGGACACGCTGACACGCGTGCTGATGTTTGCGCCCTGTGAAGTGCTGTAACAAAAGAGCGAGGCAGTTCTGCCTGGCTACTCCGGTGGCTGCTCCCGTCCGGCACTGATTTGCCGCAGTGAGGCTCATATCGCAAGTGCTCATTGCGCAGTAGTCGATGTTTTTTCCACGGCAGGTGATTCTTAAGCCCGTTCGCCCACGGGCGCAACGCACTGTCGCCTGAGCGTGGGACACCAGACGACTGAGTCATGGCCCATTATACTGAATTCTGCCTCGCCCATTGCCGCATCTGCAACGCACTTGCAGCGCAACTTTGCGTGCGACTCCCAGTTGCGTCGCGATTCCTGACTATGGCGCGATCTCCATGCATTTCACTGAGATGACGGAAGTCATGATATAGCAACAGGCACATGTACAGATGGCGGTAGTATTGCATGCGAAAGGTATAAAAGGGCAGTGCATTGGTGGAGCTTTCATTTGTAATTAGGTAGTGCATGTGGAAAGGTAATCAGTCCCTAAGCTTACACACTACTTAACCTAAATTATTCTTGTGGTGTAACCGCCAGACACCACACTTGCTAGGTGGTTAGTATACGTCGGACATGCGTGTCGCCACTGTCAGTGATTGCAGACCGAGCGCCGCCACACGGCAGGTCTAGAGAGACGTCCTAGCACTCGCCCCAGTTGTACAGCCGACTTTGCTAGCAATGGTTCACTGACAAATTACGCTCTCATTAGCCGACACGATAGTTAGCATAGCCTTCAGCTACGTCATTTGCTACGACCTAGCAAGGCGCCATTATCATTTGTTATTTATCTTGGGATGCATGTACAGTCAGACCGATGTTCACCAATTATGGATTAAAGTTAAGTATTTCACCATCTGCGTCCGTTTTTCTAAGTTCTAAATTCCTTGTCATTTTCCAGACCTCACGCCAGCCTGCGTGAGCTTAAACGCGTGCCTTTCGGCTTCCTCCAAACCCCGTGAATTGGCTCCTGCCAATTCACAATAATTCTAAGGACAAACACACACACCCATGCCCGAGGAAGGACTCGAACCTCCGCCGGGACGAGCCGCACAATCCATGACCCCAATGCAGAATAGAGCTATACGCCTCGGACCTTCCATTTCGGAAATCGTTGCGGAATTCAGTATTCCGAGATCCACAACGTCACGAGTGAGCCGAGAATACCAAATTTCAGGCATTACCTCTCTCAACTGACAACGCAGTGACCTATGGATAACGACCGAGAGCAACAGCGTTTGCGAAGAGTTGTCAGTGCTGACAGACACTGCGTGAAATAACTGCAGAAGTCGATGTGGGACGTACGACGAACGTGTCCGTTAGGACAGTGCGACGAAATTCGGCATTAGTGGACTATGGCGGCAGACAACCGACGCGAGAGCCTTTCGAAAAGCACGACATAGCCTCCAGCGCCTCGCCTGGGCCCATGACCATATCGGTTGGACCCCAGACGACTGGAAGACCATTGCCTAGTCAGATGAGTCACGATTTCAGCTGGTAAAAACTGGTGTTATGGTTAGAGTGTGACGCAGACCCCAAGAAGCCATGGACCCGAGATGTCAACAAGAACTGTGTAAGCTGCTGGTGGCTCCGTAGTAATGGTGTGGGCGGTATTTACAAGGAATGGACTGGGTCTTCTGGTCCAACTGAACCGATCATGGGTTGGAAATGGTTATGTACAGCTACTTGGAACCTATTTGAATCCTTTCATGACATCATGTTCCCAAACAACGATGAAATTTTTTGAATGACAATGCGCCGTGTCATCGAGCTACAGTTGTTCGCGATTTGTTTGAAGAACAGTTTGGACAGTTCGAGCGAATGATTTGATCACCTACATCGCCCGACCTAAATCCCATCGGGCATTTGCCATATAGTCGAGAGGTCAGTTCGTGCACAAAATTCTGCACGGCTACACTTTCGCAATTATGGACCGCAATAGAAGGTAGTGCGGCTCAATATTACCGTAGGGGATTTCTAGCGAGTTGTTGAGTCTATGCCATGTCGATTTGCCGGATTACGCTGCACAGGAGGTGGTCCGACACGATATGAGAACCCACGAGTATTGTTTCCTCAGTGTAATCTTCAATGAGTGGCTTCAATTGGATGTGTCATACGTGAAGCACACCTGTGGACGCTCTTTTCGTCGAATTGAAGACATTTTAGCTGTATTCGCGTGAAGTCTCTTCGGGGAGGCTAATATTTTGTCTAGTGACCCAGATTGTCTTACACAGATTCATTTCATATACTCTGGTTTATCCTGCTTAAGCAGCACCACTGCTCTCGAATGATTGCAGCTCTCTCTTTTGGCACCAGTTTCGTTTGGACGGCGGTGGGATGTGTCGCTGACGAAGTTGTGCAGAATCCAATGTATGTACAAGAAGGTGATCGGATTATTTGATTCAGCTATCTAATTTCCGTACGCGGTATGACGTACGAGACTTCCCATGCAGTAAACGAGTACCACAGGCGAGGCAACCCGTAATACAGGCAGTACATCCTAGTCGATTACTGTGAACGCAATGGCAAGCTCAGCTATAAAGAAAGTTTTGCAGTTTCCACAGTTCGGTATCTCTATACCCACCGCAGGTGATTAAATTAGATGTGTAACATTCGCGCAGGAATCGCTCGTGTGCTACATCTTTCATGCCACGATAACTTTATTTTGTCGCTATTTTGCTTTAAATTTTCTCTCTAGCAGTTGCCTATGTTTGTTCCAGTTCGCCGGCGTTTTCCCAGCTATCAGAAACCTTCTTTTCTCCTTGATTCTTTAGTGTTTTAACTTGTATTGGTAGACAATGGTCCGCAGCTCGTGGTCGTGCGGTAGCGTTCTCGCTT
The DNA here is from genome assembly GCF_021461385.2 of Schistocerca piceifrons. NCBI lineage: Eukaryota > Metazoa > Arthropoda > Insecta > Orthoptera > Acrididae > Schistocerca > Schistocerca piceifrons. Next base: position 742,213,195 of record NC_060141.1, on the reverse strand, counting down.
CCCGCGCCCGGGTTCCCGGGTTCGATTCCCGGCGGGGTCAGGGATTTTCTCTGCCTCGTGATGACTGGGTGTTGTGTGCTGTCCTTAGGTTAGTTAGGTTTAAGTAGTTCTAAGTTCTAGGGGACTGATGACCATAGATGTTAAGTCCCATAGTGCGCAGAGCCATTTGAACCATTATGTAGACAATGTCTGGATTGTTTTTAAGGTTTGTGAATTGACTAAAGTTTTCGTGTCCATTCTAAATAATGCATCTCCATTGTAGTCAAACGACAACCAGATTAAATTGTGAAGAGTTCCCCAATCGCGTGAAGCACAATTTGAACCTGATGGTGTAGGTGATCAGTTGGACTCTGGAGTGGGGGAGACATTTAAATGCATGCGCGCTTATGAACCATCTACGTTATCGGACATTGATCGAGACAGGTTGCGAAAAACACACACACACACACACACACACACACACACACACATCCTCGATGTGCTCCATAGATTTGACATCAGTCGACCTTGGCTTCCAGAAGCACTTTCTACTTAAGCTTTTATAAGTAAGAATGTATGAGGGGACATTTAATTTTCTGACGAATTCTCTGCAATACCTGTGAGTTGTTTTATTATGCTTTTATAAGAAATTTCGTTTCTCTTCATAATATCCACTTTTCAAATATAATGAGCGCATATGTTTAATTAGTTTTGCATAAGCCAGCACGTATACCGAAACAGGATAAAAAAAAAAGAAACAGTGTATTAGAAAACGATGATTATATGGAAAACGCCTGAATTGAATTAAATATTAAAATCCTGTCGTCACAAATTCTTCATCATATGTCGAGCTTCAGAGCAGAAAACCAGCATATTTTTACGGTATAGATATAAGCTCACCGAACAAGAAATTGATCTCCCCCCAGAGAATTCGTTACAAGCATCATTTAATACTGTGTAATTGCGCCCCGGGGCCTGATAGCCGACAGAATTTGGTCAGAAAATGAGTCCACAAGGTTGTGAAAGTACCTCGCAGCCAGCCACTCGCTGAGGATTTTATGGCGAAGTTCCAGCAAATTTCGAGAATGTTGATGTAGGTTCTACCCGTCGTTCCATAATTTTTATAGGGGTTCAAGTGAGAGGATATTGCAGATCAGTCAAGAAGTGATAAAGTGGGGCAGTGTTCCAGAAACCAGTCACATAGTCTTCCAGCCAGATGAAGTTTGCTGTTGTCTTCTTGAAAAACAGGGGTAACAGTAGCGTACTCATAAAGGCAACACCTGATCGTTCAGAATGTTTGAATAAAAATACGTGTCTTGGCCATCCGTCACAACCTTTAATTACATTCTTCTTGACACCATTAGTCTCCTACATCGGCTTTCTCTGCTTAACGTAACAGAATTATAACGTTATGGCCTATTTGCAACTTGGATATGTAATAAGCCTATGTTACATTCTGTTGTTACTTTCTGAAGGTAATTTTCAAAAAAATGGTTCAAATGGCTTTGAGCACTATGGGACTAAACTTCTGAGTTCATCAGTTCCCTAGAACTTAGAAGTACTTAAACCTAACTAACCTAAGGACATCACACACATCCATGCCCGAGGCAGGATTCGAACCTGCGACCGTAGCGGTCGCATGGTTCCAGACTGTAGCGCCTAGAACCGCTCGGCCACTCCGACCGGCGGTAATTTTCTCATAAGGCATTTGGGACAGTATCACCCGATTCCTTAATCACTTTAGTCATCGACACTACAGCTGTTTAAATTACCCCAAATACTACGTATAACATTTTCACGAATGCTATGCTCAAAGGTTATGATTTCCGATAGCTGGTGTGGTGTCGATATACCAAAAGAACTTCAACGAAACAGTTTTGATCTTGGGTGATGAGTGTGTGTGTTTATAGTGAAAAAGACTCGAGAAGTGTTCTGCAATTACTTCTGATGTATTTCACGAGGGATCACGTATTTCTCGCCTATCCTGGTAAATCTTAACAGTGCTGAGGAGGGCTGACAACTGATTGTATACAAAGTTTTGTATTTTTATACAGGGTGATTTTTTTCACTGTGTACAAACTCTGGATATTGAGCGATGAGAGGATACGGAACAAAAAAGATCTAATGAACTAACGTCTGGAAATGGATAGTTTCCATGCTAGAGACCACTTGTTCAGTCATACATTGTTACAGAGATTGCGGTATAATACGCGCTGTTCCATGCAGCCACAGTTACAGTTTGAATTGCAAGTGGTTTTTTTTCTGGCGGCGTTCGTAGCGACAACCAATTCGCTGTAGAAACGGCTTACGAAGTCACCGCCACACTTTTAATAGCGGGCCGACCGGTCCGCTGGAACAGTGAACAGAAAGATGAAAACCCAAACACTCTGATTAAATAAAAGTCGGTACTTATCTTTATTACGAAGATACAGAAATACAGTAGTGAACACCGTCTACAGAAATCTGTCTAGTTCGAGTCGGAGCGGCTAGGTCAGCGTCGGCTGACGACAAACAACAACTCTGCTGCGATGAACACACAACTGACTAGCAAGTACACAATTCGGTGGCGAGTATACAACTGAGCGGCGAATACAGAACTGTCCTAGCGCTCGCGACTCCAGCGCTTAAGAAGCCAGAAGCCAGCGGTGGCGCGCGCAGACTTGCGGCGATTAGCTGTCTCGCTGGCGCTGCTTATGCGGACGGCGTCCGGACTTTGATGCTGCCAACCTTTTGGCAGCGGGCTCGGGTGGCATTACTGGCTAGGATATAACAGTTTTCATGTCCCTCCGCGCAAGCGTGTAGCTTGTTCTGACTCACAATTTCACATCGGTGCCAGCCGAGTGGCCGCGCGGTTAGAGGCGCTACAGTCTGGAGCTGCGCGACTGCTACGGTCGCAGGTTCGAATCCTGCCTCGGGCATGGATTTGTGTGATGTCCTTAGATTAGTTAGGTTTAAGTAGTTCTAAGTTCTAGGGGACTGATGACCTCAGAAGTTAAGTCCCATAGTGCTCAGAGCCATTTGAACCATTTTTTTCACATCGGTAAGGCTGCATCCGAATAGTGTCAAAGGCAGTATGAATGCGCTGCTCCAGTGTCTGCACATCTGGAATGGGCTCTGCCTACATGATCCTTTAGAGATGGCCCCGTAACCGGAAATCACGCGGATTCAGATTTTGTGAACGAGCAGGTCATGCATCTGGTGCCACTCCTCCGGTCCATCGACACGATTGAGATGCGTCCGGGTATAAACGGCGAAGTGGGATTGGAGCATCATCATGTAGCAGCCACATAACCATTCGAATCATCGATAGCACTTCTTCCAGCAGGGGAGGCAGTCACCCGCAAGGAACGCCGAATGTTTCGGCCCGTTTGTCGAAGTGGAAGGAAGACAGGTCCCAAAATACGTTCTCCAGTTATCCCGGCCCACACTTTCCAGCTGCGTCGACGCCTATAATTTGCTGTCATCGTACCATGGGGGTTACCCATACTATCCCACGGACGACTGTTACGAAAAGCTGAAGATACCACTCCGCGTAGAGGTGGCCTTATCTGTGAATACGGTGGATGCACAAATCCAGAAATCGTGGTTGCCTGTTGAAGCCAGTGCCAAAACGGTTCCAGATGTGGAAAGTCTGTCGCACACTGTGCAAGCGATAAGGGTGGGAACAGTTGCAATGGAGAATGTTCCACACGGTCGTCTGGCTTGCGCTACATTGGCCTGGCCAACTGCCTAGTACTGACACAGTGGTGGTCTTCCACAGTGTTAATCACATTTTCCTCCAACTCTGGTGTCCGAACGTTTCTGGTACGTCCTTCATGATCTCCTGCATCCTGGAACTATCCTGTCTCAGACAAACGGCGAAGCACTGTTGCAAACATTGAATACTGTGATTGTTGTCGGCAGTTACAGGTCTCCTGATACAGCCTCGCTGCCCGGCGCCCGTTGCCATTTGCGTTTCCGTAAGTAAACACCATATCGGCACGCTTTCGATTCGACTACGGAACCATTGTATATAACGCTGTATCACATCGACTATAAGGTGAGACTGCAAGAGAAATGAATCGGATACAACATTACCACTGACAATGGTAGGATAGGCATGACGTGTGAGGAGCAGTAACACCCTCTAGGAGGATTCCATGCGTACTGTTACTGTAACTGCATGGTACAGCGTGTATTAGACCGCAGTCTCTGTAACAAAGTAAGGTTGAATAAATGGAGCATGGAAATCATGCATTCCGGACATAAGTTCATTAGCCCCTTTTCCGATCCGGATCCTCTTATTGATCTACATCTACATGGATACTCTGCAAATCAAATTTAAGTGGTTGAAAGAGGATTCATCGAACCACCTTCACAATAATTCTCTGTTATTCCAATCTAGTACAGCCCGCGGAAAAAAACGAACGCCTATATCAACCTCCTACAGCCCGCAGAAAAAACCAACAGCTATATCTTCCCGTGCGAGCTCTGATTTCCATTAGATAATTCTGTCGCAACGAAAAACACCTTTGCCGGCCGGAGTGGCCGTGCGTTTCTAGGCGCTACAGTCTGGAACCGAACGACCGCTACGGTCGCCGGTTCGAATCCTGCCTCGGGCATGGACGTGTGTGATGTCCTTCGGTTGGTTAGGTTTAATTAGTTCTAAGTTCTAGGCGACTGATGACCTCAGAAGTTAAGTCGCATAGTGCTCAGAGCCATTTGAACCATTTGAAAAACACCTTTATTTTAATGATGTAGGCCCCCAAGTCCTGTAACACTTCAGTGACACCCTCTCCCCTATTTCGCGATAATACAAAACGTGTTGCCCCTCTTTGAACTTTCTCTATGAACTCCGTCAATCCTATCTGGTAAGAATCGCACACAGCGCAGCTATATTGTAAAAGAACCGTAGAGTTTGTACTCGGCGGAAGAAATCACCCCGTATATAGATAAAATTGGACGGATGCGAGTAGAACTCCCGTAGTAATGGTTCCACACAAACTTAATTAAGTTCCGGGAATCGAGGATTCGACGATTTTTGCCTGTTATCAACATTGATACTGGCAAGATATCAGTCAGGGAGATTCCGAGAGTATTTTAATTTTCAGTTTGAAGTCGGATATAAATGATTTTTTCGTGTGATATAATTACTCGTACAAATTAACGATTTCTCATTCTTTTCCTTTTCTTGTACTATGAATCTTTTGTTGTTGCCAAATTTCATGATTGTACGTCAAGGGGAAATACTCAATAGGTTTTAATGAGTGAGTTTGCGAGTGTCAAAATATGTGACCTGAGTGGTCATATCTTTTGATTGCATTTACTTAGAAGCTTAATTATTTACACCACAAAAGTGCAATAGATCTCAGACGTGACAGGAATTTCAACTCCATACGTCTACCGGTTGTTGAGAGGAAGGAGTCTTGGCAGAGGGACAGACAGACAGTCGGATAACAAATGACAAAAAAATAGTTTTCGTATGGTATAATGACAAATTAACAGTCTTTACGTGTACTGTGAAACCTTTCTTCTTGTGAAATTTGATGATTCTAGACCAGCGGGAAATGCCCTATAGGTTTTGGTGAGTGAGTGAGCGAATATCAAAATACGTGTCATAATGGCCGTATCTTTTGATTACATAGCCTTAGAAGCTAACGTTTATTATACCGCCAAAGGACCATAGACCTTAGCATGTGATATAAATTTCAACTTAACACGTCTAAGCGTTCCTGAGAAGAAAGGGTAGTAATGACAGACAGCCTAGCAAATAGCAATGGTATAATTATAAATCCACCACTATCGGATTTTTTCTGTAGTTGTACAGTGAAACCTTGTTTCTTGCCAAATTTCATGATTCCAGGTTAACGGGAAGTACCCTATAAGTTTTGATGAGCAAGTTTGCGAGTATCAAAATGTGTGACATAAATGGCCGTATCTCTTGATTGCACTGACTTAAGAGATTCCCTTTTTTTCCGTCGCCAAGGGACCGCAGACATTAATATGTGACATACATTTCTATCTGATACGATTACCCGCGTCTGAGAAAAAGGGGTTTTAATAGACAGAGACTGACAGACTAGGAGCAAACTGATCCTCTAAGGGTTCCGTTCTTAGACGGTCTGAGATACGCCACGTGATACAGATGTTGGTTTCAAATCATAAGCTGTCCCAGTACATGATCAAACAGTTCGTCAAACTTTAGAAGATGTGTCGAATGTTTGAGCTTTCTTGACGCGTTTGTGAAACATAGAGAATGTTTCAGGCAATTTGTGATTGACAGAAGATTTGATCAGGTGGCAGACTTTGTTTGTTTGGATGTTTAGCGAAAAAGAGTTTTATGACAGTTTACCTCACTGTTTGGTAAGTATTCACAACTATGAAAACTACGATCCACGACAGGAACAAAAGAGTACCGGCATTTACCAAAGTGCTGAAGTGTTGCATCTTTCCCAGTTATATGTTACACAGGAAGAGGTTAAGAAAATCACTATTCTACTCGAAACATAAAAGCCAGAGTACAATAGAATAAAAAAAGTCAAAGCTCCTGTCATTGGATGGCCAAGTAGAAGAGACGGGTTCTGTGTGCAGTATTCCCTTGATCAAGTCTTCATGGGCATATTTCTCTCTTGTGTCAAACATTACCTGTACCAGCGTCTTGTTTCCTTTTACTCCTCTATATTGTGATCTTGGTTTGATACAGTTGTCCTCGCTACTCTGCCGTGTGTAAGCCCCTTCATCCCCGAGTAGTTACTACCACCTTCATCGTTTGAGCCTACTTTATTGATCTGTTGGCCTCCCTCAATAACTTTTACCTCCCACACTTCTCACTCAACCAGTGCTTCCCTTTCATACCACTCGTCTGTTACAGTTGCATCTTGGTTTCTGGACCAGTTTTAAATAGCCTTTTGCCCCCTATATTTGACCCCTGCTACCTTCAGAATTTGAAGGAATGTGTTCCAGTCGACATTGTCAAAAGCTTTCTCCAAATCCACAAAAGCTATATAAAAGTTTGCCGTCCCTTAACGTATCTTCGAAGATTAGTCGAAGGTTCAGTATTTCCCCGCGTGTTCCTACATTTTTTTCGGAATCGAAACTGATCTTCCGTCGGTCTACCTCTGCCAGTTTTGCTATTCTTCTGTAAATAATTCCCATTAGTATTTTGTAGCCATGACTTGTTAAACTTATGGTCAGCACATGCTTTATTTGGAACTGGAGTTACTTCTTGATGTGTAGTTCTCCTGTTCATACATCCCAGCAGGTCGAATACTTTTATTACACTGGCTCTCCCAAGGACATCAGTAATTCTTAGGGAATGTCGTCCTTTATTACAGGGGCCTTGTTTGAACTTATTTGTTTCAGTGCTCTGTACAATTCTTGTTGCTGTATCACATATCCCCCATCTCATCTTAACCCACGCCCTCTTCCATTTTAAAATATTGCTTTCACGTTCGTCTCCCTCGTATAGAGTCTACATATACTCCATCCACATTTCAGCTTTCCCTTCTTTGCATTGAACTGGTTTTCCATCTAAGGTTTTGACAGTCATATAGCTGCTTTTCTTTTTCTCCAAAGTTATCTTCAATTTTCCTGTTGGCGGTATGTATCTTTCTCCTAGTTACATGTGCTTCTACATCCTTACATTTGTCCTCTAGCTATTTCTGCTTAGCCATTCTGCTCTTGCTATTCTCTTTCGTCTGCTTTATTTGCTGAATTTTTATATTTTCTCCTTTCAATAGTTAAGTTCAATATCTCCTGTGCTATCCAAGGACTTCTACTAGGTTTTAACTTTTGACTTTTTTTATCCTTTGCTGCTTTCACAATTTCATCTCTCAAAGCTACCCACTCGTCTTCTACTACATTCCTTTACTGTGTTTGTCACCCATTGCTGCTTCTGAAAGTCTCAATAACCTCTAGTTCTCTCAACTAATCCCGCTCCCATCTCCTTAATTTCCGACCTTTTTGCAATTTATTCCTTTTAATCTACGGTTCATAATTAACTAACTGTTCAGAGTCCACATCATCCCCTGGAAATGTTTTACAGTTTAACGTCTGGATCCTAAATCCCTGTCTTAGAGGTGTACAATCAATGTGAAATCTACGTGGTCTTAGGTCTTTATCACGTATACAACCTTCTTTGATGAGTGTTAAACCAAATGTTAGCGATGTTTAAATTATAGTCTGTGCAAAATTATGCGAGGGTAATCCCAAAAGTAAAGTCTCCTATTTTTTTTATAAGTACATAGACCTGTTTATTTCTACAATGGTTTACATCAGTTTACAGCTTGAACATTTAGCTATTTTTCGACATAATCACAATTTCTGTCGATGCATTTTTGTAGACGCTGTCAGTTTTTGCATGCCCATGTCATACCACCTCGCCGTCATACTGTTCAGAAAGTTATGAGCCTCTTCTTTCACCTCGTCGTCAGAGCTGAATCGCTGGGACCACAATTAACGCTGACAGGTACTGTGAGACTCTGAAAAAACTCAAACGGGCAATTCAGAACCGGAGAAGAGGAATGTTGAGCAAGGACGTAGTCTCCATGACAACGCTCGCCCACACATCGCTCGCAAACCGTAGCTCTCCTGCAACAGTTTCAGTGGAGCATAATCACCCACCCACCCTGCAGTCCTGACTTGGCGCCCAGTGACTATCACCTGTTCCCTAGGTTAAAAGAACATTTGGCCTGAAAGCGATTCAACTCCGACGACGAGGTGAAAGAAGAGGTTCATAACTTTCTGAACAGCATATCGGTGAGCTGGTATGACATGGGCATACAAAAACTGCTACAGTGTCTACAAAAATGCATCGACAGAAATGGTGATTATGTCGAAAAATATCTAAATGTTCAAGCTGCAAACTGATGTAAAACAGTGTAGAAATAACATGTCTATTTACTTGTGAAAACATAGGAGATTACCCTCGTACTAGGTGGCTATCTCTTTCATTCCTTTTCCCCAGTCCATATTCACCTTCTCTTACTTTTCCTACTGTCGAATTCCAGTCTCCCATCACAATTAAATTTTTTGTCTCCCTTAACTATCTGAATAGTTTATTTTGTCTGATCATACCCTTTTCAATCACTTCATCTGCTGCGAAGATAATTAGTATATAAACTGTGTTGGGTGTGGGCTTCGTGTCTGTCCTCGATACAATAATGCGTTTACTGTTCTGCTGGTAGTAGCTTACCCGTTTTCCTCTTTTCTTATTCATTATTTGACCTACTCCTGCATTACCTGCCCTGATTATGTGTTCATGACCCAGTACTCACCTAAGCAGAAACCTGCCAGCTAACTTCACTAATCCCCACTACGCATCAACCTATTCATTTCTCTTTTTAAATTTTCTAACCTACTTGCCCGAGTAGGGGGTCTAACATTCCCAGACTGGCAGTTTCGTTTTTCCTGACGGCGACTTCGTCTTCTTCATACACAAGCTAAATTCAGTGCAAAAGACGCTTTGTCTGCGTTGGTACGTGTACAGGCTAGTTTGACAAACTCGTGGATCGAAAACAACGAATTTGACAAACAAGTTTGATCGTATACGGACTGCTGCCCACAGCAGAGGTACGGGCGGAAACCTCTCCGAGTAGGCAGCTCAGCCTGCCGTTTAGGGCAGGGCTGCACAGCAGACGTTCTCCGTGGCAGACACTGGGCGCTGGTCTGCGACCAACGAGTACTGTACCCGGCCTACCGTCATGGGGAGCAGGGTGGAGAGGCGTGTGTAAACGAGGAAGTGGATCCCGAGGAAAGCGCTTGGATAAATCTAGGAAAACGCTTTAATAAATCTAGACTGTTCTTATATGAGCTGTCGCACTGCAGATTTGTTACTTCAAGCTGTAGATCAGCACCAGTTGGGTACTGGAAGTTCGTTATTTTGCCGTTCAGTTGCGCTGCGACTCCTGATTCATTTCCGAACATGACTACCGCTCCCCTTGATGACACGCAATCTACTACATTCCACGACAAACCTACATTTATTTAAACGCTATTAGAAATCTCTCATCCCGGATAGCTACACTTTCAAAAAGCGCCAAAGCATATACGACAAAATCGTTTCAAAGATTAAAGAAACTAGACGAAGATTTAACAAGCTGACTCTCAATGTCTGTCGTAACTTGTGCAGGAGGCATGATTATCGTGTCTGATAACGACACCACGCGAATTTGTTACACCAGAAGCGGACGTAAATGTTCAGCAGCAGCTATGAAGTATTCATTTATTAAATCACTATCCATGAAATAGAGCATTGTCTTTTCTTAAAGTTGTGGAGTTTTGTAGCGCATCCGAACGGCACGCTGATTTAAATTTTCGCCGTGCACATCAGAGAGCTTCCGTTTAAGTTTTAAAATCATTTGTACACGCTCAGATCGTTCACATTTTCCGTTTCTACACTCCTGGAAATGGAAAAAAGAACACATTGACACCGGTGTGTCAGACCCACCATACTTGCTCCGGACACTGCGAGAGGGCTGTACAAGCAACGATCACACGCACGGCACAGCGGACACACCAGGAACCGCGGTGTTGGCCGTCGAATGGCGCTAGCTGCGCAGCATTTGTGCACCGCCGCCGTCAGTGTCAGCCAGTTTGCCGTGGCATACGGAGCTCCATCGCAGTCTTTAACACTGGTAGCATGCCGCGACAGCGTGGACGTGAACCGTATGTGCAGTTGACGGACTTTGAGCGAGGGCGTATAGTGGGCATGCGGGAGGCCGGGTGGACGTACCGCCGAATTGCTCAACACGTGGGGCGTGAGGTCTCCACAGTACATCGATGTTGTCGCCAGTGGTCGGCGGAAGGTGCACGTGCCCGTCGACCTGGGACCGGACCGCAGCGACGCACGGATGCACGCCAAGACCGTAGGATCCTACGCAGTGCTGTAGGGGACCGCACCGCCACTTCCGAGCAAATTAGGGACTGTTGCTCCTGGGGTATCGGCGAGGACCATTCGCAACCGTCTCCATGAAGCTGGGCTACGGTCCCGCACACCGTTAGGCCGTCTTCCGCTCACGCCCCAACATCGTGGAGCCCGCCTCCAGTGGTGTCGCGACAGGCGTGAATGGAGGGACGAATGGAGACGTGTCGTCTTCAGCGATGAGAGTCGCTTCTGCCTTGGTGCCAATGATGGTCGTATGCGTGTTTGGCGCCGTGCAGGTGAGCGCCACAATCAGGACTGCATACGACCGAGGCACACAGGGCCAACACCCGGCATCATGGTGTGGGGAGCGATCTCCTACACTGGCCGTACACCACTGGTGATCGTCGAGGGGACACTGAATAGTGCACGGTACATCCAAACCGTCATCGAACCCATCGTTCTACCATTCCTAGACCGGCAAGGGAACTTGCTGTTCCAACAGGACAAAGTACGTCCGCATGTATCCCGTGCGACCCAACGTGCTCTAGAAGGTGTAAGTCAACTACCCTGGCCAGCAAGATCTCCGGATCTGTCCCCCATTGAGCATGTTTGGGACTGGATGAAGCGTCGTCTCACGCGGTCTGCACGTCCAGAACGAACGCTGGTCCAACTGAGGCGCCAGGTGGAAATGGCATGGCAAGCCGTTCCACAGGACTACATCCAGCATCTCTATGATCGTCTCCATGGGAGAATAGCAGCCGGCATTGCTGCGAAAGGTGGATATACACTGTACTAGTGCCGACATTGTGCATGCTCTGTTACCTGTGTCTATGTGCCTATGGTTCTGTCAGTGTGATCATGTGATGTATCTGACCCCAGGAATGTGTCAATAAAGTTTCCCCTTCCTGGGACAATGAATTCACGGTGTTCTTATTTCAATTTCCAGGAGTGTATATTCCCTGACGTGGTAAGACATCTAGTGTCGTTGTAAACTGAAATTCGTTAAGGCATTCAGTGTCTTACGAAAGCGCTAAACAACGCCTTTTTCTGCAACATTGTGATTCTTCGCACTGCAGTTTATAAGAAGACATTGTCGGTGACTAGCTGTTGCTGCTTTTAGAGAGCACCGCTACCAAAACTGAGCCTCCCCTGTTTCACAGTTAATTGGCGCTTCCGACATGGAGGTGGTGGTGGTGGTGGTTAGTGTTTAACGTCCCGTCAACAACGAGGTCATTAGAGACGGAGCGCAAGCTCGGGTTAGGGAAGGATTGGGAAGGAAATCGGCCGTGCCCTTTCAAAGGAACCATCCCGGCATTTGCCTGAAACGATTTAGGGAAATCACGGAAAACCTAAATCAGGATGGCTGGAGACGGGATTGAACCGCCGTCCTCCCGAATGCGAGTCCATTCCGACATGGCGTGCGCGTGTTTTCCTCTTATCAGATTAGCAATAATTACATAACATAGTAAGACTAAGCAAAGATGATGTTCTTTACTGCTCTGCTCGCGACCAGTAGCGTGAGCAGGCGCCACTGCTCACGCTCAAAATCAACGAGTTGTCAACCCTTTGAGGCATAGTGGCTTCGTTTGAGTCCACGTAAGCTTTTATTTTTCCTCAGCCTGAATCCACTTGCTCTCAGCCCTACATAGTGCTGCCATCTACGGGAATTTTTGTAACAGCACCAGAGTGTATTTCGTTGTCATAAGACGATACTGGTGTTCAGTTCTCGTGGCTGCTGTTCAGTTTATTCAAAAAATAAGGTATGTTCCAAGATATTTATATTTGAAAATGTGTCAGATACAATGTGCAATATGTTTATAGACCAAACGATATATATATAGTGAGCACGATATGTGCAATAATATGGTGGCTTGTCATGAGGCCACTGCGTGCTTGACCACGTGTTTACAAACCTAACGCATATTTTTTGCTCCCCAGAACTCGATGCCTAGATGCCTAGGAGAACGCTGCATGAGAATGAAGTACTAGAAATTTTCTACGAAGTTGCATCTGAATCCGAATTAGAAAGTGATGACAGTGACCTTGGTGCCAGTCCTGATACTCTTCCGGATGTTATTGCTGAAAAGGGCGACATCGAGACGCCACCACTCAAGATTCCAGGAGGCCTAATAATGTTCAGAGTGAAAATGATCATGATGACGATTTTAGCAATGATGACGATGATCCTTTACGCCGAAGCAGTGGAGTCCAGAATATCGCGCGTGCTATAGTACGAAAAAGTCCGCTCATTGGAGTTTTAAAACATGTGATGTTAGTTTATGCTTGTCATCTGATGTGATTTGTTTCATTGCTTACTATAATTAGTTATTTTGAGTCTATTCAAAGTACGTTGTCTTTTTCATTTTTTGTTATTTATGAACGATCGCTGTGGCACAGTGGTTATCACACTGTACTGGCGTTCGGGTGGACGACGGTTCAAACCCGCGTCCGGCCATCCTGATTTAGGTTTTCCGTGATGTCCAAAACCGCTCCAGGGAAATGCCGATATGGTTCCTTTGAAAGGCCGACCTCCTTCCCCATCGTTCCCTAATCCGATGGGACCGATGACCTCTAACTTCAGTCCCTTCCGCCAAATCAAACGACCAGAAGTCCTTGGCTCAAAATGGCTCTGAGCACTATGGGACCAAACATCTGTGGTCATCAGTCCCCTAGAACTTAGAACTACTTAAACCTAACCAACCTAAGGACATCACACACATCCATGCCCGAGGCAGGATTCGAACCTGCGACCGTAGCAGTCGCGCCAGAAGTCCTTGTCTTCTTTCCATTTCACTTCACTGACCCCCACCACCCCCACTGTTCCTTTTTTTGTTTTTTTTTTTGTTTTGTTTGTTTGCCACAGTGGCTTTAAATGAAGCCACCTCCTAACTTCTACCCAAATGTATGAAAATATAAATTGTCATTTTCATTTCCTTATTGTGCATTTTATGTAATTTAATCAATTTCCAAGTGAAATTCTGTGGTTTTGTGTTGTCTCACTGTAAGACACATTCACGCATTCTACATCTACATCCATACTCCGCAAGCCACCCGACGGTGTGTGGCTGAGGGTACCTTGAGTACCTCCATCGGTTCTCCCTTCTATTCCAGTATTGTTCGTGGAAAGAAAGATTGTCGGTATGCCTCTGCGTGGGCTCTATTCTCTCTGATTTTGTCCTCATGGTCTCTTCGCGAGATATACGTCGGAGGGAGCAATGTACTGCTTGACTCCTCGGTGAAGGTATGTTCTCGAAACTTCAACAAAAGCCCATACTGAGGTACTGAACGTCTCTTTTGCAGAGTCTTCCACTGGAGTTTATCCATCATATCTCTAACGCTTTCGCGATTAGTAAATGATCCTGTAACGAAGCGCGCTGCTCTCCATTGGATCTTCTCTATCTCTTCTATCAACCCTTTCTGGTGCGGATCCCACACCAGTGAGCAGTATTCAAGCAGTGGGCGAACAAGTGTTCTGTAACTTACTTACTTTGTTTTCGGGCTGCATTTTCTTAGGGTTCTTCCAATGAATCTCAGTCTGGCATCTGCTTTACCGACGATTAATTTTACATGTTCACTCCATTTTAAATCACTCCTAATGCCTACTCCCAGATAATTTATGGAATTAACTGCTTTCAGTTGCTGACCTGCTATATTGTAGCTAAATGATAAAGGATCTTTCTTTCTATGTATTCGCAGCACATTACACTTGTCTACATTGAGATTCAATTGCCATTCCCTGCACCATGCGTCAATTCTTTGCAGATCCTCCTGCATTTGAGTACAATTTACCATTGTTACAACCTCTCGATATACTACAGCATCATCCGCAAGAAGCCTCAGTGAACTTCCGATGTGATCCACAAGGTAATTTATATGCCGGGTGATCAAAAAGTCATTATAAATTTGAAAACTGAATGAAACACGGAATAATATAGATAGAGAGGTAAAAATTGACACACATGCTTGGAATGACTTGGGGTTTTATTAGAACCAAAAAAATACAAAAGTTCAAAAAATGTCCGATAGATGGCGCTTCCTCTTATCAGATTAGCAATAATTACATAACATAGTAAGACTAAGCAAAGATGATGTTCTTTACAGGAAATGCTCAATATGTCCACCATCATTCCGCAACAATAGCTGTAGTCGAGGAATAATGTTGTGAACAGCACTGTAAAGCATGTCCGGAGTTATGGTGAGGCATTGGCGTCGAATGCTGTTTTTCAGCATCCCTAGAAATGTCGGTCGATCACGATACACTTGCGACTTCAGGTAACACCAAAGCCAATAAATGCACGGACTGTGGTCTGGGGACCTGGGAGGCCAAGCATGACAAAAGTGGCGGCTGAGGACACGATCATCACCAAACGACGCGCGCAAGAGATCATTCACGCGTCTAGCAAGGGGTGGAGCGCCATCGTGCATAAACATCGTACGTTCCAGCAAGTCTCTATCAGCCAGGCTGGGGATGATGCGATTCTGTAACATACCGACGTACCTCTCACCCGTCACGGTAGCAGTTACAAAACCAGAATCACGCATTTCCTCGAAGAAAATAGGCCCTATAACGGTAGATGTGGTAAATCGATCCCATACAGTGACTTTCTCGTCGTGCAATGGAGTTTCCACGACAGTTCTAGGATTTTCGGTAGCCCAAATTCTGCAGTTGTGGGCGTTGACAGACCCTCGGATCGTGAAATGAGCTTCGTCGGTCCACAACGCGTTACTCAACCAATCGTCATCTTCCGCCATCTTTTGAAACGCCGAAACCGCAAATGCCCTCCGCTTCACTAAATCGCCAGGTAACAGTACACGATGCCGATGGATAGCATCGGAGGGTACGTCTAAGTGCCAACCAAACAGTGGTGTGTGGAATACCGTTGCAACGTGCGACTGCACGAGCGCTGACTTCCCCGTGCATAGACGAACCCGCTACAGTCTCCATTTCTTCCTGAACTGTCTCAGCAGCATTACCGCCTTGTGCTCGGTTGGCCACTACGGGGTCTATCGTCTAAAGAACGCGTGGCTTCGAACTTTGAAATCATTCTCGCCACAGCTGCATTTGTCAACGGACCTTTACCCGTTCGAATCCCCTCCCTACGGCGATAGGATCGTAACGCTGAACTAGCACATTCCGCATTCTGATAATACAGCTTCACTAAAAGCGCCTTTTCAGCTAACGTCAACATGCTGCGACTGCTGGTGCATCTGATTCTCTCTCTCTCTCTCTCTCTCTCTCATTACAGCTCCTTTTATACACGATTGTCGTGCGCAATCACTGACGTTTTCCTGTCCAGCGCCATCTGTCGGACATTTTGTGAACTTTTTTTTTTGTTCTAATAAAACCCCATGTCATTCCAAGCATGTGTCAGTTTTTACTTCTCTATCTACATTATTCCGTGGTTTAGTAAGCTTTCAAATTTAAACTGACTTTTTGATCGCCGGCCGCGGTGGCCGTGCGGTTCTGGCGCTGCAGTCCGGAACCGCGGGACTGCTACGGTCGCAAGTTCGAATCCTGCCTCGGTCATGGGTGTGTGTGATGTCCTTAGGTTAGTTAGGTTTAAGTAGTTCTAAGTTCTCGGGGACTTATGACCTAAGATGTTGAGTCCCATAGTGCTCAGAGCTATTTGAACCATTTGGACTTTTTGATCACCCGGTGTATTGTGAATAGCAACGGTCCTACGACACTCCGCTGCGGCACACCTGAAATCACGCTTACTTCGGAAGACTTCTCTCCATTGAGAATGAAATGCTGCATTCATTTCTTTTTTTACTGAAAGCAAGCAGCATGTCTTCGACAACCCTCCAAGATGTTATTTGTTGGCAACCCGTTCACCGCCATTATCACTGCTGGTGGCGGCAGACGGAGCGAGATCAGTAGAAATACGGTTGTCACTGCTGTTTTTATTGATTATTGACATTTCATACCGATCGCTGTGCTTCAGTCGAGAAAGCTTTCCAAAATTTTAAAACCCTCCACGACTCACGTCTTAACTTGTGTGAGACTGCCACGATTATGCTGTGCAGTTCCAGCAGGTGGCCACAGAGCTGCATCCCCGGCTGTGGCGGCCGCGGTGTTGCGCGACTGCGCCTCTCTCGCCGCCCGCCCCGCGGGTGAGTCACAGCCGGGCGGCGGGCCAGCGGCGGCCAGAGAGAGAGACGCCCCGTCCCGTCCCCTTCTACTCCCGCACGCCGACGCCCACGCGCGCGCCGCCGCTCGCCAAGTGGGTCTCAGTGGGGCCGCAGCCGTAACCGCGCGCTCGTTAGCGCACCAGCTGCCAGCGCCTTGGCTGCCTCTCGGTAACACGAGAACGAGTGACCGGCTGGTGCACAGTATTTTTCCGACAATTTGTTGTGCCGGCAAGAGCTACTGCTGCAATTTGACTCAGTTCTACTGCCATTCGAAGGCGAAACACCCATTAAAATTTGTGCTGGCGTACGCTGGCACCAGCACATCATGCGGCGTAGGTGTTACGACAGTATCGATAGAGGACAACGACAAGACTCGCTGGAATCGCGCGGTCGATGTCTTCTCAAGCCGCCAGTATTTAGGACCGCCGCGGACCGGAGGGCCAGTTTAGCCGGTCAATTTGAGCCTGTTGCGCCATTTCGAGTCTGTACGCCGTGGACTTCCAGTGTGTCACCGTGACGGAGCCTAGACTTGGCCTCTAGCACAGCATGTGGGATATAGTGAAAGAGGAGACTGATAGAACCAGAAAGGAACAGGAGCAAATAGCATTAATGGTAGATGATACGTTAGTAACAGATGGGCATAGTGTGGCAAATCTATTTAACAAGTACTTTATATCCGTTACTGATAGAATGGGATTGTCAGAATCAGTAAATAATGCACTTGAATATCTGAAACTAGACTTTACAAACAGCTTCAGGTACATAAGAATATGTCACTCACTTCACCAAAAGAAATAATTTCCATAGTAAAATCTTTACAAACAAAGCATTCTAGTGGTTACAATGAAATATCAACAAAGTTAATTGAGGCATGTTCTTGTGAGTTTAGTACCATTCTAAGTTACTTGTGTAACCAGTCAATTATAACTGGGACATTTCCTGACTGGCTGAAATATGCAGATGTTAAGCCTCTATTCAAGAAAGGGGATAAAGAGATACCATCAAACTACAGACCGATTTCACTTTTGCCAGCATTCTCAAAAATTTTAGAAGAAGTAATGTACAGGCAGCTTCTCAACCATCTGACCACAAATAACATATTATCAAGAACACAGTTTGGATTTCTGAAGGGTTCTGACATCGAGAAGGCTGTCCACACCTACAGTGAAAATGTACTTAATTCATTAAATAACAAATAACAAGCAGCAGGTATTTTCTGTGATTTGTCAAAGGCATTTGATTGTGTGAACCACAACATCCTTTTAAATAAATTAGAATTCTATGGTGTCACGGGCAGTGCTGCAAAATGATTAAAGTCATACCACGCTAACAGGAAACAAAGGATGTCAGTGCAAGGGACTAGTGAATTAAGTCATCATCAGAATGGGAAGAAATTATATGTGGTGTCCCCCAAGAATCCATCTTAGTGCCATTGCTTTTTCTTGTGTACGTTAATGATCTCTCATCAGTTACACTGCCAGAAGCAGAGTTCGTTATGTTTGCAGATGACACAAGTACTGCAATAAATAGTATATCGAGTGTAGTTCTAGAAAGATCTGCTAATGATATTTTCATGGATATTAATAAATGGTTTAAAGCCAATTCACTGACATTAAACTTCGAAAAGACTCACTATATGCAGTTCATAACCTGTAAGAGATTTACACCCAGCATATGCATAAAGTATGAAGAAGAACAGATACAAGAAGTTGACACTCATAAATTCCTGGGATTACAACTTGATAATAAATTCAGTTCGGAGGAGCACACCACAGAACTGCATAAACGCCTTAACAAATCTGTATTTGCAATTCGAGTGTTAGCAGACACAGGCGACATAAAAATGAAAAAGCTTCATACTTCGCCTACTTTCATTCCGTTATGTCATCTGGTATAATATTTTGGGATAACTCTTCCAGTCAAACGAAAGTTTTCAGAGTCCAAAAGCGTGTAATACGTATTATTTGTGAAGTACATTCACGGACGTCCTGTAGAAACCTCTTCAAAGAACTGGGTGTATTAACTACTGCTTCTCAGTGTATTTACCCCTTAATGAAATTTGTCCTAAATAATATATCTTTTTTTCCAACAAACAGTTCAGTTGATACATACAATACCAGGAACAAAAATGATCTGCACAAGGACTTAAAAGCACTTACTTTAGTTCAAAAAGGGGTCCACTACTCAGGAACACTCATCTTCAATAATTTACCAGCAAACATAAAAAATTTAGTTACAAATAAAGATCAGTTTAAAAGGAGCCTGAAGACTTACTAGTGGCCAACTCCTTCTACTCAATTGACGAATTTTTTAATGGAAACAAATGGTGTATTGTATATACTCATGCTATTACTATTGTTATTTCAGCTTAAAAAAATTGACATGTCCAACATCCACAAGGATCTCCTCAACACGGATCTATGGAACGAAAAACTAATCTATTCTGATCCAAACAGAGACAGGCAGCACATAGCGACCTTATAGTGAACAGACCGGCCTTGTATTTCAACAGCATTGAACTACGTGGACAATACGGAAGAAAGCTTGTACCACAGTACATAGAATCTCAAGTTAAATAGCTCTTTGTTTATGAATAAAGAATCCAGATATTAATTGCGTGCAGTTTGTGTTATAGAACGAGCCTCCCCTTGTTTCCCGTGGTACAGCTCTACTGAGACTACGAGGCGACGTAAAGGTGGCGAAAGAGAATAAATAAATTGAACGCCCTCTCTATAGGGGGTCGGCCACAGCGTGCGAAACTAAACAACGCGCTGCAGGTGGGCGGCTCCATAGGGGTGGGAAAAACCGACCACTTAAAACCGATACCGCTGTTTTAGTTCCGAATAACTCGTACTTGTTTGGTCTGAGTTGTAATAAGTCTTTATTTTTTACTAATAACCAAGTAAAGGAACCGAAACATCAATTAGCCATAGCAGTAGTTCTAAAAATTTACGTTTTTAAAGAAACTTTCTGTAGTGACGTAACAAGACTGTTACGCCACACGGTAGTAGCCAAAAGAAAGGCACGCTAGACTAATGCAGACGGGCGTGAAGTCTGGAACATGAGAACTTATGAATGAATAAGAAGAAAAGTATGTAGATGCTTTTTACTTAACTTTTATTGATTCCTTGGAATACATCTCTCTTGAATACTCGAAGCTATAGGCACTGATACAAATGGCTCCTTGCTAGTTCGTAGCCATTAACTTAGATGGCTATTCTGTCTCTCGGCTAATGAGAGAGAAAGGCTTCGTACAACTGGGCGATAGCTAGGTTCGCGTACAACTGGGCGGTAGCTTGGTTCTCGTACAACTGGGGCTGAGTCCACTCTCGTATCACGAGACCTGCCTTGGTGGTGGCGCTAGGTCTGCGATCACAGTGGCGACACGCGGGTCCGACATGTACTACATGGACCGCGGCCGATTTAAACTACCACCTAGCAAGTGTGGTGTCTGGCGGTGACACCACACTTTCTTTTTAAGAAAGTTGAAATTTTTATTCGTAAAATTTGCATCGGCTTGAAATATGAATATGGTAAAAAGCGATCAGTCTTATTTTATTAACAATGTCGACAGAAATGAGCAACAAAACATGGCATAAGATTTGGTCGAGCATTGCTTAACACGTAACACGTAATGGTGTTGAAATATTTACGTTTTTATAACCGGTGTCCGACAAAATAGTTATATCGAGTGGCAAAAGAACAATAGTATACCACAAAAAGGCAGGAGGAACATGGCGAACAGCGTGAAGGAGGTCAGAACGCAGAGTTGTACTTACATGTCAGTAATAAAGTGGTAGTGCGACGTGCAGACCAGATGAGAGGAAACACAGATCAGCAAATCGTCCCACTGATGATGCCTTAGAAGAAGAAAAAGGCGGAACGCGTCTGGGATGAATAAATTAAGTGGAAACAGGAAAAGGCGATTGTATTTATGCCTTAGAACAAGAAAAAGGCGAAACGCGTCTGGGATGAATAAATTAAGTGTATGCAGAAAAAGGCGATTTTATTTGCAAAACAAGTATTTTATGTTTGTTGCGGAGGATATCCACCTAAACAAACTTGTTTTCCCATACACATTCGCTAAAACTTTCATTTGGGATTTCGGTACCTTCATGAAGACATTTCTTCAGTAAGTTTGCATTTGCAAGGTTCCGGAATATAGGTTTAATGGCTTCCGTTACAGCAGTTGGTAGAGAATCCTATGACGATGTCCTTCACCACCATCAGTTGACCTTTGGTAGCCACACCATGATTCACTTCCTTTTGGGCACAAGTTGTGGGTGGGGTTATTTTCTGTGAACAATTTGTGGAAATTTAAGGTCCAATATGCTTGCTTCATTTTTTTAAGTCCCCTGTGTTCCTTCTTATTGCCAAGCCATAATATGTCTGTAGCTTGTCAATTTTTGCATCCGTCAGTAGCCCTCTCCCTTTTATTCCTTTTC
Source organism: Schistocerca piceifrons (assembly GCF_021461385.2). Lineage (NCBI taxonomy): Eukaryota > Metazoa > Arthropoda > Insecta > Orthoptera > Acrididae > Schistocerca > Schistocerca piceifrons. Next base: position 742,191,796 of record NC_060141.1, on the reverse strand, counting down.
ATCAGATAATTTTTTTTCCTGACAAATGTTGTCTCAGTCTTCTACGTGTAGTGCCAAATCTTTTCTGTACATGTCCCACACATTCTAGCTTTTACACAATAGTCTCAGCTCCGTATGGAGCACATTATTGAACCTCAAGGAAAGCTTTACTGTCACCACCACCAACGTACTTCACATATCGCAGGCCACTGGAGGTAACAAATGTGGTAAACAAGCCGACAACTCCCTGCACTTCCATATCTCCACTTGAGTCTTTATAGTTCATATTACATGCGTGATATGGAATCCCTTTCACAGAACTATGACAAAATGTGTTCAACACCTAAACATCTAGTACTTTGCCAGTGTCAACAGATGTTGTTATAACACCATTCAATGCCCTCTTTTTTCTCCAGCATCCATAAAAAGCGGCCACTATGTCCTTGTCACCATTTTCGATAATAGATTCCTCTGCAGCACTTTTCATTGACGATTATGGAACTTCTTTTACAGTCCCAAGCAGTAAGACATAATATCTCTCAAATTTTGCTGGAGGAGGCGGAAGATTCATCACTGCCAAAGTGTTCTTGTTGCCTTCTGTCCCTTACCAACACAGCGCGCCATATGCCACCCTCAAACTCAGATCATAACTCTTGTTTACGATTTTAGATGTCATGCGTCATGCAAGACGCACCAATGTTGCATTTGCAGTTTATCACAGATAAGTTCATAGCAAGGCCCTTCCTGGCACTCCCATCTTTCAACACAGAAACACACCGCACACCAAAACAACGCTTGCACATAACATTGTCCAATATTAACTGTGACAATATGTTAACAAATGGTTCAAATGGCTCTGAGCACTATGGGACTTTTAACATTTGTGGTCATGAGTCCCCTAGAACTTAGAACTACTTAAACCTAACTAACCTAAGGACATCACACACATCCATGCTCGAGGCAGGATTCGAACCTTCGACCGTAGCGGTCACGCGGTTCCAGACTGAAGCGCCTAGAACCGCACGGCCACACCGGCCGGCAATATGTTAACATAACAGTAATATTAGAGGAAGCTTCAGATTCACAGCCTCCATTCATTTTAGCACCAAAAACAAGTTTCCTTCTTGAAGCACTCGGCAGTGGTTTGTTTACCGGCTCTCATAGGTCGCAGTCTTGAGCCACTGGGTAACATTTGTCGTAGCACCCTTTACTGCATATCTGTTGCCCTGGTGACGTTGTTTACGGTTGAAGCAACTTGTGTGATAATATGTCACAAACAAACACAAAACACAGCCAGCTGAAAGTCGTTCGGGAATTCAGAACACCACACTGCAAGACTTTCAAAACAGGGAACAAACAGAATCAGCGATCAAAACAATGCACGTCGATAGCAGCAGAGAAAGTATCGTTATCAGTAGTCCTTTGGTGCATATATGACCACCTCTGGCGCAAATATAAACATTCGAATTCTACACAGCGAAATACACTTATGTGTAATAGAAGAATGCTGGGCAAAGGGGTGTGGCCCTGCATCTTGGTACATTTAAGACCGATTGACGAGTCTTATAATCTCTCAAATATATATGTGTTATACATCAGACTATTCAGAAAAATGTGCCTTACAAAATAGGCATATTTTTGAAAAATCGATTTTTTTAAAATTTTTGATGTCCTACCTCCCTGAAATGAGTTGCCTGCCATTTCTATGAAATAATAAAAGAGGAAGGAAATTATGATAACAGCAATAAATTAAAAACTTAACAATTCACTCATAGTATACGATAAAAACAGAAAGTAGCTAATCTGCTGCGTGTCTAAGGGTATATGCATTTGTTTGCAGTCCATCAAAACGGACAAATTGACACAGCCTCAGTTTTCACCCTTGTTATGCCTTACTTTGCAGGCTGTGCGGTTCTATAGTGAATAAGAGGGAGGAACAGATGCTGTTCATGACAGAGAATTGAGAAGTTAATTATTCTACATGTAATATCAAATAGGAAAAAATACATAACTTAGGTGCTGAACTAGCAGCGTCAGTTGCCAACAGTAGATTTGAATGTACAAATATACACTCTTCAATACCATGCTTGTTCAGAAGATGTCGGGCCCTGGTCACTACGGAAGTCTGTAAATGTTGTTCAGCTGGTAAGCACACAAAAAGAGGTCAGAGCATGAATGTTCGAACTCTTAAGTACACCCGCCACCAGAGCTCCAGAGAGGGGATGCTTCGATCTCATTGGCAGCGGTGTATTCGTTCGTGGCATCGCGGTGAAGACAGTAGGAAACGCTAAGGTGTAAGTCGCGGCTAGCGTATTTGAAAGTGCGAAAGAACTATAATGCCGGATTACCAGACGATTTTTGAGCGGAATTTCATAAAATTAGGACCAGTACGAGAATGCTGGAGATTTTTTGTAATATTCGACCACTTATCCCTTTACGAGAAGAGTGCGAATAGTGGACGGACTACGTTTCATGTTATTTGCCTCTTTAATTTAATGTTTTGACTCTGTATCTTGAAACTGACGGAGTGAAAATTTTTCAATCTTTGTTCGATTTCTACGTCTATTACAGGTACTAATACGAATAAAAACAGAAAACAGGTTATTTCAGAAACTCGTTATATTGAGCGGTTTTAACACTCACGTTAAACGGGCATGAAAAAAAAAAAAAAGATATAACCTAAAACCTGTTGTTTGAACGATAACCGCCATCGCTACGGCCCGTAGATCGACGTGTCTCGGCACTATTCGGAGAAGCGCGACGTTTCATTTCACAGTGCGATGCGACGCTGTTTCTTCCGGTATTTGATTCAAAAAATGGTTCAAATGGCTCTGAGCACTATGGGATTTAACTTCTAAAGTCATAAGTCCACTAGAACTTAGAACTACGTAAACCTAACTAACCTAAGGTCAGCACACACATCCATGCCCGTGGCGGGATTCGAACCTGCGATCGTAGCGGTCGCGCGGTTCCAGACTGTAGCGCCTAGAACCGCTCGGCCATCCAGGCCGGCCGGCATTTGGTGCGGCGTTTTTCAGTAGGCAGAACTTCTACAGTTTGGAGAATCATGGTATCAGCGCCGTTTATCCTTCGCTATAGTTCGTTGTATAAAGGAAGTTCACAGTTTCAGTGGCTGTATACACGAAAAAGGCAGTCTAGCGATCTATCGCCACAAGCCATTAAAATTTATAGGTATAACACAAGAGAAGAAAGAGAATTCTCAGTATCTATAACGCTGATATGCTATGGAATGTCATACAAAAAGATACTAAAGATTTATTTGGCGAAAAAAAAAGCGAACGATAGAAGATTTGTATGGTATTCATTGTTATGTACTTCATGAATTACTTTGAACGAAATTTGCATGCATGGAGCACGTAATTAAATTGGTGGTACGATTAGTAAATTTTTTAATGTCGCATGCACCATTACACTGTCAGTTCCAACAGTTTTGATGAAAATGTATGAAGAGTTATACACGTTATACACTCCTGGAAATTGAAATAAGAACACCGTGAATTCATTGTCCCAGGAAGGGGAAACTTTATTGACACATTCCTGGGGTCAGATACATCACATGATCACACTGACAGAACCACAGGCACATAGACACAGGCAACAGAGCATGCACAATGTCGGCACTAGTACAGTGTATATCCACCTTTCGCAGCAATGCAGGCTGCTATTCTCCCATGGAGATGATCGTAGAGATGCTGGATGTAGTCCTGTGGAACGGCTTGCCATGCCATTTCCACCTGGCGCCTCAGTTGGACCAGCGTTCGTGCTGGACGTGCAGACCGCGTGAGACGACGCTTCATCCAGTCCCAAACATGCTCAATGGGGGACAGATCCGGAGATCTTGCTGGCCAGGGTAGTTGACTTACACCTTCTAGAGCACGTTGGGTGGCACGGGATACATGCGGACGTGCATTGTCCTGTTGGAACAGCAAGTTCCCTTGCCGGTCTAGGAATGGTAGAACGATGGGTTCGATGACGGTTTGGATGTACCGTGCACTCACTATTCAGTGTCCCCTCGACGATCACCAGTGGTGTACGGCCAGTGTAGGAGATCGCTCCCCACACCATGATGCCGGGTGTTGGCCCTGTCTGCCTCGGTCGTATGCAGTCCTGATTGTGGCGCTCACCTGCACGGCGCCAAACACGCATACGACCATCATTGGCACCAAGGCAGAAGCGACTCTCATCGCTGAAGACGACACGTCTCCATTCGTCCCTCCATTCACGCCTGTCGCGACACCACTGGAGGCGGGCTGCACGATGTTGGGGCGTGAGCGGAAGACGGCCTAACGGTGTGCGGGACCGTAGCCCAGCTTCATGGAGACGGTTGCGAATGGTCCTCGCCGATACCCCAGGAGCAACAGTGTCCCTAATTTGCTGGGAAGTGGCGGTGCGGTCCCCTACGGCACTGCGTAGGATCCTACGGTCTTGGCGTGCATCCGTGCGTCGCTGGGGTCCGGTCCCAGGTCGACGGGCAAGTGCACCTTCCGCCGACCACTGGCGACAACATCGATGTACTGTGGAGAACTCACGCCCCACGTGTTGAGCAATTCGGCGGTACGTCCACCCGGCCTCCCGCATGCCCACTATACGCCCTCGCTCAAAGTCCGTCAGCTGCACATACGGTTCACGTCCACGCTGTCGCGGCATGCTACCAGTGTTAAAGACTGCGATGGAGCTCCGTATGCCACGGCAAACTGGCTGACACTGACGGTGGCGGTGCACAAATGCTGCGCAGCTAGCGCCATTCGACGGCCAACACCGCGGTTCCTGGTGTGTCCGCTGTGCCGTGCGTGTGATCATTGCTTGTACAGCCCTCTCGCAGTGTCCGGAGCAAGTATGGTGGGTCTGACACACCGGTGTCAATGTGTTCTTTTTTCCATTTCCAGGAGTGTATATCACTGCGAAGTACGTTGGTTAAGTCAAGAGGCATTCCCGGAACGATTTGTCGAATTAAGACCCTCCTATGTTGAATTTCTGAAGGAAAAAAAGAAAGAAGAACGAAAATTCCAACGTCTATAATGGATTACAGACCTGACATTTTAAGTGAACTTGACTGCACAGTGCCCACAGTAACACGTCTCAAGGTGAGAAACAGCTTATTTCTGATTTGGTGGGAATGCATTTAAAAAGAAATTCGCATTGTGGGAGGGACATCTTCCCACAGAAAGCACCATCCATTCCCCTAAACTCACTGGCATTAAAGAAAATGCGAATTTTGAAGAATTTATTGCGGTGGTGAAAGACTTTCAAGGGTAGTTTTCTAAGCGTTTTGAGAAAACTGCCTATCTTGGTTCTGCTTTTGAGCTGTTTTCGAGACTTTTTGCCCGTTTCATTTGAGGGCGCCCTTCTGCATTTGCAGATAGCTCTGATTGATCTGCAACGTAATTCCCCATTAAAAGACAAATTCTTTTACGTTGAAACTGTCCGGGAGTTCCAGGGCACAGGAAGGGCTTGTATGTTCTCCTGGTACCAGGCTACTGGTCAACGTCGGAGTGATCCTTCATCGCTCGTTATGTGTGTGGTCTAGAAGACGAGCAACTCAGATGGCACACACCTTTGGGTATCCCATCTGGTGGACGATTGTCTCAGCGCTTGTAACAGCGAAGTCCAGTTGTGTATCGAGGTGTCTGATTGTGTTCCGCCGAACTCTTCGGGTGAGTGCGTCCATACGTTCCAGAACTGCGCGAGACGGAACTGTGTAGTGTACGGCTGGCCGGTATGCGGAATTTGAGACATGCTTGCCCGACCTTGTTGCGATGATGACGGAAGCCTCGCCCAACGACTCACCGTACTTTTGTTCACTGCCAGTTCTCTATAGACATCGTCCGCAGCTCGTGGTCGTGCGGTAGCATTCTCGCTTCCCGCGCCCGGGTTCCCGGGTTCGATTCCTGGCGGGGTCAGGGATTTTCTCTGCCTCGTGATGACTGGGTGTTGTGTGCTGTCCTTAGGTTAGTTAGGTTTAAGTAGTTCTAAGTTCTAGGGGACTGATGACCATAGATGGTAAGTCCCATAGTGCTCAGAGCCATTTGAACTCTATAGACATTCTCGGGTGAGTGCGTCCATACATTCCAGAACTGCGCGAGACGGAACTGTGTAGTGTACGGCTGGCCGGTATGCGGAATTTGAGACATGCTTGCCCGACCTTGTTGCGATGATGACGGAAGCCTCGCCCAACGACTCACCGTACTTTTGTTCACTGCCAGTTCTCTATAGACATTCTCGGGTGAGTGCGTCCATACGTTCCAGAACTGCGCGAGACGGAACTGTGTAGAGTACGGCTGGCCGGTATGCGGAATTTGAGACATGCTTGCCCGACCTTGTTGCGATGATGACGGAAGCCTCGCCCAACGACTCACTGTACTTTTGTTCACTGCCAGTTCTCTATAGACATTCTCGGGTGAGTGCGTCCATACGTTCCAGAACTGCGCGAGACGGAACTGTGTAGTGTATGGCTGGCCGGTATGCGGAATTTGAGACATGCTTGCCCGACCTTGCTGCGATGATGACGGAAGCCTCGCCCAACGACTCACCGTACTTTTGTTCACTGCCAGTTCTCTATAGACATTCTCGGGTGAGTGCGTCCATACGTTCCAGAACTGCGCGAGACGGAACGGTGTAGTGTACGGCTGGCCGGTATGCGGAATTTGAGACATGGCTTGCCCGACCTTGTTGCGATGATGACGGAAGCCTCGCCCAAAGACTCACCGTACTTTTGTTCACTGCCAGTTCTCTATAGACATTCTGGAAGCGCCAATGAATACCTGCGATGCTCTAGTTTTCCTCCAAAGGAAACTCAATGACACCTCTATGCATGGAAAACACCTCCGTTACAGAAGCCATTTTGAAGGCTACGCATAGCGCTACCACCTATCGGAACTTCATGGAACTATAGAAGCAGAAGCGGGAATATTCCACAGTGTCTCACAACAGTTCCCGCATTTTTTTCAGTCGAAATTGGTCGAGAAAAAAGTGTTGCATTATTTATTGGGTACCCCTTATAGCAGTGTTTAATTTCTAAACTCCCCATCCCCCCCTGGCCACAGAGAGAGACTTGTGGTAAGACTCACAATGAGAAATCATTTTTTAGAAAATACTGTTACGAAATTCAGGGCTTAAACCATAATATCTTATAATCAAAAACATAACACCACAAGGTTCCAATACAGCTGCCACCGCCTGCCGCCGTACCAGTGTCACTTTGCTCCTTAGTTTTGCTTCAGTATATTGCCAGTCGCAACGTTCGAACAGTTGCTTTGACGCTGTTCTATGAACGTGTGTTCAGTATTATCAACAAGGCATTTAGCAGTTAGTGACGATGAAGATATTCCTCTTCCATCTGGGTCTCGTACAGTTCCGATTTCTCACGTCTTCACGAAACGCTAATTCCGTGTACATTTTGTACCATAGCAGCCGATCGTTGCATCGCGCCTGAGTTGATAACAATGCAAGATAAAGATAAAACATTTCGTCCTAGCCCCTCCTCACCCTGAGGCTGCCGTGATCTTACTCATCTCCTCTCCTCTCCTCCCCACATCATGTTGCACTGCCATGGCGAAAGACAATATGTGATGTTCTTCAGTCAGATTTAGTCATTTGAAACTTTCACGATAGTGAGTGAAAAAGAAATCACAAGTTTTATTTATACAGGTAGTAAATAAATTCGCATCTAAATGTAAAAAGTAACTAATAGAATAAAAAATATCTATGAGTCACTGTTACACTCGTAAAATAAAAAAGTAGTGTCTATGTTACTCGCCAAAGAGGAAGGTCTTTAACCATTTAATTGACATGAGACTCTACGTGTAAAAATTGCATACAGTACCTCCTGCCCGTCACATCACGTTGGCGACCCATTGTCACGTTCACTTGTGCTGGCCATGCGCCAAATTATAGTTATGTTGTGATTTAATACACGTGTACTGTTTCAAATCTCCGGCGATGAACAATTAAAAAATAGGGTCTCTGGGAGGTGCCGGAACGCGTTCCGGCCCGAAATTAAGCCATGCCTTGTAGTACGGCCGGTGGTCTCGCGGTTCTAGGCGCGCAGTCCGGAACCGCGCGACTGCTACGGTCGCAGGTTCGAATCCTGCCTCGGGCATGGATGTGTGTGATGTCCTTAGGTTAGTTAGGTTTAAGTAGTTCTAAGTTCTAGGGGACTGATGACCACAGCTGTTAAGTCCCATAGTGCTCAGAGCCATTTGAACCATTTTTTTGTAGTACGGCATGCTTTATGTCCAACGTCTTTACGAATCAGGCATACTCTGGAAAACTCCCATGCACGTCACAGATGCACTGGCTGGCTTTAATGAAACGATTCTGTAGAGCACACACCCCACACCATTATAGAGCCTCCACCAGCTTGGAACACTCCCCTACTAACATCCAGGTTCCATGGATTCTTGGATTCCTTACCCGTACACGTTCTATACCCTCGATACAATTTGAAACGAGACTCGTCCGACCAGGCATCGCGTTTCCAGTCATCCTCAAGCCAATGTCGCTGTTGAGGGTCCCAAGGGAGGCGTGAAACTTTGTGTACACGAGCGGATCTTCGGCTCCGAAAGCCCATATCGATGAGGTTTTGTTGAACGGTGCGCACGCTGATACTTGTCGATGGCCCAGCATTGAAATCTGCAGCAATTTACGGAAGGGTTGAAGCTTCTGTCACGTTGAATGCTTGTCTGGCAAATTTGGTTTGCTGGCGGTGCGGAGACCATGCGAGGCAAAAGCTATTTTACGTGTCAACAAATGTTTTGCAAAATGCTGATTAGTCGTCGTTGGTCCTGTTCTTGCAGTATCTTTTTCCGACAGCAGCGATGTGGGGGATTTGATGTTTTGCCGTATTCCTGATATTCACGGTACACTCGTGAAATGGTCGTACGGGTAAATCCCAGCTTCATCGCTACCTCGGAGATGAGCTGTGTCCCATTGCCTGTGCGCCGACTATAACACCACGTTCAAACTCACTTAATTTTGATAACTTGCCATTGTAGCAGCAGTAACAGATCAGACAACTGCGGCAGAAGCTTGTTGTCTTATATAGGCGTTGTCGACCGCAGCGCCGTATTGCGCCTGTTCAAATATCTCTGTCTTTGATATAAGAACGTGGGTTTCCGCGGCCGGTGTCATAGTGTTTAAAACGCTTCTGGGTATTATGCCGCATCATTGCTAAAAATTAACAACAATAATAAACTAAAACCGACGTTTCGGCCTAATTGCAACGGCCTTCCTCAGGGCACGACTGGTTTTGCATTGGGATAGGTGCTTCTATTTACTGCAGACTATCGACGTCTGACGTCACTGTTGTAAAACTTTTAATTGGCCCTCTAATATGATTGGCTAGTCATGACGTAAGGGAAGATGGAAGGAAAGAGGCTATTCGTGGATGTCCATGTCGTCAACGATTGGTAGCTATCCGGGAAATCAGCGTTCGGCTTCTGGTCGGCAAGTTTTCCTCGTGGTGTGCGCGGAAGTGGACTGACAGTTGCTCTACAGCTGTTTGTGCAGATACTTCCGTGTCCCGTGTAGCTTCTGCCCCGCGACCGCTCGCGGCCCCTTGGACCGGGATGGCCGGCAGCCAGGATGCCGGGAGTTTGCAGCCATCTTCTCTGTTGATGTTGTCAGGCTGCTTAATAATTTCGATCGCCTCCCGTTTTTTGCGTTGTCGCATCCACGATTCTTTCGCCAATACTCGGGCTTCCTGGAACCTGATAGGTTGTCCAAAGTCACGGTGGTGTTCCGCTATCGCCGATTTATTATGTTGTTGTAATCGTACATAGCGCTCGTATTTTGCTACTCGTAAGCTGACAGGTCTCCCTGTTTATCCTATGTAGGCAGCTCCGCACTCGCACCGTAGTTCGCAAACCCCTGCAGTGTTAAGATTGTTGACTACATCCTTGGTGGAACCCATCATTTCGTGGATCCTGTGACTGCTTCGAAAAATCGGTTTGAAACCTCGTCGGCGGAGGACGTTGCCTAGCCGTTCACTGACGCATTTTACATATGGTAAGTGTACCAGTGGAAGCTCCTCTACTTTGCCTTCAGAGAGCTTGCTCTCAAAGTAAGAGTTACTGTCCTGGAAAAGTAATCGACTACACTGAGGAGGATGAACCTTGTCGGGCAACTAACCGGAGCCGAGGGTCCAGTAACCAGCCGGAGTGACAGTGCTATTGTACAGGGAGAGAGAAGTATTGTGGGAATGCTCGTTATGGGTGGGATATGTTCCTCCAAAGAGAGTGTTTCCAACTATCCAGTGCAGATTATTCTGCACGAGTAACCGATAATGCAAAGAAATGGTTTCACGACGAATGCTAAGCAACGATCGCAAGGTTGTACGGGAGGCAGTTTCGCAGGTGATGTTGACGTGTGACGATTGCGTGAATCGTTCTCTTCTTTTCATCAGGTGTCACAATCGACGAAACATGGATGCCATGCTTCAATTTCGAAATGAAGCAGCAGTAGACATACTGACTACCTACCACAGCCGATCAAATTTGGTTTGCTGGCGGTGCGGAGACAATGCGAGCCAAAGCTATTTGACATCCAACGTGTCGACAAATGTTTTGCAAACTGCTGATTAGAAAATTATTAAAACACAAACAATATTGTCAGAGCATAGGGAATAATTACATATTATAGAGAAATGTTTTCAACCATTGCGGGGAACTCAGTAAAAAATAAGAATATGCTACAAGTAAATCTTTCCACTTGAGTAGGATTACTAGTGCCGTACTACACATTTTTAGTTCTGCTGGAAGCCTATTGAAAGTTGAGCCTGCTGACTAGTGTAAGACCTACTGTACAATGCATAAAGAAGTCACTATAGTCGCCAGAGTACAACTATGTTGATGAAACTTCCTGGCAGATTAAAACTGTGTGCCGGACCGAGACTCGAACTCGGTACATTTGCCTTTCGCGGGCAAGTGCTCTACCGACTGAGCTACTTGGGTAGCTATGTTGATATTTAAGATAAGTCTCATTTATTGTTCGTCCTCAGTTGCACGTTTTTAATTAGATAAAATATTTTGATCACTCAGTGTCGTCTTCAGATTTAAAACGAAGTAAAAGTAAGTATGTATCATCAAATATTTTATAATAAATAGAAAATATAAATTAACGTCAAACGTTTTTTATTTCAGTCTCTGATCACAATATAAATTCTTTACATTATGACCGGTTTCAGTTCGTAATGACCATCCTCATATCTTTTTTACACCATGTCCTGAAGTGATAAGGCCATAATGGTGTAAAAAAGATCTGAGGATGGTCATTACGAATTGAAACCGGTCATCGTCTAAAGAATTGATATTGTGATCAGAGACTGGAATAAAAAACATTTGACAGTATTGGATCACTGTGTAAGCGATTATGTCGCAGTTGGTGAAGATAAATTAACGTAAATGTAGAATTTACCTAAGTAGCTGCGCCATCAACTGGACGTGTCTACTCAGAACGACGTATTAGACTACGGTGTTTCACAACTGTCGTCAATGTCCCTGATTCTTTTCTCCTCCCCTGATCATCCTCATTCCCCTACCGCTTCCCCTCTTCGCTCCAACATATACCTATTCAAAACACTGACCGCGGTTACTAAACGCGGTTCAATGATATGCGGTTCGGGTAAGAGGATTTTCTGACGCAGCTACTTAGGTAATAACTATATGTCTTTCTACGTATTGTAAAAGATGGTACAAATTATATTTAGATTGTTTTAGATCTGAAAATTATCCTAAGTGACCGAAACATGTAACCTGTTAAAAAGAAATATGCAGTTTCTTCTCAGCAAGTCAGTATTGTCCAACTACAAATCCCATGAGGGAATATATCTACGTTGGTGGCATGGATAGAATTTCTAGACATCTGTATAACGGCGCACAAGAAGTTCGCGAACTGACACCACAGCACTCAGTATCCGCACAATATCTTTGACGTGATACATACTTCCAAGAAACCTTTCCATCTACCATCAGTCATCCGAATTTAAAATGGTAGACTTCACTGACTGTTTAACCAACCTTAAACAGTAAAATTTCGCATTTATGAGGGTTCCGTGCCGCAAATTTGTGCATTATGTTTTGCTGTGGTCAAACGTTTATCTGGTCGCTTAAGTGCTGATCCTATTGGCTAAGCAGTGCAGCTACATCATTTATACGCCACGTCCCGCGTCTTTCACAGTAAATGCGAATGACTCATTTTAGTGCATCCAGTATCATAGAAAGTATATTAACGTTTATACAGGAACGTTCATTACTTCTATCGTGCAGAGGGAGACAGGAAGTACCAGCTGACAATAAGAACGCAAGTGACTCTGAACTTAACACACACCGAAATAAAAGGAAAGTACTTTTAGGGTTCGCACCGAACCCCAAAATCTTAATGATCAGACGCGGATTTGAACCGGCGTCCTCCCGAATTCAAGTCCAGTGTGATATCTTGTTCCTTAGAGAGAAATTCGTGGGACTCAATGTCGCGCGATCTGGGCGGCCAAACCATTCGCTCGAACTGTTCAAAATGTTTTTGAAAACAATCGCTGCAGTTTTGGCCAGATGACATGGCATCTATAAAGATTGCACCCATCGTTGTTTGGGATCGTGAAGCCCATGAATGGTTGCAAATGGTCTCAGACTACCCGAACATCTAGAGGACACATTCTTTTCCATGTAAACACAGCCCACACACATTATGCAGCCACCACCAGCGTGCACAGTGACTTGTTGATAACGTGGGTCCATAGCTTCATTGGGTTTGCGCCGCTGTTGAACCCTACCATCATCTCGTACTAACTGAAGTCGGGACTCATCTGACCAAGCCACGGTTTTCCAGTCCTCTAGGGTCCAACTGTCATGGTAGCGAGTCGAGGAGAGCCGCTGCAAGCGATGTTGTCGGTCGTCAGCTGCCATTACCCACTAATGGCAAATTTCGCCGCACTGTCCAAGCGGACACGTTCGTCGTACGTCCCGCATCGATTTCTGCTGTTATTCCACGCATTGTTGTGCGTCTGTTAGCACTGCCATCTCTACGCAAACGGCGCTACTATCGTTTAAGTGAAGGCCGTCGGCCACTGCGCTGTCCACGGCAAGAGGTAATGCCTGAAATTTGGCATTCTCGGCACACTCTTGACACTGTGGATCTTGGAATATTGAATTCCCTATTGATTTCCAAAATTGAATGCCCTATGCGTCTGGCTCCAACTACCGTCCCACGTCTACAGTCTGTTAACTCCCGTCGTGTGACCAGAATCACGTCAGAAACCTTTCCACTTGATTCACCTGAATGTGTGCAAATGACAGCTTCACCATAGCAATTCCGTCTTATACCTTCTGTACGCGTTATTATCGCCATCAGTATATGTGCATATCGCTACCCCGTTACTTTTATCATCTAAGTGTATTTCGGCCAGCTCACTGGAACGAGGTCTCAGCATTATACGCAGATGACATTGTGTGTTGGTGCCCCGTAAAGGCAACAGAAGACCTACAGCAAGTCAACGCATAGTACGTCAGCAAACTGTACAGCGTGCTCGGAAATTTCCATTACAAACTTCTAGGACTTGGTAGTGAGTACATAATATTTTGAAAAGGAACCCATATCCAGTAACGTCACTCAGCGACGCTACAGAGCGTCAAAGTTGTAGGCGCCGGTTCCTGTAAATGTATGTATAAACCCGCTGGTTCCGTGATGATGTTACAAACTTCGAAGGATGGAGAGGGAGAAATGTATCAGTTTGACGTAAGGGTCCGTGGTCTGTAAACGAACAAGTCGAAAGCGAGAAGCGAAAATTGTTCTGATACCTCTGACAATTGAGTACATGTACCTGTGCTGTTGTTGCTAAGAATTGAGGGTATGCGAATTTCAGAAGCGGTAGTATGGAGCAAAATAGGAAATAAGTCTAGGAAACATGGGCTCTAAAACGCGTATCTTAAGAGCTATGAGCACTAGTTCAAGAGAGGAGATGTGTTCTACATTAGCGAAGCTGACACGGAGATAAACGTATTCATCGTTAGTATTATAATCGTCCTCAAATTAAAAATGTGTTGGAACGCTTTTACTTAACACCTGCTTTGTTTAACCTTTAAAGGGAGTGGAATGGCTGCCCAATAAAGTGGACATTTCCATTCCAATGTGTTTATTAACTACAAAAAACAATCTCACGTAAAAACTGACAGACGCCACTCAGGTAAGATTATTTACGAAACACTCATTTCATAAAATCGTAGGCAAGTTAATAAATCATTTGCCAACGCTCTCTCATAAACACTGAGAAACGCCACTCAGGCAAAATATTTAAGGATCTCTCATTGCATGAAGTCTTCAATAAACCAATAAACCATTAGCAACGATCTCATATAAAAATTGACAGAAGCCACTAAGGCAGAATCTGACCATAATTTTAACAAAACAACTCTAGTTAAGACACGTTATTTCAGACCCTTTCAATTCCAATACTTCAACATTACATGTAAAATAACAGTGTACACACAGCCTCAATTTTAACACGAATACTTAGAACACTTGGTCAGTCTTGCAAATTACTAGAGAACCTTGCAGAGCAAACCACGAAATTATTCAAATGCCCATTTGCTTGTAAGATGGGCTGTAAATCATAAACGTGTAACAACAGAAGTAAGGCCCAAGCTTGTAAGGCCGAAGTTGAACCACGAACGGTGGAACCGACTGAGGGAAGTAATACTTAAGTTCGAACCAAGACGTGGCTCCGTTTGCAACCCCACATCGAGTAGGTCACCGAAATGTGAACCCAGCAAACGCTACCAAAGAGGAACACACGAGCTCAGGCGAAGTCCACCGCCCGTAAGCCAAACTTGTAATCTAAAGGGAAGCTCTGCGCTTCGGTTGCCCGATGCCTCAGCACACTGAAACACTGACCACACTGACAACAGGAAGCCAAAAAACTTTTCTTAATTTTAACATTCAAGATTGGTCAGTAAATTAACACCGAGTCCTTTCTTTAAGTGAAACAGTACGTGATAAACAAATGAACTGGCTCACGAGAACCGACACTCACTAGAACTTAATGGTACACATATTGGCCACCTTAAGTATACATGCAAAGCTCAACACCGTAACCTTTAGAAATAAAAACTCAGATTGCCCGCAGAGGACATATTGACATGGATTAACCGATATCGTAAGCAAATTAAACACTTGCTAAGAATAGCTAATGAACTAACATTCTGCAAATTCATCAATATTATGCGGAAGCAGAGCACACACTTAATCAGAGGCATCAAATGAAATCGAACACACATAACATCACGCGTCCGGCAACGTGTTACTGCACTAAGAGCGATCACAATCACAGTGAACTAAGCGCCTTTACTAATTAAGAGTGAATAGGGTGTCTTGATGCTGGGGCGATTTTTCGAAGATGTTAGACCATCACTTGCAATACCATAACAGCATGTCCCTCAAAGGAAGCGGGCACATCCACAGCTCACGAGGTTGCCGGAGAATGCACAGCGCCGGCCAACTCCCTCCGCCTCCAGTGTAACCACGTGATAACCGCCGCCCCCACGCCGTCTTCGCTTCTGCCCGCCAGCCAATCGCCGACTGTACTCGCTTATATCCCGAGCCGGTCCAAGCCCCAAGACAAACCTCTTTACTGGGAAATCGATCGTACTCATGTCAGAGATACTACTGGCGCCGGTCCCGTCATGGCTCAAGTGTTACACGTCTCAACTGGCAAAAGGACGATCACAGTACTAACGTTGCGTTGCATACTTCTGTCTCCTTGGAATCGAGCGATGGGTTGTAAACAGTACGACCTGTGGAAGTCCGTCTCGGTGCCGCATGTGTGCTCGGACAGCCCAAAAGACTAAGGCGACGACTCGCCACAAGTGGGATATCGAAGTTCGATTCTCGTTATGGGACTAAATTTTAAGTGTTACCAATACTTAGTAAATTTATACCTGATGCAACTAATGTCAGAAATGAGATTTCCACTCTGCAACGGAGTGTGCGCTGATATGAAACTTCCTGTCAGATTAAAACTGTGTGCCGGACCGAGACTCGAACTCGGGACCTTTGCCTTTCGCGGGCAAGTGCTCTACCAAACTGAGCTACCCAAGCATGACTCACGCCCCGTCCTCACAGCTATAGTTTTGCCATTACCGCGTCTCCTACCTTCCAAACTTTACAGAAGCTTTCCTGCTCGGTCCGGCACACAGTTTTAATCTGCCAGGAAGTTTCATATCAGCGCACACTCCGCTGCAGAGTGGAAATCTCATTCTGGAAACATCCCCCTGGCCGTGGCTAAGCCATGTCTCCGCAATATCCTTTCTTTCAGTAGTGCTAGTTCTGCAAGTTTCGCAGGAGAGCTTCTGTAAAGTTCGGAAGGTAGGAGACGAGGTACTGTCAGAAGTAAAGCTGTGAGGACGGGCGTGAATCGTGCTTGGGTAGGTCAGTTGGTAGAGCACTTGCCCGCGAAAGGCAAAGGTCCCAAGTTCGAGTCTCGGTCCGGCACATAGTTTTAATCTGCCAGAAAGTTTCAATGACAGAAATATTCAACGATTACGAATAAATTTCATTAAAAGACTATGATGTAGTTCTCAACAATCGAATCTTACAATACATAGTGACTGTCAACTTTTCGCGTTGCTATGAAAACGCTTTTTATTTCAGCGAAAGCATTCGAGAGTACTTTTAGCTTTGTGGCTTTTTCTATTGATTTAGTAGTGATCTCCAGATGCGTTAAATACCAAAACTCATCAGTTTGCCCTATGAGTTCATTACAGATGCGATAAATGCAAAAACCTATCATTTTGACCTATGAGTTCATTACTTACTTCCAAGTTTCATGCCGGCCAGTGTGGCCGAGCGGTTCTAGGCGCATCAGTCTGGAACCGCGCGACCGCTAGGGTTCCAGGTGCGAATCCTGCCTCGGGCATGGATGTGTGTGATGTCCTTAGGTTAGTTAGGTTTAAGTAGTTCTAAGTTCTAGGGGACTGATGACCTCAGATGTTAAGTCCCATAGTGCTCAGAGCCATTTTTTTTCCAAGTTTCATTTTAAAATGTTGTTTATACACTGTTCAGAAGGCGACCAACATCGAAACTTGTGTAAACAAGTTGGGGTATATCTGCACACAATACGGTGTAGTTAACAAGACGGAAATGATCAAGATGTGTTTCTTTAAGACAATCTCATTTCTTTAATTCCATTCTATGGATCTGAAAATTTAAAATTAACGACGACACATTCGATAAAAGAATTACGCTGTGCCATGGCGACATTTTCTTGACCCACCGCAAATCGCATCATTTATCACTTGCTAGTAGACCACATTCGCGGTGAAGTCTTGTTGTAAACACAGTACTTCCAAGTGTGTCAGCTTTAAGTTTATGCCGATTGTTCAGGTCTGCGAGTTCTGTCCCACTTACAGTACTCACAAATCAATTGGATGCGGTAGTCGTTGACAATGCCTCATCAACCTGGCGCCAGCCAGACTTTTGAACCAACCATTGGGCAATACAAGCACACATCCTGCCCTCGTATGAATATTTTTCGCGCCTCTATCCTTAAGTAGTCCGGTTTTATATTGGTAGTCTAGTATGTGGCGTTTTTTGGCGTCTGTGCGCTAGATTTGCTAGCTATTCTTGGGATTCTTCTCTCTGAGCTGATGGCTAGCCATCCAGACGGCCACTGCATAGTCGAAAACTGGTCTAATGAAGGTCTTAGATGTATGAAGTGATACTTCGCTTGAGGCGCCCTTTACGCGTTCTGTAAGTACAGGGTGACACAGAAAAACGTGATTTCCACACTCCTATGAAACTAAAAGTGATGAAGGAAAGAAATTGCATTCATAGTAACTGAAACCTTAAAACTTTACCATTTAGAAAACATTAATGGCATTTATCATTTTTAAAAAATTACGTCCTTTACATGGCGTCCTCCTGTACTGATACATTCGTGAAATCTGCTGTTGAGATTCTTCATTGACTGCTGCAACATCCCAGCTGGGATACTGTGAATTGCATCCCGAAAGCGCTGTTTTAACTCATCCAGGGTTCTTGGTCGGGTCGTGTAGACTTTACTCCTGAGGTAGCCCCGCAAGAAAAAAATTCACAAACTGATAAATCTGGCGATCTAGAAGGCCAGGGAACGTTGCCGAATCGTGACATCACAGGGTTGCCAAAAAATTCTCGCATAGATGCAATTAGTTGCCGTGCAGTGTGTGATGTCGCTACGTCCTGTTGAAACCAGGCTTCTTGAATGCATGGAAAGTTGCTCAGTGCATGTACCTAACATGCCCACGAAACGATCGGCATTGACAGTTATTGTGTTTCCCTGTCCATTTGCGAAAAAATATCCTCCGATAATAACATGTGATAAAACGCCACACCATACTGTCTCTTTACTAGCGTGTAATGGACGCTCATGAACGTCATCAGGATTTGCGTTTGCTCACTAACGTTAGTTCTGTTAATTCACATAAGCTGCGAGGTGAAAATATGCCTCATCTGACATCTACAACTTGTTTAGATATTCATCGTCATTGTTTATTTTTGTTATCATTCGTTGCAGAATCCTAATCGTAACCGGTAATCGTCGCCCTTCAATTGTTGCAACACCTGTAGTTTGTACAGATGAAATTTTAAATCAAGATGAA
The DNA here is from genome assembly GCF_021461385.2 of Schistocerca piceifrons. Taxonomy (NCBI): domain Eukaryota; kingdom Metazoa; phylum Arthropoda; class Insecta; order Orthoptera; family Acrididae; genus Schistocerca; species Schistocerca piceifrons. The sequence continues at coordinate 742,173,173 of NC_060141.1, read as the reverse complement.
GAATTCTTCCAAAATTCTCTCGAGGCATCCCAACCTCTGCTGCTCGCTCACGAATTGAACGCCGTGGGTTCCGTAAGACAGACTGTTGTACGCGCACTTCTTAGTCGTCCTGTTGGTTTCTTCTTGAGGGCAGATCCAGTCTCTTAAGAACTATTAACCCAACACTTCATCGCGTGTTTCGACGGAACGGCATCATGTCGTTCTAAATTACAAAAACGTCGAAACTCCCTCTGCACACCTACCAAACTCATTGTTTTTATAAAATATTTTCATGGCTAACGCACGCTGTTGTCCGTTTCACTGATCCATGATTACTGAAATGGCGGACTGTTTACTCGCTGTCACGAACCCACAGTGCTGCCACCTGCCCATGGCTGCCACTACTCATTTCAAACATTCCCGTTATACTTTGTCACCCTGTACTAGTCGACGTCGTCTTGCTCTTGCTGCTAGGTGCCTATTTTGAACTGTGCCAGCTTCAAACCCCTAGTCTGACCTGTATTTACTGGACGTTAACGCAACATTAAGTTCTGCATTCTGTGTCTAGTCGGGCCAATATGGCCCGACTGACCGCCGTCTCATCTGCTGTCAGTGGAGTCATCGAATGTGCTACGGAGCGGCATGTACTCTGCACATTGTCCTCCCAGTAGTTGTCGGGTTCCAGTCCTCCCACCAAGGATGCATTCATAGCAGTACTGGGAATAAAACCCAGTGACTAACAGCTGCTGTGGCTAGTCAACTACGGAGGTGGACTTCGATGGACATTATCGGTCCCAAATTTAATCACTGGCAATCGAAACTAAATTGGAGGATAGAACTCACATATAGGTAAACGCAGAAACGTTAAGAGCTATGAATATGCGGCGAATTCCCATACCGTGCCCCAGCTTCGATTTAAATATGGTTTGATCGTTATTAATTTAAAATTCAGATAATTAATAGTACGCGAACGGTTTATACTCACGACTTCAAAACGAACAAAATACATTCATTAACGTTTTATTTGCCGCGCGGGATTAGCCGAGCGGTCTCAGGCACTGCAGTCATGGGCTGTGCGGCTAGTCCCGGCGGAGGTTCGAGTCCTCCCTCGGGCATATGTGTGTGTGTGTGTGTGTGTGTGTGTGTGTGTGTGTGTGTGTGTGTGTGTGTGTGTGTGTTTCTCCTTAAGATAATTTAGGTAAGTAGTGTGTAAGCTTGGGGACTGATAACCTTAGCAGTCAAGTCCCTTAAGATTTCACACACATTTGAACAACATTTAACGTTTTATTCCACAAGCAATTCAACCCTAATATTTACAGTTCGCTTTCGTTACTACTGTTAAGATTGCATTTTCAATACGATTAGTTCATTGTGGACGAAGGCGACTAAACTATTGTTTACATCCCGTACATGACGAATACCATTTCCTATTATTCACACAGGGTTTTTAACTTTAACATTTTCGGTGGCTAATTATTACTCATAATTCTATAAGGGCTCCTTTTCACCATATTTTATTCAATATTAGTAATTAATATTGTTTCATCACCTTTTCCCTGTTTTACTTCTTGTCTACATATTCTAATATTTCTTATCCATTAGCAATGTAACTGTGAATAACGCAAAATTTCTAACTGCCTCCGTTCAAGCGACCTACGGCTTTGCCTGAATTAACGTGCTCACTCGAATGAAGAACCTCGCATTGTCAACATAGCAGTGGCCATGTTACTAAAGAGATAAGATATGATTCACTTATTAGTGCTCTCTCATATGTACGTCCGAAGAATCTCTTGCGGACGGAAAAAAAGTAGTATGGGAGCCATTTTGGCTGTGGGTCACCTACCAAAGTAGAAGGTTCTTTTTTTTTTCTTTCTTTTTTTCCACTCGCAGCAAGAGCGTGAGATCCGGAGCGGGGTGACACTCGTTGCTGCAGGAATGCCGACCGGCGGCGCAATCTCATACTGGCGGCCGTTTTTTACGGAATTCCTTAGCGGTCAATGGCGAAAAACTTTGGCGGCGCCGTGTCTGGAATTTCATTTAATTTCGCCGCGCGGCGCAGCGCCGGCCTCGGCTCGGGCCATTTGTCGTCATCGAGCGCCGGAAGCACCCTCTGCTGCCGACTACTGCCCCCGTTCGCCGAGACGGGTCTGGTCTGCCCGGATGCCGCCCTCGGCTCGCCGTGACCCGGCGAGCCACTCCCGCTGTTAAACGCCCGCAATTCATTACGGCAGGAATCTCCGCTGGTCATTCCGCGCAAAGTCGCTAAATACAAATTCTCCCCGTCCCACGAGAGGAATTCAGCTGTTGGTTGAATGACAGTTGTGACGACTGCTGCGAGAAAATTTAGCGAAAAACCGGGCAGGCGAGTTCTTTCTTTTGCAGCGTAACTCTACAGCTGCAAAAAACGATTACTATTATTATTATTATTAATTATTATTGTTATTGATTGGATGTGGACCTTGGATCTCGCAGTGATTTTAGATTCACAACCTTTGAAAACATCATTGAAAAGTAATAGCGATCTGATTGATGATTAAAACACTAATAAATTTCGATCTCAAGGATTTATTACGAACTAAAAGTCACACGTCAAAATGGCAACCGGTTTGGATTTTGCTGAAAATCATATTCAGATCTTGTCTCATCGGGTGGTGATGAGCAGAGACAACAGCAGAGCATTAGTAAGTGTCGGACAACACCACTGTTGGCTGCAGCTACAGCTAACGGTTTCAGTGCAGCTCAATAAAGAGTGTTTCAAAAAGAATCATTCGATTTAAAAAATAGTAACTATTGCATTATTTGAGATTTGTGCGTGAAAAACGTACTGTTGGAAAGAGCAAACTCTCGAGTTTTACATGGTTCCCGCTAGATAGCAGCAATGTGCGCCCACTGCAATTGTAGTAAAAATGGCGTCGCGGCAACAGAAAGCGTTGTGTGTTGCACATTTTGCGCAATTCGGGTCAGTAATAACTGCTCAGCGTGACTTTCGTACTAGGTATGGTGTGGATCCTCGTATAGCGCAGAGCATTAGATGATGGCATGAACAATTCAGAGACACAGGTTGTTTGTGTTAAGGTAAATCGCCGGGCCGTCGCCGAGTGTCTTGACACAGACGTCGAACGCATCCGCCATAGTTTCACCAGGATGCCTTCCATAAGTAGTGGGCACTTTGAACACCTATGAAAAGGTATGAAAAAAAAGAACTTTGAGAGTTTCCTATTCATCAAAAAACAAAAGTCATTCTATATGTTTATTAGTTTCAGAAATGCAGACGCGCCACTACGGATAATTCTTTTTGATACATCCTGTAATTTGCAACGAAGATCCTGCCTTCACTACCTCGAAGTAGCCCTGGAAGAGATCGAAATCTATACCCTTTAAAAAAGACAGCCATCTGCCCTACTGAATGAGCGATTGGACATTAGGGAGAAACTTTTCTTCGATGTTTCTGACGGTGCTCTTTTGTTTCTCTGACGCAGTGACCAGTTTTGTCCTCGACACTTCCCAATGATCCGCCGTCTTCTTCGCTCACCCCCTCAGGAGAAGTGGTTTAAGCTGATTTTTGATAAAATCCAAATGGGTTACCTTTTTGGCGTGTGATTTTTAGTTTGTAATATATCCTTGCGATCAAGAGTGTATAGTAGTTTGATTTTAGATTAATTTTCTTTGCCCTTCCATATGATACACGTCACGGTTACTAGTATCCGTGGCTCTCATCTCACTGTGAGCTGTTTCTCTTTCTTTAGTCCAGAGTTTCAGGATTCCACACCTCATAAAACTCCTGTGGGATCTCTTCGTTGTGTGCATGTCAGTTGGTCTGCCAAAATCTCTTATCCTCGAGAATGGGTAGAGGTATCAAGTTGAAATTTATATAAAATATTAAGGTCTATGGTCTGAGGCGTAAGAAATTTAAGCTTCTAACTCAGTACAATCAGAAGACACCCATTTTATGTCACTTTCTCGTATTTTCATACTCCGCAAGCTCACTCGTCAAAATCGATAGAGTACTTCCCGTTGACCTAGAATCATAAAATTTCGTAAGAAGCAAGGTTTCGCAGTACAAGTAGAGGGGAAAAACCCGAAATTTGTAAACACATCCCATTACGAAATGTTTTTTGCCGTTTGTTGTCCATCCATCCGTCCGTCTGCCTGTCTGTTAAACCACCACAAATGGTTCAAATGGCTCTGAGCACTACAGGACTTATCATCTGAGGCCATCAGTCCCCTAGAACCTAGAACTACTTAAACCTTACTAACCTAAGGACATCACACACAGCCATGCCCGAGGCAGGATTCGAACCTGCGACCATAGTAGTCGCGCGGTTAAACCACCACATCTCAGGAACGGGTACAGGTATCAATTTGAAGTTTTTGTCAAACACTAAGGTTAAAACTTCTTTGGAGGTGAAAAAAAGCCTGACAACGTCAGTGTGAAGACGGCGGCCTTAAAAATTTTTAGAATTAAAAAATTTTTGTTTCGTAAATTACATTAGTGGATGGACCGCAATTCAACTGGCCATTCGCCTTCCTTATTACCGTCATATTGCGAGATCGTGGTATACAAACTGGCTCGTTAGCGATGATGTTTGTAACTACATAAGGTAACACTGCTTTTTATACGATTTGAGCGACCTGAAGACGGTTGCAGAAAGCAACCGAAACTCATTATCGTGTTTTAATTGTTAAAGGGAAAAAATGCTGTCTTATTTTGAGATAACAATAATTAAGAAGCGACGAAGGAACAAGAAACATCTAAAATTACTTTGTATGTTTATGTAACACTCTAAACCGTGTACATCGTATTTTCAACCTTCCTTGAATGTTAAGCATACTATAAATGAACCACGGTCACGTCACCTGCGTTAGGCACAGTAACAAGGTTTGGAGGATCTTCTGCAAGCTTGCTTGTGTATTGCCCGCCTCCTCGCCCCCTCCCTGCTTTTTATGTCTTTTCCACCGTTCCAAAGGAGTCAGTGTCAACCAGATCTGCCGTTGAGATCTTCTCTTAACCTCCGACAAGATGTCCTTACAATGCACGGTACATAAAGACGGTCCATTTGGACTAAGATGTTTCTAAGGACGTAATAATACTCCAGTATTATTCCCACCTTGTCCTGGGTGGTGACACAGAGAGACTGGCTTTCCAAACCATAACAACATCAGTAGCCAGTTCACGAAATGTACGCCATGCATAAAAATGTACAATTGGGAAACAAGAGCAAAAAGTTAATAGAGGACATACCTGTCGAGCGCTTCATTGTATTTCAATACCTTCGTCATAGTTTAAACAATTCTAGTGATACTGACAGCAAAATCATATAATTTTATATTTCATGTGACAAAATTTAAAGAACTTGAAATGACAAAGACAGCGTTGATCCAATGGTAAATTCTTAGAAGAACGATGACTGTCCCTACAGCTCATAATGTAGCAGTGTGTTGGACCACGACAGAAAAGAAAAACAGAGGAAACTATACGGCGCAATTAATTTTACTTCTCTAGACTTTGGGATACACAAAAGCTGACTGGATCCCAAATGGAGATATAAGAAGAAAATTAACTGTAAAGAGTACACTGGAAGAAATCAGACGACATCAGATCAGATGGTTAAATGAATGTCCAATAATAAATATCCTTGAAAAATGCAAGATTACAAAACAATAGGGAAACGTAATAGAGGAATATCACAAAAAAATGGGAAAGACCGAGTTTGGAGATCCCTGAAGATGGAAGTCTTAACAAGACCAATGTTCTTCCTTTTTGATCACTTTCTCTTTGTAGATCCCGAAGGAAATACTCTTACAGGCCAATACTTCAGTCGTATTAGAGGGTGGTTCCTGGGTCTGAAAAAATTATTCTGTATGAAGAGGTAAAACCATTAACGAAGTAAACTAGCAAGGCAAAGTTGTGACAGTTTTCTGAGTTTGCGCGAGTCCAACGCGAATAGGAGTGGTAAAGAAAACGCGCGAGTAACGAGACATACTCGCGGTCGTTAACCCGAGTCAGTATCGATACAGCGCGATGATTGTTACTACAAGCTTGAGATGCAAGTCAGTACAAGCATTTTGCGCAAGCATACTTTTTTCTGATTGCCGATACCAAGCAGTTGATTCGACTGCCGACAAAGATGCCGTCATTAAGGAAATCGACTCCTTTAGGACATGTGTTAAGGAAAGGAAGGGAAAGAAGCACGGCTATGGCATGGATAGAGTATACAAAGCAACGCTGTGATATTATTTATTTTTCAAGACGTCGTAGATTGATTGATAATTTAACAGTTCATTGCCTGTGGTGAACTGACAGTTGCAGATTCGAGGTGTTTGTAGCTCCTTCCCGTGCGAAAAATAGCAATGTTGCTGTCAAATCTTGTGTGTGGTATTACAGCCTCTCTCGTAGCTGCACATAGCTCTTCAGTGGAGAGAGATAACAGTGACTTAAGGTCCAAACACGTCCCTTTATTCATCGTTAGATAATTGTACCAGCCTCATGAATATATTTTCAATTCAGTGACTGAATTAAGAGAGAGCCAATACGTTTTTCGTATCGTTGGCTACTCTTATGACCAGATATCACATCTTTCCTTTTCCCCCGGTCATTCCATTACAAGTACAAACGCGAGCAGATCGGTCGTGTCGTCCGCTTGGGTTTGACTTATTGATTACAGAAACTGTGTAATCAGTGCTTCAGCTGTGTGGGCGGCAAGGACGGCTTGTGCATCCTCTTGCAAGACGCTTGCACATGCAAGATGTCGAGCTTGCCATAACGTGTACATTTAGTATATCTTAACGAATGGGAGTACGAGAGGTACAGCCTGGGCTCGAGTTGGATACGAGTAGTAGACGCGAAAGAAAACGTGCTAATAACGAAACGATCTTAACGAATGGGAGTACGAGAGGTACAGCCTGGGCTCGAGTTGGATACGAGTAGTAGACGCGAAAGAAAACGTGCTAATAACGAAACGATTGAACGGGTACAGAGAGAGAATACCTGGTCTCACTGATTATATGTTACTCAGTAAGAAGTGAAATATTATGAGAAGGAAAGTTGCTACTCACCATATAGCGGAGATTCTGAGTTGCAGATAGCAAGAGCAAAAATATTCTTACAATTATAGCTTTGGGCCATTAGGGCACTTGTCAACAACAACAACAACAACAACAACAACACACACACACACACACACACACACCTATAGTCTCAAGCAACTGAAACCACACTGCCAGTAAAAAGTGCGTATCATTTACAACAGCCCCACACCGCGTGGTGTAGAGCTGTTGTCAATGATATATACTTCGTGCTGAGTAAAAATTCACACTTCGAAGAATAGCACACTGCTCACTATCGCCGATGTTCTCGCTGCTGAACGCCCACAAGCTCCAAACTACTATTTCGTAGTTTGGCTGGAGCAGATGGACACGCCTTTATACTTTACGCTTAGGGTAGTTTTCATCGGCTCACGTCCAGTAGAAATAGGTTTGTTCCCTACCAGTCATTTCTGTAACGCATGCTTGCACAACCGGGGCGTAGAAAAGACCCACTCCCATGTTCTTAGGCAGGTGACCCAAGACGTCCGCGTTACGTGTCATCAATATAGAGAAGGAAGAGGGAGCCCGAATGCCATTTTGTGGAATATGGGTGTCGTAAAGTCTTGTAAAGACGTGAAATACAGGCATGACAGGAGATTGCAGCAACTCGGCGCATTTACTAATGGTGGCAACTTGTGAAGTCTGCACTTCATTTGCGAATAATCGCAGTGACGAAACTCCATCACCGTGTAGCTGAGAAAAGGGCAGTTATGAACTCCATTAGCCCTCATGTGTGTCCAGTAACGGTACCTGTGCTTGTTTACTGTATCCGAGAGATGGGAATGGACGGATGGATCTTACAGTCTCTACCCCTTGTCCGCAAATTCTTTGTTAACTTGTATGCCTTGTCTATATTTCCGAGTGAAATGCTAATCGAAATAATTATAGATCATTACAAATAAATGTGTTTACAAGAATTGGTCCGCTCGGTCGCCAAATGAACAAAATCACGAGTGCACGGAATATCAGACCAGATCGGTTGGATTGAGAAGTCCCTAGCAAATAGAATACAAATGACTGACGACAGTGTACTGAACAATATTACATATGTGTTTAGTTCAGTTGCAGACTAATAATTGTAGCTAATAAGAGGAGTATGTTTTAGGTTGGTTAGTACCACGGAGCAAGGGGGATAGGGGAAGCAAGTCATTAATGTTTATGGTCCCACGTGTTCCACGTGAGGTATTAAAGTGTGAACACAGAACGGTTAGTCTATAAACACAGATATTGTAGACTTAACGGCGCAGTTATGACGATACAGAAAACATAAGGTATAAACTTCTGTAATGTATTTGTACGGGAAAACTGTTAGACGCAGACAAAAACCACTAATACACTGAGGTGGGCGTATATTAAGGTACCAATTATCACGATATCTGTACTATACCTCTAACACCCCCTCTGTGTGACGTAGCGGATAACGCCGGAAGATACATACAGGACGCTGTTAGCGGATGCTGCTGCTATATATAAGATGTAGAGAGAAGAAGCGACGTTACACAGTTGAAGAGAAATACTGGGAGACCATCAGAGGATACACGTTTTTTGCAGGTATTTGTAGTTGACCGTCATACGTTACACGAGCAAAAGTAACGGACTGCGCGTAAATAGGTTGAAATATGCGTTGTTGTATGCTTACACGATTGCCGAATAATCAGTCGTATCTGGGAGAGCGTGTGGTGCGATTTAAAATGGATGGACAATATGAAACTAATCGTGGGAAAGACATTGCCAGGCTGGGGTTCAGTGCGATGACTGTCACAGAGTGTATTCCATCAACGCAATAAGTAACTTACAAAAACTTCGTTCGACCGTTTCTACAGCACTGTTCGTCACTCTGGGACCCTCACGAGAGGCCGGCCGGTGTGGCCGAGCGGTTCTAGGCGCTTCAGTCTGGAACCGCGCGACCGCTGCGGTCGCAGGTTCGAATCCTGCCTGCCGGCCGGTGTGGCCGTGCGGTTCTAAGTGCTTCAGTTTGGAACCGCGTGAGCGCTACGGTCGCAGGTTCGAATCCTGCCTCGGGCATGGATGTGTGTGATGCCCTAAGGTTAGTTAGGTTTAAGTAGTTCTAAGTTCTAGGGGATTGATGACCACAGATGTTAAGTCCCATAGTGCTCAGAGCCATTTGAACCATTTTTTATTTTCGAATCCTGCCTCGGACATGAATGTGTGTGATTTCCTTAGGTTAGTTAGGTTTAAGTAGTTCTACGTTCTAGGGGACTGATGACCTCAGGTGTTAAGTCGCGTAGTGCTCAGAGCCATTTTAACCCTCACGAGATACTGGAAATAGTGAAAGATCCAAAGAACGGCAGCCGTGTCACAGTCTCATTTAGTAAGCGCACTAGAGTCACAGAGATGTTACACACTTAAAAAAAATTTGCATCGCCCCAGTTCTCAGAAGACCTGAAGATAGACGTTGACTGTGGATATTATATCCTTTGACTGTTCAAAGATGTCTCTAAACCCGCCCAAAGATATAGACAACCATGCATGAGCAACGCCTATTAGACGGAGGGGGTCCGATAGCCGATCGTTCCAGTCATTCCACCAGGAAGGAGGTACACGGCTCGTGTTGTCCGTAGTTCTACCGTTCCTAGACGGCCAGAACCGCGGTCCCATCGCGTCCGCATTGTTACTTTGTGCCAGGAAGGGCTCCCAGCAAGGGAAGTTTCGAGGCGTCTTGGAGGGAACCAAAGCGATGCTGTTCGGGCATAGAGGAGATACATAGAGACAGGAACTGTCGATGACATGCCTCGCTCAGGCCGCCCAAGGGCTATTACTGCAGTGGATGACCGCTACCTACGGATTATGGCTTGGAGGAACCCTGACAGCAATGCCACCATATTGAATAATGCTTTTGGTGCACCCAGAGGACGTCGTGCTACGAGTCAAACTGTGCGCAATAGGCTGTATGATGCGCAAATTCACTACCGAGTTTCATGGCGAGGTCCATCTTTGCCACCACGACACCATGCAGCTTGTTACAGATGGGCCCAACAACATGCAGAATGGACCGCTCAGCATTGGCATCACATTCTCTTCACCGATGAGTGTCGCATATGCCTTCAGGCAGACAATCGTCGGAGACGTATTTGAAGGCAACCCGATCAGGCTGAACTCCTTAGACACACTGTCCAGCGAGTGCAGCAAGAAAGAGGTTCCCTGCTGTTTTGGGGTGGCATTATGTAGGGCTGACGTACGCCGCTGGTGGTCATGGAAGGCGCCGTAACGGCTGTACGATAGGTGAATGCCATCCTCCGACCGATAGTGCAACCGTATCGGCAGCATATTGGCGAGGCATTCGTCTTCATGGACGACAATTCGCGCCTCCATCGTGCACATATTGTGAATGACTTCTTTCATGGTTAACGACATCTCTCGACTAGAGTGGCCAGCATGTTCTCCAGACATGAACCCTATCGAACATGCCTGCTATAGATTGGAAAGGGCTGTTTATGGACGACGTGATCCACCAACGACTCTGAGGGATCAACGCCGTTGAGGAATGGGAGAATCTGGACCAACAGTGCCTTGATAAATTTGTGGATAATACGACACGACGAATACAGGCCTGTGTCTATGCAAGAGATCGTGCTACTGGGTATTAGAGGTACCGGTGTGTACAGCAGTCTGGACCACAACCTCTGAAGGTCTCGCTGTATGGTGGTACAACATGCAATCTGTGGTTTTCATGAGTAATAAAAAGGGCGGAAATAATGTTTATGTTGATCTCTATTCCAATTTTCCGTACTCGTTCCGGAGCTCTCAGAACCGAAGCTCAAAAATGTTCAAATGTGTGTGAAATCTTATGGGACTTAACTGCTAAGGTCATCAGTCCCTAAGCTTACACACTAGTTAACATAAATTATCCTAAAGACAAACACACACACCCATGCCCGAGGGAGGACTCGAACCTCTGCCGGGACCAACTAAATACTTGAAGCACAACATTAAGTTAGTAAACTTTAGTATTAGTTAACGAAGTGTTTCTGAGATTGTGCATCGTAAGGCAAATACTTTAGCTCAACAGCTGGAAAACAACTATATAATGTAGTAGTTTCTTCGTTGCGCAGTTTTCCTCGACAACTTAGAATTATAACATAACACATAATCTTTGAACACAAATTGTACCAAAGAAGATCGTCTGAGTGTGTGTTAGTTTCCCGTGAAGAGCCCTCGAGGAAATTAACACAACGCAGATTAAAAGAATTTTCCTGCTAAGTTTATATGACCTGGTGACAGGCAAGGTCTTCGAAACATGTCATAATTAATAAGTATTTATGTTCAGTGACGTGTTACGAAGTATTTAATATTATAGATGATATTTATTCTTAGGTTCTTATAGGATGTGCGGTTTTCACAGCTGAAATTTTGAATCTCACGGAGAATTCGCCGTGTAATCACTCTGGCGAACATGAACACAAATGCTTGCTTGTGCCCCGTATATTTGAAATGCGTACAACTTCAATATTCCATTGAGAGCACGTACTGGTTTTCAGAGTTTGAAATTAATAAATTTAATGTTTGTTTCTTGGGCACCGGACCATGAAGCCGTAACCGGGGAAAAAATGAAAAATAAAACGACGCCAGAACTTCATCAACGCAACTTCCAAGCCATTATTGTTTTTCTAAAACATTTTTACGGTTAAATCGCGTTCCACTGTTCCAGAATTACACGGCGATGCAGTTTGAAACCTACGATTCTTGCCCCACAGCTTTGCCAACTGCACATGCTTGCAGCATTACATTTGAAAAAATCCTTTACTTCTCGCACACCTCGTAATATTATGGCATAACAAAATTTATTCACTTGGTTTATCCCACAGTACAAACTAATCAGGAATTCCAACTCCAGCGGACACATTAAGCATGCTGGATCCGATAATGAGCAGGGAAAATTAGTACTTCACGGCAAGTGAACTTTATTCGATCACAGTTTTCGTAGAAGCCCCGCCCCCCTTTCCATACTGCACAAAACACTATGATCAAATCACCTGTCGGTAAACACGTGACTACAGCTGCTAGAACGAGATAGCGCGTGGTTCCTTTCGTATTAGCATTTCTTTGTCCAGGGTGCTTCGCTCCGAAAGAAAGTTCCGCAGTGCTACAATAATGATGAAACAGATGGTTTCTTCGCAACAGTTGCTTTACCATATCATCAACCGAGATAGGTTTCCCCCATTTCCTTGTCATCTCCGAGATTTTGCTCCGTCTGTAATAACCTTGCCGTCTACGAAGCCCTGAACCCTAAGCTCGCATCGTTCCTTCCTTCCTTCTGCGTGATAATTCGTTGACGACGTTTTCCACAGAGCACAAGACACGTTTGTATTAAACCGCTAATCAAATGCTGCTAAGTTCATTAGTTTTGATGAAGCTTGTAACAGTTTAAAGAGGCTGTGACTTCATAGGCTTTCCCGGCATAATAAGTCTTGAAAATCTCGTAGGGTTTGCGTTTATTAACCAAAATAATACCAACAAAAAGCCGGAAATCGGTTATTTAAGAGATTGCACGGTTTTAATAGTCAGGTTAAACTGAAGGTGAAACAAACCGGTATAACTGACAGTCGGTTGTTTCAGCTATAACTACCATCCCTATTTTTAAAATGAATGGAACATAGTGCTAGCGCATTTCGTAAAATAGGTCCGCAAACAATGGATGGTACCATTGTGCAATACAACTAATGTCCGTGGACAAAAGCGAGAAACTACCGTATAGATAAGGTAGGGCACAGGTCTTTACACTCGGCGCGTACACGCGTACCGTCTAATAGGCCACACCACAAAACAAAAGGCACATCATTCTCTCTGCAGAGATGTACCTGATATGGGAATTTTACGAATAAACGTTACACTTTTTTTTTAAAAAAAAACGTTTTAACACTGCTGCTACGGCGTATTGATATCTATTTCCTTACCCCGCTATTAGTAGAAAATGAAAAAAAAGTCTTTCAATAACCGAGACCAAACAAATACCGAAAAATACCGCTTGGTTTTCCCCATCCCAGCGCAACGTATTTCCTGTCTCTATCTCTCGTTGTGCGTAGAACAAATCACGCACGTGCCTTCTTACTTGCGCAGCAGTATAATACTCGACGGTAAATAGTTCTTTAGTAATGCGAGAAGATGCATTTGCTTTGTGTCTATCATTGTCAGAGCTGAATCTGGGGGCACAGAGCCAAGTGAACGTTGAATCTCGTTAATTGCGAGCACTACAAGTCTATGGATTCATTTTTGCCTTAACTTCACATGTACTCCTTACTCCATGCATTTGCACTGGTGTGTACATGTCTTGTTTAAGGCCCAAGCGACACAGAGTCGGACCCCATGCTGAAAAGGCTGCCGAAATTCAGATTTCTTTGTGTATAGTGGTCTGCTTAGTGGTCTGCTATGATATTATGTTTATGATAGACCAGGTCGAAAAGCACTTCAAAACGATACGCTGAACTTAAGAGTGCTGTGCATCTAGTTGAAAGTGTTGGCATTTTTTTTTCTTAAGAAGATGAGATCAGAAGAGAGCTTCAGTAGTGTGATAACGGGTATAAAAGTGCTTGCAGACAGGAACTGAAAATGAAATTAAAATTCATCCCAGTGGAGTGAAGAAGCAATTTACTTATGAGTCTAACGATGAACTTGTTGGTCAATGTAAATTACTAGGTTCCTTAAAGCCACTATTGTCGGTAAAGATAGATTGTCGAAAAAGTCAGATAAGAGTTTATGGAGAGACATAGTAACAGATCCAGCTTTGTGTACGATTTTCTTGATCAGCAGACGATGGATGGTGGAAAACTAAAAGCCCCATGCAAACGGTGATATTTTGTTGTTAGCGCACATTTTTTCTGATGGTAGTTCTTCACAAAGGACATTATCTTATATTACCATGAGAAATTCTATTGGTATTCTTCCGAATAGTTATGTAAGCTTATGAGTCGTCCTGATTCTACCCGTATCTGTAGCTAGTGGTAAAAAAGTTCTTCAAAACTCAAGTTGACAAAGACGTACAGTTGGTCGACTCTTTGTCAGAAACGATTGTATGGACTGTCAACTTTAGCCATTGAAACCGATACCTTGAAGTCAGTAGATATGGATTATATTTTGAAAAATTTATAAAGATTATATTTTGAAAGATCTTACAGACTCCTGTCTTGTTACTTCTGCTTTCCGCAACAGCTTTCTCAGGATCTCAGGAATTACGTTAAATGGAATTGTGTTCTTCTAATATTCAGCATTTAGATAAGAGTCAAAATTGATGTATAGTAGTACTTAGAAAACAACCAATTTCTATTATCTCTAGATTTCGATTTATTTGAAAAGAGTTACGCGAGAATAGGCAAATTACTTCTGAAGGAGGGAATTCGGGGATGGGAGGGTGATGGCCGCCAAATGATTTGCCTCTTGTACGGAAAAATGGTGTCTAACCGGCTCTAGGTGTGTGGCACAGTCGTGAAAGTAATCAAATTTCCAAACCGATGAAATTTTGCGGTTTAATGTGTAGTCGATGACTTGGTCATTAGAAATGGACCACGTGCTGGACTGGGCAGGAGTGACTGAGGAAATCAATCGTCTCCTTTTCAAGGAGAACTGTCCCAAGATTTGGATTAAGCTATTTACGGAACTTGCCTTTCACAAATCTTTTACCTTTCCAAAAGCTTTCTTGCCCGTAGGTACTCCAGTTTTGATTTCCTCCCTACAGCTTCCATATTCTGTCACCAAACTTCGTAAGCACCTGATTCCAAGCTCTCTGTTTCCAGTCAGTATCCACTTTCATGTTTCCTACATTTGTCCTCATTCTGTCTTCTTTACACCTTTCAAGATGCTCTCCATCATACATTGTATTTCTTCTTCTGATTTAGCTAACACTGCTTCTTGATACTTTCTTCTCCAACTGTTGTGCTTCTTGCTTTTTCTAGAGCTTTGTCTGCTGCTTTCTCAACATAAATACACACATCAAAAAGAGTTTAGCATTACCTCGGTTCCGAGAGTTCCGGAACCTGTGCAGAAAATTGGAATAGATATCAACATAAGCATCATTTCCGCCCTTTTTATTACTCACTAAAACCACACATTGCATGTTGTACCGCCATACAGTGAGACCTTCAGAGGTGCTGGTCCAGATTGCTGTACACACTGGTACCTCTAATACCCAGTAGCACTTCCTCTTGCATTGATGCGTGCCTGTATTCGTCATGGCATACTATCCACAAGTTCATCAAGGCACTGTTGGTCCAGATTCTCCCACTCCTCAACGGCAGTTCGACGTAGATCCCTCAGGTTGGTTGGTGGGTCACGTCGTCGATAGACAGCCCCTTTCAATCTATCCCGGGCATGTTCGGTAGGGATCATGTCTGGAGAACATGCTGGTCACTCTAGTCGAGCGATGTCGTTATCCTGAGCGAAGTCATTCACAAGATTTGGACGATGGGGGCGCGAGTTGTCGTCCATGAAAACGAATGCTTCGCCAGTATGCTGCTGATATGGTGGAACTGTCGGTGGGAGGACGGAATTCGCGTATCGTACTGTCATTGCGGCGCCTTCCAGGACCACCAGCGGCGTACGTCGGCCTCACATAATGCCACCCCAAAACATCAGGGAACCTATACCTTACTGCACTCCCTGGAGACTGGGTCTAAGGCGTTCAGCCTGACCGGGTTGCCTCCAAATACGTGTCCAACAATTGTCCGGTTGAAGGCATATGCGACACTCATCGGTGAAGAGAGATGCCAATCCTGAGCGGTCCATTCGGTATGTTATTGGGCCCATCTATACCCCGTTGCATGGTGTCGTGGTCGCAAAGATGGACCTCGCCATGGACGTCGGGAGTGAAGTTGCGCATCACGCAACCTATTGCGCAGAGTTTGAGTCGTAACAAGACGTCATGTGTCTGCACGACAAGCATTGTTCAACACGGTGGCGTTGCTGTCATAGTTCCTCCGAGCCATAATACGTAGGTAGCGGTCGTCCACTGCAGTAGTAGTCCTTGGGCGGTCTGAACGAGGCATGTCATCGACAGTTCGTGTCTCTCTGTATCTCCCCCATGTCCGAACAACATCGCTTTGGTTCGCTCTGAGACGTTTGGACACTTCCCTTGTTGAGAGTCCTTCCTGGCACAAAGTAACAATGCGGACGCGATCGAACCGCGGTATTGACCGTCTAGGCATGGTTGAACTACAGAGAACACGTGCCGAGTACCTCCTTCCTGGCGGAGTGACTGAAACTGATGGGCTGCTCGGGCATGGTTGTTTACATCTTTCGGTGGATTTAGTGACATTTCTGAACAGTGAAGGGGAGTGTCTGTGATACAATATCCACAGTGAACGTCTGTCTACAGGAGTTCTGGAAATCGGGGTGATGTAAAAGTTTTTTTGATGTGTTTATTTGCCTTTAGATTTTCTCTTCCTGCTATTATACTTCTTGATTTTTCTAGTATTTTGATTCTAGTTTTTCAGCGTAAATATTGAGTAAGGTAGGTAACAGACAGTGTTGTGAAAGGTCTGCCCAAGTGAAAAGGAGACTACAGTTCTATGTAGAAGAATCTTAATGATAATATTCGAATTACAGGTCATGTGGAACAGTTCAACTATACGTAATTGGAATTCACATGGATACATTGTTTTCAGCGCGCAGGAAGGGAGTGTGTGGCTTTAGTGCAGACGCGTAGGAAGGGAGTGTATGGCTTTAATGCCGAAAGTCCTAAGTTGCTGAGGGACCTGGTTTTCCATGGTGCGCTGCACTTGTCACAGGCGAACCTGTGACCTTACAGAAATTGTTTAAAGGGGCTGAAGATATTAGTCACGTGGGGATGTATCGGAACTGTAAGATGGACGTTCCAGGACCTCACACCGAAATTCCTGAAGGAGCTTCAGGATCTCCATGGCGACATATGACCTAGCTTTGTGCTGGAGAGGTACTGACGCATTCCACAGCTTACCCCTGCCGTCGTTCAAAACCGAGCCTCAGCAACGTTTTGCAGTACTGCTCAGCTGTAACGGTTATGTCCGGTAGTCGCCAGTCGATGAGTGCAGGTCCTTCTTCGTTCGAAAAGAAAGCGAGCACCTCTTTTCGGCCCTTGGAGGCAGAGTGGCCTTTATTTTCGACGCGGGCAGCATAGCTATCGCCACTCCATGCTCATCTGTTTGCAGGCAGGGTCGAAGTGGTGACACCACGTTTCATCCATACCATAGGATGACCAAGGAAATCCGTTGCTTACTATGTGTATCTCAACGTATGGATGAGGCAAACACTGTTTCTTGCCGTATTCTGATTTTCCGAAAGAGGCTTGGGCGCTCACTGTGCACAACCTTTGCCACAGTGAAGCTTCTCCTGGGTCATATGGTGTACACTTCCTTTGGTTATCGACAATTCAACAGCAGTGTCACATATAGTGGCCCGACGATTCATCAGCCGAAATCGCGGCACTGCTGATGAGCGCCTCACCAGGGCGTGGCATGTCGTTTACGTTTACACCTTCTACCACGTGATGCTGACACAACCGGCATATTGTGGACAGTGCGAGACATTAATTTGTGTGTACTTCATTCAGTCTGCGATACATTTGTAAATCGTAGAAAATGGAAGGGGGGAAGGTCGAATCCGAGATTATTAGGGACAGAGCACAAGTTCGGATTGTGTCAAGAATGTAGAAGGAAATAGGGCATGCTGTTTCAGAGGAACCATCGCGGCATTTGCCTGGAGCAATTTCGGGAAATCACGGGAAACCTAAATCAGGACGGCCGGTCGCGGCATCGAACCGTCATCCTCCCGGATGCGAGTCTAGTGTGCTAACCACTGAGCCACCTCACTCTGTGTAGAAAGTGGACAAGTACACTTCGTGCTGATCTGGAGGAACCCATAACGCAACGAACTGCGGAAACAAATCTCCAGAAAAGAGAGAATTCCTGCGAAGCGGTCAGCTCCTTTTTTTTAACTGGGAGAGTACCAACATGCCATCCATTTCTCGGCAAACACATTCACACCCTGGGGTTGCATGCAACGCCACTACAGCGAAGGTCTCCTTTTCAGTTGGGCATACCTATAAATCTTTAATGTGACACCTCTTAAAGGGCCGGCCAGAGTGGTCGATCGGTTCAAGGCGCCACAGTCTAGAAACGCGCGACTGCTATAGTCGCAGCTTCGAATCCTGCCTCAGGCCTCGATGTGTGTGATGTCCTTAGGTTAGTTAGCCTTAAGTAGTTCTAAGTTCTAGGGGACTGATGACCTCAGAAGTTAAGTCCCATAGTGCTCAGAGCCATTTAAACCATTTGAACGTCTTAAAGGGGATCGTGGAGGCCTTCGACTATTAAAATCATCTAATTGTTCGCGAGTTCAGTTTTGACCTTAGGCCATTTTCAGGTGGAACAATACGAAAAAATTGTCCTTTGACAAATGTGAAAATTTCAAAATACCAGACAGATCGTGACCGGGCCAAATATCTCACGAAATACGCGTCACACCAAAAAACTGCAAAGAACGAAACTTTTCTAGCTTAAAGGGGGAAAGCAGATGGCGCTGTGGTTGGACCGCTAGATGGCGCTGCCATAGGTCAAACGGATATCAACTGCGGGTTTTTTTTTTTTTTTTTTTTTTTTAGTAGGAACCCCCATTTTCCCATTTTTATTACATATTCGAGTAGTACATAAAGAAATATGAATGTTTTAGATGTACCACATTTTTCGCTTTCTGATAGATGGCGCTGTAATAGTCACAAACGTATGAGTACGTGATATCACGTAACATTCCGCCAGTGCGGACGGTATTTGCTTCGTGCTACATTACTCGTGTTAAAAGTAGACCGTTTACCAATTGCGGAAAAGGTCGATATCGTGTTGACGTATGACTATTGTGGTCAAAATGCCCAACGAGCATGTGCTATGTATGCTGCTCAGTATCATCCAAGTGTCAGGACCGTTCGCCGGACAGTTAAGTTATTTAAGAAAACAGGAAGTGTTCAGCCACATGTGAAACAGGACCGTTCGCCGGATAGTTACGTTATTTAAGGAAACAGGAAGTGTTCAGCCACATGTGAAACGTCAACCACGACCTGCAACAAATGATGATGCCCAAGTAGGTGTTTTAGCTGCTGCCGCGGCTAATCCGCACATCAGTAGCAGACAAATTGCGCGGGAATTGGGAATCTCAAAAACGTCGGTGTTGAGAACGCTGCATCAACATCGATTGCACCCGTACCATATTTCTATGCACCAGGAATTGCATGGCGACGACTTTGAACGTCGTGTACAGTTCTGCCACTGGGCACAAGAGAAATTACGGTACGATGACAGTTTTTTTGCACGCGTTCTATTTAGCGACGAAGCGTCATTCACCAACAGCGGTAACGTAAACCACAATAATATGCACTATTGGGCAACGGAAAATCCACGATGGCTGCGACAATTGGAACATTAGCGACCTTGGCGGTTAATGTATGGTGCGGCATTATGGAAGAAAGGATAATTGTTCCATTTTATCGATGGCAATCTAAATAGTGGAATGTATGTTGATTTCCTGCGTAATGTTCTACCGATGTTACTACAAGACGTTTCACTGCATGACAGAATGGCAATGTACTTCCAACATGATGGACGTCCGACACATAGCTCGCGTGCGGTTGAAGCGGTATTGAATAGCATATTTCATGAAAGGTGGATTGGTCGTCGAAGCACCATACCATGGCTCGCACGTTCTCTGGATCTGACGTCCCCTGATTTCTGTGGGGAAAGTTGAAGGATATTCGCTAACGTGATCCACCGACAAGGCCTGACAACATGCGTCAGCGCACTGTCAATGCATGTGTGAACGTTACGAAAGGCGAACTACTCGCTGTTGAGAGGAATGTCGTTACACGTATTGCCAAATGCATTGAGGTTAACAGACATCATTTTGAGCATTTATTACATTAATGTGGTATTTACAGGTAATCACGCTGTAACAGCATGCGTTCTCAGAAATGATAAGTTCACAAATGTATATGTATCACATTGGAACAACCGAAATAAAATGTTCAGACGTGTCTACGTTGTGTATTTTAATTTAAAAAACCTACCTGTTACCAACTGTTCGTCTAAAATTGTGAGCCATTTGTTTATGACTATTACAGCGCCATCTATCACAAAGTGAAAAAAGTGGTCCAACTAAAACATTCATATTTATTTACTTACTACATGAATATGTAATAAGAAATGGGGGTTCGTATTTTTAAAAAAAACGCAGTTGATATCCGTTTGACCTATGGCAGCGCCATCTAGCGGGCCAACTATAGCGCCATCAGGTTTCCCCATTCAAGCTAGACAAGTTTGGTTGTTTGTAGTTTTTTCGTTTGACGTTTATTTCGTGAGATATTTGGCCCGGTCACTATCAATGGACCACCCTGTATACGTGTTCATGTGATGACAACGTGTATAAATTGTCTGATATTTTTAACTTTTAACAGATTCCCAACACAAATTGTCAGAAGAGTGCAATTTCAATCGTGGACATCATCAATAAAAATATTTTAACAGGCTACGGCGGAATGATAGTTCCCAAAAAATGTTACGTGACTGTGAAGCAGACCCCAGAGAAGATAAAAGCGATATACTATGTGATGAAGAGTCTGGTTTCAAGCATGAGGGCGTCCGTGTCGCCGGAAGATCGTGCTTTCGGAGTGTGAAGTCCTGCCGCGAACAAGCGCGGAGACGCAGGCAGGCAGCGTGGCGGCCGTGGGAATGTAAATCTGTAACGCGAGTGACTTATGAGGCTGTTTACTGTCTGGCTGCCGTGTTTGCTGCAGCCGTTGGACTTAACGAGAGTGGGCGGACTCGCGGTAGCGCGCTGATAAGGGCGTTCGCTCGCGCAGCAGAGCTACCCGGTCCGCGGCGGATGGGCTGCCGACGATGCGAACACGAGATGCACACGAAACCAGAGCCGTGATAGAGAAACAGGGAGGCAGCGGGCGAGGGATGGCGATGGAGAGGGAAAGAGGGCAATAAATTAGGCGGGAGCCCAACAGACGAAAAAAAAAGTAAGTTCGAAAATGTGCGGGCGGTGACTGTCTGAAATGCCGGCAAAAGCCTGCGAAACAAGTGCTCGGCGAGTCGGCCCGAACGCCTTATCTTTAGCCCATAAATCAGGTTGCGAGGTCCGTAGCACTGAATCCTGCGGTCTCCCGTGATCACCGTTCCACCACGGAGACCATCCATATGTTCGGAATTGCTTGTTATTTCGTCGTTCCAAACAATTGCATTACATTTCGGAGAATGCTTGCCTTCTAATGGCCGAATTCTCATAAAAAGCAATCGGATTCAGATGAGAAAGACTCCATCGTCAGCACCTCTGTGGTCGCGTCGCATCGTTAAGCGTTGGCAGTTCTTTTGCTTCTGCGAGGCACTCTTTACGTAAAGTTAAAACCTGTGATAGCTCACCATCAACTGTGCGAGGTCTGATCATAAAATTCCGGAACTTTAGCCACAAAATTTTTCTGCGCTTACCTTTTATTTACAGTGCATGGTCTCCTTCGAAATACTCTCCTCCACAATTGATACACCCCTCCCAACACCGTTTCCACGTCCGGAAGCAGTCTTGGTGCGCCTCGTGGTGGATCGTGCGAAGCGCCGTTCGTGAATTTTCTTTTACACTACTGGCCATTAAAATTGCTACACCACGAAGATGACGTTCTACAGACGCGAAATTTAACCGACAGGAAGAAGGTGCTGTGATACGCAAATGATTAGCTTTTCAGAGCATTCACACAAGGTTGGCGCCGGTGGCGACACGTACAACGTGCTGGCATGAGGAAAGTTTCCAACCGATTTCTCATACACAAACAGCAGTTGACCAGCGTCGCCTGGTGAAACATTGTTGTGATGCCTCGTGCAAGGAGGAGAAATGCGTGCCATCACATTTCCGACTTTGATAAAGGTCAGATTGCAGCCTATCGCGATTGCGGTTTATCGTATCGCGACATTGCTCCTCGCGTTGGTCGAGATCCAATAACTATTAGCAGAATATGGATTCGATGGGTTCAAGAGGGTAATACGGAACGCCGTGCTGGATCCCAACGACCTCGTGTCACTAGCAGTCGAGATGACAGGCATCTTATCCGCATGGCTGTAACGGATCGTGCAGCCACGTCTCGATCCCAGAGACAACAGATGGGGACCGTTGCAAGACAACAACCATCTGTACGAACAGTTCGACGAGTTTGCAGCAGCATGGACTATCAGCTCAGAGACCATGACTGCGGTTACCCGTGACGCTGCATCACAGACAGGAGCGCCTGCGATGGTGTACTCAACGACGAACCTGGGTGCACGAATGGCAAAACGACATTTTTTCGAATGAATCCAGGTTCTGTTGATGGCATCATGATGGTCGCATCCGTGTTTGGCGACATCGCGGTAAACGCACATTGGAAGCGTGTATTCGTCATCACCATACTGACGTATCACCCGGCGTGATGTATGGGGTGCCATTGGTTACACGTTTCGGTCACCTCTTGTTCGCATTGAACAGTGGACGTTACATTTCAGATGTGTTACGACCCGTGGCTCTACCCTTCATTCGATCCCTGTGAAACCCTACATTTGAGCAGGATAATGTACGACTGCATGTTGCAAGTCCTGTACTCGCCTTTCTGGGTACAGAAAACGTTCAACTGCTGCCCTGGCCAGTACATTCTCCAGATCTCTCACCAATTGAAAACGTGTGGTCAATGGTGGCCGAGCAACTGGCGCGTCACAATATGCCAGTCACTACTCTTGATGAACTGTGGTATCATGCTGATGCTGCATGGGCAGCTGTACCTGTACACGCCATCCAAGCTCTGTTTGACTGAATGCCCAGGTGTATCAAGGCCGTTATTATGGCCAGAGGTGGTTGTTCTGGGTACTCATATCTCAGGATCTATGCACTCAAATTGCGTGAAAATGTAATCACATGTTAGTTCTAGTATAATGTATTTGTCCAATGAATACCCGTTTATCATCTGCATTTTTTCTTGGTGTAGCAATTTTATTGGCCAGTAGTGTATCTCATCTATCGTTGGAAATGTACGTTCTTTCAACGGGGTTTTCAACTTTGGAAAAAAAAAGTCTGCAGGGAACGGTTTGGAGAGAACGGAGGATGAGGCAACACAGTGTCTTCGTTTTTGTGCAATAATGAAACAACAAGGATGAATGTGCGGGTACGTTATCGTGATGGAAAGCCATGAATTGTCTCGTCATATTCCAGGCCGGTTCCTTCTCACAGGATTTCATGACATGATCCAACTGAAATGTTACATTCTTCTGCAATCTCTCGGACAGTCTTGTCTTCGATTGGCTAGCACAATTTCGTTGACGTTCCTGAAATGAGCGTCGTCGGTAGACTTCGAAGGGCATCTTGAACGAGAGTCATCATTAACTTCCTTCCGGCCATTTTAAACCGCATGAACCATTCATAATACCGAGTACGGATTAAGAGCTCATCGCCGTAGGCTTTCTGCATCATTCGGTGTCTCTATGTAAAGGTTTCCTTGAGTTTCGCGCAAAACTTAGTGCAGACGCATTGCTCCTCTAACTCTCCCCATCTCGAAATTTACGAACTGTGCGACACAGTTTTCTACTGAATACAGCACTGAACAATAACTAACACACATAGAACAATTAAACTCCCAACAGACCTTAAACACACGCGTGTTCAGGGATGCAAACCGCGTTTCGCTCCAACACACCACTGGCGCGAAGTTGCGATTGTTCCGGAATTTTTTGAGCAGGCTTCGTAGTTTCGTACC
Source organism: Schistocerca piceifrons (assembly GCF_021461385.2). Classification (NCBI taxonomy): domain Eukaryota; kingdom Metazoa; phylum Arthropoda; class Insecta; order Orthoptera; family Acrididae; genus Schistocerca; species Schistocerca piceifrons. Next base: position 742,149,367 of record NC_060141.1, on the reverse strand, counting down.
AATTTATGTTCAAGTGAGTATGGTATGTCTGGTAGGTACCACTAACTTAGCCTCCCTACCCTGTTCCACTCGCGAATGGCGAGTACGAAGAATGATTGGCGGTAAACTTTTGTATTAATTCCAATTTCTCGAATTCTCTCGTTTCGATCATTCCACGAGACGTATGTGGGAGGAAGTAATGCATTGTCTGACTGTTCCCGGAAAGTGCTCTCTCGAAATCTCAATAGTAAACTTCTCAGTGATGCACAACGTCTCTCGTGTAATGTCTGTCACTGGACTTCAGCATCTGTGTAACGCCGTCGCTTCATGCCGAATAGTGACGAAACTCGCAGTTCTTAATTTGAACTTCTCTCTGTCTTCTGCCAGTCCTACGTGGTAAAGGTCCCAGATAATGAACATTACTGAAGAATCGGTCAAGCGCCTTGTAAGCCGATTCTTTTGCGGATGAATTACATTTCCTTAAGATTCCTCCTGTCAGTCCCAACCTCTCTTAGCTGTTTTTGCTAATATTTGTTTTATGTAGTCATTTTACTTAGGTCGCTCTGGATACATGCTATAGATATTTTGTTTCCAGAAATTTATCAATAGTGTAGTTGTACAATACTGGATTTCTTTTCCCACGTACGTTCAGGATTAGCTGCCACCCGCTGCACCATTCGTCAGTTCTCTATAGGTCCTTCGGCAAATCGTTACTACCTGTGTCGTTGCTACCTACTTACTGATAGCCGCATCATCTGCAAACAGCCTTAAAGAGCTTCCGACGCATTTTACTAGCTCATTTATCTGAATTGCTTGTAGGCAGGTTGTGTAAAATTTGCGTTTCAATGAACATTGCATGGGGGCTTAATTAAATAAAATTGATTGAAAATGATTTTTTTTGTTTTTAGTAGCTGTCCGATTACGCAGTGTCTCGTAATCGGTTGGCCCTGACTAGTATATTTACGCTATCTGACTGCAACAAACAATGTAAGAAGATTTTCGTAAACACAATTAATTAATTAAGACCCCAGCAACTATAAAAATCTACGAAGCCAACAAGCACAAGAGTAACTGTTCTGTATGTGGGAGTGTGACTCAACGTCCACATCTGGCACGGTTCTTTTCCAACAAGACAAGAATTTTCTTTTTAAATACCAACTATGTTGACGTGACAAAAGAAAATTTAGAAAAACTATAATTACGCAAGAAAACCAGAATTCCACTCTAATCCAAGAACACAAGCCAGATGCTTTGTTGACTGAACCTGTAGTGACACATTATTTCAGATAGACAATTAATAAAAAAAACATTATAAATTTTACCTTCATATATATTGACGAAATGCACTCATTACAATAACATCTGCTATCTCTCCCATCAAATAACTGCATAAAACAAGGAGCAACACTCTTTACTACCACATCTCACTCCGACTTCACGACAATCACGAGCTCTTAACACACACTGTGCTCTCTACTAGCACTGACTGCCACGAACTCTCAACAACCACTGACTGTCACGAACTCTCCACTAGCACTTCCTCTACGATCTCTCAACACACACTGTGGAGGCGGCTTAATAGTACTCTTTGGCGCAATCTCTGGCGCAGTGGCACAGTGTAGCCACCTTTCATATGCCCCTCCTCCACAGGCCAGAATTTGATGGTATTTTTGCCAGCATTGGTGGTGAAAATACCACCAAATTCGTCCAGAAAAATACAGACAAAAATAAAAGATAATATTAATACCTAAACATCACATAATTAGTTAAAATTTTGGCTTTGCACTGACCTTTTACTAACCTAATATATAAAATACAGTAAGCAATACAACTTCTTTTCATACATGTGACCTTACATAATAGTTTATACAATATACAAAAAATCAGTTCATACAAATGTTCACATAAAATGCTTTCAATGATTAGTTTATACAAAAAAAAGATACTAACAGGTGACATCTTTTCAGTAGAAGCAGTCCATCAGTTGCACCCAGTAAAGTTTAGCAGGTACACCCAGCAACAAGTCACATTAATTCAGTAGAAGCAATCCATCAGAGGTACCCAGCAATGTTAAGCAGGTGCAGACACCAACAAGTGACATCATTTCAGTAGAAACAGTTCTAACAGTGGCACCCAGCAATGTTGAGTAGGTGCAGACAGCAACAAGTGACTTCATTTCAGTAAAAACAGTTCATTAGTTGCACCCCGCAATGTTGAGCAGGTGCAGACACCAACAAGTGACATCATTTCAGTAGAAACAGTCCATCAGTTGTACCCAGCAATGTTGAGCCGGTGCAGACAGCAAGAAGTGACACCATTTCAGTAGAAGCAGTCCCATCTGTGGCACCAGTAAAGTTCAAGAGGTACACACAGCAACAAGTCACATTAGTTCAGTAGAAGCAGTCCATCAGTTGCACCCTGCAATGTTGAGCAGGTGCAGACACCAACAAGTGACATCATTTCAGCAGAAGCAGTCCATTAGTTGCACCCAGCAATGTTGAGAGCATTTGCAGACACCAACAAGTGACACCCTTTCAGTAGAAGCAGTCCATTAGTGGCATCAGCAATGTTGATCAGGTGCACACAGCAACAGGGGACATCTTTTCAGTAAAAGCAGTACATTAGTGGCATCAGCAATGTTGATCAGGTGCACACAGCAACAGGGGACACCTTTTCAGTAGAAGCAGTCCATCAGTGGCACCCAGCAATATTGAGTAGGTGCAGACACCAACAAGTCTCATCTCTCAGCAGAAGCAGTTCCATAAAACTCACAAGCACTGATCACACTGTTTATCAGAGTTTATGAGCAGAAATTAAACATGTCCTAGTGGCTCCAATCATGTAGAAAAGGTACAGGTAACAGTCCATAATTTTTTTTTTATTTACAATCACTGATCACACAGTTCATCAGCAGAAATTAAACACGACCAAATGTCACACATCATGTTGAAAAGTGCAGGTAACAGTTCAGAATATTTATCTTCACTAATCAGACAGTTCAGGCATGAACAATAGTTTGAATGCACATACAAATGCTTTTACAGTAACATACAAATCATAACAAACACACAAATGATGTCAGATAATTGTCCTATTAACTATTACAATACACAAATACCAGTAAACCTATAATATTCATGGGTGTCAGTGCAAGCCACTACAAACAATAAAATAATGTTTAGGAGATAGGTGGGTAGGATTAGGAAAGGAAAACACACAGAACACACTCACTCATCTCTCATCCACATTAAGTACTACTGTGTAACTGAATAGTGTTAATTGTGTAAATGAAATTCTGTCAAAATCTGATGTTCATCATGTGTATCAAGTAGTACTGGCAGCAATGTATAACAGTCACTAATAGTTAAGTCAACGTCATAGTCATCATGTCAAGACCAATGTTTGCCAAGCCTGATCAAAATGTACTGTTGTTGAACAACTGTCAGTGAGCCAAGATATGCAATTACTTCCTCTCTCCAAAAAAAAGTATATACTGCTTAGTTATTTAACAAAGTGTGTGTATAGACTATCTTCCTTCTATTTTAGTGTTCTAGTCTGCTATCTTCATCCTCCTTGTTCCATAAGACCAACAAAAAAAATATGCTCCTCACTTACTTTACCTCTTATACACCAAAACTCCAATAATCATCAACTTAATCTCAATAATACCTCTTCAATACGTCTTATCATCAATATCATTTACCTTACCTCTCATCAACTTCATATAATCTCTATACCTCAATAATACGTCGATAAATGTGAACCTTATTGCCAATATCATCTCACTTCCAACACAACTCTTTCCTCTAGTCAGTCTCCTCAAACAAGTACAGATAAAATCCTAATGCAACTTCAATTCAGCATCCCATACAATCCGAAGACACAGTGTCAACACACAACCTCTGTGTAATCCATCTGACCCAAATTTTCTACTCATTATCACATAATCTCAATACGTCACTAATACTTCTTCAATACGTCGATACATAATGCAACTTCAATTCAGTATCCCATACAATCCGAAGACACAGTGTCCACACACAACCTCTGTGTAATCCATCTGACCCAAATTTTTTACTCATTATAAATTATAAGATACATTTTGGTTCCTTGTCCATCATTAAATAAAAGAAATGCATACCTGACCTCTAACAGACTTAGTTCGAATAACTCTCAGTAATTAAGTACGATTACGGAGTGTGAATGATCATAATATTTCACAGTGTGTACACCACTTCAAGAATCATAGCAGAAGCAAACATGTGGAGTATTTTTTGTGTCAAGTGTCACTTCCTATTTCAATTGCTCACGAAAAATGCAGTGTAATAACTATTAATGGTCTAAACCTAGTATTGGTATGTCATGTCGTTAGCTTCCTTCCTATTAGCATAAATGTATACAGCTTTCATAAAACCTCAGTTCATGTGACTTCTATGACTTTCTTGTACTAATGTCGTTCGTCGAATTATAGCAGTTAATTTCTTATCTTAAAAATATAAGGCACTGAGCGTAAGCAAAACTTGCAATAGCGAGTAAATATACCAGTAGAGAACAGAATGTCAACAAGTGTATGCAGCATAATTCTTACAACGAGGCTCTGCCAAGCGAGCAATCTATAATTGATCCAATAGTGTGACCTAAACTCTATGTTTATACACTGTACATCAGCATTGCTATACACCAAATTAAAGAGCAGTTATGGCAACAAAACAGAAATGTGTAAATATGTAATCCATACGCATAGCAGTAAACATATATCTTACGTAATAAACAGGTCATTAGCATCATATCAGCATAAGCAAATAAATATTCATATGTCATCTTAATAAGCAAACATGAAGGCACAAGCAGATAAATCACAAAGTATAACTTACATACATAACCACAGCCAGCACAATTAATCAGATGACAATTATAATTTAAATAAATAAGCACAGCAGGCACATAATTAAAAAATATGACATCAGTGAAATAGCAGTGCAGCCAACCGATGCACAATATACACAAGTTACAACCCAGTTCATTAATCAATAATTGTCAAAATCAGTTAACGTACGCAAGCACGTCGCTTCACACGTAAATTCATAGAACATGAAATTTAGCACAAAGCATGAATCACGTAATCGCGAGCAGCAAATTACGTCTAAAGTACGTACCTAAGTGGAAATTTGTTACCTGAAAAATAAACTCAATTAATAGTTACCTTTTTTAGTTAATTAGTTTCTTCTTCGAAATTACATTCTTCCTGAAAATTTCTCGATAGCAAGTCGTCTTAACGTCGGACACGCACAGAATTTACCTGAAGTTCTTAAATATTTTATACAACCGTATCCTGCAAAATACTGAATGTTAATAACACAATTCAACAAGTCCTTATAGCTTTATACAGAATTTAGTCGGAGAAATTAGACTGTGTGTTTGTTTACGGCTGTCAGTGCATTCGCACTGAGCGCTCGATCAGCTGTAGGCGCGTGACGTAGGAAGCTATTGTTCGCGGTCAACGACTGCCTTGTGCGGCGCGCAGACTTGACTGTTGCTTTGAGTATGTGCCGCCGCCAAAACACAGCGCGGTATCCTTGTACTCTCCGCATGTTTACATCTAGCTGTTAGTTTCTCACAAGTATGTTATTCCACAAAAATTTTTACGTTAGATATATGATGTATTCCCTTAGAGCGTCGAGATTTAAGAGTTTCTACTTCGACAGTGTTATCATGTATAATTTTACGAATTCTATATGGGCCGTTATAAAGCAGAAAAAATTTGCGACACAAGCCTTTTCCTTTGTGAGACAAACGGTGGGACTTAATTAATACCTTTTGACCAACTGAAAAAGTTTTTAAACGACCAGGACGTTTCGCCGATTTCTCTCTTCTAGCAGCCGCAGATGCAATATTTTGTAGAGCCAGGTTGACAACTTCAGAATGCCGCAGTTTCCGTGAAGGCGGAAATGGAACGATTTCAGAAATGCGATTTGTCGGTGCTTTGTTTTTTAATATCAATAGAGGCGGTAAATTAGTTGAGTCATTAGGAAGTTCATTTAGAATGTTTTGAAAAATATGAAGATACTGATCCCAAGTTCTGTGATTCTGATGACAATAAAGACGACACAATTTATTGATTTCCTTCATCCATCTTTCTGAAGCGTTAGATTGAGGGTGAAAAAGTGAAATGAAGATTGGTTTAATTTTACGACGCTGTAGAGTACGAAGCCAAATTTTAGAACGAAACTGTGATCCATTATCTGATATAACCTTGTCAACATGACCAATTTCTTTAAGAAAATGTTTGATGAAAGCATTAGATACTGAACGAGCTGTTGCTTTGCGTAACGGTGTAAAACACACATATTTTGACGTCAACTCCACTGCTACGAAAATGTACGCAAAACCATTAATAGAACGAACCACTGGACCAAACAAATCGACTGCAGCCATCTCCTTTAATTTCGCTGGAATGATGGGAAACAACGGTGCTCTGTGAGAAATCGTTGGAGGCTTAGCCATTTGACATAATTTGCATTTGGCAAGAACAGATCGAATACGTTTTTCCATATTACTGAAATAGCAATTTTCTCGTAATTTATGAAAGCATTTTCGGGGACCAAAGTGTGCATAACTGAAATGCGTATACCAAATCAATTTATTGACCCACTCATCAGGAATACAAACTAACCAAACGGAGTTGTCGACCGATTTTCGTTTAAAAAGAATGTCATTGCGGACTAAATAACATCTAGTTTCTCTGGATCAGGAAGAATACCTTCTGTAGAAATAATGTGACCGAGAAATTTCACCTGAGAACGACCAAATTCAGATTTTTCCAAGTTTACTGTAATGCCAACTCTTGCAAAGATACGTAATAATGAATCCAAAATTTTGTTGTGCTCACTCCCGGAATGTTTAGCAATAAGAATGTCGTCAACATACGAAGTAATGTTGTCACGAAGATAAACAGATAAAATTTCGTTTAAACTACAATGAATGCTGCAATAGGTACAGTAAGTCCAATCGGTAATTTCCAAAGTCACTTTTGGGTAAAACAGTCATATCCGGTTATTGTTCACTTACTCACTAGATAGATTGATAGTCGAAGAGTTGTTTTGACAGATGCAAAGAATAGTAAAAGAGTAGGCAGCGGTACAGAAAACTAAAAGGGAAATAGCACCACTACAGCTCGGGGCCCTATGCTCGCTACGGCACATATTCACTTAGAGTAGTGAATCCCCTGAGGACTTCAATAACTGCACATAATTTCCAGTTTGTGACTTTGTGGCACATCTGGCGGAAGTGCGTACGTAAATTGATCTAGCCATGAACATGGATGTATCTCATTCTTAGAATTGCGGAAGATCTTAAATTTCCGGACAGTCAAAAAGTGTTTATAGTCAAAGTTTTCGCCTCGTGGCGACAAAGACCTACCGCGTCTGTCCCAGTCCGAATGTCGATTATTGTAAAGTTCGCGCGCCTGGCGCTCTCTTGTTGCATCCCGTAAATGAAACAAATTATTTTCTTCAAACCCCTCTGCTAAACTAACACTTGTCAATTTATCTGAGATCTCCTCGACTCTTTCCGATGAGTCACTTAATTGTTCTTTCACTTTATTTTCGTCTTCTGTAAGTGTCGCGACTCGGGTTTCGGTATTGTCACATTTAGTAGTGAACTGGTCATACTGTTGCGTTAAGTTATTTATTCTGTCGTTTGGTACGGATTCCTCGATTCTCTCAAGTATTTCCTCTTTATCGTGTGCACATTGTAAATTTAACTCTGAAAATTTCTGTACTATCACGCGATCTTTTTCTTCCTGTTCTCGGTCCTCTTCCTCTTGTCTGATTTCTGTTGAAATTAAGCTATTATTGTGAGCCTTCAAAATCGGTTGTACTTCCTCTCTGATTTCTTTCTTTGATTCATCATTCGTATTTTTGAAACATGTCCCTATTCGTGAGCATAACCGTGTTGTCATTGCTTCCATCTCAGTTCTAATTTCAGATCGTAACTGTGATCCCACTGCTTTCATCTCGGTTCCAAATGTTTCTATTTGTGAGCCTAACTGTATTGTCAAAGTTTCCATCTTCGAGTTAATTCTTTCTAAACCTGTATTAATTATTCCTATTTGTGATCCCAGATTTAATATTGCACCCATCAACTGCCCCATTTCTTCTGTCGTTAACCCCGCAATGTGAGAATTTTTCGATTGTGAAAAATTTTGAACTGTTTCCGGACTATTTTCCCGACTTGTTACATTGTTTTCCACTACATTATTCATGACACTGTTTTCCTCTGTTGGCGAGTTCGCCATGTTAACAATTTCGTTATTCTGACTATTCATCATTTTTGCCTGTTTCATTGACCGCGTAATCATTTACAAAACATAAAAAAAAATTCGTCACTGTTCGAAAATTACACACAATGCCTCCTTATCTCCAACAATACTATTCACATGAAATGTCTCCCTCAGACACGATCAATCGAACAATTGAAATAATTGCACTAATTTGTCAAAGCGTATACAAGGCAATAAAAATTAAATTTTGAAAAATACCATTAGAAGAATGACAATTACCAAATCTACACACTCAATACAGACTACAATCACTAAACTCAAAATTACTACAACAATACTACAGTCTACAATTTTCACAATCAGAAGAATCCAAGGGACGATCCTGGCAGGGTCGCCACGTGCATGGGGGCTTAATTAAATAAAATTGATTGAAAATGATTTTTTTTTGTTTTTAGTAGCTGTCCGATTACGCAGTGTCTCGTAATCGGTTGGCCCTGACTAGTATATTTACGCTATCTGACTGCAACAAACAATGTAAGAAGATTTTCGTAAACACAATTAATTAATTAAGACCCCAGCAACTATAAAAATCTACGAAGCCAACAAGCACAAGAGTATCTGTTCTGTATGTGGGAGTGTGACTCAACGTCCACATCTGGCACGGTTCTTTTCCAACAAGACAAGAATTTTCTTTTTAAATACCAACTATGTTGACGTGACAAAAGAAAATTTAGAAAAACTATAATTACGCAAGAAAACCAGAATTCCACTCTAATCCAAGAACACAAGCCAGATGCTTTGTTGACTGAACCTGTAGTGACACATTATTTCAGATAGACAATTAATAAAAAAAACATTATAAATTTTACCTTCATATATATTGACGAAATGCACTCATTACAATAACATCTGCTATCTCTCCCATCAAATAACTGCATAAAACAAGGAGCAACACTCTTTACTACCACATCTCACTCCGACTTCACGACAATCACGAGCTCTTAACACACACTGTGCTCTCTACTAGCACTGACTGCCACGAACTCTCAACAACCACTGACTGTCACGAACTCTCCACTAGCACTTCCTCTACGATCTCTCAACACACACTGTGGAGGCGGCTTAATAGTACTCTTTGGCGCAATCTCTGGCGCAGTGGCACAGTGTAGCCACCTTTCAACATTTTGCGATAACTTGCACTCTCATTTCTATCGTAAATCCGACTTTTGGTACTGAATAACACTGAATTGAAATTGTGCGCGCGAGGCTGTTTTTCTCCAGTTGCGAATAGAGCTAATGGTATAAAATGTGGCCCTGCGATCAAGTGAATCGCTGTCGGGAACGAACGTGCCCACATTCACAACTTTCCTCTTGTTTCTTGACCTTGGAGAGCAAATGCAGCGTCAACGGAATACCGTGATACTGCTAACCAGATAAACGTCTTTCATACATAAACCAGGATAGCTGTTTGAAATGAGATTGAAATGACCTACCAGACGACATTGATCTTTTACAGTGGTTGTTGGTACACGCTTCCTATTGTGTAGGTCATTTTCTTCATGCTAATTCTTTTGCCTGTGCTAATAGACAGGAAGTGTCTTTCTGAGATGCGTTCTCGACATTTATTGTCTGAGATTCTTTGAAGCAGTCCAACCATTTTCATTGGTCCCACTTAACGAGAACTGGTTTTGGCCCGTTATTGCATCTTATTGAAGATGTCTTGGCACGGACCGTGCTCGTATATACCAGTGGGCGTCATACCATTGTGCTCAGGAGCCAATACCGACGCTGTGGGTGCCGTGTGTGGTTTCGTTTGTACCGATCTTATTATTATTCGGTAACCTACATAAATTAGTCCGTTCTGAGCCCCTAATAGACTAGCTATAGTATGGGCAAGATAATATGACCCCTGACCCCCGCCCTTTCCCCCAAACACTGATCGTTAAGGCACTTCGTGTCGACTGTTTTCTGTTACAAATTGCTACCACCTTCAATGGCCTAAAAAATGGGACACTGTAATTGCCTGACGAAGTGGTAGTGTTTTGTTTGTTTGAACGAGTGATTAGCTGATCAATAACAGTAAAGAATCACAAATGTCATTTTTCTTCTACTGATTGTGTTGTATCAAGACAGCCTTAATTTAATTTCGTATTTCTTGCTACAAATACGCACCTCTTCTGAGGATGACCAACACTATAATTCGCCTTCACGAATCCTTGTTACTTCCGTTTGAAATCTGTGTCCTAGCAGCTGATCAGTGTGAGTTATACACGCCCGTGTATTGACAGCACTGATAGACAATAAAATATCCTCCCTCTCTCTCCGCAGGGCCGGGCTACTGCACATGCAGCCGCTGAGGTAAGCGGTCGACTTTGCTTGGTTCATGGCCAAAATCACCGACTTTAATTAATATGAAGCACATCTTAAAATATTACTGTCTGTATTTTTTGTTTGTTACTGAACAAGAAAAACACACTTTTAGAAAGCTCGTAACGTTACTTGACGTTTTGGATTCGGCTGCTAATTGCTATATGGATATTACTATAAAATACTCGAAAACGACGAGCCACACGAAAATTTGATTCAGGCCGAATGCGGCACACTGGCCGCAATTTGACGATCGCTGATACACACTGAAGAGCCAAAGAAACTGGTACACCCGCTTAACATCGTGCATGGCCCCCGCGAGCACGCAGAAGTGCCGCATCGCGACGTGCCATGGATTCGACTAACGTCTGAAGTGGTGCTAGAGGAAACTGACACCGGCCGGCCGGAGCGGCCGAGTGGTTAAGGGTGCTACAGTCCGGAACCGCACGACCGCTATGGTCGCAGGTTCGAATCCTGCCTCGGGCATGGATGTGTGTGATGTCCTTAGGTTAGTTAGGTTTAAGTAGTTCTAAGTTCTAGGGGACTTACGACCACAGCAATTGAGTCCCATAGTGCTCAGAGCCATTTGAACCATTTGAAACTGACACCGTGAATCTTGCAGGGCTCGCCATAAACCTCTAAGGGGACGAGGGGGTGGAGACTGCTCCTGAAGAGCACGTTGCAAAGCATCAGTAATGTTCATGCCTGGGGAGTTTGGTGGCCAGCGCAAGTGCTTAAACTTACAAGAGTGTTCCTGGAACCACACTGTAGCAATTCTGGACGCGTGGGATGTCGCATTGTCCTGCTGGAATTCCCGAAGTCCGTTGGAATGCACAATGGGAATAAATAGATGCAGTTATCAGATACGATGGTTACGTACGTGTCACGTGTCAGTCGCGTCTAGCCGTATCAGGGGTCCCATATCATTCCAATTGCACACGCCCCACACCATTACAGAGCCTCCACCAACTTGCAGACCCCTGCTGACATGCAGGGTCCATGGATTTATGAGGTTGTCTCCATAACCGTACACGTCCATTCGCTCGATACAATTTGGAAAGAGACTCGTCCGACCAGGCAATATGTTTCCAGTCATCAACAGTCCAATGTTGGTGTTGATGGACCCAGGTGAGGCGTAAAGCTTTGTGTCGTGCAGTCATCAACGGCACACGAGTGGGCCGTCGGCTCCGAAAGTCCGTACCGCTGATGTCTCGTTGGATGGTTCGCACGCTGACACTTGTTGATGCCCCAGCAAGCAATTTGCGGAAGGGTTTCACTTCTGTCGTGTTCAACGATTCTCTTCAGTCGCCTTAGGTCTCGTTCTTGCAGGATCATTTTCCGGCCGCAGGGATGTCGGAGATTTGATGTTTTATTGGATTCCTGTTATTCACGGTACACTCGTGAAATGGTCGTACGGGAAAAATCCTCACTTAATCGCTACCTCGGAGATGCTGTGCACCATCGCTCATGCGCCGAACATAACACCACGTTCAAACTCAAATCTTGATAACATACCGTTGTAACAGCAGTAACCGATCTAATAACTACGTCACACTTGTCTTGTATAGGCGTTGCTGACCGCAGCACCGTACACTGCCTGTTTACATATCTCTGTATCTGAATACGTATGCCTATACCAGTTTCTTTGGCGTTTCAGGGTATTTCGCGCGCGGTGATTTCGCTGCTGCAAGACATACGCAGAGTTTCTAACATTAATTTGCTTACTGTGGTAAACATTTAAAGCAAGATTGTACCTCTTAATGAAGAAACTTTCACAACATCTCAAACTTTAAAATTTGGTGAATACGCGTATGAAATACAGAATGTCAAATTTTTGTTGCCTCTGGAAGCCGGTACATAGGCAGCCTTCAGCTTGGATCGTGCGTCCTGTGTTTCATAACATAGATAATTATTGGCGTGTTGTGGGATCTAATTGATTAAAATTTGCATTGTACCAAAGATTACGTGAGAAACATCAATGCACTCTTACCCGCCGTTAGTAAAATGCATATACTTTCGTAGAAAACATTTTATTTGAAGACAACAATTTACGAATTACACATGACTGTTGAAATAGGTCCCCCTCTTCCTTAAAGTATTGCGCTCGTAATACAACATTCGAACTCACTTTACTCTGGAAGATGGTTTCTGGACTCAGGCGTTCGTTTTGTTACAGTTGGTCTACCGTTTCAGGGTTATTTTCGTACACAATTTCTTTTAAGTATCCCCATAGTTAACAATCATAAGCAGACGTAACATACGGACGAGATGGCCGTAGAACTCTGCTTATGTGAGCGCTTCATGAATGCGAGGCGAGTGACGAGGTTTCTGGCACACGCCTCCAGCGCGCTGGAAAAAGCTGTACTGCCTTTCACGTTCACGTGCGGGCACGATGTAACCATAGACGTACTACAAGTAACTAGACCTGCACTGGCACTAGTGTAGCCTTCTATTATTGAAGCCACCATTAGCAGGGCGAAACGTTGTATACACAATGACATAGAAGATGCAAACAACTTTCATAAGGACTCTGTACCTTGCTGTTAGAAAGAAGTGTGAAAATGAAATGGATAGTTAGTTATACTGGACATTACAATTATTCAAGGCGAAGCTACTGGAAGAAAAACTAAGATTAAATTGTGGAAAGGAAGGTAGATAAATCTGAACCGTGCTTTATTTTCAAAGAATATTCTTAAGAATATATTTTATTTCCCCCCATGAACCATGGACCTTGCCGTTGGTGGGGAGGCTTGCGTGCCTCAGCGATACAGATGGCCATACCGTAGGTGCAACCACAACGGAGGGGTATCTGTTGAGAGGCCAGACAAACATGTGGTTCCTGAAGAGGGGCAGCAGCCTTTTCAGTAGTTGCAGGGGCAACAGTCTGGATGATTGACTGATCTGGCCTTGTAACATTAACCAAAACGGCCTTGCTGTGTTGGTACTGCGAACGGCTGAAAGCAAGGGGAAACTACAGCCGTAATTTTTCCCGAGGGCATGCAGCTTTACTGTATGATTAAATGATGATGGCGTCCTCTCGGGTAAAATATTCCGGAGGTAAAATAGTTCCCCATTCGGATCTCCGCGCGGGGACTACTCAAGAGGACGTCGTTATCAGGAGAAAGAAAACTGGCATTCTACGGATCGGAGCGTGGAATGTCAGATCCCTTAATCGGGCAGGTAGGTTAGAAAATTTAAAAAGAGAAATGGATAGGTTAAAGTTAGATATAGTGGGAATTAGTGAAGTTCGGTGGCAGGAGGAACAAGACTTTTGGTCAGGTGATTACAGGGTTATAAATACAAAATCAAATAGGGGTAATGCAGGAGTAGGTTTAATAATGAATAAAAAAAATAGGAGTGCGGGTTAGCTACTACAAACAGCATAGTGAACGCATTATTGTGGCCAAGATAGACACAAAGTCCATGCCTACTACAGTAGTACAAGTTTATATGCCAACTAGCTCTGCAGATGAAGAAATTGATGAAATGTATGACGAGATCAAAGAAATTATTCAGGTAGTGAAGGGAGACGAAAATTTAATAGTCATGGGTGACTGGAATTCGTCAGTGGGAAAAGGGAGAGAAGGAAACATAGTAGGTGAATATGGATTGGGGGGAAGAAATGAAAGAGGAAGCCGCCTTGTAGAATTTTGCACAGAACATAACTTAATCATAGCTAACACTTGGTTCAAGAATCATAAAAGAAGGTTGTATACCTGGAAGAATCCTGGCAATACTAAAAGGTATCAGATAGATTATATAATGGTAACACAGAGATTTAGGAACCAGGTTTTAAATTGTAAGACATTTTCAGGGGCAGATGTGGATTCTGACCACAATCTATTGGTTATGAACTGCAGATTGAAACTGAAGAAACTGCAAAAAGTTGGGAATTTAAGGAGATGGGACCTGGATAAACTGAAAGAACCAGAGGTTGTAGAGAGTTTCAGGGAGAGCATAAGGGAACAATTGACAGGAATGGGGGAAAGAAATACAGTAGAAGAAGAATGGGTAGCTCTGAGGGATGAAGTAGTGAAGGCAGCAGAGGATCAAGTAGGTAAAAAGATGAGGGCTAATAGAAATCCTTGGCTAACAAAAGAAATATTGAATTTAATTGATGAAAGGAGAAAATATAAAAATGCAGTAAATGAAGCAAGCAAAAAGGAATACAAACGTCTCAAAAATGAGATCGACAGGAAGTGCAAAATGGCTAAGCAGGGATGGCTAGAGGACAAATGTAAGGATGTAGAGGCTTGTCTCACTAGGGGTAAGATAGATACTGCCTACAGGAAAATTAAAGAGACCTTTGGAGAGAAGAGAACCACTTGTATGAATATCAAGAGCTCAGATGGCAAACCAGTTCTAAGCAAAGAAGGGAAGGCAGAAAGGTGGAAGGAGTATATAGAGGGTTTATACAAGGGCGATGTACTTGAGGACAATATTATGGAAATGGAAGAGGATGTAGATGAAGATGAAATGGGAGATAAGATACTGCGTGAAGAGTTTGACAGAGCACTGAAAGACCTGAGTCGAAACAAAGCCCCGGGAGTAGACAACATTCCATTAGAACTACTGATGGCCTTGGGAGAGCCAGTCATGACAAAACTCTACCATCTGGTGAGCAAGATGTATGAGACAGGCGAAATACCCACAGACTTCAAGAAGAATATAATAATTCCAATCCCAAAGAAAGCAGGTGTTGACAGATGTGAAAATTACCGAACTATCAGTTTAATAAGTCACAGCTGCAAAATACTAACGCGAATTCTTTACAGACGAATGGAAAAACTGGTAGAAGCGGACCTCGGGGAAGATCAGTTTGGATTCCGTAGAAATGTTGGAACACGTGAGGCAATACTAACCTTACGACTTATCTTAGAAGAAAGATTAAGAAAAGGCAAACCTACGTTTCTAGTATTTGTAGACTTAGAGAAAGCTTTTGACAACGTTAACTGGAATACTCTCTTTCAAATTCTGAAGGTGGTAGGGGTAAAATACAGGGAGCGAAAGGCTATTTACAATTTGTACAGAAACCAGATGGCAGTTATAAGGGTCGAGGGGCATGAAAGGGAAGCAGTGGTTGGGAAAGGAGTGAGACAGGGTTGTAGCCTCTCCCCGATGTTATTCAATCTGTATATTGAGCAAGCAGTAAAGGAAACAAAAGAAAAATTCGGAGTAGGTATTAAAATTCATGGAGAACAAGTAAAAACTTTGAGGTTCGCCGATGACATTGTAATTCTGTCAGAGACAGCAAAGGACTTGGAAGAGCAGTTGAACGGAATGGACAGTGTCTTGAAAGGAGGATATAAGATGAACATCAACAAATGCAAAACGAGGATAATGGAATGTAGTCAAATTAAATCGCGTGACGCTGAGGGGATTAGATTAGGAAATGAGACACTTAAAGTAGTAAAGGAGTTTTGCTATTTAGGGAGTAAAATAACTGATGATGGTCGAAGTAGAGAGGATATAAAATGTAGACTGGCAATGGCAAGGAAAGCGTTTCTGAAGAACAGAAATTTGTTAACATCGCGTATAGATTTAAGTGTCAGGAAGTCGTTTCTGAAAGTATTTGTATGGAGTGTAGCCATGTATGGAAGTGAAACATGGACGATAACCAGTTTGGACAAGAAGAGAATAGAAGCTTTCGAAATGTGGTGCTACAGAAGAATGCTGAAGATAAGGTGGGTAGATCACGTAACTAATGAGGAGGTATTGAATAGGACTGGGGAGAAGAGAAGTTTGTGGCACAACTTGATTAGAAGAAGGGATCGGTTGGTAGGACATGTTTTGAGGCATCAAGGGATCACAAATTTAGCACTGGAGGGCAACGTGGAGGGTAAAAATCGTAGAGGGAGACCAAGAGATCAATACACTAAGCAGATTCAGAAGGATGTAGGTTGCAGTAGGTACTGGGAGATGAAGAAGCTTGCACAGGATAGAGTAGCATGGAGAGCTGCATCAAACCAGTCTCAGGACTGAAGACCACAACAACAACAACATATTTTATTTACTAGCGATTCATCAAGAACATGAACACATTTAATCACACTATGTAAGCATGGAAGTAGTTGCCAGGGAGGGTACCTAAAAGCATTTTTTAAAAGAGATTTAAAATTTTAATCAGAAAGCACCCTCTAAATATCAAAGTTACAATTTATTCAGATGCAGAAAGAAACAAGTTTTGACTGTATGAGCTTTCAGGAGAGAACCTTAACTGCTCCCTTTTAACACGGCCGTAGTTACGACCGCTCTCAACAGCCTCTGAAAGACTACAGTGGTGCAAATCTGCAACACACCAGATTACTTTAAGCTAAGAGTTTTAACAATTTGCACAAGCACACAAATTATGCACCCCCCGTAGGAGGGGTGGAAATGGTACAAAACACTATCAATTAAAATATTAACCTTGCCACCGAGGGTGCAACTCGATTTTAACTTCTAAGAAGAGTCTTACGGTGAAAGGGTGGCAACTTTATATACTAAAATGATAATTTAAATAAAAGCCCATGAAATGCAATCTTATATAAAATTCTACAAGGTTGGCCAAACAATAGTTGAGATGCTCTACAGTACACAGATACCGCCTCTCAAGGTCATAGACAATAATATCAAAGTTTCCAAAGATCAAAACATATTTCAGGTATTAGGACGTTACACACCAAGCAATAAATTCGTTAACACACCAAATCCGACAAACATGACAGAGGCAGCTACTAACGTACGGTAGATTGATAGGGAGATTACCGAACAACCCGAACCGCTGGTTGCTCTAACCCGCCCCTACTCCACAAGGGAAAAACGGACCACCCAATTTATAAACAACCACCTTCCCGCGGGTGGGCAAACAGAGAAGAATGGTGGGACGACCCCAAAGTAAAACGGCTGGTGACCTCACCAAGAAAACGAGTAGAATTTAACAAGAGTGAATCAAGCAACATATCACCAATCACATAACTTCTAATAAACTGCGATTTCTCGAGAAGACCTGGCGCAGTACCCCCAAATCGCTCTCCCGAACCGTCCGCTGCCAGCCGCTTCAACGGACGCAGGATGGCGCGCCGATCTCCCGTCTCACGGCGTCGCAGCTCGCACCGGCCAGACCGACGTCGTGGGTTGACTCCTGTTGCTCTCGTGTCGACCGTGTAGTCACTACCTCTCGCTATACGCCGCGGCCCACTGGACTCACGTGGCGACCTCACATGCGCCGACTCTCAAGGCGGACAAGTCATCTTGTGTCTCAGTGCGCGACCGACCAACCGATCGATCCAACCGCCAATGACTATTGCCTGAGCAAACTCGAGCAGACTGGCAGCCCAACGCGCAGATTCAGATGCAGGAATTAAGCCCCGACCGGACGACCACTCGCAGAGTTAACTGACGGAGTGGAAAGACTCTCATTTTGCCGGCTTTAAAGGTTGGTCCGAACGACAGACATACTAGCACTCCGAATGACAGACAGACACTAACTGCCTATCAAATGCGGACGAGAGACTGACCCAGACTGACTCACTGGCGACTCACTTACATCATAGCGCCTCTTAAATGCACGTGAACAGGCTGCCTTCCCCCTTTCCCACCAGAGGGAGACACCAAAGCCGCGATTGCCACAGCGGCTCCACCGCCAGAAACGGAGGGCGACTGCTTCACAATACGCGCTGCGGCGCGCTCTTCAAAACAGCAACTTTTACCACGGCTCACTGTTCCATACAAAAGTAAATTAAAGACTGAAACATAAGCGCTGATGACAGACGTAGAATATGTTCAAGGAATCCAAAGTGAAAAACTTGATGATAAAATAATCTCACTGCCTGCTACTTCATAATTTTCGTGCAACTATCTTCTACCTGTAGCTTGACGCGTTCTCGCTCCTC
Organism: Schistocerca piceifrons; assembly: GCF_021461385.2. Classification (NCBI taxonomy): domain Eukaryota; kingdom Metazoa; phylum Arthropoda; class Insecta; order Orthoptera; family Acrididae; genus Schistocerca; species Schistocerca piceifrons. The sequence continues at coordinate 742,130,866 of NC_060141.1, read as the reverse complement.
CTTATATGAACAGAAGCCTACTTTTTTTGAACATTCTGTTACGCCCCGACTTTTGGTGTAGACCTAGTAGAGAAAATTAGGAAACTACATTCATATAAGACATATTTGGTTTCTCAATAGGAATTGTGAAATAAACATACTTTTACTTTGTTCTTCGGTTTCCTTTCGCTGTACGTTATACTCACTGAGTATCATATTCATCGCTGGAAATGGGGGCCTTCAGTTCGGGAACACGTGGCTCATTTCTCCGCTAGGGCGTGATAGGGCCTTGGGCGTAACGGATGAAGGTAAAACTAGGCGAGCGTAGTCACGGGCACTGTCTGAAACCACCCTCCAACCCAACACCTACCTCTTTAGATTTCGGATTTTATTACAGAAATCGTCGATATGGTAAGTAAGATTAACAAATATTCGGTATAACCCCGGATACCGAAGCTAGACTGTAACAGTCGCTTGTTGGTGGGTTATGTCAAGCTAATATCATTATGTTCACTGTCAACAACAGTAACCTTGCATTTCCAAACTCAGAAACATGTCCATGTCCCGTAAGCAGTAACGTACGAGGCGTGATCAGAAAGTAACGGGCTTTATACATTCGATTTTCAGAAAAAAAATTTAGAACCTCGTAACACATGTTCCTGATTTATGTTTACATTTTCAGCTGTTTTGAATATTTGGTTTATTGTTGACAGTCGAGAAGATTTTGCGTGTTTTCTAGTGCTCGGCAAATTTTTACTTCCGAAAAAAATCGATCAAAGAATTTGCAACAAATGTTGCTTGATAAATGGAATCACTATCATGGAGGTTGTTAATGATGTCAACATATCCTTTGCCTCATACCAAGCAATTTTTCCGGATGTTTTCGACATGAAAAGTGCAACAGCAGTGTTTGTTCCGAAACTGTTGAATTAGACTAAAACGACGTCGCGTAGACATCGCTCAAGTTTTGTTGAATAAGGTCGACAACGATTCAGAATTTCTAAAGAAGGACAAAACAGGTGACGAAACGTGTGTATACGGGTATGACGTCGAAATGAAGGCCCAATCGTCTCAATGGAAACTGCATTAAGAGCCCAAGACTGGGGATAAAAAAACTGACAGGTTTGATCACGTGTACAAGTTATTCTCGGTGTTTTCTTCGATTACAGTGGGACCGTGCATCATGAGTTTCTGCCTCGTGGTCCTACGGTCAGTAAGGAATACTACGAGGAAGTGACGCGCCGTTTGCGTGAAGCAATCGTAAGAAAACGACCAGAACTGTGGCAAAACTACTCGTGGAAACTGCACCACGATAATGCTCCCGCTCACACCTCCAATGGTCATTCGTGATTTATTGGCAAAAAATAAAATCGTTATGTTGCCTCAGTCACCGCATTCGCTGGACATGGCACCTTGCGACTTCTTTCTATTCCCTAGGCTGAAGGGAACCGTGGAACAAACGTTTGTTTGCGTGCTCGTCTTCCGCAGCAAGCACAGAAATACTTGTTTTGTAAATATAACCGCCTTTTCTTGCTGAAACTTAATTTATTTTTCCCAGAGGTGTTTCGCCTTTTTCTTACTCTGAGGAATCTTCAGTGGCCGGCCGCGGTGGCCGTGCGGTTCTAGGCGCTCCAGTCCGGAGCCGCGCTGCTGCTGCGGTCGCAGGTTCGAATCCTGCCTCGGGCATGGGTGTGTGTAATGTCCTTAGGTTAGTTAGGTTTAAGTAGTTCTAAGTTCTAGGGGACTGATGACCGCAGCATTTGAGTCCCATAGTGCTCAGAGCCATTTTTTTGAATCTTCAGTGGGATAGTTTGTTGCCATCTGTGTTTCCTCTCATCTGCTCTGGAGGTCGTACTACCACTTCGTTTCCGAAACATAAGTACTATTTTGTATTGCGAACATTTTCTTTCACACCGTTACCATGGTTCTCCTTCTGTGTGGTGGGCTATTACTCTTTTGCCGCTAGTTGTAGCTATTTGTTCGAACGCTGTAGGTAAAGTATGCCGTACCCCGTGAATGAAAGAGCGTGTACAGTTGACACATCCATAATGATATATTTAAAATCTCTCGTAAAATTCTCCATTAACAAACAACTCCTGAACTAAAGTGCCAGTACATAAAGCAGTGGTTAGAAGTTGGTAACAAAATGGAACATTGCAATCCATTGGCCATGTTTCTAATATTAATTGTATTAATAATTTTGCCTGTACATAAATCAGTGGTTAGAAGTTGGTAACAAAATGGAACATGGCAATCCATTGGCCATGTTTCTAATATTAATCGTATTCATAATTCCTCGAATTCCGGAAATGGTTGGGAACGTCGTGGGGAAAATTATTACTAGAAAATAATAATAATAACATCATCTAGGCCGCATTCGCAACAGAGAGGTGTTAAAAGCACATCCTGTAATTCTGTATTTATGTCCTTACACCTGAAACCAGTTGGATTGCCCCTTTCTGCTGACGTCAACAGTCACACTAATCACTATTGGTCCACCGAAAAACCACAAATTATGCATCAGGTACCCCTCCACGATAAAAAGAAATGGAATTCGGTAAGCGGTTCCTGGAAGTCAATTACCGGTCGTAGCCTCGAATTTAAAGCGAATTGTTTCCAGGAAATGAGTTAAACTATAAAAATTGATTTGTTTTCTTCCGAGAAGTCGGTACTCCATAAAATAATGACGAGTGCGAAGTAATAATTAATTTACATGCTTTTGGCTATGTTAATATAGTAAAAGCGCATGCTTTACAAGAATCACGCGAAATAGCAAAATTTCACCACAGGCGGGCGCTTCACAATTGGTTGCTGCAATTTAGCACATTGATTTTCTTTCATATTTTGATTTCACTGATATTATTGGTACTAACCGCACAATAACTTTTGCTCGTATTTATATGACTTTTCACGTAGATTATGCCGAATACATCCAGAAAGTTATCACGGTTCGTCGTACCGTCACTCACATTGACCTGCTTGTTAAAGTTGCAAAAATGTGGTACTTGGTCCGTGATTGCTACGTTCATACTGCCTCTCTCTCGTGATTGCCACGAATAAATTAAATGAGGAAGTTCCATTATACTTTGTTTGTTCTTGCTGACCTCTTCTGTTTCAAGTTTAGTCATCTGTGAACCGAAAATATTTAATTCTATAAAAACATCTTTGTAATAATCGTACTAGCCACCTTATACATTGAGAGGCGATAGTGAACAAAACACTATTTTCTTCTTTGATTTTTGAAGATGTGTTAATTACGGGTTACTCGAAAAATGCCGTTAGTTGTTAGGAAGGAAACATTGCTTATGGAAGATATCTATTCATGCTTCTATCATGCACACGATATAATTATCTTTGATCGCCTCATAATTACGGTTGTAGAATTCAACGAAACAATAATTAATCTTTGTCCAACAAATGACATTCAGATAACAATGAATTTACTGAGTACCGCTTAGCAAAAGCTAACCTTTGCAGACTAAGAATAATCTCTGCTTAGTGTAGATTCTTTTGGATATCTGCCCGCTGTAATTAATTGAGATTAGCCTTTGCGGAAATATTACGCTTATTACAGCTCTTTCCACAGGCGAATTTCAGCGTTGTTGTGCGGCCAATTCAGCGTAAGGCTTTTACATCGCTTTGGGAAGCTTCTGTTTCAAATTTGGGACAGACGTGGTAAGCAAATTACGCCATTTATCTTGACTACATAATGAGCGTTCACAAGCGCATTTCCTCATGTATTAATCCCGCCTTGTTTCTTCATTGTCATGAGATTACCAATTTAATTGTCAAATGTGCGCCCTAACGTCATACAATTCTGTCTTCGTACTGGTTATTTAGTGCAACAGTTCACTCGGGTATATTTTGGTGCCATATTTTGCTACAGGCTTACGAAGCGCAATCTATTGTTATTACATGGTTAATCGATTCTGTGGCTTTCAATGAAGCATATTGTACAAAGATTCACGTGTAGGAGTGGTAAATGAACGCCCATTCCCTTAGTTGTGCCAGTTTTTCGCAACCCCTACTTACGAATCGTGTGTGTTATTATTATATATCATTATCTCTCTTAAATTGAACTTGCAGTACCTTTTATGTCATTCATTGGAGTCGGGATACGTAACCCACCCACAGATTCCCGTAAACTGTACAGGTTTTTCTTTTTGTTACTGTTCAATTGGTATGGTAGTGCCTAATGTATAATTTGTTTACAATGCTGGTGTTAAAAACCTGATTTGTGTGACTTCTCGTCGATTAGCAATGAGTTAGAGTTTTTCGAATCTGATTCCAAGTAATGTGCTCTACGTTTATAATAAGTTAACGTCAGATACTTAGCTGCGCTGCGGATCAGTCTGTCACCACAGCCAAATATTTCGAGAGACGAGGGAATGGCATTCAAATTATGGTATTTCTGCTGCTCTAACTGTGCTGCTCCTGTGTGATTGTTAACAGCAATGCTAGTTCATTGTTGGCGCTTGCAAGGGTTGCACTAAAATAACTGAAACGATAGTATTTAAAACCATTTAGAGTTTGCAGTGAATTATCGCATCTTAAAGACTGTTTACTAGGTAAATCTGTATGCATATTATATGAATTTATTAGTTGTGCGTCAAGTAACTATATAGCAATCAAGAAAAAATTGTGATACTTTGACCAATGTCGACTAATTGCCAAGAATTTTCAGGTCATTAAATAGTTCTGTGAAGAGCTGTTCAGGTAGTTTCAGTTGGCAATGTAATATTTGGATTTTTTTTCTTGAATCCGCGTAAAGAATAACTCAGTTTCTTTTGAATGAATTTTGTATCTAGGCTAGCGGCTCGAGTGCCGCTATACGCCATCTCCCATTTGTACGAGTATTCTGTGGATGTCCTAAAGCACACCTGAAAGATACGGTAAATATCTTATCAACAGTTTCAGTGACATCGTGAATACAGTTCGCGTAAGTGATAATCTTCATGCGTGTGTTCGAAATATTTAGCTTAAATGCTTGTTAAATCTTTCCTTCATAAGTGAGAACCGAATCTGCTGCTGAATTAGTTGATTTAAGACTATTCAAACTGAAGTACTAACGAGTCATTTTTCTATTATACTCAATTTTCGTTAGATAATTTAATTGCGCTAATGACTTTAAATGTGTCTAAATAAAATCAGATTTTAATCTCTGAACTTTGACTGTTTCCTTAAAATTGTATTTTCTTATTGCAGTCATTTCTGCCACGTACGACGAAAAATTTAATTACTGCTACAATTATTTAAGTTCCTTCCTAAAGAGGATTATTAATGGAATTAATGAATTATTCCATATCTATGCGTGCTTTCTGTTCGTGAGATGTAAAATTCGTTGTCCCTAACAGCAAATTATCTTCTGCTGTGCTAGAATACATTAGCCGTGTATTAAGTCCAAGAAGCAACATTGCCGTCGTGTATGTGGATTACAAACTTTTTTGTAAGGAATCTCGAATGTTCATTTCTCAAGTAGTACAGCTGGAGAAATTGTAACACCGTGCGTATTTCTTTAGTGTATGCAATAAAATCTCCTTGTTTATACCTAGAAACGTGTAACAGTATTCAAGACACTGCACTCAAATTTGGAAAATCCCAATTCGAGCTTCTGTTGTTCTCAAACTCGTTGACGATTAGACCTTAAACATTAATCTTCCATCGTTCCGTCTTTTACGAGGTTCATGGCCGTGCATCGTTGGGAGGAAAAATGGAAGTGAAGGAAAACATTCTGCGACCTCTGAATTCGCGAACTGGCTAATGTTTATTTCTTTCGAGCCAGTGAGGCAAAGTGCAGTTTCGTAACCACCCTTGCGAATTCCTCCACAAAAGTCGAGACGTTCGTAAGTCCCTACCCAATATTGTGGATGTATCCATCAAGTGTGATGGATGACAATGCAACCCATTGTTTCACTCGCTGTCCACTATTTAGCTTAATGGTACTCAAAAATATCCTAAACCCATAAACCCATACATTTTTTGCATCTCTTTCGTGCTCATACGTTTGTCAATTCATCTGATTTTATAGCTGTATATACAATTTTTTAAAGTTGTTTCTGTGACTCGGTGACCAAGTGGGTTAACTGCCAGATGTCAGAGCCAAAGGTTCGGAGGGCAGTCATGTCAGCCGTAACCTTTTCCTCTCACTTACTTGTTTCAGGTCGTATTACACTGTGATTCAGAGTCCGTTCTAAACCGTACGTCTCCCTTTAAGTGGTGCGTAAGCGTTCAAAGATCAGGCGAAGGAAAGAAGGAAAGGTGCGCCACCTCAGACACAAACACGTCTAGTAAAAATACTGTTGTGTTATTATTGTGTTAGCTTGCGTCACTGTGTAACTTCCTCGCTCTCCACCTTTTTGTGTGGTTGCTGTTGCGTGCGTTATCGTGCGATTTTGGAGTAACAAATTATGGTTCTTTCTTCATTGTCATGGCCGCTGACTTATTCAGTTTCACTGCCTTGTTCGATGTATGTCATTGTAGTTTCCGATGTCAACGTTTCTCCTCTCAGCAAGCTGAGGCTGATTTCACAAACCGGAAGCATGTAACTTAGAACTGATTGTCCTGTTCCAGGCCGTACTTCCCGACCTCGCTATGAAGATGAGCAAAGTGGGCAACCAGACAAATTCGCAAGACCCGCAAGCTGTCAACTCGCGGGTATTTGTGGGAAACCTCAACACTTTCCAGTGCTCCAAGACAGACGTTGAACGAATGTTCCAACGATATGGCAGAATCGCAGGTAAGCTGCGAAGAACAGAAGTTCTTTTAGTGGCAAAACTTGCCGTGTATTTCGCGTTTTTAATACTTAATTTGTGTACACATAGTTGTGTATAATTATTTTATTTTAACTAATAAGATTAGGGTTTCGAGGCCTCTTGTTAGACGGGCAGAGAGAGAGAGAGATTAATGAATATATTACACCATACTTAATAAAGGTCAGTTACCAGAACAAGAACAAGTAGTGTAAGGGCAGGAATTCAGATGGGCGATACAAAGCGGCAGTTGATACGACTGACGAAAGCATATATATTGTTGACCATGTGGTAGAAATACTGATCCGGCATTGGAGAGAAGGAAGACAGCTGAGATACTACGAGAGTGACGAAACGCCGATGGCACAAATAAGTAATACAATTAAATAAGACGAGTAAGTCCGCCTTTGCAACAACTAAAATGTGTGTAAATGTGTGCTAGCAATTAGTCAAAGAACCACAAATAAAAATTAGTGGTCCAATATATAATTGTGTTTTGCATCAAGGAAATCAAAGCCACTAACATTAGTGCCAAACGCTAAAATGCGTAGAAAATGGGGATGCGGACTACGTGTTGTTGTGAAGAGAAACCAGACAGGAATGAAGATGCAGTAAACGAAACGAAACGTATACGGAAAGAAAAGTACGCATTTTTGTAGTTGCAAAGACGGATTTGACATACCCTATGCTATGTGAAGTGCACCCAAGGGGAAAGGATGCACGCCTGTGGAATGGGCATCAGTATCAGAACATTGGCTTTATTACTCATTCTTATCTAACTTCCTACCCGAAAAGAAGCACATCAACTTAGGTGGCAGTTCAGCTCAACCACGCAGTACAAGAAAAATGCCTTTATTATTCATTCGTACCTTTCTCGCCTAAAAGAATCACAACTTCTAGGGGTCAGTTCAGATCAGCCAAGCAGTGATATGAAAAATCCATTCAGTCCATCCGCTGTTATGTTGATGATTTTTGACGGATACTCTTCCTGTATGTAACGAAAACATTGAACCCGTCTCCTGATGTAGTCTCCTTTCATTACGGGTTATGAACAGGAGCACAACTTCATACTTCCAAACGAATGGTTTGTCCTAAATTGATACAGCTGTATGTAACGAAAACATTGAACCAGTCTGTTGATGTATTCTCCTTTCATTACGGGTTATGAACAGCAGCCCAACTACATAATTCCAAACGAATGGTTCGTCCTATTAAGTTAAAATCTAGTTTCAGTCTTCTTTTGTTTTGCAGTGATTGTCAATTTTTTCAAAATCCGTGTGCAATATTTTGTTTGCTAATTGAAGTTAATCAAGAATGAATAAAGTATGTGTTTTTCGCGTAGTTTCTAATCCTGAAAGTGTTTAATATACAGGACGGATACTTGGGCTACAGGTCTCTGCGCCCTTTTGTTACTCCTCTGATTGGTTTGCACAGTGATGTGCTGAATCGAAAGATTACTGTGTCTGTGTTGACAAATACAGTTTATATTTCATCTATACAATTATTTCACATTAGTAAATTATACATGTAATAGATTTCCAATACACCAACATGTATTCCATGTAGCGGTTTCAGAAATTTGAAATTGTGTTGCAGTGTACAACTCGTTTCTTATGAACCGTGAGCATCCAGTTTGAAGGGGTCGTACGGAATAAAGTGCTATCCCACAAGAGCATATTTTGGGTTGCTACTTATTATAAGCTTAAAAAAAAAGTTCAAAGACGAACAATTTATGCACAATGAAACACAGCAGGTTATGTAGTTGGGAGCATATTCAAGCAGGATCCGCATGTTTTCAGCGTGTGATAATTCGAAAACGCGACAGATAACATCATCCTGTATTTTCAGGAATGCAACGCATGTTATATCGTGTTTTTAAAACGAGGAGATGAAAATTCATAGTTGTCAGTGGTTGCTGTTTAATAATGTCGTAATGGTAGTAGATTTATAAAACCGCAGTGACAATTTTTTCATTTGGTTTTTTGCAAAATCCAGTACTGTGTTTGCTGGCCGGGATGGCCGAGCTGTTCTAGGCGCTACAGTCTGGAACCGCGCGACCTCTACGGTCGCAGGTTCGAATCCTGCCTCGGGCATGGATGTGTGTGATGTCCGTAGGTTAGTTAGGTTTAAGTAGTTCTAAGTTCTAGGGGACTGATGACCTCAGAAGTTAAGTCCCATAGTGCTCAGATTCATTTGAACCAGTACTGTGTTGCTGTGTCGTGGTCTTTAGTCCAAAGACTGGATTTGATGCAGCTCTCCATGCTACTCCATGCTGTGATAGCTTCTTCATGCCCCAATACCTACAGCAACCTACATCCTTCTGAATCTGCTTAGTGTTTTCATCTCTTGGTCTCCCTCTACGATTTTTACCCTCTACGCTTCCCTCCAGTACTAAATTGGTGATTCCTTCATGCCTCAGAACGTGTCTTAACAACCGATCCCTTCTTTTAGTCAGGTTCTGCTACAAACTCTTGTTCTCCCCAGTTCTGTTCAGTACTTCCTCATTAGTTACGTGATCTACCCATCTAATCTTCAGCATTCTTCTGTAGCACCACATTTCGAAAGCTTCTGTTCTCTTCCTTTCTAAACTGTTTATCGTCCATATTTTACTTCCATACGTGGCTACACTCCATACAAATACGTTCAGAAGCGACTTCCTGACACTTAAATCTGTATTCGATGCTAACAAGTTTCTCTTCTTCAGAAACGCTTTCCTTTCCATTGCCAGTCTACATTTTATAACATGTCTACTTCTATAATTTTCAGTTACTTTGCTCGCCAGTTACCAAAACTCGTTTTCTACTTTAAGTGTCTCATTTCCTAATCTAATTCCCTCAGCATCACCCGATTTAATTCGACTGTATTCCATTACCCTCGTTTTGCTTTTGTTGATGTTCATCTTACATCCTCCTTTCAGGACACTGTCCATTCTGTTCAACTGCTCTTCCAGGTCCTTTGACATCTAACAGAATTACAATGTCATCAGCAGACCTCACACTTTTTATTTCTGCTCCATAGATTTTAACTCCCACTCCAAATTTTTCTTTTGTTTCCTTTACTGCTTGCTCAATATACATATAGAATAACATCTGGGATAGACTACAACCCTGTCTCACTCCCTTCTCAACCGCTGCTTCCCTTTCATGCCTCCTGTGCTCTTACAAGAACCATTTGGTTTCTGTACAAATTGCATTTCGCTCCCTGTATTTTACCCCTGCCACCTTCAGAATTAGAGAGTATTCCAGTCAACATTGTCAAAAGCTTTCTCTAAGTCTGCAAATACTAGGAACGTAGGTTTACGTTTCCTTAATCTATCTTCTAAGATGAGTCGTAGGGTCAGTATTGCCTCGCGTGTTCAACATTTCTGCGGAATCAAAACTGTTCTTCCCCGATGTCAGCTTCTACTAGTTTTTCCAATCGTCTGTAAAGAATTCGTGTTAGTATTTTGCGGCCGTGACTTATGAAACTGATAGTTCGGTAATTTTCACACCTGTCAACACCTGCTTTCTGTGGGGGGGGGGGGGGGGATTGGAATTATTATATTCTTCTCAAAATCCGAGGGTATTCGCCTGTCTTGCTCACCAGATGGAACAGTTTTGGCATGTCTGGCTATGATTAGTTCTAATGGAATGTTGTCTACTCCTGGGAACTTGTTTCGACGTAGATCTTTCAGTACTCTGTCAAATTCTTCACGCAGTATCATACCTTCCATTTCATCTTCATCTACGTCCTCTTCCATATCCATAATATTGTCCTCAAGTACAGGCCCTTATATGGACCCTGTATGTACTCCTACCACCTTTCTGCTGTCCATTGCTCTAACGGGAAAATTTCCAGCCTACGCGGCGATTAAAATGAGCAGTGACCGACAGATGGTAGTGGCGGGCAGCAGCGTTGCCGGTCTGCTGCCAGTCCGCTACACAAGACATACTGGACGTACCAAACTGGCAACACGGCGAGCACGTGACGCTCGACAAACGACTGCGACTGGGTGGCGGTGGTCGCTATTACTCCACGCGCTGAAACGCCATTCAGAAAGCAATGTTAATCGGAGTATAACTTCTGTCGAACTTGGTAGGAGCATAAGTATCCTTACGTCTTTAACAGAGTAAGTTCAGAAAACAGGCTGACAATGGTTCAGAATTTTCGTGGGCTGTTCGAGAACCTTGAAGGAAATGAGATTTGATCACAGTAAGCAGAAGCGCCCGACGCATGAAAAAAGTTAAGTCAGCGTTACAGTTGTGCCACTCTTCGAGCAGACTACAATAAGACACAGCACTGACCTTGCAGCGTTTGGTCCGACTTTTCATAGGTAATGCACAGCACGCCCTGGTCTTTTTTGCTCTTATGCCACACTTATTTTAATTCACATTTCTTTTTCAAGATTACCCTTATTTAGATTATGCAACTAAGATTTATGGATAGCAGAGACCATTTTCTGTGGATCTGACACACAATTTTTGACCAATTCAATCTTACTAGCTACTTGTTCCGTTTTTCTATTCTTTCTACGCGTCATTTTACGCCAAATAAGTCATTCAACTTGAAAAAATACAAAATATTTTGCACGTTTATCGTTGGTAATACTATCATTGATTCACACAAAATGACATTCATAAAACTTATGGATTCTGATTGGCTTTAGAACAAAAAAGGCCACAATGTCGGTGTTATTTTCGATCGACTTTCTGTTCGCACCTTCGTTTTCGCAGATGTACTATCAGGAATGAAAACAGCAACTAACAGATTAACCAATATGTAGTAGTTCTAGACTTCCGTCGTTCCACACGTATGTCTGAGTTATGTGAAAGTTAAGTAAAAAATTTAATTGATATTTCTCTGAAATCACCTCCCGTACGTTGTAGACGTACGTGGCAAGTAAAAATTAAATAACATTCAAAAAAGTTTTTAGCTCTAATTTTAATCAGAACATTGTTTTTGAAACAATTACTGGAAATTAAGAGAGAGAGAGAGAGAGAGAGAGAGAGAGAGATGTCCAAATATTTGCTTCCGTTTTTAACAGGATCTTGAAGCGATGTTGTTTTTCTAGTGCGTGCTGTAATAACAAAATTGCCTTACTCGTTCAGCATGCTTGCGGAAAGAAAAGCTAGTAGCGACATCAAGTGGTATGCATCTCCTGTGTACGTGCGACAAGCTCATATACAACACTTCTGACGGCAGTTAAATGTAGCATTTATGTTTTACGTAATGTTAGTTACGAATGACAGTTATGGCAGATTTTGAGCACCCCTGGTTATTGCAATTTAATTTGCAAACACTCTGCTACTTGTGTGCCAGTTTTAATAGGACTACGGAAGTCCATAAGAAAAACATATTTTGTATGGTTTCAGATTCAAAAGTGATGGTAATAATATTTAACAACACAGTAGCTCTCAAACACTACTCATTTTCTGCGTAGCAGAAAAACCTATAATTAGCTTAAACATTGTAGAGAAGTGTGACATATGTGCTCATTACTTACATGAGCTTCTAGATTTCCACAACAATGTTTTAAGCTAGAATTCTCAGAGATTCAAGGCAGTCAAATAGGAGATGATGATGAAATGAAGGTAGCAATTAAAACCCAAAAAACAGACAATCTTGTGGGGGATATTCGATAATGACTGAGCTTTTAAAGTGATATCAACAAAAAATCGTACAATAAATTTAATTTATGATGAACTCTTAGGGAAGACCCCAGAAGGAACGAAAATTGGCATTAATCCAAACATTGGTTAAGGAAAACGGCAACATGAACTCCCAAAAGCGGCAACACGAACTCCCATAGCGCAATACAAGTCATTCAGGGAATGCACCCACTTCTGAAATCGGACAGACGATCCCAAAACAGCTTATTCCACCTGTAAAGCAAGGAAAGAAATGTTAGCTGCAGGTTGTGAAGGTGTGAGGAATTATGTCCAACGATTTGGTATATACTGAAGTGAAGCAAGCATAAGTGATCCGCATTGTTGCAGAATAGGCTGCCCTACTTCATTCAGTTCCCCCATACCCGGGGGGGGGGACCACCCCACTAACTCTCACTGAAAGGAATAATATAGTGTAGTCAGGTGTTTTTCTTTCAAGAAAATGATTTAAAAGTCGGTATTACGGAGTTTTTCAACAGGATCGGAACTGGAACTTTTCGCGGATACTTAAGAGTCGCAGTCGCCTTCCAAAATATTAAAAAATACTCCAAATTCCGGTGTAGCCTCCCTCTCCTTACCCTGCAAACTATCGTATGGGAGGCCCTGATTCATTTACTTCACCACTGAGCTAGAAAGACCATGATTCAGTAAGAGGGTAAACATTACAAATTGGGGGGGGGGGGGGTAACAAATGGCGGTCGGGGAAGCTTTTACATAGCTCTGGTGAAGCCCGTTTCAGTCAGTCACTGATTTCAGATTGGGTATGTTAGCCACCGACAAGTTAATCACTGTCCAATATCGCTCAGAGTACTTGTAGTTCAAGAGAACACAACACTTATACGTTGTATAGTAGTGATATTCCCAAGTAAAATATATGTTCTTTTATGGCGAACTTGACGTTGGTACTCTTTGGTAATCGTAATCTCTCGTAGAAATAAAATGTCTGACAGACAGTTATAGTTTGTTGAAATGTAGATTACAGTTGCATCTCTTTAACAGCTCCTTGTACATCACAGAGAAATATTTGACTCGAAGTATGTAATAAATGCCGGCCCCGGTGGCCGTGCGGTTCTAGGCGCTTCAGTCCGGAACCGCGTGACTGCTACGGTCGCAGGTTCGAATCCTGCCTCGGGCATGGATGTGTGTGATGTCCTTAGGTTAGTTAGGTTTAAGTAGTTCTAAGTTCTAGGGGACTGATGACCTCAGATGTTAAGTCCCATAGTGCTCAGAGCCATATATGTAATAAATTACAAATATATAACCAGACGAACATTTATTTTTTTAAAAATCGTGCAGCCTTAGTTTGGCTGACATTATCAAATCAGTAACGTTTATCTTGAATTTGATATATTGGACAGTTAGCTAATTATACTACTTAGCTTGTACCATATAAAATGAAAACAGCACAATTTCTTTTAAACGTACCTCGTTAAATCTTAAGAAAGGATCCTATTGTTTACTTTGGGACTTGTCATAGACTGGAATATTTCCAATTTACATCTTGTGTGTTTATTTTTGGGATACTTTCTCGCATTATATTTTACTGATCTAAGATTTATTAATTAGAGACCTGGTTACAGGTTTTAATGCTTATGTAGTCATCTTCAGATTATAAAGAACTTAGCCACAATTGGTAACCCCCTCTGAAGCGGTGTATACATTTGCTTTGTCTCTAACGCTCTATTGAAAATAATTTTTATTATCTGCACCTAATGTCCAACATTTGTCCGTATCACTACATTTCAAATAGTTCGATTCTCTTTTGTTCTGGTTTGCCCACAGTTCATGTTTCACTACCATACAATGCTGTTCTCCAAATGTACATTCTCGGACATTGCTACCTTAAATTAAGGCCTGTGTTTGATACTAGTAGAGTTCCCTTAGCTAGGAATGCACGTAATGGTAGTGCTAGTCTGCTTTTCATGTCCTCCTTGCTTCGTCCGTCATTGGTCATTTTGCTGCCTTCCTTAACTTCATCCATGAATCCTGATGTTACGTTTCTCATTGTTCTCATTTCTGATAGCTCTCATTACTTTCGTCTTTCTTTGATTTGCTCTCAGCTCCTATTCTGTACTCATTAGACTGTTCATTCCATTCAGCAGATCATGTAATTCTTCTTCACTTTCACTGAGGGTAGCAATGCCATCAGCGAATCGTATCATTGATAATATCCTTTTACCTTGAATTTTAATTCCACTCCTGAACGTTTGAGTTTATTCCATCGTTTAATCTTCAATGTGTAGACTGAACAGTAGGGGCGAAAGAAGACATTCCTATCTTGCACCCTTCGAGCAACTTCGTCCTTGGTGGCCCTTTTTCCTCAGCATTTCGAACATCTTGCACCATTTTACATTATCGAACAATTTTTCAGGTCGACAAATTCAAAGAACGGTCTTGATTTTTCTTTACTCTTGCTTCCATTATGAACTTCAACGTGAGAATTGCCTCTCTGCTGTCTTTAGCTTTCCTAAAGCCAAATTGATCATCATCCAACACATCCTTAATTTTCTTTTCCAGCCTTCTCCATAGTATTCTTGTAAGCAACTTGGATGTATGATCTGTTAAGCGGATTGTGCGATAATTATCGCACTTGTCAGCTCTTGCAGTTATCGGAATTGTTTGGATGACATTTTTTCCGAAAGTCAGATGGTATGACGCCAGGTTCATACATTCTACGCACCAACGTGAAAACTCGTTTTGTTGCTACTTCCCCCAATGATTTTAGAAATTATAATGGAATGTTATCCACCCCTCCCGCCTTACTTGAACTTCAGTGCCGGCCGGTGTGGCCGAGCGGTTGTAGGCGCTTCGAATCCTGCCTCAGGCATGGATGTGTGTGATGTCTTTAGGTTAGATAGGTTTAAGTAGTTCTAAGTTCTAGGGGACTGATGGCCTCAGATGATAAGTCCTGTAGTGCTCAGGGCCATTTTGAACTTAAGTCCTCCAAAGCTCTCTTAAATTCTGATTATAGTACTGCATCCCCCATCTCTTCAAATTGACTTCTGTTTCTTCTTCTATCACATCGGACGAATCTTCCCCCTCATATAGGCCTTCAGCGTATTCTTTCCACCTATCCGCTGTCTCCTCTGTATTTAACAGTGGAATTCCCGGTGCACTCTTAATGTTACCACCCTTGATTTTAACTTCACGGAAGGTTTTTTTGACTTCCCTTTATACTGAGACAGTCCTTCCGACAGTCATTTCTTTTTCGATTTCTTCATATGTTTCATGTAGCCATTTCGTCTTAGCTTCCCTGCACCTCCTAGAATTGCAACGGCGAAGGCGGAGCTAGGGTCTTGGCTGCATAGCTCAATTGATAAGAGGATTCTGCGGGACTGGCAATGATTCGGGTTCGATTGTATGCGGTAAACACTTTTGATCCGTCGGGTTCATTAGTACTTCCCTTCTTTTCTTTGTTATTTGGTTTGGAGAGGGATTCTTTCTGTACTGCGACTGTCTAGTATTTCATTGTCTTTGGTTCTTTTTCAGAATTGATTCTTAACATAAAATTCAAGATCATCATGCGGTGTAGAAAGTTGCATGTAAAAAAAGAAAAAGCAGTAGCTAAGGAAATGTCATATTATTGTACATACTCTGGCATAAGCTTCAATATATTGTAACTTTTTGATGTTGTCTTCTTGCTAGTGTCGGTTATATGCCGATCTTCGACGGCATCTGCGTTTCAGAAGGCAAAATACAATTATCCGGGGCGTACAGTGTTGTGTGGGGCTAGTCACTGCTATCTTGTAATTCGTTTCAAGTGGTCGGAGAACCAGATAAGACACATTAGAAATCTGTAGTAACCACAAAACAGTCGTTATCTGTGGATGTAAATCACGTAGCTCTCACCTAATGCGTAACATCAAACGTTTACACGTGTAAATGAAATGTATTCGCAGTTGCGAATACGGACAACGATCAGCAGTATAATAGAATGACGACAGTGAAAAATGGTGCCGAACCTGCACTCTAAGCCGGATTTTCCGCTTACCGCGAGCGGTCGCCTTACCATTGAGCTATCCAGGAACGCTTCACAGACAGACTCAAACTTCCATATGTAGTCAATAATGTGTCGACAACCCGCACTCGTACATTCATTATATACGAGAGTCATTCAATAACTAAAAGAGACAAATTGGTCTTAGGAAAAAACTGTTAGTAGGGCAAGTTTGGTACTTCTATGGCTTTAAGTTGGCATCGCTGGAATGAGCCCTGATCAGTTGATGTATCAACATTGTTTTGTTTATGACCTGAAAAATACATTTCAAGATGGCGAGTCCGCTTGAAACGTCCACCTTAGTTGAACAACGTTCTGTTATTCGTAGAACATCATTCTGGCCGACCAGTTACAGTTTCGACTCCCCCCACTTCAAAGTCGAATTGATAACATTATTCGTGCCGACCGCCATGTGACTGTGGAAATGATAGTTGATAAGGTTCAAGTTAGTACTGGTACAGTTCATAACATTGTATGTAGCAAGCTGAAGTATCGCAAAACATGTGGAAGATTGATCCCAAAGGAGTTGACGCGGCTACACAAGGAAACAAGGAGTGTGTTATGAAAGAGAAGCTGAGCATTTCCTCAACAAAATTTTGACTTGTAATGAAACTTGGGTTCACTATTATGCGTCAGAATCAAAACGACAAAGCATGGAGTGGAAGCACACCAACTCACCTGTAAAGCAAAAATCCAAAACCCAAGCATCAGCAGGAAAAGTCATGTTGACGTTGTTTTGGAATGCTGAAGGTCCAGTTTCTTGTGAAGGCAGCCATGAGAGAGATACGTTGTGGATCTCAGAGGAGAGGTGTAATTCTCCAGCAAGAGAGCGCACGTCCTCATATTGCTCGACTAACCCGTGAAACCGTCCACAGAATGGGCTGGGAAGACTAGCAGAGTGAAAATCTCATCCTGGAAACATCCCCCAGGCTGTGGCTAAGCCATGTCTCCGCAATATCCTTTCTTTCAGGAGTGCTAGTTCTGCATGGTTCGCAGGAGAGCTTCTGTAAAGTTTGGAAGGTAGGAGACGAGGTACTGGCAGAAGTAAAGCTGTGAGGACGGGGCGTGAGTCGTGCTTGGGTAGCTCAGTTGGTAGAGCACTTACCCGCGAAAGGCAAAGGTCCCGAGTTCGAGTCTCGGTCCGGCACACAGTTTTAATCTGCCAAGAAGTTTCAGAAAAAGTATTATTTTGTAAAAATAAACGCTTCTTTCTTCAGATCAATTTGTCTCTATCATTATTGAATAATCCTCGTACATGCTCGTACAGGGGAGACATTTTAATTGAGAATCGCTTGCTCGGTCTTGGCGGATAAATAAGATATTGCAGTGACTGTGCTGTCCAGAAGTACGATACATTGTTTCTTCGGACATGCATATCTCAAATGTAGCATTTATCCACCGACACCTGGCAAGCGACTTTCAATTAAAATGTCTTCCCTGTGCGGAAATATGCATAATGAATGTGGGAGTACAGAATGTAGACTTTGCCTTCGAGGCGCGTATCGCCGCGGTGGAGCATGTAAGGCTGCGCTTGGTACCTAGTCATCAGTCTTGCGACACACTCTGAGGATGACCGGACGATACGCGATGCGCGGCTGCATGGCTGAAAGTTAATGGACTATCCACTGCGCCGCGAAAAGTTGAAAATGCACATGTAGACCAATTGTTGACGACATATGAAAGCTTGGGTCTGGCTCTGAGGCGTGTTCGGATAGCCAAATCGTAAGGCCACCGCTCGCGATAAGCGGGAAATCCGGGTTTGCGTCCCGATCCGGCACAAATTTTCATTGTCGTCACTTCATTACAAAGCTGATAGTTGACCATATTCATAACTGCGAATACATTTCACCTATATCCTAAAAACTGTAGTCGCCGCACGAAGGAGCATAGCATCATAGGCACTGAAATATCGCACGTACACAGTTGAACCTAAACATTAAGAGCAGTTACATAATAGCGTGTTGGAGCACCTTCTGAACGCAATACAGGAACCGTTGTGCGTGACATAGATAGGAAAAGCCTTTGGTAGGTCTACGTTTCTACAGATGAGTCGTGCAGTTCGCGTAAATTATGCGCTTGTGTTTGTGGTGCTGGCGGCCGATAGCGGTCCAGATATGTGCCATCGCTCAAATCTGGTGAAAAGTCGTCGACTTGAACTCACTATGATGGTAGTCAAACCAGTTTATCGGTATTCTGGCCTTATGAGACAGGCAGTTGTGCTGCAAGATGGCATCTCTGTCGGGGAAGACATGGAGCATGAAGGCATCCAGGAGGCCCGCGGTAATGTGAACGCAGTTCGCAGCTGTCATGGTACCTTAGATCACTACCTGGAGGAGGGGGGTGGCGAGAAAAATAAAGGTCAGAGTTTATAGTCCCGTCGACAACGGGGTCATAAGAGCACAAGCTCGTATTACGAAAGGATGGGGCAGAACATAGGACGTGACCTTTTTAAAGGAACCCTCTCGGAATTTGCCCGGAGCGATTAAGGGAAATCATAGAAAACCTAAATCAAAGTGGTCGGACGCGGATGCAAATGCGAGTCCAGTGTGCTAACCACTGCGCCACCTCGCTCGGTGTATCTGCTAATTTAGGGTCCAGTTTTGATGATACTGTGCCTACTGATGATGTCGTTGGACCAATATGACAACTACTGCAGATTGTGTGCTGCGAAACTCAGTATTCACCAGTGTACACGAACAGTCTGCTCCAAAACATTTGTGCCGGCACCAGCTTTGTACTCTGTCGTCAGATCTGCCATAAATCAGAATCAGCCCTGTTTCACAGAGCGGACAGTGCCCCCATTTCAGGGTTTTCCGGCTTGGGAGACAGAATGGCATAACAGCACGCATAACAAACTGCGTGTCATTAAGGAGACTATGAATGTGTGGAAGTCTTCCATGCGGTCCTCTCGCAGGGAATGAGTTGTCCTCTGCCGGCTCCGTATTGGCCATATGTCGCTAACGCATGAATACCTACTCTGTCGTGAGGACCCACCGCAGTGTCGCTGTGGCTCCCAAATGACAGTCGTCCACCTCTTGCTGGACTGCCCACTTTTAGCCGCTCTGCGGCAGACTTTTAACTTTCCCAGCACCCTGCCTTCGGTGTTGGGCGACAATGCCTCCACAGCACCTTTAGTTTTACGTTTTATCCATGAGAATGGGTTTTATACTTCTATGTAAGTTTTAGCGCATGTCATTTGTCCCTCTGTGTCTTCCACCCTAGTGCTATTTGGGTGGAGGTTTTAATGTGTTGCAGAATGGCTGGCTTTCTCTTTTTATTCTCGTGGTTTGCCAGCCACTGTAATTTGTTTTCGTGTTTTACTCTCTTCTGTTTCTAGCGTCTCTGTTTTCTTGTCCTCTTATGTTCCTTTTAGTGATCGTTGCCTTCCCTTCGTGCAAATGGCTTTTCCTTTCTTTCCGTTTTGTGTTGTATGTTGCGTTCGCTTTCTTCTCAAACTTTTGGCACTGTTTTATTAGGAACAAGGACCGATGACCTCGTAGTTTGGTCTCTTCTCCCGCCTTCAAACCAACCAACCAACCTCCCATTTCCATGTTCAGTAATGAGATGTATACGTCCCATGTCTTGTCGACCCTGACTAGTTTCACCGTCCTTCAGCCACTTTTCGTAGATGCTTTACTACTGCAGCACGCGAACAGCCGATCAGCTTCGAGGTATTCGAGGTGCTCTTTCCCAGGTGCCGGGCCATGACGATCTGCCCTTTTGTGAGATTCCTTTATGCCAGTGGATTTCCTCATTTGTGGCCCATATTTTTCTATCCCGCTCTTCGTAGGAAACACAGTGTATGATTCTTGCAAGGGGGGGGGGGGGGGTAACGGGGTAAACCCCGGAACAAAACATGCGGTTCCCATTGGTGACTGATAGCAGAGATTACGGTGTGAGTTAACCATGACAAGTCCAGAGCGTAACAATGTCATCTAATAATATACTACAATTCAGCGAAAAGTCCAAATCACAAAAACGTTAAGTCAGACAAGGTCAGAACATTTTGCTATCCAGTGGCACGTACGTAAGGCTTCAGTGACTAGCGAAAGGCTGACTAGCAATCGTCGGCTGCGGTATTTAGTGGTAAACACTAGTCACAGGGCGGCGCCACCTAACGTGCTTTCCGAGCCTGTTGCGCCCAGTGTGGGCGCAGCCGCGCCTTCTTCTTGGTTGGTATCTCTGACGTGTCCTCTTTAGCGATACTCGGGCTAGGCGGTGAATCTGAATCACCCTCGACTACTGAACACATCGTCGCTTCAACGATTCCCCCCTTCGCCTCGTCTCCGCTTATTTACACCTTCCGCCGAAAAAGTGTCGAGACTGCTTTTATTACTGCTGTGTAAGAGACGCTACACCAGTAACTACGGTGGCAGCTAGAGGTAACAAATATAAACAACAGATGAGCAGTCGACCAGTCATTAGTGAGCTGGCAGTGTTAAGTAGATGACGTGCGACTGTAGTTAAGTCATTGTTGTCGTGTCAGAATTCGCAATCGGGCAGCATCTCTAAATCTGGTGTTACTCTCTAGATCCTGAATGCTTCACGTGTCAGCAGTGTCAGCAGGCGTCATTCAAGGGCGGTGGTCATAATGTTTTGCCTCAGGTTGAGGCGAGTCGTGTGAAGTTAGCACCCCTTTTTCGAGAAATATACATTTTTTTCAGAGTTCTTGATAGATATGGCATAGTTCTAGAGTTCTTTGTACAAAATTTCAATAGTTCTGCAGAATTTAGCGAAGAAAACAACAATACTCGAAAAAATTTTTCTATCGAAATCATTTTTTGTCAATTTTCGCAAAAATTAAACTGGTACAACAGTTCTGAAGACAGTTCTGAGCAGAACCCCAAGAGCTCTATCGAAAATCCTAATAACATTTTTCTATGGCGATAATAGTTTGTGATAAATTGATTTAATGTGGGACACACTTTCTCTACAGAAAATATAAATATATTCGTACAACAGTTCTGATGACAGTTCTGGACACCACGTGAAGAGTTCTATCGAAATTCCTAGTAGAATTTTTTAGTGCAGGTAATAGTTTAAGAGGTAATCGCAACTTAATTAAGAACCCCATAAGAGCTCCTACTGTGAAGCTGGCACCCTTTTTTTCAGAAATATATATTTTTTTCAGAGTTCTTGATAGATAAGTCATAGTTATAGAGTTCTCGGTACAAAATTTCAATAGTTATGCACAAATTTAGGGAAGAAAACAACATTGTATAACAAAGCTGATTCAGGAACCCTTTCCTTTTGATACAATTCTTCCTGTTGCCACAATAAATCACTTGTGCATAGATTCCAACTGTACTGATCATTACAAAAATACAACCATTGACCAGCGGCGCACATTTCTTGCAGCGTTGTACAAAGCATTCGGCTTATCCGCTGTGAAAATACCACACTTAACGCTATTTTAAAATTTACGGTGGATGGCTTCCGTTTATCTACAATGTCAGCATCTATCGAATTATCTTCATGCAAACGTGATGCCTGGATCACTCACTTCCCCTTTTAGGTACGGAGGAAACTAGAGTTCAGTCTTGTGGAAGTCAAAAAAGGAAATGTGGGCAGCCCTTCTTTTACTGATAGCAAACACTAGAGAAATCTCCACACTTGTTTTTCTTCATCATGCCAACAAAAGAAAAATTCTCCCTTCATAGCTCTATTATCATTCCAGTACTAGTAAACCAGTTGTCCGCTTTCACATTTCGACCTGACTGATATATAGGTTTACACAGTCACAGAACAACATCAAATTGTTTATTGCTCAGTTGGTAAATCCTTCTGGTTGCAACACAGCGTATATTTCCAAATTGTACAGGTAAAATACTTAAGAATCCACACTTAAGAATCCATACTCGTTTGTTTTGATTGATACATATTGGCGAAAACTGTACCTTCCACAGAATCCTTCCAGCTTCTTGCCTACTGTAACATTTTCTCCAAGGGTGTAAGATTTGTGGTAGTTGCGTACAAACACAGTAAATATTTCCCGAATAGCTGTTAGTTTGTCTAATTGTCTCCTTTCATCACGAATAGCGCGACTGTAAAATCTAAGTCTCTCCAGAATAACTTTGAAACGTTTTATGTTCGTTTGCGAGGTGAAATTTTTCAATGCTATCACCATCAGTTCCACACAGATCTTCCAGGCTTTATCTGTTACTTTTGTTAACAACAATTAAAAAAAAAAGAGACTGATGAAGGCTTTCAATTCAAAATCATCTATTGATTTTACCCCTCTCTCACGCTGAAATGAGGCTTTGATGCTCTCAAAATTCTGATTGGAATACAAAACTACAATAGACAAATATCGTTATCTATGAGGTAATTACAGCATCACAAATGCTGCTTTGGCTGCACCTATTGGTACAGGTAAATTTCGAATAATATTATGCTCTTCGAACAATATGCTTCGAATTTCTTCAACATTATCTAGTACTTCCCACTTAAAATAATAAAATTCCTATAAAATAACGCAACCAGGCGCAGTGTATTAATCTGATATTTGACGTTCAGACAGCGGACACTGACTATTAAACAGTTCAAACAGAATTTAAGTGCAGTTTACATTCTGGATTAGCTTTGTACTACTTACTACGTTGATAAACAAATAAACTAATGGCTGAAATGAAATACGAAAGGGCACAGTGGATAAAAACGAGCAATCGGCTCATATCTCATCAAGAGAGCATTAGCGTCGATACTGAATCATACATACAACAATGAAAGGCACACATGAAGTGTATATTTTTAGAATCAGGAAGAACCAGATGAATTTTATCACGTAAAACAGTAATTGTTTTGAACTCTCATGACATCCAGGACCCACTAACAGCTAAAAATATGCCCAGGACCCTCATGGATGAAAGTTATATTGCAACATCACCAGCCGCTAGGATACATACAAACATGTGCTGTGTGTAACGAATAAATTTGAAATTGATGTCGTTAATATTGTTGCAAACATTTGTTCTAGTTAGAAAGGAAGTGTGGAAGTTTGATGAGTTACACTACAGCGAGAGTTAAAAGTCTTTACAATGTATAGAAATGTAAGTATATTTACTGAATATATCGTACAAACGAACTAAGTAGTATGTTTAAATCCTAATTCAATACATGACTGATAGAGGTGTTATAATGTTGAGGGGATACAGTATTAAAGTTAATAAGAAGTTCGAAATTTGTAAATAAGAACCTCGTTTATTTGGTCCTCAATAATCCGGATTTCCGGTTTATCCGGATTCATATTTTGTGTCCCTTGGTATTTTTCTCTTTTTTTTCTTATAACACGAAGATGTGTAGTCGGTGAGGTACATAGGCTGCTTATCACCAGGCCGGTAATTTAGTCTAGTACTGAGTGATAAGGAACTCGGAGTGCGTGAATGACATTGTTTCTCAAGTATTGTACATTAATATAACGGTGTATTGATGCCCATCAAGTAAGTTGCATAGTAACCACGCCAACAGCACTCCACCACAGCTCATTGTACCTCTGGTGCGATTCTCGACAGGTGTGACACCATCTGGTTAGTGGCGCGTGTGAATGTATCTGCTCTCTCAGCCATCTGTTTGTTTTGCACTGACGAGCCTTCTCTCCTTGAATCATCTAAGCGTGCACATCCCACGCTTCCACCTACAGTTACTACAGTCAGTCTTAAGAAGGTGTACTGGCATTTGTATAGTGCTGAACATTTAGACTTTTTGTATTTAGTAGAATATACATCCGGTTTTCGATTTTCGGTTTTCCAAAATAAAAGTGAGAATTTACGATCGTACTCATAGCTGTACTTCCAGCAGTACTTCATCTCCTGCGTTCCCAATTTCGTAGAAGTTGTCCTACGAAAATTGCAGAAGAAGCACTCCTGGACGAAAGGATATTGTGACGATATTCTTTGGTCACAGCCTGGGGTTATAGACCCGGTCCGGCACACAGTTTTTATCTGCCAGTAAGTTTCACATCGGCGCACACCCATTGCAGAGTGAACACACAATCTATTTCATAATCTACTGGCACCATAAAAATGTTATGAGGGTTTTTAAAAGAACTCTTTCGGTGCTATCCAGAACTGGCAGCAAAAGGGTTGTGCCAATTTATTATAATGTAGACCAAGTGGGTCTCTTGAAAATGCTATTATCTCATTAACTGTTATCCCCACAAAAAATGTTATTACAGTTGTCGGTAGAACTCTTAGGGTCGTATTAAGAAATGCCGTCAGATCTTTTGTACGAATTTATTACTTTTACATGACAAAAGTGAGTCCCACATTAATTATCTCATATAATGTCATCGTCACAAATAATGTTATTATAGTTTTTGGTAGAACTCTGTGGGTGATATTCAGAACTGTCATCAGAACTATTCTACGAATTTTGCTGTATTAGATAAAGTGAGTATCAGATTAAAACAATTATTGTATAAACTATTATCGCCACAAAAATGTTCTTATCATTTTCAATGCAACTCTTCCGGTGCTATCCAGAACTGCTAACAGAACTGTTATACAAATTTATTTTTTCCAAACTGACAAATAATTTTGTACCATACCAAAATTTTGCCGTGTTATTGTTTTCTTCCCGAAATTCTGTAGAACGATTCGTGTTTTGAGCAGGGAAATCTAGAACTATTGCATATATACCAAGAACTGTGAAAAAAATTTATATTTATCGTAAAAGGGGTTCAAACTTCACGGGAAATGCTCATAAGCATTCCTTAATAATGGCAGTTACTACGTAAACAATTACCTGCACAGAATATGTTACTAGTTTTTTCGATAGAACTCTTACAATGCTATCCAGAGCTGGCATCAGAGCATACGAACAGACATAATTTTTTTTTTTTTGAGTAAGAGTGCCCCACAATTAATCAATTACCATACAAACTATTACAACCACAAAAAATGTTATTATTATTATAGATAGAAGTCTTGACGTGTTAACCAGAACTGTTCATCAAAACTGTTGAACGAATTTACTTTTTCTGTGGAGAAAGTGGGTCTAACATCAAAGCAGTTACCGTATAAACTATCATCGCCACAAAAAGATGTTATTATGATTTTCGATAGAGCTCTTGGTGTTCTGTTCAGAACTGTTGTACGAATTTACTTTTTGCGAAAATTGACAAAGAATGTATTCGATACGAAAATTTTTTCGAGTATTGTTGTTTTTTCGCTAAATTATGCAAGACTATTCAAATTTTGTACAAATAACTCTAGAACTATGACATTTCTATCAAGAACTCTTAAAATATATATATATTTCTGAAGAAAAGGATTCCAACTTCACAGTAAGTGAAGAGGTTCCCTAATTAAATTGCAATTATATCGTAATGTGTTAGCTGCACAAAAAACTGTAATTATGATATTCTATAGAACTATTGGGGTTCAGTTCAGAACTGCCCTCAGAACTGTTGTCCGAATTTACTTTTTGCGAAAATTAATAACGAATGTTTGCTATACGAAATTTTTTTCGAGTATTGTTGTTTTCTTCGTTAAATTCTGCAGAACTATTGAAATTTTGTACAAAGAACTCTAGAACTATGCCATATCTATCAAGAACTCTGAAAATAATATACATTTCTGAAAAAAAGGGTGCCAACTTCACAGTAAGTGAAAAGATTTTCTCCTTAAATTGCAATTATCTCGTAAACTATTAGCTGCACAAAAAAATGTTACTTGGGTTTTCGATAGAACTCTTGGAGTTCTGTTCAGAACTGTGCTCAGAACTGTTGTACTTATTTACAATTTGCGAAAATTGTCGAAGAATATTTTCGATACGAAAATTTTTTCGAATATTGTTTTCGTCGCTAAATTCTGCAGAACTATTGAAATTTTGTACAAAGAACTCTAGAACTATGGCATATCTATCAAGAAATCTGAAAAAAGTATACATTTCTGAAAAAAAGGGTGCCAGCTTCACAGTAGGAGCTCTTATGGAATTCTTAATTAAGTTGCAATTACCTCTTAAACTATTATCTGCACAAAAAAATTTCACTAGGATTTTCGATAGAACTCTTCACGTGGTGTCCAGAACTGTCATCAGAACTGTTGTACGAATATATTTATATTTTCCGTAAAGAAAGTGTATCCCATATTAAATCAATTTATCTCAAACCATTATCGCCATAGAAAAATGTTGTTGGGATTTTCGATAGAGCTCTTGGGGTTCTGTTCAGAACTGTCCTCAGAACTGTTGTACAAGTTTAATTTTTACGAAAATTGACAAAATATGTTTTCGATACGAAAATTTTTTCGAATTTTGTTGTTTTCTTCGCTAAATTCTGCAGAACTATTGAAATTTTGTACAAAGAACTCTAGAACTATGCCATATCTATCAAGAACTCTGAAAAAAATATATATTTCTAAAAAAAAGGGTGCCAACTTCACAGTAAGTGAAAAGATTTTCTCATTAAAATGCAATTATCTCGTAAACTATTAGCTGCACAAAAAAATGTTACTTGGATTTTCGAAAGAACTCTTGGAGCTCTGTTCAGAACTGTGCTCAGAACTCTTGTACTTATTTACATTTTGCGGAAATTGCCAAAGAACGTTTTCGATACGAAAATTTTTTTCGAATTTTGTTGTTTTCTTCGCTAAATTCTGCAGAACTATTGAAATTTTGTACAAAGAACTCTAGAACTATGCCATATCTATCAAGAACTCTGAAAAAAATATATATTTCTGAAAAAAAGGGTGCCAACTTCACAGTAAGTGAAAAGATTTTCTCATTAAAATGCAATTATCTCGTAAACTATTAGCTGCACAAAAAAATGTTACTTGGATTTTCGAAAGAACTCTTGGAGCTCTATTCAGAACTGTGCTCAGAACTCTTGTACTTATTTACATTTTGCGGAAATTGCCAAAGAACGTTTTCGATACGAAAATTTTGTCGAATATTGTTGTTTTCTTCGCTAAATTCTGCAGAACTATTGAAATTTTGTACAAAGAACTCTAGAACTATGCCATATCTATCAAGAACTCTGAAAAAAATGTATATTTCTCGAAAAAGGGGTGCTAACTTCACACGACTGTTGAGGCGAGCTCTCGTAGCGAGTACTTCCTGGTGCGCTCCGCAAGGTCTTGTGTTGTTTACGTTTCTCGGACGAATGTTTCGATTCGTACTCATATTCTTGTAAGTGTATTTGTACCCATATCATAATCGTTGTGTGGACGGTAGTGATTAACTTGTCACCTCACAAACGACTAGTCCTCCTGACACTGGTCCGGTCATGCTGTCGGTGATGGAAATCTGCCATCAAGAATGCATTGTCGGATGTCCGGTTGTCGACGATGTCTGCAACTCCTTTTGCAATCCAGCAGGGTCAACACCTGTCCCTGAACCTGCAGTTTCTACAACAAAGGGGGCTACTACACCATGCGGGACAGCATCTCCTGCTACAACATCATCAGCAACTAAAAGTTCAACAGCAACAAGTGGCCGAGCAGCAACAGCTCGAGCAGCTGCAATTGCAACAATGACAACAACAACTATTACTACATCATCATCAACAACAGCAGCTACATCAGGAGTGAGCAAGACAGCCATGACGCCGATGCAGCTGCACCATCAACAACAGCAAAGCGGCCCGGTTAACAAACGATTCTTATGTCGACTCTAATACTGTCGCGGACTGTGATAAGCTTGAGATGCCGTGTGCGGTTCCCCCTTCTGCTGGCGGCACAGTGCAGGCAAACTCAGAACACTCTCAGGATCACCCCTCGACCCCTCACGATGCGGTTGCACGGTCGAGTGTCAACAACTGGTACAATCGATCTGATGCAGGACTGCACGTTGTTTTCGTGGAGAGCTTAGATAAGAACATTGGCAAACTCCATTCTACACTACTGGCCATTAAAATTGCTACACCAAGAAGAAATGCAGATGGTAAACGCGTATTCATTGGACAAATATATTATACTAGAACTGACATGTGATTACGTTCTCACGCAATTTGGGTGCATAGATCCTGAGAAGTCAGTACCTAGAACAACCACCTCTGGCCGTAATAACGGCCTTGATACGCCTGGGCATTGAGTCAAACAGTTTGGATGGCTTGTACAGGAACAGCTGCCCATGCAGCTTCAACACGATACCACAGTTCATCAAAAGCAGTGACTAGCGTATTGTGAAGAGCCAGTTGCTCGGCCTCCATTGACCAGACGTTTTCAATTGGTGAGAGATCTGGAGAATGTGGTGGCCAGGGCAGCAGCAGTCGAAAATTTTCTGTACCCAGAAAGGCCCGTACAGGACGTGCAACATGCGGTCGTGCATTATCCTGCTGAAATGTAGGGTTACGCAGGGATCGAATGAAGGGTAGAACCACGCGTCGTAACACATCAAATGTAACGTCCACTGTTCAAACTGCCGCCAATGCGAACAAGAGGTGACCGAGACGTGTAACCAATGGCACCCAATACCATCACGCCGGGTGATAGCCAGTATGGCGATGACGGATACACGCTTCCAATGTGCGTTCACCGCGATGTCGCCACACACGGATGCGACCATCATGATGCTGTAAACAGAACCTAGATTCATCCGAAAAAAATGACGTTTTGCCACCCAGGTTCGTCGTTGAGTACACCATTACACCATCTGAGGCGCTCCTGTCTGTGATGCAGCGTCAAGGGTAACCGCAGCCATGGTCTCCGAGCTGATAGTCTATGCTGCTGCAAACGTCGTCGAACTGTTCGTGCAGATGGTTGTTGCCTTGCAAACGCCCCCATCTGTTGCCTCAGGGATGGAGACGTGGCTGCACGATCCGTTACAGCCATGCGGATAAGATGCCTGTCATATCGACCGCTAGTGATACGAGGCCGTTGGGATCCAGCACTGCGTTTCGTATTACCATCCTGAACCCACCGATTCCATATTCTGCTAACAATCATCGGATCTCGACCAACGCGAGCAGCATTGTCGCGATACGATAAACCGCAATTGCGATAGGCTTCAATCCAACCCTTATCAAAGTCGGAAACATGATGGTAGGCATTTCTCCTCCTTACACGAGGCATCACAACGTTTCACCAGGCAACGCCGGTCAACTGCTGTTTGTGTATGAGAAATCGGTTGGAAACTTTCCTCATGTCAGCACTTTGTAGGTGTTGCCACCGGCGCCAACCTTGTGTGAATGCTCAGAAAAGCTTATCATTTGCATATCACAGCATCTTCTTCCCGTCGGTTAAATTTCACGTCTGTAGCACGTCATCTTCGTGGTGTAGCAATTTTAATGGCCAGTAATGTATGTCGGTGGGCACGTTGTTCTGTGCCTTTAGCTCTCATTTAAAGCACGATATTGTCAACATCAGCCTGTTGGGCAGAATGTGAGACAAGATTGAAAGGAAGTGCTTTGCGGCTGCCGACAATTTCATATAGACGTCCGTTCTCTGAGACCATAAATTTGACGTCTATATCCCCAACGTCCTGCTCCACACGTGTGGCATTTTTCACGATGTTGGTATTTATCTGACTGATAATGAGATAGTCGAAGAAATGGAGAGCTTGCGCCTGTGGCAGTTCTCAAACGCTTTACTAAGTAACATAATTTTAATCCCGAATTAACGGTGCTAATTCCAGTCTGCATGGTAGTTTTTCGTTCACAGACTTTACCGCTACATGTTGCTATCTTGGATACTTGCCGTTCGGTGGAACCGTGCGTCGCCCCAGTCATTCAATGTAGAAACTGCTGGCGTTTTCATCATTTGGCGAACCAGTGCAGACGCCATACTCGTTGCAT
Organism: Schistocerca piceifrons; assembly: GCF_021461385.2. Taxonomy (NCBI): domain Eukaryota; kingdom Metazoa; phylum Arthropoda; class Insecta; order Orthoptera; family Acrididae; genus Schistocerca; species Schistocerca piceifrons. Next base: position 742,100,764 of record NC_060141.1, on the reverse strand, counting down.
CAGGTGCGGCGGCCAACAACCAATTGATTCGTGCACTGCGACGGTTCGAACTAATTTGAAATTCTCAAGTCCTTACCAAGTTACACATAGATCGTACGCGGTATTTCTCCATCAACAAGAGCTACAGCGTGCAAGAATGTATGGCAGTTAGGAAAGGGTAACTGGTTGCTCACAGCCCACATATTGAGCTACTCTACGACAGCTTCCTTGTCCCCAAAGTCTCATGGATTTTCCGCCACCACCTTCAAGATTGTCACGACAAACGTCAGTCACTACACAAGCACCGCTACCGCCGCTATCACGCCAATTGTTTCCTCTTCCTCACGAAATGGGGCATAATGGGAATGACTTTTAGTCAATAGACAGATCGGGTGCCGTCTCCGCGACGAGAGGTTCATCGAAATGGCGCGTTCCCAGACCAGCCTAGCGACGAAGTTTTTCAGAAATTAGTCAAGAATATTCTGTCTCTCACCATTTGCCACAAGTCCCTCTACCACACAACCCATATCCTCCTCAGTACCTCCAACAACCACCACCGCAGCGAGTATTCCATCAAAAGAAAAAAATCTGGTTTATCTTACACCTCCTTGAAGACGTGAAGACACAGCCATCTGGAACTTTATAACGTTCCTCTCCGATCGTTACATTTAACTTAACTTTCTGTTGCTTGGACTTCATGTGATAAATTAATATAATAGTTTCCAACCTAACGAAATTTATTGACAACTGAACTGCATACTCGTCACGTTAACAAAACACTGACTGATATACTTCACAGATCTCTTTGACTGACTGACAAAACAACTCAACAACCAATTCTCCCGCAGCATCTCTGCTTTTTTTTATATATCATTTTAACAATAAATTTCAAAATAACCCAGTATTAAATTTGTACAATTTTGATGTTATAGTTAAAATTTGCAGAACGTAAAGAAACTGATGTTACAGCCGAATAAGGTATAAAATATAATATTAATTGACATAATTTTTATAGTGTCATCACTAGTTTTAAATATGAAAATCGATCTGAACTTTACTTAAATAATGTCTCTTGTATTATTTTAGTTACGTAATTCATTACAGTTGGGATTTGGTTACTGACATTCAGTGACAGAGCAAATATCGTACTTTATCCGCCTACATATGTAAAATTTACAAATAAGGCATCAAATTCTGAAAATAAGAAAGTTGTGTGGTGCAAACAGTTGCAGAGTTAATTAGAAACGTGATTACAAAGGATATTAATTACAGAGGAGGACATAAAATTAGATAACAAATGAAAATACATCGCCAGGTAATAACTTTTAAGCCGTTTATCAAGATAAAGAGGTTCTCTGTGTCACCCAACCAATCAACTGCAATTAAGGTAATTAGAGGCGCCATCCACTTATGCCAACATTTTCATAGCGTCTCAATATTTGCTGCCAAATATTTAACACTTAAATTTCTTGATTAAACATCTAACTCAACACCTGTACATAATTTTGTTATGACAACAATCCCCTGACAATCATGATAATATACGTTCTTCCAGAACGTTATATATGCTTTCACAATGAATATCAAGTGTTTTAGCAAATTGGACAGTATGATACATATAAAGACACACATACAAGTCCCTAGGAAGCGGGCGGTGTTGCCCAACGAGTGCTTTGTCTCGTTAGCTGAAACTTGAATTTACGCGCGCGACGCCCCGATTGGCTAAATTCTATGCTAAATAACTCGAAAACGGAGCAGCGTATCGAATTTCTTTCTTAACATTTAAGTCTCATTAGAACCTGCCCTGTAACATCCCTACAACCATTTCACACATTTTCTGACCACCCTGTATATGCCGTAACTTAGCAAACGAGAAAGCGATGGTATGTTGATAGACACAATTAAAAAAAAATCAACATGCCATCGCTTTCTCGTTTGGTAAGTTAGTGCATCTTTGTTTTATGGTTTCAACCAGATACCGTTGTCCGCCTTTGAAGTTATCAGGTATACCAACAAGACTGAGAGGACAGCTGAGGAAGAGTTGCCCTTCCATCAGTAATGTGCTGTATTACACCCAGTACCGATGTCCTACGACGCCAGCGACAGCTTTCGAACGATAGTGGTCAGGCTCTTCTGCGGTGGCGCAGTGGTTAGACACTGGACTCGCATTCGGTAGGACGACGGTTAAATCCCGCGTCCGGCCATCCTGATTTAGGTTTTCCGTGATTTCCCTAAATCGCTCCAGGCAAATGCCGGGATGGTTCCTTTCAAAGGGCACGGCTGACTTCCTTCCCCGTCCTTCCCTAATCCGATGAGACCGATGACCTCGCTGTCTGGTCTCCTTCCCCAAACAACCAACCAACCAGGCTCTTCTGCGATTGATCGAATGACTATTGTGGCCATCTGCTGCTGGCCGCAGTCGTATATTCCCATCGAAGCTTTGATACAGTATTTGGAACATCCTTTCGTACTCTATGGGGATTATAACGCGCGCAACTGACTGTGGAGTTGCGCGTTCAATGAGAGATTGGGTGCTGGTATTCTGGAGATTCTCGACAGTTCATTCTCATTGTCTTCAATGATAAGTTTCTCTACATTACTTCTGTTGGCGGCTCAAACCTGTGTTTGGTCTCCATTTCCTCGCTTCTTTCATGGACCACTATTCCGTATCTTATGGGGTGTAATCACTACTCCCCTACCTCCGGAGATTCGGGCCCTCCCTGGAGGAAGGGTGTGTGTGTTGTTCTTAGCGTAAATTAGATTAAGTAGTGTGACACTCTAGGGACCGATGATTGGTCCCTTAGGAATTCACACACATTTCAACATTTGAACTACTACGCTCCTTGTATCAACATTCAAGCAGATCTCTGTAGCAGTCCACAGGCAGCCTCATAAAAGGGGCGTGACTAAGGCAGATTGGTCCCTTTATGGCGCAATAATGGGTGAATAACTATCATCGTTCCCCACCGAGACGCCCTCGCAAATGAGGTACATTATTTTTGGGAATCATCTCTCCGTAGCAGCATCGCTTTCTGTCCCACAGAAGAGGGTTATCGTTCGCACCAACAGACAGACAGTTCCCTGGTGGGACCAAGAATGAGAACTACGTTGCTTACAGACAGGCGGATGCAGCTATTAACCGCCTTCTCAAGGCTTGCTGAGAAGAACGCTGGAGTCAGTTTTGTGAATATCTCTCCACGAACATGCCCGTTGGGCTAATATGGGCATGGTTTCCCCTTGCAAACGGAAACTAGTGCCTCCCATGCTGTTGCAGACCTGCACAGATGAGAGTGCCGACTCTAAAGGGCTCTGAAGTACTCAAAGTACGCGTCACCTGGATACGACCATATCCATTATTCCATGATCTGCATTTTGTCGGATAACCCATAGACGTTATTATGAGGATCTCCAGTGACATTCGTAATAACGGGAACACTCCAACAGATTGGACGTCTCAAATACTGGTGTTCGTACTGAGACCTGGAAAGAATCCTGGTAGAGCGACGTCGTATCGCCCTATTGCCTTGTCGTCATGTATGTGCAAGACCTTTGAACGTCTTCTCAAGTTTTGTGTAGAATGGTATTGAAAACAAGGACTGGCCACCCCAGACAAAATATCACTTTCTTAAGGGCAGAAGTACTACTGACAGTATCAAATATCTTTCTGTGGGCATTGAAAAATGACAGTGTTATTATACGAGGGCTCATTAACAAATTGAAACTAGTAGATCTTCCAATATCGCCTTCACGGCCCATCAATGGTTGCTTGATTGTCGTGCCGTCTGTGTCTGTAACCTGGACAACTTGTTATACGGGCTTTGGTAGTGTCCCGTAGCCTTCCACAGGGTGAGGTAAGTGTCCCTTACTGTACACTCTTTATGTAACCGCACGTCTATTTTACCCCATCTACAAAGTTCTTTAGTACGCGACGACCTTTGTACTACACCCATTCGCCTTGCTTTTGAATGACAAAATTACGCCTTCACAACGCATGTTTCAAGCTGGCCAGATGAGAGTTAGGAAATGAAATTTTGTCGCGCGAAAAATCTGAAGTGGTGGTATTCAAGAGTAAACGACGCAATTACTTCTGATCTGGTCTTCAACTTGGACCGTACAAACTTCCTTTTCACTCACATGCCAAGCTACTTGGCATCTGACTGCGATCTGACGTGGACACGTCATGTTACGTACCTCGTAGACAAGGTGGAAAAGACTGCAAATATATTGCGGATGCTAGCCTGAATTTGGAAAGGAGATGAACGGGCAGTCCTCTTAACTATGTACATGATCTTGATCCGCTCTGTCTTCGATTACGGCTGCATCGTCTGTGGCAACGCGACGAGATCGACTTCGCGTAAACTTGAAAGTCCTCGACTGTAGGGTGCTTCGTCTTGCTCTTGGAACCATGAAATCAACAGCCACGAACGCACTGTTAGTGGAAGCGTCTGCAGCGCCGCTCACCATCGTTGGTAGATGTTGTCCGATAATTTTCCCTTCGGTCGATTTTCCATGTTTGATTGTGCCTTCCTCAAGACGGTGGCTCACGCAGGCACCTCGCAGGCGAAGGATGCAGCAAATTCCCTTACTAATTCGCATCTATGAGAAATGGCGACATCCACTAGCCCTACAAGACTCGAAACTCCTTTGCTTTCGCTATCCGTTTGGTACTTTCTTCACCTCAGCCGCGGTATCGTCATTAGCATTCGAAATCAGGACGGGGACGAACATTAATGACTACCTGGAGCGATTGCTTGCCCGACATTCGCCACAGTATGCTCGCATCTATACGGATGGCTGTAAGAATGAGCTGGGTGTGGGATACGCCTCCTTCAGCTCCTCTGGCGACATACCTTATCTTTGCACTTCCGCCTGAATCGTCTATCAACGCGGCGGAATTACAGACCATCAGGGCGTCTATTTATTATGGAATGCATACTTTCCGGTTCTTATTGATCCTCACGGACTCCCAAAGTGTGTTTCAGGAACTGCGTCATCCTGCGTTTGGTAAAGAGTCTAACAGATATCCCTTGGATGTCTTGGAGGGCATTATAGTCGAGCGGACAGTGGGCATTGACGTTACCTTACTTTCGATGAAAGGTCATCAAGGCTTTCTCCATAGTGAAACTGTTGACCGCCTGTCTAATAGGAGTGTTACCGTAGGAAAGTGCCGTCCAACACCTGTCCTTTATACGAATTTCAACTCCACGCTCGAGAAAGCTGCTTATCACAAGAATTATGGATGGAATGTACCCCAGCACTATAAGGGCGGCCACCTGGCGTCTATATTGCGGATATGTTTTCTCTCGGCCGTGGTCCCCCTCTCTCATTTGCCTGAGGGTGGAACAAGCGTGCTACCCCCCACACGTAAATCGGTCGAAAGTCATCGCTTCTGGACTCTGATCAGGACCTAATGACGATGACGGATCTGAACCGTGTCACATTATTGTGTACCAAGTACTCGGCCACACAAACAGTCATGTACAAAAGATTGCTTGCGAGGAGCTACACCCTCATGTACATCTACGTCTACGTAGTTACTCTGCTGTTCACAATAAAGTGCCTGGAAGAGGGTTCAATGAACCACCTTCATGCTGTCTCTCTACCGTTGCATTCTCGAACGGCACGTGGGAAAAACGAGCACTTAAATTTTTCAGTGCGAGCCCTGATTTCTCGTATTTTATCGTGATGACCATTTCTCCCTATGTAGGTGGGTGCCAACAGAATGTTTTCGCAATCGGAGGAGTAAACTGGTGATTGAAATTTCATAAGAAGATCCCGTCAAAACGAAAAACGCCTTTGTTTTAATGATTGCCTTTCCAATTCACTTATCATGTCTGTGACACTATCTCCCCTATTTCGCGATGATACAAAATGAGCTGCCTTTCTTTGTACTTTTTCGATGTCATCGTCAGCCCCACGTGATGCGGATCCCACACCGAACAGCAGCACTCCAGAATAGGGCGGACAAGCATAGTGTAAGCAGTCTCTTTGATAGACCTGTTGCACCTTCTAAGTGTTCTGCCAATGAATCGCAGTCTTTCGTTTGCTCTACGCACAATATTATCTGTGTGATCGTTCCAGTTTAGGTTATTTGTTATTGCAATACCTAAGTATTTAGTTGAATTTACAGCCCTCAGATTTGTGTGACTTACCGCGTAATCGAAATTTAGCGGATTTCTTTTAGTACTCATGTGAATAACTTCGCTCTTTTCTTTATTCAGGGTCAATTTCCACTTTTCGCACCATACAGATATCTTACCTAAATCATTTTACAACTAAGGACATCACACACATCCATGCCCGAGGCAGGATTCGAACCTGCGACCGTAGCAGTCCCGCGGTTCCGGACTGAAGCGCCTAGAACCGCACGGCCACCGCGGCCGGCTTGCAGTAAGAACTTTCTTTTGAAAACGACGCCGTTGCCCAGTTTTCATTTGTAAGTTTCTGTGTCTGTCATTCTCCTCTGGAACCTACCCAATTCAAAATCTGGGTCGTAATTTTTTTATTTATTTTTTTTATTTATATAACGAGCCTACCTTTGTACTTCACACTGTTAGCATAAGACCGACATTTTACTTTCATCTTTCTTTGACAAAAAATACGATCAAATTTTCGTCAAATTTCTTTGACAGAGATCTTTGACGTGGCGCTAGAAAGGAGTATTACACAGTCGTCATATTTTTCGTCATATTTCAAGATCACGGACGACAACTTGGTTATTATGCGCTGCAGTTGCTAGTACCACAATTGCATTGTTTGTGTGTTTGGAAAAAATGCAGCCTAAAAAAGGAAACATACTTGGATAAAGTATTTGGATTACATCGAGGTAATAAAAGCATTCACCAAAATTTGTTACGAGAGCTGCAAGTGGAGGAAGTCAAGTCTTCTCATATTACAAAACAGAATACTCTCTTGAGAAATGCTATATGTGCGGGAAGACAGGCAAACAGTGACACTGCAATTTCTTGATACATAAAACAGCTACTCTAGTTGACGACACAGCACTCTAATATCACGTTGCACGTTAACCAAAATAATCCCATGTGAAGCGATTTATAAAGCACCTAAGAGAGAATGTGTGAAGGTAGATAATTGTTTAGTACCCTATATCGGCAATAAGAACTATTTTTAATTTTGAATAATATAATTTATGGATTAGTGTCCCAACAACTACAAAATTAATTAAAAGTGCAAAACAGATGAAGCGCTTTTAACTTGTGGCATCCAGAGTTCAAAAATAGATAAAGTAGGATGGAAAGCTAAGAAAGAATTTTTGATTTTAGAGTTTGATCACATCCTTTATCCCAGCTTGCTGAAAAGCTGCCTGAATGTTTCCAGATGGCTATAGCTGGATGGATGTAGGTGTGTTTGTGAACATGAAGTCGCCTGCAGCATATTTCAGCTGCCCATCAACACACAATTAATAGCATGCATTGTGCCTCTTGTTCACCCCTCACCCTGTTCGAAGCAAGTTTATTAAAAGAAAAAACCAGTCGAAGGTACCAACCAACTTTGAAGCCATGTTTGCAAACACAATTCAGGGACGTTAAATAGCTGTAGCGACGCCAGCACTCGAAGTGGTTACATTTCACATTGCAGTGAACAGAAGACGAACGACTTTTATGATGAAATTTGCTGCGAGACCCTGTACTTGATCATATTTATTTGACGATCGGCGAGATTTGACAAAGTTCCCCACTACACCATCAAATTTATTTGACATAAAAGTTTGATGTATCAGCTTTGACGAGAAAATATGGTAGTGTAATAGCGGCCGAACTCGAACTTTTTTTATTGCCCTATTATGGACATTGCAGTCATGTTAATATGGCACTTTTGTAACTGTTGTTGGCTGTACGGTCTTTGCTGCCCAAAGCCCAGAAAAAAAATATGTTGTACTCATCAGGATATGACTGAAAACATAGGTCTGTATTATCACCAAATATTTTTGGGATCTGATAATATATCCTATCTATATGTGTAAGACAGGAAGTGAAATTACGTCATCTGATAAGAAGTCAGTCGCACAGCTCATACACAACGCTAAACGGCAGAGTTAAGCCTTTAACTGTTTTGGCTTCTTTGATGCAAATACCGTTAATGATGGGTGTGTGCCGGTACTACATCGTCAACAATGTTAAAAAATAAAACGACGCTCTGTTGAGCAGCTTATCTTGGGATGTACCGGGTGATCAAAAAGTCAGTATAAATTTGAAAACTTAATAAACCACAGAATAATCAGATAGAGAGGTAAAAATTGACACACATGCTTGGAATGACATGGGATTTTATTAAAACCAAAAACAAAACAGAGTTCACAAAATGTCTGACAGATGGCGCTGGATAGCAAAACGTCAGTGACTGCGCATGACAATCGTGTATAAAAGGAGCTGTAATGAGAGAGAGAGAGAGAATCAGATGCGCCAGCAGTTGCAGCATTTTGACGTTACCTGAAAAGGCGCTTTTAGTGAAGCTGTATTATCAGAATGGGGAATGTGCTAGTTCAGCGTTACGATCCTATCGTTATAGGAAGGGGATTCTAACGGGTCCGTTGACAAATGCAGCTGTGGCGAGAACGATTTCGAAGTTCGAAGCCACGGGTTGTTTAGGCGATGGACCCCCGTAGTGGCCAACCGAGCACCAGGCGTAATGCTGCTGAGACAGTTCCGGAAGAAATGGAGACTGCAGCGGGTTCGTCTATGCACGGGGAAGTCAGCGCTCGTGCAGTCGCACGTCGTACCGGCATTCCATACTCTACTGTTTGGTTGGCACTTAGGCGTACCCTCCGATGCTATCCGTACAAAATCCATCGGCATCATGAACTGTTACCTGGCGATTCAGTGAAGCGGAGGGCATTTGCGTTTTGGGGGTTTCAAAAGATGGCGGAAGATGACGATTGGTTGAGTAACGTGTTGTGGACCGCCGAAGCTCAATTCACGCTCCGAGGGTCTGTCAACGCCCACAACTGCAGAATTTGGGCTACCGAAAATCCTAGAACTGTCGTGGAAACTCCATTGCACGACGAGAAAGTCACTGTATGTGTTAGATTTACCACATCTGCCGTTATCGGGCCTTTTTTCTTCGAGGAAATGCGTGATTCTGGTTTTGTAACTGCTACCGTGACGGGTGAGAGGTACGCCGATATGTTACAGAATCGCATCATCCCCAGCCTGGCTGATAAACACCTGCTGGAACGTTTATGCAGGATGGCGCTCCACCCCATATTGCTAGACGCGTGAAAGATCTCTTGCGCGCGTCGTTTGGTGATGATTGTGTGCTCAGCCGCCACTTTCGTCATGCTTGGCCTCTCAGGGCCCCAGACCTCAGTCCGCGCGATTATTGGCTTTGGGGTTACCTGAGGTTGCAACTGTATCGTGATCGACCGACATCTCTAGGGATGCTGAAAGACAACATCCGACTCAATGCCTCACCATAACTCCGGACATGATTTACAGTGCTGTTCACAACATTATTCCTCGACTACAGCTATTGTTGAGGAATGATGGTGGACATATTGAGCATTTCCTGTAAAGAACAAAAAAAAAAAAAAAATGGCTCTGAGCACTATGGAGCTTAACATCTGAGGTCATCATTTCCCTAGAACTTAGACTATTTCAGCCTAACTAACCTACGGACATCACACACATCCATGCCCGAGGCAGGATTCGAACCTGCGACCGTAGCGGTCGCGCGGTTCCAGACTGAAGCGCCTAGAACCTCTCGGCCACACCGGCCGGCCCTGTAAAGAACATCATTTTTGCTTTGTCTTACTTTGTTATGCTAATTATTGCTATTCTGATCAGATGAAACGCCATCTGTCGGAGATTTTTTGAACTTTTGTATTTTTTTGGTTCTAATAAAATCCCATGTCACTCCAAGCATGTGTGTCAATTTGTTCCTCTCTGTCTACGTTATTCCGTGATTTACTCAGTTTTCAAATTTATACTGACTTTTTGATCACCCGGTATATTTTTTTAACCATGATTGGATTTACAAAATTTGCAAACTGCAGAGTAACACATGTACAGGGTATTATTTCACTGTTGAAATTTTGATTCTGGCTTTTTGCAATATACGTATCTCGCTTTACGCAACAGTGTTAACTGCACGAATAAATTGTTTGTGTGTGATTAGTGTCGACGATATTGTCTCAGCGAACGTGATTGGCGTCTGCCGTGTTGCAGGCATCTCAATGCACAAAGGCTACGCGTTCGTGCAGTTCACGAACCCCTTCGACGCCCGCAGCGCCTGTCTGGGGGAGGACGCGCGCACCGTGCTGGGCCAAGTTCTCGGTGAGTGCTTCCCACTTGTTCTAGGCGCTAGTTCGTCCGCCGTCACGGTGAGCCGAGCCCTCAAACACACGACGGTCAAGGAGGTAAGTAGCTGCTCAACTGCCGACCTTCTCGGTCGTGAAAAATGTTACGAGATTCTTTTTTGTAACTCTTTGACATGATGCATGTCAGAATAGTAGGCAGCATTTGATCCAGTTTTATGTACTGATTACAAGCGAATTACGTCTGCAGCCGCCGGGCACGCTGAGATTTTTTTGTTAAGATTTGGCAATATCTGAAAATGTAACATAAGAAGTTACCTGCATTCATGCAGATGTCAGTATGCGTATTCCAACTGGTAATCTGCTACATGCGCGAAATGTTGGTAGCCACTACTGCTTTGCGAGGGACATTGTGTACGAAATTGCCTTTTCAGTGGACCGTTCTACAAGCACAGTTATTTCAGCCGAAGTAATTTCACTCTGGCTTATATGGCTTTATTTATTACGAACCGGCCCATTGCATCTAACCGATATCGGGATTTAAAAAGACGAATTCCTAGGATGTCCGACATGGGTCACAACATCTCTAGTATTATGCAGAGTGTTTACCAAACGATACATCAGGTTTTCACGTATCAACAGAGCAGAGATATCGTCGATGTGAAATAGGAAGATCAGAACTAATGACTTTATCGATCGTTGCGCTTTTTTTGTTGCCAGCACAGATACTTATATATCCGCGTTCCTGCATTAACTGAACATTGAATCAAACAGGATGCCTGTTCCAGAACTGTAGTTCCTTACACTTCGACTCTCACCCGTCCAATAATTTGCGTCTAAACTATCTTCAACGCTTTGTACGGATGATGCTTCAGATTCTAGCACCTTTTGATCATGGTTTCCTATTTCACACGCTTAGTTTTTTCTTTCTGGATCTTTTATGCTAGAAAATTCTTCATTTATAACTAGTCAGATTGTTCCTCGAAGCGATGTAGGACCAGAACAAAGCAAATTCATCGCGTAGTAATTCAGCATTAATAATACATACGTCATAGTTTGGGCACATGCATTGTAGCCGGAAGTTCGTGTAATTTCACCTCTGTTGTACGTTACGTTTAAATGTAAAATACATTTCAGTTCCGTGTAGGAGCAGTACCGAAATCCTACGAAAGGCGTCACAATAAATGTTGTCGAACAAAGTAGATCCATCACCTCATTATAATACGCCACTGCGAGCGCAAATACAAACAGAATTTTTCCATGCTTGTTTTGAAGAAGAAATAACCAAGTCATTGGCCATGCAAAGTGGTTGAATAAAAATGAAAAGAGAAGAGAATTCGCGTACTTAAACTATCATTGAGCTAATGCTGTTATTATGGACGAGCTAGCCATATTGACTGTTGTCGACATTTAGCATGATTCGTGGCTTACTTACTTGGGGTTCTTCTGCATCATATAATCCTCGTTTTCACTTGGAAATTAATTTTGTAACGTACATTGTCTCATACAAGAAGTATGAAGTAATTGTATTCGATGTGATCTGTAGTTTCATTTGCTTTACTAACCACTCGTAAACTGAAGTAACAGTGGAACTTGCCTGTGTATCAGCCTTCAGTGCCTTTTATAACAGTGGTCTTCATTATTTCCGAGTTTAACAAATGTAGAAGGCAACGAGTAAATGAGGAACTTTTAAACCACAATTTTCTCTGTATACATCAGATTTCTTCTAAAAAGTTAGAGGTAAATGCGGTAGTAAGAAGGAAAGTGTAAATATTTCATGCGACACGGGAATTTCTGCACTCGCTTTAAACTATAACAACATGGAAGCCGTTTTTCATCAGTGAATTAGTAACGTGGGGAAAATACATTAGTTCCATTACTTCTGATTATTTTCCACTGGAAATTTATGTTCATTTTAAATGGGATATATTTCCATATTATATTCAAGAACTTCCCGAAGGTTGGAGATAATTTCCAAGCTCTATTTTATTTACTTGTTTATTTATTGTTACTGTTGCTGCTTGAAATGAATAGACATTTGCCACATCAAATATAATGACGTGCTGTAAGGGGTCAGACACATGACTGTAACACTGACCGAATCGTCTGACAAGGCACTGACAATAAAACACAAAAGCATCGCAGCTTTCTACAAAATCCGGAAATTCGTGTTATTATTGCGAGACTGAAATAATTTATACAGGATGAACGCAAAAGAACTTCACATTTTCAAAAATTCGTGCAAAGGAAACGATACAATTTACTAGCTTCAAACCTTATCTGTTAATCAGAGTACCTCGTTTTACAGGTGTCAGAGACTCAGGTTACACGGCACACGTTGTGACCATATTCGAACTCTCACCAAACCTTGTGCGATAGACTGGTGGTGGTGGTGATGGACTCGACCGCTGTTGCGAGTCGCAGTGGTGGGCGTGTGGAGGGGGAGGGACGCCGCACACTTGGCCTTTGACATAACTCCATAAAAAAATCACAAAGGGGTTAAGTCTGATGATGGTGGTGGCCATGTGCACCTCACCTCTTTGTCAGAATTTTGCACAGTCGAGCCATCATCATGTGTTTGTGTCTTGCGTTACAGACAAATCGGTGGGACAAGGTGCGCCATCTTGTTCCTAGATGAATCTGTTGGAGTTTTCTTGCAGCTGGGACAAAAGCCTCAAAGAAAGCGTGTCGACGGACCAAATCCTGCAATGGTTTTCTACTTGACAAAGCAGCAGCGGCAAATCTCACTCAACACTGCACAGAACACATTGACCTTTGGCGAATCTCGTTGACGTTCGATGGATAAAATGGGAATTCTCTATTCCCCAAAAACGACCATTGTGCCCGTTAACTTTCCCGTCGGTGTGAAGTTTTGCCTCGTCCTTAACAACATTTCTGTACAGGAGGCACATCGTGCAGCATAATGGCCTGGAATGAGTGCCTAGACTAATACATACCTTTTCATGTGAAAAGAATTATGTGTGGGATCTGAAGCTAACGACTTTCTCGACATATTAATTTCAGTGAACATTCGCTGGAATGGTGTTGCAACGCGATTAGCATTTTGCTCCGACATAAGTGGCCGACCACGACTTCTGCCTTTGGAAATGCAGCCCTTCCGTTCAAATTTTTTGTGGCAGGCATAAATAAAGACCCTGCTGGGTGGCTCCGTGAAAGTGTACGCGAAATACATGTTGAGCAGTATCAGGTTCCGTGTCTCAGTAGTAACAGGACCCTTATAAGATCTCTTCATCGCCCGTCCGTCCCACTGTTAAGACTCCTTTTTCTCAGGAACGGATACTGAATTCAGTAAAAAGTGTGGCCATACATGTCACATATTTTGACACTCACCAACCCACTTATCAAAACCTACAGGGTACTTCCCATTGACCTAAAATCGTGAAATATGGCAAGAAGAAAGGGAAAAAGTCCGATAACTAATTTTAAAGAAGTTTAAATAACTGGTGTTGCTAATTAGCACATCATATTAACATCACTCCAGAATTACTAAAGTAAATGAAAAATTACTTTAGCAAGAGTGAAATTGCACAAAAAATTTAACTGGAAACTTTAAAATATTCTCAATAGTCTCGGAATTTGCAGGACTCATACTTGCCACTATCGGTATCGATAACAGACAAAAATCGTAGAGATTTTCGATTTCCGGGATGGATGAACCGTCTATAGATATAATTAAATTTGTACAGATCTCTCATCCCCTTGTCCTATTTGCCGTTGGCCAATTTTAGTTCAAATGGTTCAAATGGCTCTGAGCACTATGGGACTCGACTGCTGAGGTCATTAGTCCCCTAGAACCTAGAACTAGTTAAACCTAACTAACCTAAGGACATCACAAACATCCATGCCCGAGGCAGGATTCGAACCTGCGACCGTAGCGGACTTGCGGTTCCAGACTGCAGCGCCTTTAACCGCACGGCCACTTCGGCCGGCCAATTTTATTAACTGAAGGACTTTCTGTTGTGATACAGTTGCCTCTGTCTATACTAGCAGTATCTGGCGGCAGCAGGCTACAGCAAGGAGATTGCGGCCATAAGTTAAGGTTTGAAGTGGATACGTTGTATCTTTTCGTTTGTACGAATTTTTTGAAAGAATCTATGTTAATAATGGAAGTAGTGTGGTTTATTCACAGAATAAATATTATCATGTCATAATTGCGCTTTGCTGTTGCATAAGACGCAGTAGCTTTTCCTGAGTGTTCAGGCCCTATCAAATAATTGTAGATCTCTTCGTCCCACAAACTTTCACTTTCTGTTTTGCCTTCTTCACGCTAATATGAAGCTGAAAGCACTAGGCAGTACAATGGGAACTTTTTGTAAACACTCTTGTTCCTATCGAAGAATTAACTAGCACACTTTATCTTGGTGCACTTACACATTTTGTCGGTTTTTATCATTTGAGTGATTTTTCAGCTAGTGCTGTATGTTTCTAGGTGTAGCGACATCACGCTAAAATGCTGCAAGAGTGATCGTTATAGCTGGCCGTACTGTGTAATGCATCGTTGATGACCACGATGTCGGGCGTCCTAAACAGACAACAAGACGTAACGCACACGCGCTAGCTTGCGGTACTGGGAGGTTAGCAAACACCCGGATCGCGGGCGCGCAGCGAATTAACGACTACGAACTGGTACAATGGCAAGCCTCAGTGTGGTTGTTAGGGTTTCCAAAGCTCTTGTAGGCAAATAGCCTCTAAATTACGCTTCAGAAAATACGATATGCAAACTGTTAAAATACTGTAACATAGAACACAAAGTTCATAGATTCACTTACGGACTTCCCCCCTTAGGGTTACCTGATGTGGCGCTTGAAAAGGCATCCGGCCACAAAGTTAAATAATAAAATAAAATTCACCAAATCCTGACGAAGTGACCCACGTCTTAGACAGGATGGACGCTAGGGAAAAGAAGGAAGAATGAATTAGACTTGCCTCTTACACCGTTATATACCTGCTGCAGTAGTATTGTTAGCACAGAACTTCCGTCTTAGCGCATATGAGTTTTCAATGGCTACAGTATCGGTTGATTTGACGTACTCTATGTGATGTGCCTGTGCTTTCAGCTTCGTCGTTGCTTCGTCGCAGACTGAAGGTAGGTGCAGATAGCGCTCCTGCCGGGACAGAGTAAAAGCAACAGAGGGGCAAACCCTGCGGAGGCACCTACTAATGTCACACGATTGTAACGATCGCAGCGGGGAGCCGTCATTTGGTTCCCAAATTAAGACAATTCGCCGACGTCTTCACAAATCCGATAATCTGAAGGCCGGGCGGCGGGCGTGTTGACGCAGCGCAAGAAGCCCCGGCCCGCAGTTCGCTTCTTGTCCTTGAACCGGCTTCAGCGGCAGATCTCTTCATTTGCATAGCAGCGGGCCCGTCTGCATCACAATCTCTGTTTGACTTCCATCTAGCGGGCGATAAGCGCCCCGTGTTAGCCGTGCGAAGCGGCTCGCCACGCAAGCTGCGTTCAGCGTTCCTGTTGAGAAGACGCGGAAATATTGCCCGGCGTTTTTCTTAACTCGATTGTAAACCAGGGAAACACGCACTTGCGTCGGAGATAGAACTATCGATTTTAGAACTTTTGACGAATTCCAGAATTTTTCGGCAACCTTATACCCGCTCCGTTGAATGGAGACGTACAGAAGACATTTTCGTTTTTGACTTTTGAGCTCTTAATTTAACACAAAACTGTAGTTTTTAACAACATGTGCATAATTTTTAAGAAATATTTTTGTATTTTATTTTTACATGGTGCTACCGCTGCAGCAGAGGAAGACAACCGTTAACTTACAAAGTGTTTTTTTTCTAAACTTAACAGTGGAATGTGCAGTTTTTATTTTGTATTTTGAAGAAGCTGGTTTTGTATTTGAGTCCACCTTAAAATGCAGATTTTTTGGCTGACATGTAACTGTCAGTGTTTTTTACAGATGTAAACATGGTTGCAGAGCCTAAAGCCCATCAGACTGGTAGGAAAAGGCAAAATATGGCAAAAACTGGAAATGACTGGTGAGTTTTTTTACAAAATATAAGTAAACTAATTTACTTGTAATTTTTTAAATAGATAGAAATATGTTCGGATGTTTCATTACATGAAGTTAGATTTTTGACGATGTGAAATTCTTCACGCATGAAGTTGGCTATTTAATTTGTTAGTAGCACTAACACTAATCACAGACTGCAGTTTCTTCTTAGTTGTTACTCGTGGAAAGAAAAATTTTCGGTAAGAAAGTTACTGGTTTCGTGTAATTTGGGTTCTGTGCGAACATTATTTGAATTTCTAGTGTACACGTATCGTCTGTCAACCTAAAAATTTCGATTCTTTCTGTTTGAGCAAAAATTTGTCGTTTAGGTAATTCCACTCACTCTTGTCTAGAAGAAGTATTGTCGGGAGGGACCGACATTTTAATGAAAAATTAAATCCACGGAATGCGTGACGTGTCTTGTTTGGAAACTACGTAAACGAAAGTTTTCGGTGAGACTCAGGTTCAATGAGCTTCCAGTTTCTGAGATACTGTAACGCAGTTTATGTCAGTTTAATTGGTCTGCTGTATATTATCCTCTACTGACAAGTACGGACACCAGCTGATTAGGTGATGTTAACCCCTAGTTCATTACAGGACCAACTTTCACAATCATAATAAGAGAAAGAAAACTGGCGTTTTACGGATCGGAGCGTGGAATGTCAGATCCCTTAATCGGGCAGGTAGGTTAGAAAATTTAAAAAGGGAAATGGATAGGTTAAAGTTAGATATAGTGGGAATTAGTGAAGTTAGCTGGCAGGAGGAACAAGACTTTTGGTCTGGTGATTACAGGGTTATAAATACAAAATCAAATAGGGGTAATGCAGGAGTAGGTTTAATAATGAATAAAAAAATAGGAGTGCGGGTTAGCTACTACAAACAGCTTAGTGAGCGCATTATTGTGCCAAGATAGACACAAAGCCCATGCCTACTACAGTAGTACAAGTTTATATGCCAACTAGCTCTGCAGATGATGAAGAAATAGATGAAATGTATGACGAGATAAAAGAAATTATTCAGGTAGTGTAGGGAGACGAAAATTTAATAGTCATGGGTGACTGGAATTCGTCAGTAGGAAAAGGGAGAGAAGGAAACATAGTAGGTGAATATGGATTGGGGGGAAGAAATGAAAGAGGAAGCCGCCTTGTAGAATTTTGCACAGAGCATAACTTAATCATAACTAACACTTGGTTCAAGAATTATAAAAGAAGGTTGTATACCTGGAAGAATCCTGGAGATACTAAAAGGTATCAGATAGATTATATAATGGTAAGACAGAGATTTAGGAACCAGGTTTTAAATTGTAAGACATTTCCAGGGGCAGATGTGGATTCTGACCACAATCTATTGGTTATGAACTGCAGATTGAAACTGAAGAAACTGCAAAAAGGTGGGAATTTAAGGAGATGGGGCCTGGATAAACTGAAAGAACCAGAGATTGTAGAGAGTTTCAGGGAGAGCATAAGGGAACAATTGACAGGAATGGGGGAAAGAAATACAGTAGAAGAAGAATGGGTAGCTCTGAGGGATGAAGTAGTGAAGGCAGCAGACGATCAAGCAGGTAAAAAGATGAGGGCTAATAGAAATCCTTGGTTAACAGAAGAAATATTGAATTTAATTGATGAAAGGAGAAAATATAAAAATGCAGTAAATGAAGCAGGCAAAAAGGAATACAAACGTCTCAAAAATGAGATCGACAGGAAGTGCAAAATGGCTAAGCAGGGATGGCTAGAGGACAAATGTAAGGATGTAGAGGCTTGTCTCACTAGGGGTAAGGTAGATATTGCCTACAGGAAAATTAAAGAGACCTTTGGAAAGAAGAGAACCACTTGTATGAATATCAAGAGCTCAGATGGCAACCCATTCTAAGCAAAGAAGTTAAGGCAGAAAGGTGGAAGGAGTATATAGAGGGTTTATACAAGGGCAATGTACTTGAGGACAATATTATGGAAATGGAAGAGGATGTAGATGAAGACGAAATAGGAGATAAGATACTGCGTGAAGAGTTTGACAGAGCACTGAAAGGCCTGAGTCGAAACAAGGCCCCGGGAGTAGACAACATTCCATTAGAACTACTGATGGCCTTGGGAGAGCCAGTCATGACAAAACTCTACCATCTGGTGAGCAAGATGTATGAGACGGGCGAAATACCCTCAGACTTCAAGAAGAATATAACAATTCCAATCCCAAAGAAAGCAGGTGTTGACAGATGTGAAAATTACCGAACTATCAGTTTAATAAGTCACAGCTGCAAAATACTAACGCGAATTCTTTACAGACGAATGGAAAAACCGGTAGAAGCGGACCTCGGGGAAGATCAGTTTGGATTCCGTAGAAATGTTGGAACACGTGAGGCAATACTAACCTTACGACTTATCTTAGAAGAAAGATTAAGAAAAGGCAAACCTACGTTTCTAGCATTTGTAGACTTAGAGAAAGCTTTTGACAATGTTAACTGGAATACTCTCTTTCAAATTCTGAAGGTGGCAGGGGTAAAATACAGGGAGCGAAAGGCTATTTACAATTTGTACAGAAACCAGATGGCAGTTATGAGTCGAGGGGCATGAAAGGGAAGCAGTGTTTGGGAAAGGAGTGAGACAGGGTTGTAGCCTCTCCCCGATGTTATTCAATCTGTATGTTGAGCAAGCAGTAAAGGAAACAAAAGAAAAATTCGGAGTAGGTATTAAAATTCATGGAGAAGAAGTAAAAACTTTGAGGTTCGCCGATGACATTGTAATTCTGTCAGAGACAGCAAAGGACTTGGAAGAGCTGTTGAACGGAATGGACAGTGTCTTGAAAGGAGGATATAAGATGAACATCAACAAAAGCAAAACGAGGATAATGGAATGTAGTCAGATTAAATCGGGTGATGCTGAGGGAATTAGATTAGGAAATGAGACACTTAAAGTAGTAAAGGAGTTTTGCTATTTAGGGAGTAAAATAACTGAGGATGGTCGAAGTAGAGAGGATATAAAATGTAGACTGGCAATGGCAAGGAAATCGTTTCTGAAGAAGAGAAATTTGTTAACATCGAGTATAGATTTAAGTGTCAGGAAGTCGTTTCTGAAAGTATTTGTATGGAGTGTAGCGATGTATGGAAGTGAAACATGGACGATAACTAGTTTGGACAAGAAGAGAATAGAAGCTTTCGAAATGTGGTGCTACAGAAGAATGCTGAAGATAAGGTGGGTAGATCACGTAACTAATGAGGAGGTATTGAATAGGATTGGGGAGAAGAGAAGTCTGTGGCACAACTTGATTAGAAGAAGCGATCGGTTGGTAGGACATGTTTTCAGGCATCAAGGAATCACCAATTTGGTATTGGAGGGCAGCGGGGAGGGTAAAATTCGTAGAGGGAGACCAAGAGATTAATACACTAAGCAGATTCAGAAGGATGTAGGTTGCAGTAAGTACTGGGAGATGAAGAAGCTTGCACAGGACAGAGCAGCATGGAGAGCTGCATCAAACCAGTCTCAGGACTGAAGACCACAACAACAACAACAATAAGAATAAAAGTATAGAACGTCAACTGTATTCTCCTTTGGCGCTTGGTAGATCATGGTAATACGAAGGCATGGTGAAAACATAGACAACTCAGTCTTTTTATGTGGAAACTCGTAAAGCTTTTTAAATTAAACAAAATTAATTAACATTCAATATCCTTATTCTTCATGTCACCGTATTTATTTCTTAACATAGTCATCTTGGCGACGAACGCATGTCTCCCAATGAGAGACCAGATGGCAGATAACATCACTGTAGATACATGCCTGACTTTGTTGAGGGAATCAGAACGTCACCTTCACTTGCACCCTTTCATCACTATCAATCTAAGGGAACCCCTCGAAGTTGTCCTTTAAGTTTTGGAAACAGATGAAAATCGTGTGGTGGATGATCGATGACAATGAACCCACGGCGTCGGATTGTTACAGGTGTCGCAGCGCTCGTGTGAGGTCTACCATATGATGATGAAGTACACGGTGCTTCATTTGTGGACGAACTACTCGAATTCGTGTCTTGTTTTTTGCCGCTGCGGATATAAGATCGATTGCAGCACGCTGTTTCTCACGCACTGACATACACTCCTGGAAATGGAAAAAAGAACACATTGACACCGGTGTGTCAGACCCACCATACTTGCTCCGGACACTGCGAGAGGGCTGTACAAGCAACGATCACACGCACGGCACAGCGGACACACCAGGAACCGCGGTGTTGGCCGTCGAATGGCGCTAGCTGCGCAGCATTTGTGCACCGCCGCCGTCAGTGTCAGCCAGTTTGCCGTGGCATACGGAGCTCCATCGCAGTCTTTAACACTGGTAGCATGCCGCGACAGCGTGGACGTGAACCGTATGTGCAGTTGACGGACTTTGAGCGAGGGCGTATAGTGGGCATGCGGGAGGCCGGGTGGACGTACCGCCGAATTGCTCAACACGTGGGGCGTGAGGTCTCCACAGTACATCGATGTTGTCGCCAGTGGTCGGCGGAAGGTGCACGTGCCCGTCGACCTGGGACCGGACCGCAGCGACGCACGGATGCACGCCAAGACCGTAGGATCCTACGCAGTGCCGTAGGGGACCGCACCGCCACTTCCCAGCAAATTAGGGACACTGTTGCTCCTGGGGTATCGGCGAGGACCATTCGCAACCATCTCCATGAAGCTGGGCTACGGTCCCGCACACCGTTAGGCCGTCTTCCGCTCACGCCCCAACATCGTGCAGCCCGCCTCCAGTGGTGTCGCGACAGGCGTGAATGGAGGGACGAATGGAGACGTGTCGTCTTCAGCGATGAGAGTCGCTTCTGCCTTGGTGCCAATGATGGTCGTATGCGTGTTTGGCGCCGTGCAGGTGAGCGCCACAATCAGGACTGCATACGACCGAGGCACACAGGGCCAACACCCGGCATCATGGTGTGGGGAGCGATCTCCTACACTGGCCGTACACCACTGGTGATCGTCGAGGGGACACTGAATAGTGCACGGTACATCCAAACCGTCATCGAACCCATCGTTCTACCACTCCTAGACCGGCAAGGGAACTTGCTGTTCCAACAGGACAATGCACGTCCGCATGTATCCCGTGCCACCCAACGTGCTCTAGAAGGTGGAAGTCAACTACCCTGGCCAGCAATATCTCCGGATCTGTCCCCCATTGAGCATGTTTGGGACTGGATGAAGCGTCGTCTCACGCGGTCTGCACGTCCAGCACGAACGCTGGTCCAACTGAGGCGCCAGGTGGAAATGGCATGGCAAGCCGTTCCACAGGACTAAATCCAGCATCTCTACGATCGTCTCCATGGGAGAATAGCAGCCTGCATTGCTGCGAAAGGTGTATATACACTGTACTAGTGCCGACATTGTGCATACTCTGTTGCCTGTGTCTATGTGCCTGTGGTTCTGTCAGTGTGATCATGTGATGTATCTGACCCCAGGAATGTGTCAATAAAGTTTCCCCTTCCTGGGACAATGAATTCACGGTGTTCTTATTTCAATTTCCAGGAGTGTAGTTACCGCTATGATACGCTACAGTTCTAGCGACAGAGGGTTGCAACTTGCGTCAACGAAACTTGACATGTAATATCTCAAGCGATATTGAGAACAAAATTTAAAAAATTTGTTCGCGTCACTTTTCAGTACGCCCTAGTAATTAGGAAAAAGGAGCATGTCCTTGACGTACATCGACAAGAAAATAATTCTTGTGTTCGTAATTTATTTTCCCAGATGTCATGAGTCCATCTGATCCAGAAGTACGTCGTCTCGGAAACAGTCGCAAATGCAGATTAAGAATCGTCATTATGAACAAGGTACTCAGGAATAAAGAGCATGTGGGTAACAGATTTTAACTAATATCTCTAAACTACTCCACTGGACTTGTATATACAATAAAAGACATATTTCAGAAAAAGTCGGTTTATATTTTAAGGCTGATTGCCGTCTGTTTCATTACTGCAGGAAGCTTGCTGAACATATTGTTGAACCTTGACGTTTGGTTTTGGACTGTAGGTATATGGGATGGAAATGAGATATACTGTCTCTCTGCTCTCATCAGACACATACCTTTCCTAATGTTCTGTTCCCTGTAGCGTGGAGACATCAGCCTTCATTATCTACAGCAGAGGATTCTTTTTCCTGGATAGCTGACTTAATGAAGAGGATAGGGTAAAACTACAGACCTGCGAACGCAAAGACAGGTGCAACGAGACCAAGTCTGCCGTATTGACATCGATAAAATCATAATGCTGGTTGCTCGCGGTGCAGATACCGTATTTGAATCGTAATCACGGCTGTAGATGCCACGATAGTTGTAACGCGAATGCATCCAGAGTGAAGGTGATCGAATCTGCACACGGTCGCTTCCAGACTGATGGAAGCCGATATGTGAAATACAATGGCGGTTAGTATCGCATTGCTACTAATCATGTAGTGAAGCCAGCCAAGAATTGCAGTGAAAAGGGCCTGCCGTGCTGTCGATCTGCCTGCTGTGGTATGGCACATTATACATTAGAGTCACAGAATATTATATACTATATCTGCAATCCGTTTTTCAAAATTAGCGGATGTTCGGCCTTCGCCCGGAACTAGAGATGCGATTTCTTGACTAATCTGTTCTTGGATTCCACGCTAGCAGCAGCCAGTCTCTTTGAGGTGCTAGCTCATTCAGTAATAAGTTCTGCTTGTCAGCATTTTCCGAACGTCACGTTGTTATCTATCCACAACTCGTCGAAGTTGAACACCTCACGGGCAACTTGCCTGATTTTTTCATCTGTACCTGGAGAATGGAGCCGGCCGGGGTGGCCGAGCGGTTCTAGGCGCTACAGTCTGGAACCGCGCGACCGCTACGGTCGCAGGTTCGAATCCTGCCTTGGGCATGGTTGTGTGTAATGTCCTTAGGTTAGTTAGGTTTGAGTAGTTCTAAGTTCTAGGGGACTGATGACCTCAGAAGTTAAGTCCCATAGTGCTCAGAGCCATTTGGAAAATGGAACGAAGAGTGAATGTCAGGACATTCCACCAATGTAGTTAGTTCGTTATGCACTCGACGTTAAACCAAACCCATTGATTTCAATACATCTGCGAGGGATGTGCGTCCCCATCTCCATCCAGTCCTCTCTCGCAAGACTGGCAAAAGCTTCCGCGAGGTGGACACAATCTGACGTTATAAAACTCCTTAAGAGTGTTTAGAATATAATGACCAATGAAGTCGCTTGTTTCGTACATGACATCGCCGCGCCTCATCCTCAGTTGAAGAAAGTATATTTATCAGCTAGTTGGACTTCACTGAAAGTATGTCAAAAGTAAAGATTTAACAGAACTATACGCTCACTGCAGTTTGGCGCTTTGCACGGGAATGGTGCGAGTGAAGGAATAGGAGGCGGCTGCACATTCATTCTCACACAACTACGCGATGCACCAACTACGGTGCGCCTACAGTAATCCTTCACATAGGCCATTTTGCTAGGTTTAGGAATAATATAATACATATTACTGGAAAATGAAAAATGCATCTGTAAGCAACTGCGAATAAGCACTCATTTCGAATTACTGACAAACAGGGGTAAATAATGGAAATTTGGAAGTATAACAATATAACGAGTAGTTGCCTTTTCTTTCCAGCGGTACTAGGCGAGATTTGGAAAACCTCCTCAGCCGTGTAAAACTGGAAACGTACTTTCCTGCGTACTTACACAGTAGCTCGTAACTGAGACTGCGTAAGTGAATGTACTAGGCCCTTCTTCTCCTTTTCTGCGTCGAAGTACTTTAATATATTCTCCATGATTTTACTTTCACCGCTGCGAATTACATGTTTCTTTTCCTCTTAGAAATCAGCAGTGAACCAGAAGAACGCCGTGATGGTCCAGGGACGGCCTGTTGACCCATTTTATAACGTAAAGGCACGCGAACAAAACACAACACGACAGCAACGCATCACACAGCAGTAAACAGTGGTGCAGTACTACTGTAGCTACTTTAGAAAATTCTTTAAAGTGAACCTTCCTCCCAATCTACACCATGCCGACGTCCGCAAGTTTAAACTTCAAGAAGTTCTTTCCACAGGTTAGTGGAAACAGTGTCTTGCATGAAACTTCCTGGTAGTGTAAAACTGTGTGCCAGATCAGGTTCCCAAGTTCGACTCTGGGACCGGCACACAGTTTTAATCTACCAGGAGCTCCAAATCATTGCGGAGGATGACATTTCTTTCTAGTCTCTCGCATCTTGCTGCAAGTACTTGCTGGATCCGCCAGTTCCTGGAAGTTTTTCTGAAACTAACAGAAGTGCGTGACGAACACCGATGCGAAAATGCTAGTGTCGAAAAGGAGAACGGCGCAGAGACGCAGGACCGAAACGAATATACCATTGGAAGCCATAAACACACATAATTGGTACCACCAGCCAAGAAAGTACGAAATGAATTTACCAATAAATTTGTTGCCCCAGAAGGAAAAGTAGAAACACAATACACACATCAGACGTCTTCTGATGTTAGCGGATTTTTTTTAAATGTTACCGTAAACATAAATACATTTCATTTGTTAAAAAAAAAAAAAAAAGAAACGGCTTTGCCGCAGTGGATACACCGGTTCCCGAAGTTAAGCGCTGTCGGGCGTGGTCGGCACTTGGATGGGTGACCATCCAGGCCGCCATACGCTGTTGCCATTATTCGGGGTGCACTCTGCCTCGTGATGCCAATTGAGGAGCTACTCATCCGAATAGTAGCGGCTTCGGTCAAGAATACCATCATACGACCGGGAGAGCGGTGTGCTGACCCCACGCCCCTCCTATCTGCATCCTCCTCGGAGGATGACACGGCGGCCGGATGGTCCCGGTAGGCCACTCGTGGCCTGAAGACGGAGTACTTATATTATAACAAAAAGAAGTGATGAATACCACTTGCAAAAATCGAATAGCAATGAAAAGGCAGGCTCTTGGTGAAGTAGCTTGCCTCATTTTTGTACACTGTTATCGAATATTTGATTGTACAGTAGACCAGATGTGTTGAAAATTTCCATACTACATCCTAAGAAAGTTTTAAATCTAACCTAAGAAAGTTTAAATGTAAGTCAGGTCCTCTGATTTTAGTTCATTCGGTAGTGTTTCTTTATAACACCAGTACTGTTCCTCTGAATCCATTTCTTCGACCTAACGTTTCATTTTTTCTGTTTCATTATTTTTGTGTTTTATGACGATTTTTGTTCACTAACAATAATGTAACAACGGTGGCGGCTGCTCCGGTTTTTACATACGACTGCGCTTCTGCAATACGTCCCTGAAATTAATTTGCCCCATCGGCTTGAAGACGTGGACTTCAGTTAGTTTTTGTGCTAAGATAAACTCCTCAGCAAGTGCTTGCAGAAGTCACTTGCTAGTGCACCCAAGCCTTCAATGTGCACATAATATTTCCGCCTTGGGCAGATTAACGTTGGCGTTGCTCCGAGACAAATGAATGTCTTTCAGCTAGTGCGATTTTCTCCGCTTCTAGTAGCACTAGTGAAATCGTCGAGTCATCGTGGCCAAACAGTAGCACACTTGACTGAAAGTGGCAATGCAAACAGCGTCTACTGCCGGAAGGTTGGTGACACTGCGGTGGCGGCAGTTCGGCCGAAGGCAGCAGCTAGTCCTGAATCTTGAATTTGAAACTAACGGCTCCAGACTGAAATAGATTCTCACAAGCTTGTGACTTTTCTGAATTCTGTGATTAGTGAACATGGAAACTGCTACCCCCCCCCCCCCCCCCCCCGTTGGCTATCGATGGTCTCATACTCAGGCGTGCCGTTGGGTGGTTTCACGTGGCCGGGAAGAATTAATTTGAGCGTATAAAATGACTACTTAATCCCTCAACTTTTTAGCTAATTGAGTTATAGGCCCGTGGCTACCATCACTGAACACTTTATTACTTAAGCAATACGAATCCGCAATTGGATTGCAGTGGACCCCTCTTCGATTCAGTACCTCTACATTTGTTATTCAAACTACCCGTCTAATCTTATGCATTTCTCTATAGCATCACATTTCAAAAGCACATGATTTCTTGTCTGAACTGCTTATCGTCCACGTTTCAATTCCATACAAGGCTGCAGTGTTGATAAATACTTTCAGAAAGGACTTCCTAACAATTAAATTTATATTAGACTAGCCGACAAACCCGGCACGACTTGGGTATTAATTTTGGCAATTTTCTATCAGAAACGGAAACAAAAAAAGTACCGTGTTTGTAATGTAAAATCGAAAAAAATTTCCTTTTCCATATAGTCATGACAATACCTTTGAAATTCAACAGTAAGCTCGATGTGAGTTGATCCCAGACAGTTTCTGTACGCTGGGCGAGGCTTCTTCGATTGTCTAAAACGCGAGTTTGTAAACGTCTCTATGGCAACGCCTCTTCATAGCTTTTCAAACGGGTATTCTTTTCGCCCACAATATTTTACGCTTCGTTGTTAAAAGC
Source organism: Schistocerca piceifrons (assembly GCF_021461385.2). Taxonomy (NCBI): domain Eukaryota; kingdom Metazoa; phylum Arthropoda; class Insecta; order Orthoptera; family Acrididae; genus Schistocerca; species Schistocerca piceifrons. The sequence continues at coordinate 742,074,044 of NC_060141.1, read as the reverse complement.
TGTCAAAAGCGCTGCCAGGCGTCAGGAATTTCGTGAAGTTGACTCCTCTATAGGTGCGTCTTAGTGGTAACGAATAACTGTAATAAAGCTTCATGCATAACGCGGCATTGTTTCTCGCAGAGGAGTGTTTATGTGAAGTCGTATCTCCTGACCTATGTGTGGTAACTTGATAATAACGTTTGAGGTGCATTTAGCCCCGTACGTGGACACTGTCTCCAAAATATTGCGAATATAGATAGAGGCACAGAAGTAATAAATTTAAAAGTCATGCATGACGCCGCAGTTTTTCTCGCACATCATTGCTTATGACGTCATATTTCCTGAACTATGATAGATAGGTAGTTGTTACCCCCACAGCGATGTTATCTGGCAGTAAGGGATACACCAAGGTTGGTTGAAATCGGGCTAGTGGTTTAGGAGGAGATGTGGAAAATACATAGATAAACACATTACTTTTTATACAATGAACACATTACTTTTTGTACAATGAAGCGCCAAAGTAAGTGGTGTAAGCATGCGTATTCAAATACAGAGATACGTAAACAGGCAGAAAAATGCGCTGCGATCGGCAACGCCTATATAAGAAGGCAAGTGTATGGCGCAGTTGTTAGATCGGTTACTGCTGCTACAATGGCAGGTAATCAAGATTTGAGTTTGAACGTGGTGTTATAGTCTGCGCACGAGCGATGGTACGGAATCTGGGAGGTAGCGATGAAGGGTGGATTTTCCTGTACGGCTATTTCACGAGTGTACCGTGAATCTCAGGAATCCGATAAAATACCAAACCTCCGACTTTGCTGCGGTGGGAAAAAGATCCAGCAAGAACGGGAACGAAGACGACTGAAGAGAATCGTTCAACGTGACAGAAGTGCAACCCTTCCGCAAATTTCAATGCTGGGCCATCAACAAGTGTCAGCGTGGGAAAAAGTCAACGAAACATAATCTATATGAAATTAGAATTATATATTAATACCTTCAGCTGCTGACGGGCCGTTGATATATATCAACGAGGACAGGTGAAAATGTGTGCCCCGACGGGGACTCGAACCCTGGATCTCCTGCTTACATGGCAGACACTCTATCCATCTGAGCCACCGAGGGCACAGAGGATCCTGTGACTGCAGGGACTATCTCGCGCACGCCTCCCGCGAGACCCACATTCTCATCTTACATGTCCACACACTACATTCGTGGTGTCCCTATCCAATACACTCATTACTCATGGAAGACATTCTTACCGAGTCCCGTAAGAGTTCGGGTAATATGTGTTCATCCGCACAGAAGAGGAAGGTCATGGCCGGTATTGCCGGAACTGTATACTTATATGGATATGATGTCTGTTCTTTCGGACATGTCGGACAGGGCACATATTTTCACCTGTCCCCGTTGATATATATATCAACGTCCGTCAGCAGCTGAAGGTTTTAATATGTAATTCTAATTTCGTTCTAGACGGCTGCTGCTCACCAATGGTGTCTGCTCTTTAGGACATGCATATAAGTATATAATCTATATGTGTTTTCGTGACCGAAGGCCCACTCGTGTACCCTTGATGACTATAAGACACAAAGCTTTATGCATCGCATGGACTTGTCAACAGCGACATTGGACTGTTGATGACTGGAAACATGTTGCCTGGTCGGACGAACTTCGTTTGAAATTGTATTGGGCGGATGGACGTGTACGGGTATGGAGACATCCTCATGAATCAATGGAATCTGCGCGTCAGAAGAGGTGTGTTCAAGCTGGTGGAGGCTCTGTAATGTTGTGGGCGTATGTAATTGGAGTGATATGGTCCCCCTGATACATTTAGATACGACACTGACAGGTGAAACGCACGTAAGCATCCTGTCATCACCTGCATCCATTCATTACCGATGTGCATTCCGACGGACGTGCGCAACTCCAGCAGCAGGACAGTGCGACACCCCACACGTCCAGAAAGGCTACAGACTGGCTCCAGGAACACTCTCCTTAGTTTGAACACTTCCACTGGGCACCAGACGCCCCAGACATGAATATTATTGATTACATCTGGGGTGCCTTGCAATGTGCTATTCAGAAGAGATCTGCACCCCCTCGTACACTCCAGCAGCAGGACAGTGCGACACCCCACACGTCCAGAAAGGCTACAGACTGGCTCCAGGAACACTCTCCTTAGTTTGAACACTTCCACTGGGCACCAGACGCCCCAGACATGAATATTATTGATTACATCTGGGGTGCCTTGCAATGTGCTATTCAGAAGAGATCTGCACCCCCTCGTACTCTTACGTATTTATGGACAGCCCTGCAGGATTCATGATATCCGTTCCCTCCAGCACTACTTCAGACATAAGTCGAGTCCATGCCACGTCGTGTTGCGGCATTTCTGTGTGCTGTACAGACACGCCCCCCGCCGCCGTTGGATAAGCAGCTGCAGCAGCAAGTCGTATACTCCTAGCTCACTCATTTGTTACATAGTTTAATTTCTTAATTTCTTTGCGTGTTTTTGGTACTTGCATTGTTTAATTCATAAATTTCGGGCGTATTATAGTATTTGAGAGTTGTAGCATCGCGTTTTAGTACCTGAATAGTGTAAATTCGCGTAGTCGTTTGTCTTCTGTTTTTGTTTTGAACAGCCAGTGTCGGTTGGTCACAGTCAGTGTGCTCCCTGCCGCCGTTGGATAAGCAGCTGAGCAGCAAGTCGTATACTCCTAGCTCACTCATTTGTTACATAGTTTAATTCTTAATTTCTTTGCGTGTTTCTGGTACTTGCATTGTTTAATTCATAAATTCCGGGCGTATTATAGTATTTGAGAGTGTAGCATCACGTTTTAGTACCTGAATGGTGTAAATTCGCGTAGTCTCCTTCCGCCGCCGAGCAGTGTCAGCATTGCGCAAGTAGCAGCATTACTGCATTTACTAGGCAATCTTGTATTTTAATAACCATTTAAATTTTCTCGATTTGTTTGTGCTCTTTGTAGATTAGTTCAGACGTTCTTTGCAAAACAGTTTTAGCATGGATAGGGACTGCAACTGCTGTGTTCGGATGCAGGCTGAGTTGGCATCCCTTCGCTCCCAGCTTCAGGCAGTGTTGGCTTCGGTCACACAGCTTGAGGCTGTTGCCAAAGGGCATCACTGTGGGGGTCCGGATGGGGGTTTGTCGGGGACGGCCAGCTCGTCCCACGCATCCCCCGATCGGACTACGACTGTGGTTGCCCGGGATACTGCCCGCATTGAGGCTGATCCCTCACCTGTGGTAGAGTGGGAGGTCGTCTCAAGATGTGGCAGGGGGCGAAAGACATTCCGGAGGGCTGAACGGAAAGCCTCTCCAGTTTGTCTGACGAACCGGTTTCAGGCTCTGTCTCAGGCTGATACTGATCTTCGGCCTGACATGGCTGCTTGTCCTGTTCCAGAGGTTGCCCCTCAGTCTGCAAGATCCGGGCAGTCGCAGAGGGTGGCCTTACTGGTAGTTGGGAGCTCCAACGTCAGGCGCGTAATGGGGCCCCTTAAGGAAATGGCAGCAAGAGAGGGGAAGAAAACCAATGTGCACTCCTTGTGCATACCGGGGGGAGTCACTCCAGATGTGGAAAGGGTCCTTCCGGATGCCATGAAGGGTACAGGGTGCGCCCATCTGCAGGTGGTCGCTCATGTCGGCACCAATGATGTGTGTCGCTATGAATCGGAGGAAATCCTCTCTGGCTTCCGGCGGCTATCTGATTTCGTGAAGACTGCCAGTCTCGCTAGCGGGATGAAAGCAGAACTCACCATCTGCAGCATCTTCGACAGGACTGACTGCGGACCCTTGGTACAGAGCCGAGTGGAGGGTCTGAATCAGAGGCTGAGACGGTTCTGCGACCGTGTGGGCTGCAGATTCCTCGACTTGCGCCATAGGGTGGTGGGGTTTCGGGTTCCGCTGGATAGGTCAGGAGTCCACTACACGCAACAAGCGGCTACACGGGTAGCAGGGGTTGTGTGGCGTGGTCTGGGCGGTTTTTTAGGTTAGATGGCCTTGGGCAAGTACAGAAAGGGCAACAGCCTCAACGGGTGCGGGGCAAAGTCAGGACATGCGGGGATCAAGCAGCAATCGGTATTGTACTTGTCAACTGTCGAAGCTGCGTTGGTAAAGTACCAGAACTTCAAGCGCTGATAGAAAGCACCGAAGCTGAAATCGTTATGGGTACAGAAAGCTGGCTTAAGCCAGAGATAAATTCTGCCGAAATTTTTACAAAGGTACAGACTGTGTTTAGAAAGGATAGATTGCATGCAACCGGTGGTGGAGTGTTCATCGCTGTTAGTAGTAGTTTATCCTGTAGTGAAGTAGAAGTGGATAGTTCCTGTGAATTATTATGGGTGGAGGTTACACTCAACAACCAAACTAGGTTAATAATTGGCTCCTTTTACCAACCTCCCGACTCAGCAGCATTAGTGGCAGAACAACTGAGAGAAAATTTGGAATACATTTCACATAAATTTTCTCAGCATGTTATAGTCTTAGGTGGAGATTTCAATTTACCAGATATAGACTGGGACACTCAGATGTTTAGGACGGGTGGTAGGGACAGAGCATCGAGTGACATTATACTGAGTGCACTATCCGAAAATTACCTCGAGCAATTAAACAGAGAACCGACTCGTGGAGATAACATCTTGGACCTACTGATAACAAACAGACCCGAACTTTTCGACTCTGTATGTACAGAACAGGGAATCAGTGATCATAAGGCCGTTGCAGCATCCCTGAATATGGAAGTTAATAGGAATATAAAAAAAGGGAGGAAGGTTTATCTGTTTAGCAAGAGTAATAGAAGGCAGATTTCAGACTACCTAACAGATCAAAACGAAAATTTCTGTTCCGACACTGACAATGTTGAGTGTTTATGGAAAAAGTTCAAGACAATCGTAAAACGCGTTTTAGACAGGTACGTGCCGAGTAAAACTGTGAGGGACGGGAAAAACCCACCGTGGTACAAAAACAAAGTTAGGAAACTACTGCGAAAGCAAAGAGAGCTCCACTCCAAGTTTAAACGCAGCCAAAACCTCTCAGACAAACAGAAGCTAAACGATGTCAAAGTTAGCGTAAGGAGGGCTATGCGTGAAGCGTTCAGTGAATTCGAAAGTAAAATTCTATGTACCGACTTGACAGAAAATCCTAGGAAGTTCTGGTCTTACGTTAAATCAGTAAGTGGCTCGAAACAGCATATCCAGACACTACGGGATGATGATGGCATTGAAACAGAGGATGACACGCGTAAAGCTGAAATACTAAACACCTTTTTCCAAAGCTGTTCCACAGAGGAAGACCGCACTGCAGTTCCTTCTCTAAATCCTCGCACAAACGAAAAAATGGCTGACATCGAAATAAGTGTCCAAGGAATAGAAAAGCAACTGGAGTCACTCAATAGAGGAAAGTCCACTGGACCTGACGGGATACCAATTCGATTCTACACAGAGTACGCGAAAGAACTTGCCCCCCTTCTAACAGCCGTGCACCGCAAGTCTCTAGAGGAACGGAGGATTCCAAATGATTGGAAAAGAGCACAGATAGTCCCAGTCTTCAAGAAGGGTCGTCGAGCAGATGCGCAAAACTATAGACCTATATCTCTGACGTCGATCTGTTGTAGAATTTTAGAACATGTTTTTTGCTCAAGTATCATGTCGTTTTTGGAAACCCAGAATCTACTATGTAGGAATCAACATGGATTCCGGAAACAGCGATCGTGTGAGATCCAACTCGCTTTATTTGTTCATGAGACCCAGAAAATATTAGATACAGGCTCCCAGGTAGATGCTATTTTTCTTGACTTCCGGAAGGCGTTCGATACAGTTTCACACTGTCGCCTGATAAACAAAGTAAGAGCCTACGGAATATCAGACCAGCTGTGTGGCTGGATTGAAGAGTTTTTAGCAAACAGAACACAGCATGTTGTTATCAATGGAGAGACGTCTACAGACGTTAAAGTAACCTCTGGCGTGCCACAGGGGAGTGTTATGGGACCATTGCTTTTCACAATATATATAAATGACGTAGTAGATAGTGTCGGAAGTTCCATGCGGCTTTTCGCGGATGATGCTGTAGTATACAGAGAAGTTGCAGCATTAGAAAATTGTAGCGAAATGCAGGAAGATCTGCAGCGGATAGGCACTTGGTGCAGGGAGTGGCAACTGACCCTTAACATAGACAAATGTAATGTATTGCGAATACATAGAAAGAAGGATCCTTTATTGTATGATTATATGATAGCGGAACAAACACTGGTAGCAGTTACTTCTGTAAAATATCTGGGAGTATGCGTGCGGAACGATTTGAAGTGGAATGATCATATAAAATTAATTGTTGGTAAGGCGGGTACCAGGTTGAGATTCATTGGGAGAGTGCTTAGAAAATGTAGTCCATCAACAAAGGAGGTGGCTTACAAAACACTCGTTCGACCTATACTTGAGTATTGCTCATCAGTGTGGGATCCGTACCAGATCGGTCTGACGGAGGAGATAGAGAAGATCCAAAGAAGAGCGGCGCGTTTCGTCACAGGGTTATTTGGTAACCGTGATAGCGTTACGGAGATGTTTTATAAACTGAAGTGGCAGACTCTGCAAGAGAGGCGCTCTACATCGCGGTGTAGCTTGCTCGCCAGGTTTCGAGAGGGTGCGTTTCTGGATGAGGTATCGAATATATTGCTTCCCCCTACTTATACCTCCCGAGGAGATCACGAATGTAAAATTAGAGAGATTAGAGCGCGCACGGAAGCTTTCAGGCAGTCGTTCTTCCCGCGAACCATACGCGACTGGAACAGGAAAGGGAGGTAATGACAGTGGCACGTAAAGTGCCCTCCGCCACACACCGTTGGGTGGCTTGCGGAGTATAAATGTAGATGTAAATGTAGATGTAGATGTAGATATTGGGGAGGTGTACCAGTTTCTTTGGCTCGTCAGTGTAATATGTATGGATTGGATGGCTACCAATTCCTCTTTCAGAATTTCTTTCCGTGCTATTGCCACTCTGCATTTTGTATTCTCTCCACTTCCGTCATGATCAGTTATTTTGCTGCCCAAATAACACAAGTCATTTACTACTTTGAATCTCATTTACTAATCTAGCTAGTTCAGCATCGCCTGATTTACTTAGAGTACATTACATTATACTTATTTTGCTTTTGTCGATGTTCTTCTTATAATACCTTTAATATATTTTCAAGACCCTGTCCATTCCGTTCAAATGCTTTTCCAAGTACTTTGCAGTCTCTGATAGAGCCTCAATGTTTTAATTTCGTCTCCCTGACCTTCAGTCCCTTTCGTAATTTGCCCTTGCTTCTCTTCACATCTTGCTCATTGTACAGATTGTAACATCAGGGAGGAGCTCAAACTGTGCCGCATTCTTTGATCAACTATTGCTTCCCTCTGATGCCCTTTCTGTCTTATAACTGCCGTCTGGTTTATGTACAAGTTTTAAAAAACTTCCCGCACCCGATGTTTTACCTCTGTTACCTCCAGAATCTCAAAGATTATAGTAGGGTCAAATTGTCAAAACCTTTCTCTTAAGTGTAAAGAAGCTGTAAACAAAGACTTGCCTTTCTTAAACAGTTCTTCTGAGGGGCGTCTCAGGATCAGTATTGCCGCGCTTGTTCTTACATTTATCGTTGGTTTCTTTCAGATTTTCCATTTTTCTGTATATAATTCGTGTATTCTGAAACCGACTCATTAAACAGACATTTCGGCAGCGTGCACACGTATCACCATGTGCCTTCTTCGCAGTTGCAGTTATTACATTCTTCCTGAAGTCTGAGGGAATTTCATCTGTCTCGTATATCTTGCACATGGTGTGGAATGTTATTGTCATGGCTGGCTCTCCCAAAGATATCAATAAATCTGAGTGATCGTTGCCTGTACGAGGAGTCTTCATTCTGCTGTACTCTTTCAGTACTGTGGCAAATTGCTCTTTCAGAATTATATCTCCCGTCTCATATGCTCCTGCTTCCTTTTCTCTGTGTATAATATTTCATATAATTCCCTTATATAGGACATCTATATATTCCTTCCGCCTTTCCGCTCTCACGTCTTTGCTTGGTACTTACATGCCATCTGAACTCTTGACATTCATACAGCTTCTTCTTTTCTCCAAAGTCCTCTGTAATTTTCCTAGAGGCGGCATCTGTCTCTCCCCTTGTTATGCATGCTTCTGCAGCCTTACGTGAGCTAACTTAGTCATTTCTGCTTAGCCATTTTGCACTTTATGTAAGTCTCATTTTTAGACAAGTGTATTCCCTTTCGCCTACTTCAATTCTTGCATTTTTACATTTTGTCCTTTCGTCAGTTAAATTCAGTGTATCTTGTATTCTCTAAGGATATATACCACCATGTATAGTTCCTTCGTTATCTTCCACTAATTGCAAACGTTCACGCGTTACCCACAAAACATAATTTGTGTCAGTATATTAGTGCTTTTTTCAAATATTGTCGGTAGTATTCTCGTTCAGACAGTCATACTCTTAAAATTAGTGTATATCTATGTGATAAAGATCATATTAGTAGAGTCTTCAAAAACATTCGAATGTCCCGCGAAACATATTTCATAGCAAATCGGTGTTTGTGAGCTACAGTTTTGTATCTACAAATTTTGACAGCATTATATTCGGAAACAGTTTCCTCTTAGATGGAGTGTAGATGCTAACAGATAGTGCAACATGTCCTAATTTTTCCGTTCCTTGACCTGTTTCTCATCAAGAGTGTATTCGGAAGTTTGTGACAATACGCAGATGGAACAGGAAGAAGCGATAATATATTAAAGAAGGCGGAGTATCCTCTTCCAGACTGAGTAACTGGAGAGTGCCATCGATAAAGTAAAACGTTCCAACTTCTCCGGATAGCATCCATCCCTAACACAAGACAGAAAAGCGATAACTATGCGCAGAGATGGATACCCAAAGTGGGTCGAACCGGAATCTCCGTTTCCTATGCATACATGTGAGTAGTTCTTAGCGCCATCCTGTTGATCACCATGGCGCCATATACGTCGACGGACACCGTATTCGATTTATAACTTGTTTCCAGTGTGCTTCCGCACAAATATCACCACGGGCAAGCTGCTGATATCCAAATACTGCTGCTCTTGTCGCTGGTAGGGAGATAGTAAAGCGGGTCTTCAGACACGAAGAATTACATTTACAGGGAGAAACAAATTCCCTGGTGTGGCGGAATTGTCACAAGTAATGCAGCTTTTGGGTTCAGAACATCTTCTTACCACTGATTGTCGCATGTGGTCCTGTGTGTTTACTATGCCAGCAAGAAATGTGAAGGATTATTTGGGATCCATTTGAGGAATACCCTTTAAGCCAACGGACTCCAACTTAATACAGTCGCCGGAAGTCGATATCACCTGATGTGCGGAAAATAAGAAAATGCTGGTTTGACGTTTAACGTAACACTGAGATGAAATCATTAGATAGAGAGAAGAAAGAGTAAAAAGTCGTCGGCTATTTAGAACATCACAGAGGCAATACCTCAGAATGACCGAATAGGGTTTGAACTCTCCTCCTTCCGAAAATAATGGAAATCGGTGCTTAATGAATCTGAGAAAGAGGTAAATGAGAATCTTCCGTAAGCTTAATCCAAAATGGTATCTTCCTCTTCTGTTTTTACCGATCAGGAAACGCTGCTTCTGCTCCTCTCCATTCCTTTCTTCGAAGTCTTCTCTTCTCTGGAGAAATTGAAATAGGCATATTATACCCCTGTACAGAACGAAACACCGGAATGCATGACGTAACACCTTCGCACGACCACGGAAGCTTGTGTATGTGTCATAGCGTCACGCACTGTAGGGAAGTCACATCCGCGAATCATGTACCGTGTGGAAACCAACATTATAGCTGAAAACGAAAGTTTAGACTGTAAGTAACGTGAGCCCAAACTAGTATCGATGAACACAGGCCAGAAACTCATTACATCCTTAAACGACACAAATTACAAATGAAAGTGTAGGTTTCGTACCACGATTATTACGAACTTGAGAACCAATTTTCTTGTTTAAACAGTGGTAAAAACAATCATTTTGGTTTCATTCCACTTCATACTTCAACAGATTGGCGACGAGTTGCGCGGATTCACTGCGCACACACAAGAACGTGACACTTGCTGGACAGTCGAATTTTGCTTCATATTCGCCTATTGTCTGACACGTACTTTAGGTTCGAACGCATTTGTCGTAGTAACTGATTTTCTTTAGTTCGATCTGGCGCGTTAGAGTTCTTTGTTACAGCGCATATGATAAAGCGTTCATTTCACGTGTTCGCCAAAAGTAAGCATCTGAACCTCCCTCAGTAGAATTTCGCAATAGGACCAAGAAACGCATCACTTTTGATTGCTGTTACTCGCACTAGCGAGTAATAAATATTTCGTGCAGTTTCTCATGGTGGGACGTCTCTCTCTTAATCCCTAAAAGACGACCTCGCGTTCTCCTGAAATAGTAAGAGCTTCTAAATTCAGGCCACCTTAAGGCCCAAGCAACACAAGCGGCCGCTGGCTCCAAGCTGAAAAGGGTTGCTAGGGCGACCCAGCTTCAGGATTTTTGTACATGGCGTATCACAGTTAATTGCAAAAGCGGACACGGGTGAAAGTGTGCACAACGCAAGGAAAGACTTTCCAGGAAGCGTGGATCCTCAAATGAACGGTCTGCGAGATAATTGCGAATGTACGGTTACGAGCTTCCCTTGACTTCAGTATCAAACTTTGTTGCAATTGGAATTTGAATCGAATTAGATGGTGCATCTCAAACATTTCTGGTGATCAGGACAGTATCTGATACTGACGTCAGTGGCGGATAGTAAGCACACTTCGCTCGTGTGGACCCATGCTAAGAGGATAAATATTTTGGCTTCTGGTATCCTACATTTTCAGTATTTATTTTTATCCGCCGTGTATACATACCAAGTTTTTTATAACGTTTGTAGGCGAATAAATAATAAATGTCGTATAGCTCAGCATTTGGTGTAAATATTTTCATCTGACAGCATATAAGTGAAGGGTGAGTCAGTTTAAATTAGTGCTGTTACCAGTAGTCCAGTCTAGGTCCCTCATGTAATTCCTCTTTTGTATCACATGGAAGTTGAGGTTATTATTTTATGTTGCACACCTAAAAATTCTGAACTGTAATGATAATCTTTTAGTTACTTACATGTAAATTTTTCTAAAATCTATACAAGGCAGGGTGCCCAAATATCACCACCTTAGTACGTTAGGACCTGTGTAAGTCCTGAAAGGTTTTGGAAAAGGTTACAAACTGTTATATACACTGATGACAAAAAATCGCAACACCAAGACAATGTTGTGCGATGTCAGCGAAATTTGGCAGGCGTGTTTCTACATCTTAAAGATCATGTCTATTCACATTATTCACATTTCGCACCAGTGCATTGAGAGGGGCGCTAATAGTGCGACTATGAGGATGCAAATCAGGTTTGCTTTAAATACACGCTGTAACAGTCATGAGCGTTCGTTACTTTTGAGATTGGACGTGATGAATTGGTATTAGTCGAGAACGCCTTTAATGCCACAAATATGTCCTTATCAACACCTCAGTGATTTTGAACGAGATCGTGTAATAGGGCTACGAGAAACCGGATCTTACTTCCGCGATATTGCAGTAAGGGTTTGCAGGAATGTACACGATTGCTGGCAGCGATAGACATGAGACTGTATCGTTGCAAGGAGACCGGTCCCCGGAAGGCTACGTGGCATTACGGAAAGGAAAGACCGTCGTATTCGGCGTTTGGTCTGGCGTATCGTACTGCATCTGCAGCACCCATTTCAGCTGCATTTGGCACCACAGTGACACAACGAACTGTAACAAATTGTTTCCTTCAAAGACAGCTCCGAGCCAGACCGTCTGCAGCGTGCATTCCACTGAACGCAAACCACCGTCATTTGCGACTTCAGTGCTGTCAACGGAGAGTTCATTGTAAGGCAAGGTGGAGGTCTGTTGTGTTTTTTGATGAAAGCTGGTTCTGCGTCGCTGCCAGTGATGGCCGTTTGTTGGTTAGGAGTAGGCCAGTTGACACACTGCTAGACACACTGGACCTACACCTCGAGTTATGGTCTATGGTGCGATTTCGTATGTCAGCAGGAGCGCTCTCGTGGTTATTCCGCGTACCATGGCTGCAAATTTGTGCGTCAATCTGTTGCCTTGGCCTGCTCGATCACCAGATCTGCCTCCAGTCGTGTACAAATGGGACATCTTCTGACGAAAACTCCAGCGTCATCCACAAACAGCATTAACCGTCCCTGTATTGACTGACCAAGTGCAACAGGCGTGGAACTCCATCGCACAATCTGACAACTGTCGCCCGTACAACACAACGCATGTACGTTTGCATGCTTGCATTCAACACTCTGGCAGTCACAGCAGTTAATAATGCATCACCATTTAACATTTGCAGTGGCCTATCTCGCGCTTACATTAACCTGTGTTCGTGCAGTGTTAAACAGTTAAATATGTTACCTAGTCAAATGTATTCCAGAAATTTCGTTACGCTACATTAGTATTTGTTGGTGTTACAATTTTTTTTTAGTTAGTGAAGATTCCTGAATTTATGCTGCACAAGTTTCAGTAAAACTGTTATAACACACTAAAGTCAGTACTTGTCATAAACGTTAACATGGAAAAAACAAAAATACAAAGTGACCGTGTTCCTAATTTCGTTTCGTATAAAAATTGATCAAAAGTACAATTAATTTAAATGTATTTTCTCATTCTAACATAGCCAGTCACTTTCACTGTTATAAATGACTTGAAGACCATGAATGATCAATGTTATCGAGTTCTTTCAGTCTTCTAAAGATGTCACATATGAAGCAGTATGTCTGTGTACATGACGAGCATGTTTCGTGATTAGAAACTAAGCATCCGTACAACAAATCCATTTCTCTTCCCTTGAGTTTTCCCATATCAAATAAATAGGGAATAAAATCAACTTTTAATAACAGTTCCGAATTTCATCCCCGGGACGAAAATTGGAAGCGCATTGTGGATGAAACTGCGAACATGACTTATTATGAAACATCCTGGCAGATTAAAACTGTGTGCCGGACCGAGACTCGAACTCGGGACCTTTGCCTTTCGCGGGCAAGTGCTCTACCATCTTAGCTACCCAAGCACGACTCACGCCCCATCCTCACAGCTTTACTTCCGCCAGTACCTCTCATCTTCTCAGGAACTGCCCACGAACAAATGGTGCTTTTATAAACCAACTAGTATCCACCCTAGATCACAATTAACACAAAAGAACCAACCTGTTTGCTCAAATTGCTGGCTGGAGGATTGCACAGTTTTTTTTTTATATTGCTGGATACTACTATATGCTCAGTCTCCCGATAGGTATACAAATGGTCACTACGCCAAGGGTCCTTCATCTGTGAGATGAATAGAATCGAGGGCTTCTGAAGGTCTCTGGAATTATCGTAAATGAAAATGAATTGTTGTTCTTTCGATATTTAGCACTTGAATAAGACTGAAAAATGTGGTTCTGTTATAGAAATGTCTACATAAAACTTAATTTAAATGAACCAGATTTAAAGAAAAAAATAGACGTTTTCCATGATACCTAGATTTAGATTTGCTTTAATAGGTCTTAGCGAGAAAAGAGCCGAAGGAGAAGCAGCTAATGTTCCAGGGAGCGCTAAGACGTTCAGGGGAGTGGTGGGGTGAGGGCGGCAAATGGTACGTCGGTTGTGTGGAAAAATGTTTTCGAACCAGCCCTGTGTACGTGCACTGGACCAACGCCATTAATGGAAGTGAAACACGATACACGAAGCGGTTGCGACAGATGCCAACTGCTAAGACAGGATGATATTTCATCGCAGCGGAACAGCGTTGGAACTCACTAGGAGCGAGCTTTTTGGTGGTACTCTTGCTTGCGATAAATGGGAAGTCTTGTCAGAAATGCTAACACCAACATTTTGAGAGCCTAGCTAGAAAATATGTGTCGACTGCTTAACGTCTTATGTCTTAAGGCGGCTATACACGCAACAGCAGGCTTGGTACGCGAGAAGGATCGAGCACTTTCTGCAAACGTTCTCGAATGTCTGCAAAGTAATTTTGTGCAATCTTTCGTACAGTTCAAGCTGCATGAGATTTGATGCAAGCTTTTGCAAAAGTAGCAACGTCTTCTTTAGGATGGCTCTTATTTTCGAATGCTGTTTGTTCCTTTGGTTCCACTGTACAGAAAATTGAATTACGTGGCCGGCCGGTGTGGCCGAGCGGTTCTCGGCGCTCCAGTCTGGAACCGCGCGATCGCTACGGTCGCAGGTTCGAATCCTGCCTCGGGCATGGATGTGTGTGATGTCCTTAGCTTAGTTAGATTTAAGTAGTTCTAAGTTCTAGAGGGCTGATGACCTCAGATGTTAAGTCCCATACTGTTCAGAGCCATTTGAACCAATTTTGAATTACGTGTAATCTGGGCTCAATAGGAAGAGAGGAAGGGTGGCCCCCATGGCCACTACTTAACCAGTAACCTATAACAGTCGATATAATTGTTAATATTATCGAATTAACTTTAATAATACAATCTATAAAAGTCTTTGTTCAGGCAAATGCGACAAGAAATTAACATCTTATTTTAGACATTCTTATTCTTTGATAAAACCTTGTGGAAACTTATGATGATACTCAGATACAACCTGAAGAACATACTGTTCTGTGGTTTCTTTTGCAGATTATTTATTGTAATCCTCCATGAGCCTGACGCCTACCAAGTCGCATCATTTGTAACATTTTTGGTTAACTAGTGTTGACCGAATTGTCACATTCGTGACACGAAGGATTTATGTCAAGGAACTTGTCAAATCAAATCTGGGGGAAAATATTTTTGTTTTGTCATAAAGAAAATATTCAATCGTCTTTTGATAATAATTTTTCGTTTTTTATCGATTTATATTGTGCTTCAAGTTCAGGGACAGGTCTAAATGTCGTATCAGTATGTGTCTCTACAACAACAGTGTTTTACATGATGTTATTAGACATCTGAATGATGGAGGCGATTTTCAGTTAAAGCTTCACTACTTTAATGCTTCGTTTTTTTTTTTTTTTTTTTTTTTTTGCTAAAAAACCCTAAAATCGACTAAAATGTTTTTTTCTCTTAAACTGCTAGCCCTACAGCTACGCAATTTTTATTGCCGTTATCTTGCTGCAGCGCTATCATGAAGATAATAATAAAATCCGGGAATAAACTCTACTCTTTTGGTGGCCTCTCAAACACTTTTTTCCCCCAGTAAATTCTGTGGTAGAATCGGTTAGTATTGTCCTGCGATAACTCCCGACTGGCAATACTTACATCAATTCTGAGTGCGCATACGTTTTCGCCTTGTCTTGTTCCTGTTGGATCCTAGTTAGTAAGTGTTGATTAAGTGTTGACAATCGGGAATTATCGCGGAATCAAGCGGACCAATTTTGCCACCGAGTTTACCGGGAAAAAAATTTTGCTTGAAAGGAGACCAAATGAGCACTCTTTTTTTCCGGTTGTATTATTATTTGTGTAATTGCTATTATGTGATAAAACAGCAGTAAATATTTGGTGGCTGTAGGATAGCAGTTTTTGAAAAAGAAAACGTTTTAACTGAAAAAACAGAACTTTTTAGCACTGTGTACAAAACAGAAAACCATCCATCTCCAAAGTAAAGAGCGAGAGTAATGATATTTTAACTATAAATCCGTAAGTAATATATCCAGTAACATCACGTAAACGATTTACTGTAATATCGTTTCTTTAGGGATCAATGAAATCTGCCTCACGATTCAGTGCACTTAATATTTTCATTTTTGGTGGGGAATCCAAGGTAGGATAAAAGATGTCCACGGCGACAGACGGAGACAGGTGCCATAAATAATTTTCGGGTTTTGTAAAATCAGATACGATGTATCTCGTTCGACCCCCTGATATTTTTAAAATTCGGCCTTACCTGAGTTGTAGTCTAGTAAACATGGCTCGAGCGCTCTCTGGAAGGCCGCCCATGTGGCAGAGCGGTTCTAGGCGCTTCAGTCCAGAACCGAGCGACTGCTACGGTCGCAGGTTCGAATCCTGCCTCGGGCATGAATGTGTGTGATGTCCTTAGGTTAGTTAGGTTTAAGTAGTTCTATGGGAGTGATGACCTTAGATGTTAAGTCCCACAGTGGTCAGATCCATTTGAACCATTTTTTGAACATTGTGTAGTTACAAACATCATCGCGAACGAGCCTGGTTGTACACCACGATCTCGCAGTATGATGGTAATACGGAAGGCGAAAGCCAGTTGCATTGCGCCTAGCTCTCCGGAAGCAAGTGTCTCACTTCGCGTGCAGTATCTCGCGAAAGGAATCTTGACTAACGGGACACACGGTTAACAACTAAACAGAATGGTTTGAAACTGTGACTGGAAGTGATGTTTGATGGGCGCTACGCAGAAGGAGGCGGCAGTCCACCAGGCCGGTCGGCCCCCGCAGACGACACGGTGACGTCATCAACGGTAGCCGAGGAAGAAGTGCAAGCTTTAAGCACTGAGCCACAGGTGAGGTCAGACATGGAATAGGACCGTAGCAACTCTGATTTGAATAGAGCAGAAAACGTGCCCCAGGCCCGCAAGGAAAATCGTCTTCAAATAGACGAAATAATTTAAGAAATAAGGTCGTAGTGGAAGTACTGGAGGTTCGGACAAGCAATAAATTGATCTTATAACTATACTGTTGATCTTAAAAAGTAATATTAAAACAGTTTTGAAACATGAAAGCCGCGTGGGGTAGCCGTGCGCTCTAAGTCACCTTGACAAGGTTCACGCGGCTCCCCCCGTCGGATGTTCGAGTCCTCCCTTGGGCATGGTGTGTGTGTTGTCCTTAGCGTAAGTTAGTTTAAGTTAGATTAAGTAGTGTGTAAGCCTAGGGACCAATGACCTCAGCAGTTTGGTCCCATAGGACTTACAACAAATTTCCAAGTTTGAAACATGGCACATGTGTTGTAACTGCTGACGGTCAGACTATTCCAGTAGGCATACATTTACGGTACGCGATGTTCACTGAAACTTCACTCGGTACCTGTGCCCATATGCTCTGACTGGTTACGTTTTGGGCACTAAGGAAGGCAGTGCCGTAGCAAAACCAGGTGTGAAATGTATGGTGCTGGCCACAGAACGACAGACTGTGAATCAGATAAGGTCACGAGCGCAAACTGCAAAGATGCGCACCATGCAACGGACAACTCTGCCCGAACAGGTCATGAAGGCCCAACGGTACCAACCGGCCGCCTTGTCATGCTCAGCCCACAGGCTTCACTGGATACGAATATGGAGGAGCAAGTGGTCAGCACACCGCACTCCCGACTGTATGTCAGTTTACGAGATAGGAGCCGTTTCTTGTCAATCAAGTAGTTCCGCCGTTTGCCTTAAAAGGGCTGAGTGCACCCCGCTTGCCAACAGCGGTCGGCAGACCGGATGGTCACCCATTCCAGTGCTAGTGCAGCCCGATAGTGCTTGACATCGTTGATCTGACGGAAACCGATGTCACCACTGCGGCAAGGTCGTTGCATCCAACAGACAAAGCATGTCCTAAATGCATCGAACGGAGACAAACCCATGCACTTTCGGAATGAACCGAGAAAAAAATCTACTACGTCACAATGGATTATGATGTATTACACTGACACATGCACGCCCCAGGGGCTTAACAAGGAGCACAGTCAATCCGTAGCATCATCAGCAAACAATAAGCAATGGCTGCGAGGGAATACTTATGCTTCTAGTTGCACTCGTAGAAATGGAAATGAGCGAATGGCATCGTTGGCCTGGAGGCCTCATTCGGGGAAGTTCGGCCGCCAAGTGCAAGACTTATTTCATTCGACGCCACAATGGGCGACTTGCGCGCCGGTGATGAGGATGAAATGACGATGAGGATAACATAACACTCAGTCCACCAGAGGAGAAAATCTCCAACCCGGCCGGGAATCCAACCATGGCCCGCTTGCATTGGAGGCAAGCTCGTTACCACCCAGCTAAGCAGGCGAACCACTAGTAGAACATCTGACACGAATAGTGGAACCAGGCAAAATTATACATGCTAAGACTGCAAACTGTCTGACTCGGGTGGACAGCGCAGGTTCGTGAACAAGAACGATTGGGTTCGGCTTAATGTGCGCTCAATCATCTACCAAGTGCACATGACTGAATGTGTGTAACATCAGTGTGCAGCCTTGTACAGGCAAACACGTCAGTTGGACGCAACCTCCACAGCGGTGTAATGTCGACTGATGTGAAGTATTTGAATTGCATATTGCTGGAAAAACTTATTCGAGTACATCAAAAATTCTGGAAACATGAAATCCCGAGATGTTTGTTGCACATTTTATATTTTTAAGAAATTAGGAAGCAAGTAACCATATCAGAAACAGTTCGTGTCACCTGTCAGAACCGTATCTAAACGTATCAGGGGTCCCACGCCCCACGAGCTTGAACAGTCCCCTGCAGACATGTAGGGTCCATGAACTCATGAGGTTGTCTCCATACCTGTATATGTCCGTCCGTTCGACATAATCTGAAACGAGATTCGTCCGACCAGGCAACACGTTTCCAGTCATCAACAGTCTAACGTCGGTATTGACGGGCCCACGCGAGGCCTAAAGCATTGTGTCGTGCGGTCATCAAGGGTATACGAGTGGGCCTTCAGTGTCTTAACCTAGATCAGGAGGAGATGATGTACATGCGTCAGCACTCACCTATTACACGTGCGTATTGAGGCGTATTTGAGTTTCATTGTCGCTTCATCTCGCGAGAAATCGCAATATTGCTACAAGTGTTTCGTGTAGTGTTATAAACGGTCCAATCACACTAATGTGACTATCGCCTATGTTGGAAATCAATGTGCAAGAACTACCCACTGACTGCACGTAGCAGCACTAGAAGTGGACGGTGTATAAACCATGTTGAGTGTGATGCGGAAAACAGTGCAGCCGTTGTAATGTGGATAGGGAGCGATTTGTCTGGCATCCGAAAAGGAATGATCATTGGCTTTCGGACCAAGGGTGGCAGCACGTCCGAAACAGCTAAGTTTGTAAACTGCTTACGTGCCGCCGTGGTTAAAATACACCGTGCATGGCAAACTGGCTCTGTCCAAAGCCGCTGCCGAGGCAAGTATGGTGAATGACGGCTGCGTAGATGGGTATGGGCGAAGAGGCGTGTAACTGTTGAGCAGCTGACCTGTGCTCCATCGGACAAATGGCCGTAGGCGTGTATGGCGTGAAACGTCTGAAGTACACACGCTGCAACCAGATCGAAGCGTAATGGTCTGGGCATTCCGTGGGTGATGTCGTTCTGGAAGGGACAAGTATGCATCTGTCCTTGGGAACCATGTCCACAGCTACATAGAGTTTCTGGCATATACAAGCAGAACAATGTAACATATGATACAGCTCGCATTGTAGATGGGCGGTTTGAAGGGCAGTAGTATGAGCATTACCGTACTTCCCTAGCCATGAAACTGTCCAAAGTTAATCCAATCGATAGGGCTGTTCAAAAGAAATGGTTCAAATGGCTCTGAGCACTATGGGACTTAACATCTATGGTCATCAGTCCCCCAGAACTTAGAACTACTTACCTAACTAACCTAAGGACATCACACAACACCCAGTCATCACGAGGCAGAGAAGATAGGGCTGTTCGCGCCATGGATTCTCGACCGAGAGACCTAGCACAGCAGTGGTTGTACATCCCCGTGAGTACTTTCCAGCACCTCACCGACTCTGTTGCTGTACGTTTCGCAGTAGTCCACGCTGCAAAAGGTGGTTATTCAGGCTTTTGACCCGTTGTCACATTACTGTGATTGGACACTGTATAACCTCCCATGTTTTATCGTACTTTTTAAGCGTTATATGTAATTCAAATAATATACTCCATTGATCTTGAAATAATTATACCAGTCGTATGGATATATCCCCAACCCAAAGAGGAATTTAATGCGAGAGTAAGTTGTTCGTTTCATTAAACAGTCATTATGCCACACGTTTCCTCCAAGCTAGGAAAAACCGGCAAATCCTCATTGTCCGAGCTCCACGTCTTCGAAGCACAAACTGGTGCTTGAACATGCGCGCTTGTACTGCGTGGCGGGTAAAGGGAGTTTGCTCACGGTTGCACGCAAAGCTTGTCAAGCTTTCAGGTATGGAGTGTGGCCGCAGGACTGCACTCCGCACCGTGTCCTGCCCACCTGTTGACGCGGCTTTCCAGACCGGTACGTCATGCGCAGCTGCTGCCGGTACAGCACGGATCAAAACAAAGCGTCCACCGCTGGTTGTTGCGCTAAGCCTAGTTTACACGGGGACAGGAAGCTGAGAAACTCGTATCTTGAAACCGGCGTTGCGGAAATTAGTTTCGTAAATGTCTGTCTACCGTGCGACATCAGCGGGCGTTTCAGTTTCTTCCCTGAGTAGTGGCGGATTTCAGGCTTGTCTGCTTCAATGCAGTACAAAAGAAATTGATAAGCGTACTTGATTTCGTGACTGGAGAAAGAGAGATAAAATTTTTGTAGGCTATTCCAGAAGGTACTTCAGCCACCGAAGAGGCGTCGGAACAGTTCAAGGATCGCAACAGAGTGCGATACGGAAAGAAGATAGAAAAGAAGATACACTAATGCGTGCCAGATTTCATATTAAGCTTTATGAATAAACGGTTGTACGGGTTCAAGGTTCACGGACGCAGTTGCAGGTTCCGTATTTATCGACGTCCGGGGGCAACAAAAAATTGATTTTCAGTATTTCACGTAATTATTGACCGAATTTTAAAATGTGACATGCTCGCAAAATTTACACATGAAGAGGTATACTGTCATGTCAAAGGTATAACACAGTAAGACGTAAATTACAGTATATGTGTTGAAGTAGCGTAACTCAACGCGTCCAATTACCCACATAACATTCTTTCAGTATTTGAGAAAGAGAGCACATAGCGGCTTCCAGCAAACTTTACACATAATTTCAGATCTTTTCGAAACTTTTTCGCTTACTGCCCGCACACAATTACGAAAGAAAAATAGATTATTGCTCACTACATTTTCGCTGTTCAGGCAGTAAAACTTCAGCATCAGGCGTGAAGTTTTAGTTTATTACTTCTTTACCACTAACTATATTCGCAAGACAGTTTGTAGACAGATTCACATACATCACGGAATGTACCTGACAATGACATCACTGTATGACACATAGTTCAAGAGATCTTTCGTAAACATAGAGATTCGTCAAAAACTTACTTTTGCTTAAAACGGAGCGAGAGTATATTTTTATCAGTAACTCCGACATCGGTAATCCTTCTATGCTCATACATCACAGAAAATTGTCTCAAGTTCAGCGCCTTGTAGCACTTTGTTCTTGTAATGTTTGTTATTAATGTGGTGTCACCGCCAGACACCACACTTGCTAGGTGGTAGCTTTAAATCGGCCGCGGTCCATTAGTACATGTCGGACCCGCGTGTCGCCACTGTGTGATCGCAGACCGAGCGCCACCACAAGGCAGGTCTCGAGATACGGGATAGCACTCATCCCAGTTGTACGGACGACGTAGCTAGCGATGCACACTGTCGAAGCCTCGCTCATTTGCAGAGCACATAGTTAGAATAGCCTTCAGCTAAGTCAATGGCTACGACCTAGCAAGGCGCCATTAGTAACATTGCATGTATCTACAGAGTCTCACTTGTATCGTCAAGAGCGATGTACCACAAGTATGGATTAAAGTTAAGTATTCCAGAAACTACGTACTTTTCTTTACAGCATTCATTACGTATCCTGTTTCAGACCTCACGCCCATCTGCGTGAGCTTAGCGCGTGCCTTTCGGCTGCTTCCGTGGCGTGGCTGTCTTGCTACGCCACAACAATTAACATCCCAGAAGCAGCTATGCGTAGCGTTAACTCCCGAAAACCTTACCCTTTTATCATAACGCCACTCCATGCCGCATTTATTGAGACAGTAAAACAAATGCAACTGTTAGTTTTGTGTCGTTAAAGATGGAATGCTACGAGACTGAACAGTTTTGCCAAAGGCGCCACAACTGGCAGCACATGCGCAGTGACTAGCAGCAAGTTTTGAAAGTGTTTCGCAGTGTGGTGTTTCTGTGTTCAAATGGTTCAAATGGCTCTGAGCACTATGCGACAACTTCTGAGGTCATCAGTCGCCTAGAACTTAGAACTACCTAAACCTACCTAATCTAAGGACATCACACACATCCATGCCCGAAGCAGGATTCGAACTTGCGACCGTTGCGGTCTCTCGGCTCCAGACTGTAGCGCCCAGAACCGCACGGCCACTCCGGCCGGCCGGTGTCTGTGTAAATTAGGCTTTAGGCTACGTTTTATCGATTTCATTTCGCCCATTTGTAAACCATGCTGGCGGACATAACATTCAAATTATCTCTATCAGAGAAGATAACATTAGATCAAGACTGTAGTTCGTAGAGAAGGAATGTTAGGATATAACGTCCCATTAATTTGATTAAACAAACCTCGCTTTCCTTTTGCTTTCAGATAGTCCACATCCCTTCCCAGAGCAGTATGGCCCACCTCTGTCACTGAAGTCCAGCTATCCTACCAACTGTAATCCACCCCACCGTCATTTCTGAGAAAAAATGTCACAATACGAATGTTGAATAATTTACGTCGTCGCTTGCTTTTGCTATTCCTTTCCGTTGCAAGTCCAAGGTAGACGAGCTGCAACTTTGAAACTGGTAGCCTACCAACGAGGGAATATGTTAAAAAAATACGATATTGCGAAAAATAACGTGTGGCCCAAGGTGAATGCGTATGATGTGGATGGCTTGATGGAGTTGTTGATTGACTCCTCATCACTGTAGCAGATGACAGCGCCATTTCTGAATTGGATTCCTCGAATTCTGGCACAGAAGGAGATTAGAGATTACGAGACAGCTGTATGCAAGTATTGTCTACTGTGGCTTTGGTCTTCAGAAATACGGTGAAATATTGACAATACCCTTTTACACACTGAGGTGACAAAGGTTCAAATGGTTCAAATGGCTCTGAGCACTATGGGACTTAACATCTGTGGTCATCAGTCCCCTAGAACTTAGAACTACTTAAACCTAACTAACCTAAGGACATCACACACATCCATGCCCGAGGCAGGATTCGAACCTGCGACCGTAGCAGTCACGCGGTTCCGGACTGAGCGCCTAGAACCGCACGGCCACCGCGGTTGGCGACAAAGGTCATGGGATACCTCCTGATACCGTGTCGGACCTTCTTTTGTCCAACGTGGCGCAACAACTCTACGTGGCATGGCATGCACTCAACAAATGATTGGCAGTCCCCTGCAGAAATATTTCACCATGCTGCCTCTATCGCCAGCCATAATTTGCGAAAGTCATGCCGGAGCAGAATTTTGTGCACGAACTTACCACCTGATTATATCCCAGAACTGATCAATGGAACTCACGTCGGGCGCTCGAATTATCCAGAATGTTCTTAAAACCAATTGTTACTCAGTAACACTGGCGCATTGACATTGATAAAAACTCAATCGCCACTCTCAAACCCTACATATCGGCCCATACCAATTGAAATCGGGTATCATCTGATCAGGCCACGTTTTTCCTGTCGAGGAGTACGTTCGTCTTACGTCCCACAATGATTTCTGCGGTTATTTGACGCAGCGTTGCTTGTCTGTTGTCACTGACACCTCTACGCAAACGCCGCTGCTTTCCGTCGTCAGCCACTACGTTGTCCGTGGTGATAAGTAATGCCTGAAATTTGGTATTATCGGCACACTCTTACCACTGTGGCTCTGGAAATATTAAATTTCCAAAAAATTTCCGAAACGGAATCTCCCATGCGTCTAGCTCTAACTACCATTGCTCTTTCAGACCCCGTTAATTCCCAAAGTGCGGCCATAATCGCGTCGCAGACCTTTTCACTTGAGTCACCTGAATACAAATGACAGCTCCGCCAACGCACTGCTCTTTTATATCTTGCGTCCGCGATACTACCGACGTCTGATGATGATCGTTGTCTCTCGTAACTTTAGATTCTCACAATATCCCGTGCAAAGCACATTACAGAGTTCTGCCGCATATCATTATTTCATTTTTCCTACGTTTCCCTGTCTTTACGAATCACATACAGGCTGTATGGATAATGCCATTACAGATTTGTAGGGCTTGTAAAGGGGAATGAGTGTACAATATTTTGAATGCGAACCCATGTGTGCAAACGTACCGTTTCAAACACGTTCAAATGTGTGTGAAATCTTACGGGACTTAAGGGGGGTAGGACGTCAAACGGGCCGACTTGGAGCAGGAGAGGCATCACACATTTTATTTCCAATGTCTATACTTTTACAAATAAATTCATAAAACTTTGTCAACACGACCAGGAAGGATTCAGGATTCAAACTCATAGCAATGTAAGTTCAAAAGTATAATAAAATAATTTTTTTTTACGTGTGAAATTTCATCATTTTTTCACTTACTGTTGGCTGCATTTGTTGCTATAGGTACACTTTTATTCACAAGTAAGAGAGATTCTTCGATGAATTTTGCACAACATACAAACCATACTTACAGGTGTATGAAACTCTAGAATTTATTTGATTAATGATAAAATGAATGAGCTGTTACATTTTAAACTTCATGTTTAGAAAAAACTAAAATTTTATGGTTAATCATCTCAATTTTAGCACAGTTTTTAATAGATTTGGAAAATTCTAGAGTTTCATACACCTGTAAGTATGGTTTGTATGCTGCGCAAAATGCATCGAAGGATCTCCCTTACTTATGAAGAAAAGTATACCTATTGCAACGAATGAAAAAATGATGACATTTCAGATGTAAAAAATATATTTTGTTATATTTTCGAACTTCCACTGCTATGAGCGTGGATCCTGAACCCTTCCTGGTCATGCTGACAAAGTTTTATGAATTTATTTGTAAAACTATAGACAGTGGAAATTAAAATGTCCTGTGGTGCCTCTACTGCTCCAAGTCGGCCAGTTTGACGTCGTACCCCCCTTAACTGCTAAGGTCATCAGTCCCTAAGCTTACACACTACTTAACATAAATTATCGAAGGACATACACACACACTCATGCCCGAGGGAGGACTCGAACCTCCGCCGGGATCAACCGCACACTCCATGACAGCAGCGCTTGAGACCGCTCGGCTAATCCCGCGCGGCGTACCGTTTCCCTCGGCGAGGGTTTCAGTTCAGATGTGTAAGTGCCCACGTCTGCAGAGGGAAAGAGAAAAGTCTCGGAATTGCTTGTCTGGTATGCGAGAGGGCAGACAGGGTGACGTCAGGCGGTCATCTGATGTCACTTGACATCTGCCTTGGGTGCCAAATATATTCAATGTCTGTGCGTCCCCGAGACAGTAAACATTCTTCGGTACTCGTTTTCGGAATACACAGACATGTTCCTTGTGTATGGTGAAGCTCGGGGTAATTGAAGAGCTGCTAGTCGGCTGTACCACGAACGTTTTTCGCAACGTAGGACGCCATCGCACAAACGTTTCTCCCAAATTACGCAGCGGCTTCGAGAAACAGTCACGTTCACCGTGAGGAGGCGGGATTGTGGTGCTTCACGGCAACGCTGCACCCCCAGAATTCGATGATGAAGTACTACATCGCGTTGAAGAGAACCCGTCAACGAGTACTCTAATAATTGCGTGAGCAGTGGGTGTTAGTAGCAGTAGCGTCTGGAACGTTCTACGTGGGCAGTTACATCCGTACCACCTACTGGGTAAACGCTTGTGGATACAGCCGATTTTCCGCAACGCGTTGCCTTCTGGACATGGTTCCTGCTCCGCTGCATCGACACAGCCCAGTTTCCACGTCGAGTTGTGTTCACAGATGAAGGTAATTTCACCAGGGTCTGCGTTCTGAATTCGCGAGACAACCATGTCTGGGCAGACGAGAATCCTCGTGCCACCCGTGTTCACGTATTTAAGCACCGGTTTGGTATTATCGTATGGGCGGTATTCTGGACGGTCATGTGATTGGGCCATATTTCCTTCCGCTCATGCTAACTGGTCCTGCATACTTCGTTTTCATACAAGACGTATTGGAGCCGTTCTGGAAAGCTGTGCCACGGAATGTCCGTCTTGGTTTTCAGTATGAAGATGCACCACCTCACTTTTCACATGGGTTCGGCGACATCTCAATAGACGATAAGATGAAAGATGGATAGGCCGAGGTGCTCCAACTGTGAACTACTTCGTGTGTGATTGTATGCAAAATTAATTTACGAGATTCCAGTGGCCGCGCGGGATTAGCTGAGTGGTCTAAGGCGCTGCAGTCATGGACTGTGCGGCTGGTCCCGGCGGAGGTTCGAGTCCTCCCTCAGGCATGCGTGTGTGTGTTTGTCCTTAGGGTAATTTAGGTTAAGTAGTGTGTAAGCTTAGGGACTGATGACCTTAGCAGTTAAGTCCCATAAGATATCACACACATTTGAACATTTGAATGAGACTCCAGCAGAGACAGACGATGATATGCGGACATAAGTTCTGGCCACTGCACTAGAAATCGAAGGGACACCAAGTGGGTTGGAGAGTGTGTACCAGAACACGGTCGTAATTACAGTGTCTGTCACGACGTTGGTGGTCGCCATATCGATTGCTGTTTAAAGCAACAGCACTCTCTGTATGTACAATGTGCTCCTTTTGTGTTTTGGAATCGTGTGAATACTAATGTTTAAGTGTTATTACAAGAAATGTGGTCAAGTGATAAACGGGTGTTTCGATGTTTTCCTTTCGAATCGTTACCTAACATATGTGATCGCAGTCTTTCTCGGCGTATTCCACTGATGAATTCTTCTCGGGTTATCAGCCGAGTGGTGGCGTCGTCATGTCGCAACGTTTCGATGAGTTTTGTGGTCAAGTGATAAACGGGTGTTTCGATGTGTTTCCTTTCGAATCGTTACCTAATGTATGTGATCGCAGTCTTTCTCGACGTATTCCACTGATGAATTCTTCTCGGGTTATCAGCCGAGTGGTGGTGTCGTCTTGTCGCACGTTTCAATGAGTTTCGTACCCATCATCACATGACAAGACGACGCCACCACTCGGCTGATAACCCGAGAAGACTCCATTAGTCGTTACCTAATAGCAGTTGTACAGCGTCACACCTAATTAAATTCCTCAAGCAGAAGTGGATGAATTAAACATCTGAATTAAATCGTCGTAAAACGCAAACACTACGTTTCCGGTCAGGAATTCTTATTCATAAAATTATGCATTCACTTTCTTCTGCAGATCCTAGAAATATATAACGGGAACACCCTGTATACAGAGAATTTGACGTTTCGTTGTTGCTATACATTAATATTGCTGCTGTAGCGTAATCCACGTCTGGCTGGATCGCAGCGGCAGGGAGGGCTGCGGAGCTATACGTTACGCGCCAGTAAAGCTGCTACACTGCAGCACAAACGTGCCGTAATGATCGTACGTACGCAACCGTACTCGACAAGACGTAATCTCCGTTCCGCTAAAAGGAGACTTCAACAAGATAAAGCCAAACGCTGAAGGATAAACACCGGAATGTGTACTTCCACGTTAAAGTTAACGATGAACAGGGTGTAGCTGTTGATACATTATGAATCCAAATAGCTGTGCAGACAGCCCTCTACCACAGGGTCAACACGCAACAGTCACGTTCATGAATGTTTTGTGTTGACGTATTTTGCCTTGTGCTGTGGCGACTAACCGGGTCTTTGTGGTATAAACCTTTCATCAGTAGCTTTCATCACTTCTACGTGTGGCCGTATTCCGCTCAAATAAAATGGCATATAAATGTCTTACGCTCCTAAACACTTTCAAAAGTTAATCGTAGTACGTTCATATTGTGTGCCGATGCGTGGCATTAGGCTTCAGTCCTTTTCACCTATCAAATGTTAAATTCTCTCTGTTATACTCGTTCCATTGCCACTTAACACGATGGCACAGTGATTAAGGCATTTGACTCGCATTCAGGACTTAAATGCTTTTTTCTGGTCTCAAGGAAACTGCCGATTTCCTTCCACAATCCGAGCTTGTGCACGCTCATAATCTCTCCGGTGATTAGACGTTAAACTCTTTCTTCCTTCATATTCCATTGCCGCGATTTAAAAATAGGAATCTTTGAGTACCGTGCGTAGATATCCCGCATGTTCATAAGGTTCAGTCGTTACGTATCAGCGTTCTATAAATTTTCTAAAAGGAATGTAGCAACTCAGTTACCACCAGTTTTTCCACTGGAAAACTCAGTAGTTCTGAAATATGCTTTCCTCGATAGGACTCTAGAATCTTCGTTATTCAGTATACGGCATAACTTACAGCAATATTTACTATCCGTTGTATTTTGTAACATTTTCCTCAATGCAGTCTTTATATAGCGAATTCGGTAGAAGAATGGTCATTACTGGTTGCTTTCACTGGTTGTATAGTCAGAAACGTACAATGAAACGGAACATACATTTAGGGCAGAACTGCACAATGTGTACTTACAGAATAGCCGTTAACAGGTTAGAGATTTATTTAGGTCATACATCTCCAGTTCT
The DNA here is from genome assembly GCF_021461385.2 of Schistocerca piceifrons. NCBI lineage: Eukaryota > Metazoa > Arthropoda > Insecta > Orthoptera > Acrididae > Schistocerca > Schistocerca piceifrons. The sequence goes on along the minus strand of NC_060141.1, from coordinate 742,045,535 downwards.
GACCAGGCATTTAGGGAACTTGCTCTGGGCATCGGGACTGCTACTTCCCTCCGAAGTATTTCCAAGTGGGACCCCTTAGCCGTACTTTTAGCCCACTGAGCTTTGGTTCTAAAGAACAAGGTGGGCTGCCACGCAGTGTCATACCAGGTCGGTCTGAGAATGAAAAGTGAAAAAAAAGAGAAGAAAGCGACACTTTGAGGCGATTTTTTCAACTCGCACATGTATGTTACATTTCAACGTGTTCACTGTGTTCTTTTTCTACTTTTGATGTATAATCATACTGCCGAATACGCGCTAAATCGTAATACGACGAGAAGGAATTCAAACGAAGCATATCATGTCTCCCAGTAAACGTAGTTGCATCACTTTACGCCTTCTTGCTATATGTGTCCTAAACACAGCAATCCACATTCCACGATAGGAATTCTGATCTGACGGAGAGAAGTGGCGCATTGGTTAGCACACTGGCCTCGCATTCGGGAGAACGACGGCTCAAATCCGCGTGCGGGCATCCTGATGTAGGTTTTGCGTGATTTCCCTAAATCGCTTAAGACAAACGCACGATCACGGTCGATTATCTTCCCCATCCTTCCCTAACCAGAGCTTATGCTCCGTCTCTAATTGACCTCGTTGTCGACGGGACCTCCTCGTAGTACTGATCTGTGAGTACGTTCAGTAACAACTAGTGGTGTATACCAGCTGAAGACCTGTACTTCACTTTCTGTATCGTCACTCGGATGTATCCATCTAGTGATTTGCTTACTGCGGGTTATAATTATCATTTGTTAACAAAAGATGTGGATCGCATGATAAAACAGTCTAACATGAAACTGTATTATCTGCATGTAGCCTTGTGTATAGGAGACGAGTACGGTTGCAACAGAACTGAAGCATTTGAAAAAGACCTATGCTACCAATTTTATGGTATATCAAAGATCAATTCTCCACGAAAATTATTTTCTCTAAATATTCAGAACAAGCCAAGGACCTGTATGCAGCAGCAGTAAAGGACAACAAAAGTTTGTCGTTGCTATGTACGCAGTAATCGGGAAGTATGTATTCGATACAGGATTTTGAATACGAAAAACAGTATGGTCTGCTTGTACTACAACTTCGTAGAAGCCAAACTGTAGAATCCAAAGATTTAGAAAATTAACTGATAAATAACCAGATGATGCCTTCGTATATGTTACTTTCTTTATAGAAATCTGTTAAAAATCGTTGTCTAGGTTTCAGAAATGGTTTTACATTTTTAGAAATAATTATTTGCAGTGTCCAAACAATTACCAGGTATTACTGCGTCCCGATCGATTTGAATTTCTCCAAGTTTAGCGCGATGAACGCTTTCGAAAAAAATCAGACATGTGAAAGTAATTTGCAATTTAGTTACTCGATTGTAAAACCTCGAAAAACCGCTAAATATAGCGAATATCGAGTTCGACCCGCAGGCTGCGTATCTTCCTGAAACTGCGTCATAGCTCGCGGTTTCCGGGAAACAAAGAATTTAATAACTTGGCTGTCATCCGCTCGTCAATATCGCGGCACTGTAGCCGTGTACAGCCGGAGGCGACCCGCGATCCACATGAAGCAGCGCTCCCCCAGCGTTGCCCATCACTCTGGACTCTTTATCGACCGTCAATCGTGCGTGAGATGGGCTACCAGTTGCAGATTCACGGGAATCAGTGATAGACTCAGAAAAAAAAATTACATTGAAAGAAATTTCGACACGCACCGAAATAAGAAAGTATTGTGTAGACGTTATTGGCGTTGTCCTAGGTTCCTGATTTGGAAGTCACTGAAAACATGCGTGTGTGAAAGCTTTGTGAAGAAATCGTGTAATGACAGATGGAAAGAAGGTAGCATATATATGCACATACTGCCTCGAAATATATCTGTTTATGTTTAAAATACTCATCGTCTATCTGTCATGGTAGGTGGAGTTAAATTTTCGGTCTAAGATGGATGGAAACATCTGCATTCAAAACATGTAGTTGCCTTCGATGTGCAGATATTACACTACGGCCATTAAAATTTCCACACGAAGAAGAAATGCAGATGATAAACGGGTATTTATTGGACAAATATATTATACTAGAACTGACATGTGATTACTTTTTCACGCAGTTTGGGTTCATAGATCCTGAGAAATCAGTACCCAGAACAACCACCTCTGGCCGTAATAAGGGCCTTGATATGCCTGGGCATTGAGTCAAACAGAGCTTGGAAGACAGGTACAGGTACAGCTGCCCACGCAGCTTCAACACGATACCACAGTTCATCAAGAGTGTGACGAACCACTTGCTCGGCCACCATTAAGCAGACGTTTTCAATTGGTGAGAGATCTGGAGAATGTGCTAGCAGCAGTCGAACGTTTTTTGTATCCAGAAAGGCCCGTACCGGACCTGCAACATGCGGCCGTGCATTATCCGGCTGAATGTAGAGTTTCGCAGGGATCGAATGAAGGGTAGAGCCACGGGTCGTAATACATCTGAATGTAACGTCCACTGTTCAAAGTGCCATCAATGCGAACAAGAGGTGATCGAGACGTATAACCATTCGCATCCCATACCATCACGCCGGATGATACGCCAGTATGGCAATGACGAATACACACGTCCAATGTGCGTTCACCGCAGCCGCTGTTACAGCAGCGACCTGTAGCTACCGAACGAAGTGGCCAAATGCTGAGTGGGTGGATTCAAATTCTGGAAGACTTCGTTGAAGTTCCAGTTGGGCAATTCCGATTTAGGTTTCCTGTGACGTCCCTAAACCACTTAAGGCCAATGTTGTTTTTCTATGGACACAGACTATTTCTTTCCACATTCAATCCGAAAACCGAGCTTGTGTTGCTACTCTCAGGACCTCTTCGTCCATGGAACGTTAAGACCTAATCTTCTTGCCCATTTATCGCGCACATAAACGGCATCATGTGAATGGAGCGGGACATACAGGCACTTCCCTACACTGGAGTCATAGCGTTATGAGCACTGCTCACCGCGAGACTGAGTGCCTCCTAGTGCGGCCTCGTGACGCGGTAAGGAAAGTGTATGAAGGAGCGAGGCGACTGGGGAATCATTCTAGTTGGGGAATCATTCTAGTGGCGATATTGGCCGGAAGTGGGAAAATCCACTGACACAAGTTACTTTGACAAACGTCAGATTCGATGGCACGGCGCCTGGGAACTAGCTTCTCAGAAGAGGAGAAATATTCGTACCAACAGACTGGAAAGATGCACAGATCATACCAGTGTTTCACAGGTCACACCAGTACTCAAGAAATGAAATAAGAGTAATCCGCTGATCTACAGACCCATATTACTGACGTCAGCTTGCAGTAGGAATCTGGAACACATGCTGTGTTCGAACATTACGCCTTACCGCGAAGGAAACGATTTACCGACATAACAACAAATAGCCGACACGGATTCCGAAAATATTGTTCTTGTGAAACAAAACTAGTTCTTCATTCGCATGAAGTAATGAGTGCTATCGACGGGGAAGCTCAAACGGATTCCTATTTGTAGATTCCAAAAAAGCGTTTTACACCGTTCCTCACAGGCGATTTCTAATCAAATTGCATGCCTGTGGAGTATCGCTTCAGTTGTGCGACTTGATGCGTGATTTCGTCTCACAAAGGTCACAGTGCGTAGTAATCGACGAAAAATCATCGAGTAAAACAGAAGTGATATTCGGAATTCCCCATGGAACTTTTATAGGCCCTCTGGTGTGCTTCATGTGTATAAAAGATTTAAGAAACAGTCCGAGCAGCCTGTTAGATTGCTTGCAGATGATGCTATCATTTAGCATGTAGTAAAGTCTACAGAAGATCAAAAACAATCGGCAAATGACTTAAACACAGTATATATGTGGTGCGAAAAGTGGCAATTATTTCTGAATAAGAAGAAGTGTGTGATCACCCACATGAGTACGAAAAGAAATTTGTTAATTTTCGGTAACAGTAAAAATAGACGAATTTAAAGGCTGTCAGTTCAATTAAATACCGGAATTACAATTATGATCAACTTAAATTAATTGGAACGATCACATAGAGAAGTGTAACTCGTTTTGAATTATCGCGAAATAGGGGAGAGAATGACACGAATATGAAGAGAGAATTGCGGTGGCAATCAAAATAAAGGCGTTTTTCGATGCGGCGACATCTTATCTCGAAATTTGAATCACCAACTTTCTGCAGTGAATGTAAAAACATTTTATTGTCTCCAATGTACATAGGGAGAAATGGATCGTGATAAAATAAGAGGAATCCTAGTCTGCACGGAAATAATTTAAGTGTTCATTCTTCGCACGCGCTGTTAGAGAATGGAACGGTAGAGAGAATAGTCTAAAGGTCGCTCGAAGAAAATTATGGCGGACACTTAAGTGTGAATTGCACAGTAATCATATAGGTGTAGATGACGGTGGCCGACTGTTCGCGCGCTACTGTCGTGATAATCTGTGACAGCTGGCCAAGGGCAGTAAAATCACGAGTGGGTGATATTGTGTTGGTCGTCCGCGCCCCGTCACGAAACATGGAAGTCGAGGGCTTGCCCGTTCTTTGAAGTAGGGTAGTCGTAGATCTGTGGCATATCTGATGAAAGAATGCAGTGCTGGGGCAGGCAAAAGTGTATCGGAGCACACGTGTGAATATGAGATACCGCAGCAGATAGCCTCTATGTGTTCCCATGCTCACTCACTATCACCTACTGTTGCAGTGGGCATAGGATCCCGACATTGCACGGCAGATAAATGAAACGAGGAACGGCAGCTACAAACAAGCTGTGTGCTATAGACGGAGGCGGTAGGTGCAGTAGTACGCTGTTGGTGACATCTGAACTTCCGTGGTGTTATTTTATTTTGCGTTCGACACCCACTCTACGGAAAACAAGTTTCAAACTAAACAAAAAGCTAGAAACACATACATACATATTATTGCAATGTAAACATGGAATTTCGTAGCCGGTCTTTGGCGTTATCTGTAAGTTCGTTGGTGCCGTTAGGAAAGCCTTACACATCACAACTTAAAATATGGTCCATGGTCTGTTCCATTCTACAGTAACACTTGGAATCGTCTGCAAGCTCCCATTTCGCCATTAATTGTCTGCATCGCCCAAATCCGGTTCGTAGTCTGTCCAGTGCCACAGTGGCTGTGCCATGGCAGGTCAAAGCCTGCCACTTGCATCTTTGAGGCACACGTGAGGCTGCTGTTCTCTACGTCTTCCCGCTCTCACTCTTCTCTCCATACGGTCTTCGCATTCTTGTGTGTTCATCTTGAAAGGTTTTCGGAATTTTAGACAGTTTTCGGTACGAAAATGTTGCTGGATGGGTAGGGTATAAATATTGGTGGGTGGATTGGGTATAATTTTCCCTGACTGATATAGTCACCCTCTGAGCTGCTGCTTGTCGTCAGATGTGTGCAGGTTCAATATGGCAGCCAGGGAATGGGGATTAGCCGTAGTGTTCCCGAGATTGTCCTCATTGGACGTCAACCTTTTTTGTGTGGATGCTACTGGCCCACACTGGAGTATAGTACTCACCAACACTACATATAGGAACCAGTGCTGAAGTGCATAATGTCCCCGCTGAGCTGCCCCAGGTTGTTCCTGCTTCCTTTTCTTGTTTTCATTTTCTGGGCAACGTCTTCTTAGCGATACTTACATGTTAGCATACGGTCCAGTTTATTTCCCGGATACTTAGGGTTGTCGCGTGTCTAATTGTTTGACCCATTAAAGACAGATTTAGTTCTGTTTCGTTCCCTATTATTTAGGTGCATCACTGTACTTAGTTTTTGTTGGGTTGATGGTTAAATGCCGCCCAGTGTAGGGTTTTGCAAGGGTTTCCATATCAGCGCTATTTATTTCTTCTAATTTCTCGAAAGACTGTGCTTGTACAGGTCATTGCGAGGTCATCGGCTTATGCAAATATCTGTGAATTTAAATCTGGGTATTAGGTATGTAGAGATTGAACAGAGCTGGTGCCAATATTATTGCTTGAGGTATTCCATTTTTCAAAACCTTCTGTTTACTTACTCTCTCATTCAGTTGTACTGTAAATTTCCGTTCTCTGCACATATTCATTAGGAGTTTCCCAATTTCCTTGCATTTGAGAGCCTTCATTAATTTGTAGATAAGAGTTTGAATTCAGACAGTGTCATAGGAAGATGTGAGGTAAAGCCGATTGTTTAGGAAACCTCGCTCTACATATGTTGTGAAGGCTAGGACTTGGTCACAACAGCGAAATCGGCCTGTAGTCTTGTAGGTGCTCTCCAGACTTTTGAATGCTAGCCACTCTATCCATCTTCACCAATATTCCTAAAGTAGTTAGGGAGCAGATCGTCCACATCAACTGCTTCCCTTTTTTTTGTGCATTTTAGTGAATTTTCTATTCGTCTGTCTGGCTCCTTTCTTGTTCTACGTCGTTATTTTCTTTTGTTCCGCGAACACAGATATTTTTGAGGTCTTAATTATGCTAGAACTGTTCGGAGTGACTTTGTCCATTCGTCTGAGATGGTGACCGATTTCTCCCAACTTTCCCGTGGGACTTCGGACAGCTGCGGGTTGCGTGAAAATCACTGTGAACCATCTGCATCTCATCGAGCTTTGACGGCCTTTCACCTCAGTAACAGCATCTTCCTGCTTGCTAATTGACCATGTGACGTGGTCAGAATCGTGCTACATTGTTTTGAGGAGCATAATAGTGAACTTTTGTTGATGTCTTGGTCACCAAATTGACGTAATCTGAACCTATGTGAACACATCTCGGGTGGTATGGGGCGCCAGGTCAGCACCGACTAACCACCCGTCATACTATACGGCAGATGCGTAGCCTCTGCCTAGACATGTGGTGCCACATAGTGAGGACTTGTCGAATCCATGCCACGGAGCATCACTGCTGCACTGTGTTGCAAAGATGGACCAACGTGCTATTTAGCAGATGTTCAGCCGGCAGAGCTGAATGCATCAACACTTGAGAGGGTGCTAAGAAAGGCAAGAGAGTGTTTTCCTCGGAATGTCGATATCCCTACGAACATTGACCGATTTTCGAACACGTCCGTTAACAGTAATTTTTTCAAAAAATGAACGATTCACACAATATTCTCGTTATTAACTCCTACCTATGTATGGACAAGACGACCACAATCGTCCTCCAGTAATAAAAACGACAGCCTTTGTGTCGCAGTGGATAAGACAAGTGAATAAGTCACTCTTTTCCTGTAATACACTTGCACTCGCAAAGAAAGGACTGGAAGTACACACAGGACACTCCTGCTTATGATTTTCCGTAGTTCGCCTTCATAGTTGTGGATGAATGGTTGATTTTGAAAAGCCACAGTCGATACCTCGCCAATAGTTCTTCCGCTGTGCTCGTACTTAGTCTCAAATTACCTCGACGATCGTGAGACGTTATGTTTACTTTTTCCTTCTGCGAATAACGCTTAAAGTCTTCTTTCACAACAAATGCAACCTTTTACCTCAAACTTTATTTTAAATACGGGATATACATTAAGAAATCAGGAATGCGCTGAAAATTGAGTCAGCACAGTCCTCTTCGTTCGGATACGCTTCGGGTACCGATCTCGTGTGTGTGTGTGTGTGTGTGTGTGTGTGTGTGTGCGTGTGTGCGCGCGCTCGCAGGCGGGCTGGAGTTACACTCAGCTCCGATGTCTGATACTGTACCAGTCGGCGTTAGACGTGGGTGGGCCATCGATTCCTGGAGTAGCGACAGGAGCTAGATAGCTGGCAGCAGACATTCGCCTCTGGTGCCACAACCACAAAGTAGCACAGGTGGTTGATACAGCCGTAACTAAACCGGTGGAGAGCTGGCCGCGGAAGCATTGCGGGTAGCTTATTTTGCTGTACTATGTTTCATGCAGACGGCTTGTTACACTGCATTATTCCTTTTGCACAAAGGCAATAAGGAACCGAATGTTTTACAGCAGATCGCGTTTTACCCTTTTCTCGCTGCTGTCTTCGAGATAATGTGTCTCGGTCACCCTAGAGACTAGGGATGGGCAATATTTAACGTAACTTCTAAAATAACAGTGTTGCTGAGTCGTACCTACTATCGAAATAATATGTTTCACGCTGCACTTGACTAATTTTTAATAGGCTGTGGTTACCAAACATGTGAGTTCTCTCCAGTGGCCTAGTTTTTGCATCCGCTGCAAGCGTGACTCATTAATAGGTCAACCAAGGAAGATTGTGAATCGTTCCCTTAACAGTTAACAGGGGTGGACTGCCGAGTAGATAATCGTTCCACTGTGCAAGCAGTGCCACCGTTCCTACGTTTACAGCCCTAAATGTATTCGACGTTCATGATTGTAGTCTTGCCCTCCCGAATTATTTATATGTAATAGTCCAAATCAAACTGAAGTATAGAAATTCTGGATTCAGTTTTGTATGTAGTTGCATGTGGCTGTCGGCAGTGAACAAAGGACAGAAACCCAGGTATTTGTGAGGATATTTTTAAGTAAGAAGTGCAAGTAACAAATTGTACAGAGCAATTTATAGTTAAACATTATATTTGGAAACGACTGTGAGGAACCTCTTCAGCAATGTGGTGTCACATCCACATAAATTTAATTGTTTTTAAATATCCACGTGTCTGTGGTCAAATAGACGCTGTCTATTGTAATACGGAGTCATCGTTCAGCAGTCATATGCTTCCCTTTTTTACTTTCATGTTTCTTAGGTTACAGCGGGCTTCACAGCCTGGTCCCTTTTAAATATTGAATAGGCTTATGAAATTTGTTATCTAGTTGGAATCTGAATGTTGCGTCCTATTACACAAAATTAATAGTTTATCCCATCTCTAGTAGAAAGTATATTCAGTTTGTTAATGGAGAAGAGCCTGCATATAGGTGAGGGCCGTTCATATTCTGGCCTATCGGTGACGCAGGTTCCAAGAACATACCAACCGTTTGCCAGAACCCGTCATTCAATACCCACACCCGACTTTAAGATACTGGTCGTGACAGACAATTGAACCATCGCCTGTTTCGTGTTAGGGGATTATGATAAATGGTTGGACGATGCCAAACACAGTCAGTATTGAGCTATTTGCAGTATCTAGACACTTTGAGAGGGTGTCTTCGATTACGACAATCGTTAAGTCATCCACCTACTGATGTCAATCCGATGCATAATGAGCATAGTTTACATTAGAGGCTTAGATTTTTTCATTACAAGATACGTTCCAGGCTCTTTCCTGTGGCTCCTCTAACACACTAAAATCACTATTAAGTATTGTTCTTTATTTCAATGTCATATTGCATAAATGTGGAAATATTAGAGGCCTCACGATATGATAATTTCCACACACCACCTCTCCATCTATATTCTGCAAACCATTGTGAAGTGCATGGCGGAGGATACGTCCCATTGTACCAGTTATTAGGACTTTTTCCCATTCCGTTCACGTATATCACGTAAGAAGAATGATAGTTCAAATGCCTCTGGCCGTGCTATAATTAATCTAATCTTGACCTTATAATCCCTATGGGAGTGACATGTAAGGGGTTGTAGCATATTCCTAGAGGCATCTTTTAAGTTGGTTCTAGTAAGGAAGTAAGTAAGTAAGCAAGCCTCTACAGAAAAATTTTCGTCTCTTTTCAAGCGTCTGCCAATTCAGTTCCTTCATAATCATCGTAACACTTTCTCATAGATCGAACCTGTGATCATTCTTGCTGCCCTTGCTTGTGTCATTCATTATCCCTATTAGTTCTGTTTAGTGCAGGTCAGACTGACTTCAGCAATATTCTAGAACTAGCTGTACCTGGCCACGCTTTCCTGTGACTCAGTCTGCTTCAGTCAGAAAAAAAGGGAAAGCACATGTTTCTAATATGTATGGAAATTGGTGTACTCCTAATCCCCTTCTCTCCTCTGTATCTGTCCGTCTCCCCTGTTGTAACTGCGACCGGGACGGTCGCGGGGTTGAATTGACGGAAAGTGCGGCGGGACCCGCGGAGAGGCCCGCGAGAGGACGGACACGACCAACGAAGGTCAGAACGAACAACAACAAGATCGAACAAGGAAGTCACAAGGAAACCTAACAAACACGTCCACTCGTACACAGAACAAGTAAGTAAGCTGTCTAACGCGAGGCGATGTGTCCACAGATTAGACTAGCTGGCTGAGCTTTTTTTCGCGTTGTTGTTATTTCAACACCTTACATAATAAGGTGGGTCGGCAGCGGCAACAGTACGCCGCTCTTCGGCCACAGACAGTTCAAATAGAAACAAGGAAGACAGAGAAACACAAAACATAACGGTGGACAAAAACAGTAGACACAAGAGAAAAAAACAGGAAGACTTTCACAGGCGTAGAAAAATAAAAAAAAACTGTCAGCACTGTACCCGAACACTCATGATTGAGATGACACACGTGAACGATGGAGCGTGGGCGGCGAAAACACTCAAGCACTAACATGACGACACACACACACACACACACACACACACACACACACACAGAACCGATGGCGATGATCTCCGGCGCGCGAATGTTCACGTGACGTGTGCGAGTCCGGGGACCTGCCAAAAGGGGAAAGGTGGGGGAGGAGGGAGAGGGGAGAATGTAGACGCCAGTGGCAGAGGAGTTGGGGGGGGGGAGGAAAGAAGGTATGAGGGGTAGATGGAGGGGATGAGGGCACCATCAGGGAGGGGGAGTTGGTGGAAGCCACCTTGGGAGAGGCTATGGAGAATGGAGAAATGGAGAGCAGGTGGGACGTGGGAATACAGGCGTGGCAGCGGACGGGGGTGGGAGAGGATGGAGAGACAAGCGGGTGAGGGGGATCAAGTTTACGGGAGGTGTAGAGGGTCCAAATCCGTTCGAGGAAAAGGAGGAGGTGGGGGAACGGAATAACGTCGTACAGGATCCGCATGGACGAGGGAAGACGGATGCGATAGGCGAAGAGAAGAGCATGGCGTTCTAGGATCTGAAGGGATATGTAAAGGTAGGGGGAGCGGAGATCCAGGCAGGGTGGGTGTAGCAAGGGATAGGGCAGATGAGAGATTTATAGGTATGAGGATGATGGAGGGGTCCAGACCCCATGTACGGCCAGAAAGGAGCTTGAGGAGACGGAGTTGGGAGCGTGTCTTGGCTTGGATTGTCCGGAGATGGGGTGGTCCAGGAGCTGGCTGAGCGAGAGGCAGGTGCTCAATTACTCTATCGGGGGAGCCGCTATTGGCCGCTGGAACCAAGTGTTCCACTGTGGGGCCCTCACACTAAAAGCGGGCCAGGAGGCCCGCACCGCCACAGCTTACGGCGCAATGGTGCAGAGACCTCTATGGGTCTTCGACGTCCATGACGTACGGCGCGGATTCAAATTCCGCGGCGTGCAGTACCAGATCCCCCTCCCACTTTCTTTGTCTGTCTTCTCGTCCTTCCCCCTCTTGCTGTCGATCACCTCCTCTCCCTCTTTCTCTGTCACTCGTCTCCTCCCCACCTCTCTCCATCTCTTCCTGCCCATTTTCTCCGCCTATCTACTCCTTCCTGTTTTCTATGTCCATTTCCTTCCACTCCTCTGTCTCCTTTTCCCCCATCCCTCTGACGTCGAGCCTTGTTTACTGTAACTGCAAGTTCGGATTGTGTTGTAGTAGTATTCTAATCATAAACCAATAAGGCATAAATACAAAATCCCTGTTTGCGAACAGTGTTTCACCAATGTGTGTTTTATGTATTAAAAACATATGTTCCGTATATGTCTAATCCTTTTTACAGTAACGTACAAAAATTTGAAGTAAATCGGAAAGGTACAGTTCCAGATTTTTGGTAAGGATGATTTCCTATATAAAAACGTAAAAACAGGCGCATATTAGAATTCATTGTTGTGTCCAAATTTCAAAGCTGTCAACCAAGAACTTTCTGGGATTAACGATTTTCAAGATAACATTTACATTTTTATAACCTTTCCCCTTTTATTACATGTGTGCCATATGGCGTTCCAGTAGGTATATAAGAATACGTGAGTATTGGAATACAATGTTATGTCGAAATTTCAAAGCAATCCATGAAGAACTTTCGGAGATTTGAAATTCTGAAGAAACAAACATCTACGTTTATGAAGGGTGGGGCAAATAAAATGTAGCCTGGACGAGGGGATACGATTGAACGTTAATTTGTGGCAGCGTTAACGGAGGAGGAAAAGACGTACGCCGGCCGGTGTGGCCTTGCGGTTCTAGACGCTTCAGTCTGGAACCGCGTGACCGCTACGGTCGCAGGTTCGAATCCTGCCTCGGGCATGGATGTGTGTGATGTCCTTAGGTTAGGTTTACGTAGTTCTAAGTTCTAAGGGACTGATGACCACAGATGTTAAGTCCCATAGTGCTCAGAGCCATTTTTTTTTTTTTTTTGAAAAGACGTATAGTTGCAGCCAAGGCACGGAGCAAGTGCCCATACAACCAGCCGAATGTTGAAGCACATTTACAAACTCCTCACGCCTGACAGAGTCGTTAGCACAGGTCAGTCTGGTCGTGGCCTAGCTGGCCACCCAGGTCATCTGTTCTGCCAGTGTACGATCACTTTGAATGGGAATCCCTCAAGCCTCAGATGTACCGCAACAACTCTCGTAGTCTTGAAGAACTGGAGCAGTAGTATATTTCGGATGAGATTGCAGCAATTCCAGCAGTCCAGCTTCGATCAGCCTTCAGCAACTTGCTTACCGGAGCCGAAAAGTGCCAAGAGATGAACGGTGGTCATTTACCGTATATCCTCTCCCCTGCTGTGTTTCTTTGTACCCTGGAACTCTGTTCTTCGGGGGCTTTTATTTGCCCCACCCTGTACTTCGCATATCTCCGAAAGTGATTGACCGAATGCTTTGAAACTTTGACAGAGCGTTGCTTTGGAATACGCGTGTGTTTTTGTGTATACATTTTTAATATATAATTTTTTTATAAATTTAATAACAGAGAAACGTTACAACAAATCTCGAAGTTAATACGTGCTTCTGAACAAAAGAACATTTACATTTAAATATGTAGCTCGCACGCTTATTTTATATACAGTCTCATTTGTGGACTCATTGCATTTCCCTAGTATTCTACCACTGAGCGGCAGTGTACCACCTGCTTTATCTACGATTGGAACAACCGTAAAGAAAATGTAATTTGCTCCCGAAAGGAGTGGCTTACAGAACACAAGCTAGTACTTTGTCGATCTGGGACCCTTACCAGACTGGATTAATAGAAGACATAGATCCAATGCAGGGCGGCACGTTTCCTCGCGTGACTGCGTAGTTAGCGGGAGGGCGTAGTAAGGGATGATCAACGAAGTCCTCTAGCAGGTGCTTCAAGAGATAAGTTCTGTACTACGGAGAGGGATTACTGTTGAAATTCTGAGAGCTATGTTCCAAGAAGTGTCAGGCAACATATTGCTTTAGCCCATATGTGTTTCACAAAGTGGTCACAGAGAGAAAATGAGAGAAATTATAGCTCTGAAGGTGCTTATTGACATTCATATTTTTTTCTGCACTATTTGCGAGTGGAAAAGAGAAGGGGAGAAACTATAGTGGACCCAGAAGTGCCCTCCGTCACACACCGTACGCTAGCTTGTGGACTGTAGGTGAGGAACTGTGACTATGTGATCGTTACATTTCATGTCGCCACACGTTTTCGCGCATTAGCGAACGATTAATACGTCAGAAACACGCTGAAAGTCGTTGTACGTATTAATAAAAAGAGACAACCCATTTTGTGAGACCCATCGCGTTTCTGCCTAATGTTTGAAGCCTCCTGACAACGATCGTCAAATGACCGATGTGATCCTACTAACTTACTTTTTCATTTACTTACTTTTTTATATTCTATCTGATTTTCTCAGCTGTCACTGCTTGGTCTTAGAGTCAGTCATTTCTTATTCATTTTATATACAATCTCATTTATAGACTGATTGAATTTCCCTAGTATTCTACCACTGAGCGGAAGTGTACCACGTGCTTTATCTACGACTGGAACAACCGTAAAGAAAATGCTCTTATGCTTCTTTCTCATACTGCTGATTAAAAAACGCGAATAACGCGAAGTTTGCAGTAGGGCTTATAGATGACTACTATACTAAAAGACAAGGCTCAAAAAATGGCTCTGAGCACTATGGGACTTAACATCTGAGGTCATCAGTCCCCTAGAACTTAGAACTACTTAAACCTAACTAACCTACGGACATCACACACATCCATGCCCGAGGCAGGATTCGAACCTGCGACCGTAGCGGTCACGCGGTTCCAGACTGAAGCGCCTAGAACCGCTCGGCCACACCGGCCGGCAAAAGACAAGGCTCTGTGTTGCTATTGAGAGGCATTGTACAGAATAAAAGTAGTAAATCGCAAACAAGCCTTCCAATTTCATAATCTGTTATTGGAAGGTTGTAAAAAAAAAAAACAATATAATACTACAGGGAAGTGCTGTCTAAAGTTCAAATCGTTGCTGTATGCAGTCTTCGTTAAGCATGTGTTGCATTGTGCCCCGGACGAGGCGACGTAGTGGCGTGTCAGTGGATCACGTCCTATCCAGATTTAGTTTTCCGATGTTTCCTTAAACCGTTTGAGGCGAATGCTGTGGTGATTCCATTGAAGGGCACAGCCAGGATCCTTCCCCATCCTCCCTTAGTCCGGGTTGGTCTTCCGTCTGTAAGGACCTCGTCGTCAATGAGACTCTAAAGCCTAACCTTTCTTTCGTCCTTCCTAATAGGTCGACATTATTATTTACCACTGCTGTGAGGAGTGACAAAGATGTCATTAATTTAATCACTGTGCTTTTTGATATTGGACTACTGCAGCAGAGATACACGAAAATAATGCACCAATTCCACATATTGCCCTTGTCGAGTGTGCATACTGTTATTTTACCCCGTGTTTTCATAAATTCATTGAATATCCAGACCTACACTTCGATGAAGAATAAGAGAAGAACGTATGATAACATAGCAACTTCTATTTCCGGCATTATGATAGTGAGTACTTAATGATGTAATGTACATTATTTCCTACAAATATTTAGCTGTCTGCCAAGTAGTACCTCACTGAAGACTGTTGTGAGTCTGTTTGTTTTAATTGTCTGTTATCCGGTAATGTTTCTTTGGCGATTTATACTTCCGAGGTCTGAAGTCTTTCAAGCGTCGACTGTACACAAATGCAGAGCGTAACAGGTAAATCATGACGATGTGTAGAAAAGCGAACACATCTCCGTATAAAGTAATTTCTATTTGATTGTAATTGTTGGAGCCGGTATACTTCCCCTGTTAGAGCTGGTGATATAGATCTTCACAGCCAGGATAGGCACTGATCATCAATCTCGACACACCTTACATTCACAGAAGGTCTGTAGTACGTGACGAACTCATTAGAATTTTGGCTCAGTCATTGACTGTTTTCATGACATTCCATAAATTATCAGGGAGTACGCATTAGGAGTGATTTAAAATGGAATGATCATATAAAGTTGATCGTCGGTAAAGCAGATGCCAGACTGAGATTCATTGGAAGAATCCTAAGGAAATGCAATCCGAAAACAAAGGAGTTACAGTACGCTTGTTCGCCCACTGCCTGAATACTGCTCAGCAGTGTGGGATCCGTACCAGATAAGGTTGATAGAAGAGATAGAGAGGATCCAACGGAGAGCAGCGCGCTTTGTTACAGGATCATTTAGTAATCGCGAAAGCGTTACGGAGATGATAGATAAACTCCAGTGGAAGACTCTGCAGGAGAGACGCTCGGTAGCTCGGTACGGGCTTTTGTTAAAGTTTCGAGAACATACCTTCACTGAAGAGTCAAGCAGTATATTGCTCCCTCGTACGTATATCTCGGGAAGAGACCATGAGGATAAAATCAGAGAGATTGGAGCCCACACAGAAGCATACCGAAGCCGGCCGAAGTGGCCGTGCGGTTAAAGGCGCTGCAGTCTGGAACCGCAAGACCGCTACGGTCGCAGGTTCGAATCCTGCCTCGGGCATGGATGTTTGTGATGTCCTTAGGTTAGTTAGGTTTAACTAGTTCTAAGTTCTAGGGGACTAATGACCTCAGCAGTTGAGTCCCATAGTGCTCAGAGCCATTTGAACCATTTTAGAAGCATACCGACAATCCTGCTTTCCACGAACAATACGAGACTGGAATAGAAGGGAGAACCGATAGAGGTACTCAGGGTACCCTCCGCCACACACCGTCAGGTGGCTTGCGGAGTATGGATGTAGATGTAGACACAGTATAAATAATAAACACCATTAGCATTGACAGCACGCTGTGACAGCCTGCATTTCCTCATTTTTGATGTATTTTCAACTGGTTTTGACGTTTTTGCAAATATTGTAGACGGTTTTCCGTAACATTCCACAACTGATGTAGATTGGAAGTGGTTTTCATGCATTCCTAGTGTATTGCCTGACTTATACTGAAAATAAGGCTGGGCATGGCAATGACGTTCGGTAGTCTGATACTTTCAAAACAACTGACACATTACTTGCTACCAGCGAAGGTATTTTCAAACGTATTTAGATCTCCATACTTCTTCGCTTTCCTTCTGGTTCGCATGAGCAAGTAACTGAATGCTCTAGGAGACTAATAGTATGGAAATACGAAACGAATTCAGCTCATGATTGAAACTATCATTGAAGAGTACCTAGTGCAACAGCCACTAATGGCCAGTAGTATTTATACAATATATGTTCTGGATGAGATTAATATTGGGCAACACATCATTTTCCACTGATAAGATAAAGCGGGGGTTAGATTACATATTCAGTTGTAGCTGAGGCAGTTGGGCATAAAGATGACCTTGTTAGGAAGGTATCATATTACACCTGAGGTAGTATTGTGAGGTACGTTGAAGGTGACTCCTTTCCCGAACGCCTGCCCATGCTCTTGTATGTGTTACATTCAATACTGCTCCCCCCCCCCCCCCCCCCCCAGCCCGCCCATGCAACTGAGCCACTGCCAGTTCTAGTTCGTCTTGACCTTGAGTATCAAGTTAAACATAGCGCTGCCACACTACTACTATTTCCTTTCCCTCGCTCACCTCCCCCGTGGACCAATAACATACAGGCTCCCCTCACTCTTCTCATCCTAGAGGAAATGCGTGGAATAGGGAGAGGAGCACCATGAGGTGTCAGGGTCCACCCACCACCCTCTGGCAGACTAAGAAGGCATGTAAGTACAGTTAACCCCTTCTTCCCATAATTAATTGCTATTTTGCCGTTTTTAGCTAATACTTGGGTTGGAACTTATATAGTGGCAACTATTAATTCACAACCGATACAAAGGAGTTATATGTTTGCACCTGTTACTGTCCTTCAAAGTAGTCGCAAGCATTGTGTAGAACCCGTTGCCAGCGATGTGGAAGGCTCAGTATACCGTCAGCAGAGCCTGTTCCGTTGATGGTGCGAATGGAGCGGTCTGCTGCCTGTAGAATCTCTGTAACAGTTCTGATGCGAATACCACGAAATTGTTCCTTCATCTTCGGAATCAAATCAAAGTCACAATGACTTAAGTCCGGGTAGTATGTTGGATGGTACAGTATTTCCCAGTCCCGTCGACCGAACAGAGCAGCCACAGCTTGCGCTGTATGCGCCCGCGCATTGTCGTGCAAAATGATGGGTGGGTTGTGCAGAAAGTATCGCCGCTTCTTTCTCAAAGCTGGTCGCAGGTGATGCTCCAAAAACGAAAAGTAATACTGTGTACTGACGGTCTGCCGTGGAGGAACGTAATGCGTTAGGATAACACCATCACAGTCGTATACGAGAATCACCATAACTTTAGACCGCTCATTTCGCACCATTAACAGAAAAGGCTCTGCTAACGGTATACTACGCCTTCCACATCGCTGGAAACGGGTTCCACACAACGCTGGTGACTACTTTGAAGGACAGTAACAGCTGCAAACATCTAACTCTTTTGTATCAGTTGTGAATAAATAGTTGCCACTGTTCAAGTTCCAACCCTCGTACTTTGCAATTTTACTGCTTTTCCCAATAAATCTACATCTCCGTCCTAAGACAGGGGAAGGTGGGGCACAGTCTAACAGAAAAGCTATTTTTTGAAATTAACAACAAAAAATGATGTTGGAAAACGCATGTCTTTATTTAAGGACTCTTAAACAATCATTTACAACTCACAGACTCAGGTTGACTATGAAACTGGTGTATTCATTAATAATACTAAGTATCACTGCAGACTGTTACAATGTAACCCAGTGTGGGGCAGTAGGGTACGGTATAACAAGCATGTAAAAGTATATTCATGTAGGCATAACTAGTATTTTCAACATATTCAGAGAATAGGCTACATTTAAATGCGAGACAAAATTAATACACACATAATAAAAAAAACCTTTGCATCACCTCAGTTCCGAAAGTTCCGGAACCTGTACAGACAATTGGAACAGCGATCAACATAAACATCATTTCCGCCCTTTCTATTCCTCACGAAAACCACACATTGCATGTTGTTCCACCATACAGCGAAGCCATCAGAGGTGGTGGTCCAGATTGCTGTACACACCGGCACCTCTGATACCCAGTAGCACCTCCTCTTGGATTGATGAATGCCTGTATTCGTCGTCGCGTACTATGCACAAGTTCATCAAGGCACTGTTGGTCGAGAATGTCCCACTTAACGGCGATTCAGCGAGATCACTCAGTGTGATTGGTGGGGTCACGTCGTCCATAAACAGCCCTTTTCTATCTAGCCCAGGCATGTTCGATAGGACTCATGTCTGGAGAGGATGCTGGCCCACTCTAGTCGAGCGATGTCATCCTGAAGGAAGTCATTCACAAGACGTGCACGATGGGGGCGCGAATTATCGTCCATGATTTCGAACGCGTCGCCAATATGCTTCCGATATGGTTACACTGTCGGTCGTAGGATGGCATTCAAGTATCGTACAGCCGATACGGCGCCTTCCATGGCCACCAGCGGCGTACGTCGACCCCACATAATGCCATCCCAAACCAGAAGGGAAACTCCACCTTGCTGCACTCGCTGGACAGTGTTTCTAAGGCGTTCAGCCTGATCTGGTTGCCTCCAAATACGTCTCCGACGATTGTCTGGTTGAAGGCATATGCCACACTCATCACTGAAGAGAACCTGATACCAATCCTGAGCAGTCCTTTCGGCATGTTGTTGGGCCCATCTGTACCGCGCTGCATGGTGTCGTGGTTACAAAGATCAAGCCATTGATGTCGGGAGTGAAGTTGCACATCATGCAGCCTATTGTGCTCAGTTTGAGTCTTAACACGACGTCCTGTGGCTGCACGATAAGCATTACTCGACATCGTGGTGTTGCTGTGAGGGTTCCTCCGAGCCATAATCCGTAGGTAGCGGTCATCCACCGCAGTTGTAGCTCTTGGGCGGCCTGAGCGAGGCATGTCATCGAAAGTTCCTGTTTCTGTGTGTCTCCTCCCTGTCCGAACAACACCGCTTTGGTTCACTGCCAGACGCCTGGACACTTCCCTTGTTGAGAGCCCTTCCTGGCACAAATCAACAAGGCGGACGCGATCGGACCGCGGTTCAAACCGTCTAGGCATGGTTGAACTACAGACAACACGTGCCGTGTAGCTCCTTCTAGGCGGAATGATTGGTATTGATCGGCCGTTGGACACCCTCCGTCTAATAGGCGCTGCTCATGCATGGTTGTTTACATCTTCGGGCGGGTTTACTGACATCTCTGAACGGTCAATGGGACTGTGTCTGCGATACAAGATCCACAGTCAACGTCTGTTTTCAGTAGTTCTTGGAACCAGGGTGTTGCAAAACTTTTTTTATGTGTGTATACGGAATCTACGAAAATAATAGCAAGGGTCTTTTTTTACAGTATTCACCGAAGATTAAATTTTTTAAACATGCTATCAGATTTAAAACTTCACGCTGTCTTTTAGTTTTCCCCAAACTAGTAGATTTGGTTTTTGTTAAGACTATTACTACACTTTTTTTCTGACACATAAGATGTGTCAGCTACACATGGGTATAGAAACACCTTGGATTTTTGTCCCGTTTGTGGAGAAACGTCACTTGATCGTCCCTATCATCATCTTCATTCTTGATGACTTTACTTATGTAGTGACCCGGGTTCTTACTACGGAACTCTTACTATCATCTTGAACAGCTGAGCGTCTTCGTCGGCAGGTCGACTTCTCAGACCTTCACTGCCTGAATAAAGATTCACGTATTTTATCTTCAACTGTGTCGACTAAGTCAGACTGCTTTGAAAGTAGACATCTCTGACATTTTCGGTACACTTCTTCTCCTTTTCATCTTCTGCTATCTTGAACGTTCTTAAATACCTCTTTAAATGGAGTATCTCTTGCTTACTCTTCCATCAGCATCAGTATAACCTCTCAAAATCCCAGGACCAATTATAGGCCTACTCTGCAATGGTGGATCTTCCTCTGGTAGGCCGGCCGAAGTGGCCGAGCGGTTCTAGGCGCTGCAGTCTGGAACCGCGCGACCGCTACGGCCGCAGGTTCGAATCCTGCCTTGGGCCTGGATGTGTGTGAAGTCCTTAGGTCAGTTAGGTTTAAGTAGTTCTAAGTTCTAGAGGACTGATGACCTCAGAAGTTAAGTCCCATAGTGCTCAGAGCCATTTGAACCATTTTGAATCCTCTGGTAGCATGTTAGAAGAATCTTCCTGTGACTACCTTCGCCCGTCAACAGCTCCTAGGGCAGGGATTCCACAGCCCACGTCACCATCTGTCACGGGAAGAGGAACTAAATTTGGCTTTGATGAGACTTGGGGAGCGCTGTCAGTTAGTGCATTACCAGAAGCTCCTGGAGCGGCGTTTTTGTTGATGAAAACACGGTCTGTCACAGAAATACACATAAAATCATCATCTGTGGAAATACTGCAGTCATATGGAAAACTGTCCATTTTCATGAAACTTGTCATGTTGGTTGGTGTCCTTGAGCGAATGTGGGCTTTGCCAACACACCCAGCAGCATAATAAATAAAAAGTATTTTTCCAGGGTGTTGCATTAGCCCTGAATCAACAGCAGAATCGTGATGAACCTTAAATGAACACACTAACATCTAGAGGTTGCACTCGACTGCTGCGGTGTAGTGGATCAGTTAGCATATTTAGCAATATTTAGTGCTGCTATAACAGAATGGCCTTCGTGGTTGTCTAGAATAAGTAGTGAAGGATTTTCCTTTGATGACTGCGTGTGCTTCACAATATGCTCCTTAACACGTTGAAACAACCCACTATTCATCAAGCCAGATGAAACTGCAACTTCCAGTGTCCGTGGAGAAGCACCTGTAAGTATGCGACCCTTGAAACTGAATCTATGCAATACCGTTGCTGGAGGAAGAGCAATACCAGAAATACCTGTTATGCATACTGTGGTCACAGGTGTACGTTTTTCCCCACTGGTAACGTTGTTCAACTGCTTTTTGGAGTGACCACTGTTAAGACACCACTGTTATCCAGATTGAAAATCCTCGTTCCGTCACCAAATGCTGAATGACGGTTCAAAATATTTGTTAGATTGCAGAAGAATATTTCAACTTTAGTTTTATAGAATGATAAACTGACGTTGGGGCCAAGGCTTGGATGGCGTCATGTTCTCGACGTTGGACGCCAAAGCTTGGATGGCATCCTGTAAAAGCAGAGAACCAATCTATGCCAGCCCATATTTTTGTTTTTCCTGTATCTCGGGATTTATAGTTCGTCGTGCTGAACCATTTGGAATGACAAACGCATTACTTCTACAGTGTCGAGGCCGTAGCAAATATGAGAACATTTCACCAAGTAGTATACCAAAGAATGTTCTTGTTCATCAGAGAAAATTCGCCGGCCGTTATACACACATTAAAAAAAGTTTTGCTTCCCTCGGTTCCCAGAACTCCTGACAATAGACGGTGACTGTGGATATTGTATCGAAGACACAGTCCCACTGAGATGAACACCTATGCATGAGCAGCGCCTGTTAGGCGGAGGGGGTCCAGCAGCCGATCAGTATAAGTCTTACCATCAGGAAGGAGGCATACGGCTCGTGTTGTCTGTAGTTCAACCATGCCTAGACGCTCATTACCGCGGTTCGATCGCGTCCTCATTGTTACTTTGTGTCGGGAAGAGCTCTCAACATTAGGAATGTCCAGGCGTCTCGAAGTGATCCAAAGCGATATTGTTCGGACATGGAGGAGAAACAGAGAGACAAGAACTGTCGATGACATGCCTCGCTCAGGCTGCCCAAGGGCTACTACTGCAGTGGGTGACCGCTACCTACGGATTATGGCTCGGAGGAAGGCTGACAGCAAAGCCACGATGTTGAATAATGCTTTTCGTAGAGCCACAGGATGTCGTGTTAAGACTCAAAGTGTGCCCAATAGGCTGCACGATGCGCAACTTCACTCCCGACGTCCATGGCAAGATCCATCTTTGCAACCACGGCACCATACAGCGCGGAACAGATGGTCCCAACAACATGCCGAATGGACCGCTCAGGTATATTTAAAAGTAAAAGATATAAATTTAATTTGTTTTCTGTGTTTTTTTCCCGTTAAGTGCTGATTTGCTGAAGAAATGCCCCATGAACGTTTCACCTGTAAAGGGTTTCAAAATTCACATTCTTAATAGAAGTGCCTTGCAAAGACTTGTCTTAGAAACCACTAGTTCAACAAACGCCCTCATATCGTCCTCAGTAAAGACAGCTATTTCTGTTTTTCGTAGTCTTTTACGAACCATGTTAACTATCTGTAATTGAATATCTTAATTTACGAGCGCTAATTTATATTCTGTTCTCAGTTGTATTCATAATCACAATTTTAGAGGCAGATAGCTACTTTTTATCAGCATAAAACATTACGCTGTAACTTGTAGAGCAACTTTATATAGTTTTCTAAGTTTTAAAAAAAGGGCAAAATATTATGAAATTTTCGATATGCTGTACTATACACAAGTGTATGACTATGTGATTAATACTCTGAATTAAAGCAGTTGTTTGTTATTATAAACAAAAAAAATTGTTTAGCGATAAAAATTTACTTCACAGACAGCAAAACACGTTTTCCTCACTACATACAAAATTTCTAAATTCTGCTCACTTCCAAAGTATACTGGTCAGAAGCGGTGATAAATGACGATCGTGAACAGGTGAAACAAAAGGTTGCCATGATGATAACTTACAAATAAATCCAAATGTTACACTGTGTCCCGTGTTTCACTGTACCCGACCTTCCCCTATATTTAAATATAATGGTAAGCAGTTACTGCATAGCATCATTTAACAGATCATGTTGATATCTTGAGTTAAACGAATTCTGTGAGCACTCCAACCGAGAATGCAATTTTATTGGTTTCCTTCCACTGACCAAGATTGACTCCTGTAAAAATAGTACATATAAGAAGTAGCACAGTATAATATATTAACAAATACCACTGCACTACTAAAACAAGCCTAGACTACAGGGAACTTGCTCCTGCTTCATTGTAATAAGATTTTGTTGCGGCTCACTGGCCTGGTGAAAGTTTTTCATTTAAATCAGACGACACTTCAGCGACTTGCGTGCCCCTAACCTACGAAAGTTATCTAATTGGGGAAAGGGGAGCTACAGTTTGACGGCAACGCCCCGTATCGGTGAGACGTCAAGGCTAGGCTAAAACGCAGACTGAAAAATTCAAGGCCCGACCAGTCCCGAGTCCTCTTGGTTTCCAGTAAACTGCAGTGGGTGATTGGAGTGCAAACAGAATTTGCGTTGACGTCATTAATTTATACACACTGTATTATCAAACTGTTCACGTCATAATTTTGTTAAAATTTAGCGATATGTTATGACATCATTATATCAAAGAATGTCTACCAATTGGACAACGCGCTAATTTTAACACACGCACACAAGAGTAATGGACGGAGAATGTTGATTTGGTACAAAGCAGAAGTTTATTTGTTTATATGGCATACTGTGGTATTTAACACTTAAAGCCTCTGGAAGATTCCATTTGTTGTTAATAATACATCATAGAAATTATTTAATGCGGAATATCCACGTAGTTGGTTAAATATTTAATGTCTCGCCTACAGTTTGCTGTTGTTAAATAATGTACTGTGAAAATTGTTTAACTTAGGATTTCGATACATTGTTAAATAATGTTCTGTGGTAATAGTTTGACGTCGTTTTCACATATATCGTAGGACGCAGTTGTAGGTATCCGGACAATAGGTAACATTTCAAAAAATTTGCCTTAAACCATATTTACATGTCTTCAGTTCAATGGTTCAGTTGAAGAAGCAAGAGAATGTATTAAATATGTCATTCCACAAAATTATAGCAACTACAAGTAGCGCAAACATCCTTCACTGAAATTAATACAATCATAAAATTCTAAAAACCCAAAACTCCAACTTAAAAAGCAATGTCCTTAGTGATATAAGCAATGCATCACTGGCACAGAGAATTTTTCCAGGCAGGTTAAAATATGCAAATAATAAACCACCTCATAAGAATGGTCACAAGATAAACAGTTATCGTCCAACTTCCTTACTGACATATTTTTCCAAAATGCTCGAAAAATTAATGTACTCAAGAGTAGTCGCACACTTATGGGGAACCGCACACTTATGGGGAAACAATGTGCTTAGCATATTACAGTGTGGATTCCAGAAGGGTTGCTAGACTGAGAATGCTGTTTATACATTCACGACTGAGAATGCTATTTATACATTCTCATCAAATATTGCAAGCCTTAAATAGTAGTATGTAGCTAGTTGGTATTTTAGTGCTCTTTCCAAGGAATTTGATTGTGTAGATCATGATACTCTCTTAGAAAAACTCAAGTTATGTGGAATTGATGGTTTTATACACAACAGTTTTCTACCATACTTTAGAAACAAAATGCAAAAAGTAGTGCTGAATAATTAAGACAGTGTCAGATAGACAGAAAATTTTTGTGACTGGGAAAATCCCACAAGGTTCAATTCTGGGTCCACTCCTAGTTCTTATCAAAGAATTTTTAAGTGGATCTCTGAAAATGATCCATTTTGAAAAAGCACTCTACGTTCAGTTCTGTACAACAAATAGTCATACCAACAATTGATGTAGTACATGAACAGGAGTCAGTAAATAGGGTAGAATGCTCCAAATTTTAGGTGTACATATTGATGAATAGTTGAACTAGTGGAACTATATTATTGAGCCTATTAAAGAGTTACGTTAATTACTTTTACTCTTCATACAATTGCTAATTTTAGAAACAACTGTATCAGCCTGCTGACATGAACAGGAGTCAGTAAATAGGGTAGAATGCTCCAAATTTTAGGTGTACATATTGATGAATAGTTGAACTAGTGGAACTATATTATTGAGCCTATTAAAGAGTTACGTTAATTACTTTTACTCTTCATACAATTGCTAATTTTAGAAACAACTGTATCAGCCTGCTGACATATTTTGCATGTTTTCGCTCGATAACGTTGTATGGAATAATTTTCTGGGACGCCTCAGAAAGAAAGTATTGATAGCACAAAAGCGAGCAGTAAGAATAATATATGTTCACCCACGGATGGTATGTAGGTATAGTGCTCAGAACCATTTGAACCATTACTTCATACAAAGCGGTAGGGAGAGGTGGACTACCGGATGGTGCAGCAACTGTCGTCTTAGGGAAGCTGGATAGTAGCAGAAATGATTATATAACACGTAAATACGGGGGGGGGGGGGGGGGTACCCAAAACAACTGGGATTATTTTTTAAAAACTGTATATTTTCAAATTGTTCACAAAACAACCTTATCCCTTTCACAATACTCTCCATTATAACTAATACATTTGTTCCGCCTGTGCTTCCGCTGTTCGAAACTTTATTTGTTCAAAATGTTCAAATGTGTGTGAAATCTTATGGGACTTAACTGCTAAGGTCATCAGTCCCTAAGCTTACACACTACTTAACCTAAATTATCCTAAGGACAAACACACATACTCATGCCCGGGGGAGGACTCGAACCTCCGCAGGGACCAGCCGCACAGTCCATGATGCTAATACCGCGCGGCACATTATTTGTAGTTATCTTTAGGAATGGCTGACAGCTTCTTCAACGTTGTCAAATCAATGTGCTTTCATGCCTCTTTTCATGTGTGGAAATAAGAAAAATTCACACGGAGCCAGGTCAGGCGAGTAGCGTGCGTGGGGCAGCGGAACTGTGTCATTTTTAGCCAAAAACTGACTAATAGAGATGGCTGGATGTGCATGCGCATTGTTGTGGTGAACGAACCCGTCTCCTGCCTGCCGCTAAATTTTCCATTAAATTTGGCTTTGAACCGAGCTCCAAACTAATCTCTGACAGTTGATCAATTGTCTGCAACGGTCTCTGAGCTCAAGCTCTCGAATTGTTTCAGTATTTTCGTCGATTCAGGCAGCTAATGGACGTCCAGAACGAGGTTTGTTATCAATCGACATGCCGCCATTTTTAAATCGAGCAAGCCTCTCATACACTTGAGTTTTTCCCATAGGATCATCTTGGTAAGCTGTTTTCAACGTTAAACTAGCGTTTTTACATAGTAAGAAAACAAAATTTCAAGCTGCACGTTGTTCAGCTTGCCATCATATAAAACGAGACAAGAACAAAATAGCGCTAGCAAAAACAATCACTAAAGATATACAGAACAAGCCAGGTGAAACTTCCCCTTTGAACATTTCTACATGACTGTGCTTAACCTGACACACAATATTTTGTTAGCGCAACGCAATCTGACTTTCAATAATTCGTACAAAAGAATGGGCCCTGACTAACATTAACCTATACCTTTCACAAATCACTTACCTCACAAAAATCTTCGCTGCTCAAGCTACTGCAATACAGCGAGCGCCACTACTGCCAACTAAATAAAAGATTCAAACTACTGAAGGCACTAACTACTGATAGGGATAGTTAGCAAATGAAAGATATTAATAGAGAACAAACAATGTATTTACCTTAATATCATCACAAGTCATAATATATATATATCAGTTCATGACAAATTACAAATCTCCGCCATCTCTCTCCCCACATCCACCACCGCTGGCGGCTCACCTCCAACTGTGCAACGCTACGCGCTGTTCACATCCAGCTGCCGCTGCCCAACACTACAATGGCAGACAACAATGCAAACTAGCCACAGACTGCACACAGGACAGCCAGTGATTTTCATATTGAGCGCTACGTAACGTTGCCAATAAGAAAACATAAACAGCCTACTTACATAAACAGCCTGCTTACATAGCCCCCATGCTCCCCACAAAAAAGTTTTACAAATGGTGTTGGGCACTGGCCAATACAGATTTGACAAAAATTTTTCTTTTCATAATTACAATAACAAAGAAATCAAATGCACACACTTATTGATACAATCTTGGTCAAAAGCTAAAATTGTCTCACAGTCCATAAAGACAGTCCTAATCGTACATAACAGGAGAATAGCAGTGTTTTTCTCAAAGTCTGAGCAGTAAAAGAAAATGCACACAGAAGTAGTGGATTTCCATGCAGTCTTGAAGAAGTAGTGTTGTCCTTCCAATGGAAAGACAGTGCTGACTCTTGACATGCTGACAGGTAATGGGCCACAACAGAGCAAACCCACAGCAGAGTTCATTCGACGTTTTGAAGAATATTGTAGGTAGGTCATCACAGAGCAGACCCACTGTAGTCCTGGTAGAGATTACGGGTTTGGTGGGCCATCAGAGGTGCAGACCCACTGCAGTCCTTGTAGAAATAAGGATACTGATGGATCATCAAAGATGTAGACCCACTGTAGTCCTTGTAGAGATAGCCAGCAGCCATCTGTTGTGACTGTGCAGGTGCACAATCACCATTGAAGAGTCTTGCGGATAATGTAGCAAGTCCATAACCACCACTTGTGCGCTCACAAAGTTTTTGGAATTGTCCTTAGAACCAGCAATGCTGTTATCCAGTCCCTTGCTGAATTATTAACACACGTGCAAACACTAACAGTCCCTACTTCTCACATATTGTCCATATACTATGACCAACAGAAACGTGTGCAGTGAAATGTAACTAACAAGTTAATAATATCATGAACTGGTGACAATTACAATTTTATAACATAAGAATACAATAACAAAGGTACAAAATACATCATTAAAAACATAATAATACAGATAACATTTGTAGTAATAGGGGCTTTACAAAAGAATAGAAATAAATATATACATCAGTGGAATTATGACATGAGTACATACATAGAAGATCAGAATAACTTGCGAAACATCAACTTCACACATGAGCATTTAAACAGAATGAATAATGTCTAATATCTTTACAAAGTAAATAACATATTATTAATGCCAATTATATTTGAGGATAACAGTATTCCTCATCATAGTGAATGTAGCTTAATATTAAAAGAAGAAAAAATTCTATGAAACTACACAGAGACAGGAAGAAAACAAATACTCAAGGGTACACAAACTCATAGTGGGATAACACCAATAGGAAAGGACAGGGTTCGTTTTCAGTGTAACATTTGGTACTGCAGTCCAACCCAAAACTTCATATATCTTTCCTCTTATTTCATCCTTTGTTTCCACCAAAAAAAATTCTAACTAAGCATGCTTTCTGTGTTTATATGTTCACACGTTTCTTACCTCATTTTTATTTTCCATTATCTTACCTCATCATTTATTTCCAAGAAAATCCTACCTAAACCTGTTTTCTCAATGCATTTCTTCCAATTCATCGCAACTCATTCTCTTAGAGGCTACCCCCTCTTAAGCTAACTTAAATCTACTGAGCTCAGATGCTAAACTAAGGGACGAGGCAATGCAGCAGCACAAAATAAGTAACACAAACAGCAATGACCAAAAAATTGGAAAATTGCAAAGCAAGCTACAGTAAATCTAAATTAACAGATAAAATGCAAAATTACAACTAATATGAGCCAATGAGCAGCAACAAAAAAAATCAGTTGTAAAACTGGCTTAACAGAGTAATGTAATGTGAAATTTAGTAGCGCTATGCCTGGCAAACAGCAACAGCAAATGCAATAACTTATATCTAAACATGACATAGCTCAAACAGAAAAAATAATACAGTAAAAACAACAATGCAGATAAGGGAAATGTATATTCACATCTTAATATCTATGTAATTAAAGTGGTGCACCACAACAACTTATTGTAAAAGAAATATTACCATGTACTTGAAAAGAATATTATGTATGCAGTTACTAGTTCCTTCTTATTGTTCTTTCCTTTCCAAGTGCTCCTTTTTTAAAGAATGTGGATCATAAAATAATTATTTAATAGATCTGTTGACAGAAAGTGTTCACATTAGCAAATGCATTTTATTTTATAAAAGCAATGCTGCAACACAGCTGGAAACCAGATATCAAGTGAAATAAGCAATTACGCAAACCAAAGCATAAAAACATCATTCAATAGTCATGTGGCATTTCGTAAGTCAGTAGCTCTCAACTCTCATAGAAAGACACTTGTCATAATCAGGTGTGCAGATGTACGAATATTTCCCATCAATTCATAAGCATTTCAGCAATTAGCACAAAGTGCGAGTAATCATATGTTTTCAAGTAACGAGGGTGTCGCATTAGCGATGAAAGGCACGCGCTAATGGCTTTTTCTCCAGGCGTCTGACACAGCTGGGTGCCCACGACGCATTATGTGTAGGTGGTCCGTTAACTTTCTTACGGAAATATTTACGACAGCAGTTTCCGCTACAGAGACAGTCGCATATAAAAATATTTCACAGGTCAAGAATTTGCGTTACAAATCTGTAGAAACAAAATGCTATTGATATAACAGTGTCCAAAAAAAATTTTCGTCTGCATTGTAATACATTCACGAATATACACACACATTTCATAACTCTTAAAGTACGTTTCTTGGTTTCCAACATCCTTTTCATAAATCAGAGTCCCTAAACACTACTCATTATTCCTTACCTCATTATACATATACATATTCGTCGACACTTCTTCAATATTTCATCATGAGAAATACGTAGCATAATAAACATTCCTCAACAACATAATACACATCGTCGTCGTAATAATAACATCATAACACCTCAGTCAAATCTCAAAATCGTCGTAACTTCCTCCAATAATTTCTAAGCCTAAAAAAATTCTCTGCTCATGTCAAAAGTGTCAGCTGCCTCAAACGTACTTTAAAAATCATGATCTCATACCAAATACATCATTCAAAGCTCTCATAGTATCACAATGATTCCGAAAAAATATGAACAGTTTACAAAGTACAGACAAAATACAATTTCATAAGTGTGAAGTTATCCAACTGTATAATTGCGTAAACATGTGTCACTGATGTAGTAAAATAAATGTTTGTCTCTCTCAGTTAAATAATCAGATAGCTGTGTAATTTGTGTGTTAGAGAAATATGGTACCGATGTGTAAAGTTGTATAAGCAAATACCATATTAGCTAGGGTTCCTTGTGGTTGCCACACACATGGTACACAAAGTAAGCGTGTACCCCCCTGAGGATTAATGTAATTATACCCTCAGGTGTTACAGATTACAGCAATGGAATGAAATGTATCACGGAAAACTTTCTTTGTAATTCAAAAATCTTTAAAAATAAATGTTTTAAGTATAAAATTGATCACTCAAATGCGTGTCCTGTAGCGCTAAGCTGTGCATATTGTTGTAACATAATCTCTGTGGAAGTGTCGTAGTTATCGTCCTCCGAAAGCTAAGTTCTGCAGAAGTCAATGTACTTACCTCATAATACACAAAAGTGAAATGCTTTGCGTATAAATGTCTTAGTTATTACGCTTATTGCCGTGATGAAGAAAGTACTGTACAGTAACGTATTGTTGTGCTACGAAAAAGGCAGTCTCATTGTAGCTATACTACAAAAGTTACTACTAAAACCTGTTTTACTTTCCAGAATAAAACAGAAAACTGTGCAGATATAAAACAGAAACACCGCAAAATCAACATTGTAAATTGTCACTCATTAGTAGCGTCGTGATAAAAATCGTGTAGCTGTCACATAAACTAATCACTCTGTCGTCTGGTATCTCACAGAAAGTACTTTAAACCCAGAATGTATTTTCAAGTAAACCAAAATGTTGCATTAAAATCTCATTAGCAGTACCAATATAGTATGTGTCCTAAGTATGTAAGCCTGATAGTCGTTACGTAATCGTGCAACTAACAAGCAAGAATGTACACACACAATAACACTGTGACGTCTGTTCACTATAACAATGCATTCGTAATTTCTGTTTAAAAATGTTCCCTAGGTTCTAGACTGGTTATTTAACTTCAAACATTGTTGCATGTTAACAGTTTCTAAAGCATACTAGTAACGTGAAGTGAAACGTTTTATGGCAAAGACAAAGTTAAAAAGCAGATTATCTTTCAATAATCGGTTTTACATGTGAAATGTGGTACAATCTTTTACTCTTCAAAGTACTCAGAATTTCAACTTGAACACAATTATCATGCAGTATACGTCGGTAAAGAATACTGGAATTTTTCACAGGGTTAGCGTCTATGTTATTTTTCTCTGAGCCACCTGGCGCACGCGGCTGCCTGCTGTGCGAGTCATTGTCTGTCTCTTTGTTGGCGCGCGTCGTTATTGGGATTAGGAGACCTAACTTCTACAAATTCACCGTGACGAGAGGGCCCTGCTCTGTTTGAATCCCGCCAGTTCTGATGCAATTCAGGTCTGTCGTTACGATCATATCGTCTGTCGTCATGTCGGTAGATTCCATAGTTTCTTTCTTGTCGGTCACATGGTGGAGAATTTCTCCCTGAATCGTAACTGCGCGCTGGTCCTTTGCGTCTAAAGTTATTCTGTCTCCCTTGATAGTATTTATTTTGGTTCCCATATTGTCTGCTTCTCTTATTGTCTCTGTGATAGTCATTACCACGGAGAGGTGATCTTTCGCTGTAGTTATTACTACTCTGCCAACGGTTGTCATACGGGTGGTGTCTGGTTTGGTCACGATTTGTGTTGTGAGAATAGCCTTGTCGTGTCAAGTTATTACTTCTTTCATCGCGGAATTGCGACGGATGTGACCTGTAATTGTTGTGTTCCTGGTTTCGCGTTCCGCGATTGTCAGTGTCAATTTCTAATTCTTGTAACAGTCCCTGAAATGCTTCAATGTCGTCTTTGCAACGCCCTGCCAAAATAATGTGTCGTAAATGTTCAGGTAATTTGATTAAGCAAATGCGGATGAGTTCTGAGGGGCTGTATGGGATTGACAGGTACTGATTCTTGTGCAACATGTCTTCAAAATATTTCACAAGACTGGAAAATTCAGATTGTTCGAAATGTTTCATCATTATGATACCATGTTTTACGCGGTCTTGTGTGGCTTGAGACCAATACGCTGAGAGGAAGGCATGGTAAAATTCTCCTTCACTGTGGCAATCGTGAATGACCGATCGCATTCTTACAGCTGGTTCATTCTCTAAGTAGCCACACATAAATTCTAATCTGTGTTCCAACGACCAGTTGGGAGGAAAACAATGAGAGAATTGATGGAGCCATGCTTGTGGATGAATGTCGTTGCCAGAATTCTTAAATGTTTTGAATTTACGTGTAGTAATGAACAGCTTATAGTCAAAATCATCATGTCGGCGAGTCGCATGTCGGTCATTATTACTTCGTTTCGGCGGTTCCATCTCAAAATTCGGTGCACATTCCCAATTTCTTTCATTACTTCCGAAATGCCCTGTGTTATTATTTTGCAGCTTTTCCGTGTTTCTAAGTCCCTCTTCCCGTGTTGGAGCGCGAGTGTCCTCTGAAATACGTAATTCTTGTATTACCTGTGTCAGCTGATCTTGTACTTCCCGGATTTCTCTTTGGTGTTGTGTATTAATTTGATTCTGATTTTGTTTGAATTTTCTTATTTGTTCATACTCTTTTGTGTCAGTGAAGGCTACGGGTCTTGTGTCATTCAGATCATCATCTACCTTTGTAGATAAGTTAGTGAATTGATCCGAAAGTTCGGCTACTTTCTCCGATAGTGTACTTATTTCCTCAGCGTGTTTTTCTGAACCAAGTTTCAGAGTATCTACTTTGTCCTTTAAGTTTTCCTGAGCTTTTGCAAGTTGCGTAACCGAAACGGTAGATGCAACTGAGTCAAATTTAGCCCACAAGGTCTCATGATTTTCATGAACAATGGTTTGCAGCTCTTTTATGGCTGCTTCGTGATTCTGTAATGCATTTTCATGCCGCGAAAAAATAGGTTGAAAATGCTCACAAATTTGTGTTTTTACGTCATTACAGACTTTTTGACATTTCGATTCAATGTTATGTAACTCAGTAGTTAAATCTTCACGCGTTTGTTCAAGAGTTTGTTCCAATGAGTCTAACTTTTGAAGCTGTTGCTGTGTTTGTCTCTGGTGTTGTTCCATTGTGTCTAACTTTTTAAGATTTTGTTCCACTGTGTCTAACTTTTTAAGATTTGGTCCCATTTGTTTCTGATTTTGTTCAAGTGTTGTGTCTAACTTTTGTAGCTTTTGTCCCATTTGTTGCATTAACTGTAATAACAATGCACTGGTGTCTGAAACATGTTCCTCAGTGCTTTTCGGCAGTGAATTTGCACCGGCAACATTGACATTTTGACATGCAGAAAATGTGTCTTGACTTATTTGAGAAAACGGCGAGAACCCAAAACCTGAGTCTACAGTATTCGCAAAATTGTGTCCTGACATTCCCGATTCCTGAGGCAAGCTGTTGCCGACCGATCGATCGATAATGCGTCCCTCTTCACTAATTGTTTCACTGTCCACGCCATTGTTTGCCGCCTGCTCCATTTCCCTATGAACAGTTACCAAATTACTACTTTGAACATCAGCTAATTCATTACTCGGTGGCGCTAACACACTGCTTTCATTTTCACTGTCATTTCTCAGTTTACTTTGGAGCCTAGTATTACGTTTTTCACACGCCATTATTGTCACAGTATTTCACACGACAACACAGAAAAACACAATTTGAAGATCAAAAATAAGAGAACACATTAACATAGCACTGAAAATAATATCTAGTTAATTGCAAGCGCAGCTGCAAAATACTTGGTGCAAATCTACATGCATGCCACAACTGTTTTACTGTACAACAATGAAAAACTACAACTACAAAGGAAATTCTCTCTATGATTACGCGCTACCAATAAACAATAGCTACACCAATTACACAAACTACAAGAAAAAATCAGAAGATTCCAGTGAGGTATCCTCGGCTAAGGGTCGACATATGAAACTTCCCCTTTGAACATTTCTACATGACTGTGCTTAACCTGACACACAATATTTTGTTAGCGCAACGCAATCTGACTTTCAATAATTCGTACAAAAGAATGGGCCCTGACTAACATTAACCTATACCTTTCACAAATCACTTACCTCACAAAAATCTTCGCTGCTCAAGCTACTGCAATACAGCGAGCGCCACTACTGCCAACTAAATAAAAGATTCAAACTACTGAAGGCACTAACTACTGATAGGGATAGTTAGCAAATGAAAGATATTAATAGAGAACAAACAATGTATTTACCTTAATATCATCACAAGTCATAATATATATATCAGTTCATGACAAATTACAAATCTCCGCCATCTCTCTCCCCACATCCACCACCGCTGGCGGCTCACCTCCAACTGCGCAACGCTACGCGCTGTTCACATCCAGCTGCCGCTGCCCAACACTACAATGGCAGACAACAATGCAAACTAGCCACAGACTGCACACAGCACAGCCAGTGATTTTCATATTGAGCGCTACGTAACGTTGCCAATAAGAAAACATAAACAGCCTACTTACATAAACAGCCTGCTTACACAGGTTTATAACACAGGCGGCACCGTACTGGCAGTGAATTGCGCTCCTCAAGCCTAGCGGCAAAAATGCGTACTACACAAGCTCCGCCCACGGCAATGTTATTCAACGAGGCGTTTTTTTAAGTAACTACCGTATTGAAAATAAAAAAAGGCGTGCTAAGCTACCTCAATAATTTTATTTTTACATGAGAGCCTGTATCTTAATCTACGCACTGACGCCATTACAGTCTGATTCTTCCTTGTTTACGTTGTGTACTGAGTGTTTAAGATGCCTCCGATAATCGTGAGTCCCGCCGACTGTGAAGTACGGGCTGTTATAAGATTTCTAAGTGCTAAAGGCCTAAAAGCGATCAATATTCATCGTGAGATCTGTGCAGTTTACGGAGAAAACGTTATGAGTGATGGAATGGTAAGAAAGTGGGTGAGAGCATTTAAAGGTGGCCGCACAAATGTGCATGATGAACAACGGAGTGGGCGTCCTTCGGTCGTTAATGAAAGATTGGTGCAGAAAGTGGACAATAAGGTGAGAGAAAACAGACACTTTACCATTTCCTCCTTGCGGGATGACTTTCCTAATGTTTCTCGTAGTGTTTCGTATGGCATTGTGACCGAGCACTTGAATTACCGAAAATTGTGCGCACGTTGGGTACCGAAAATGTTGACGGATGTACACAAAACCAATCGTTTAGACAGTGCATTGACTTTCCTTGAGTGGTACCACAACGACGGTGATGATTTCTTAAGCCAAACTGTTACGGGCGATAAAATATGGGTGGCCTACGTCACACCAGAATTAAAGAAACAATCCATGGAAGTTGAGCAAAACAATGCCTGTCCGCATGTGGCGAATCAGACCAAACATCTCATCACATCTTTTCGATGGGAAACTCTAGATCATCCTCCGTACAGCCCCGATCTTGCGCCCAGTGACTACCATCTGTTCCTGCACTTGAAGAAACACCTGGCCCGTCAGCGTCTTCAAGACGATGACGAAGTCAAAACAGTGGTGATGCAGTGGTTAACAAGTCAGGCGGCAGACTTCTATGAGGAGGGTATTCAAAAACTGGTACAACGTTATGACAAGTGCCTCAATATTGACGGAAATTATGTAGAAAAGTAGATTAAGGTACAGGCTTTCATGTAAAAATAAAATTATTGAGATATCTTAGCACGTCTTTCTTTAATTTCCAAGTGGTACCTACTTAAAAAACACGCCTCGTAGTATTTTCCCCCCTTGTACAATAATCAGCAGCTTTCTTAGCTTATAGCTTTCTCCAAGCGTTGCAAACAAACTTCACAAAATAAAAAAAAAGCAATAAAGTCATGCAATTACTAAAGAGCATCGTGCAGTGAGATGCTCCCGCTACTAATGCACGAACGAACTCTCGAAGGGTGACTAGGACTGTAGACTGTGGCAAATTGCAGCTGGGATTGGGGAAGACTGCGACTGGGGCTAGGCTATGTAGCTGCCGCCGGACATCTTGTATCGGTTGTCGGAGCAGCTGAAAGGCGTGGCTCAGTGGGCACGGATCTGTGGGTTCCTCGCGCAACCGTCTGTCAGAAATATGCCTTTCCGTTGCCAACTGCTTAACTGTGAGACGCTGGTGATTGTGGTATCGATCTGTGATAGCACAAATGCAGCCTGAATACAAAAAGCGTAAATGTCCCCTTCACTTTTCCCCAGTCGATTGGAAGTTCTGGGCGAGAGATTCGTGACAAATACAAGGTAAGTAAGGGCACAGTGCCATAGAGTACTCTTCGTAAAAACCGACTTGTGTTCCATCTGGACCTGTCGATACCGCAATGTTTGAGATGAAAATCAATTATACGCAAAGTTTATGCAATACGTTTTCACCTCTGCACACTCTTCAAAATATTGTGAAACACTTTAGTTAATCTAATACAACACAGCAGCTATGGCAGGAGCCTTCGCTGAGCAGCACACAGCAAATTGGCTGTCAACATGGAATGTAGAGGGCATGTCTGTAGCAGTGACAGGATTAAATTGTTGGTAGCTACAGGATTCGAACCGGAGCTGACGAATTGCTAGTCCGTATGCTAAACCATTCAGACACAGTGCTGTTATGACAAATGCTTCTGTAAAATCCCGCATACTCTACTCTTCCATAATACTTTACACTCAGTGCTCAAAGAAAAATACTGACCTGGTGTTACGAACAACGTAACACTATCAGTGCCAGCAGCGATTACGTCACATCAGAGCAAGTGCACTTGAAAATTCTCTGGTTGATCATAATGTGGCTGACCGTCATTTCAGAACGAGACACTGGTTTCTGTTTATCGCTGGGACAGCACCGCAGAACAGCTTTTTTTCAATAATTTTTTTCCATACATGCGCGCTGGAAAAAAGTTGGGAGTATAACAAAAGGGTGATAATGGTTTTTATAGACATAGAAAATGACTCATTTGACAGGGAAAGACTCTGGGAAGAAATGAAGAAGATAGATATAGAAGATGGATATATTAATGTTATAAAGACAATGTACAGAGGACACAATTGTAGAATTAGAACACCATTGGGGAACTCTGAATACTCCGAAATAAGACAAGGACTTAAGCAAGGAAGTATTCTATCTCCTGCACTGTTTAATGTTGTGATGGAGGGAATGAATAGGGCAGTTGAAGATATAGTAAAATAAAAAGACAAAAAGATTATTTTTGCAGATAATATGGTGGTATGGGGCGATAAAGAGGTAGATGTACAGTTACAGCTTGATGCGTGGAAGGAAATAATGAAAAGGTATGGATTAAAAATAAATAAAGATAAGAGTGAAGTAATGGTATTTGGAAGAGAGAAAGGGATCAACGGAAATATTAACTTGAATGGAGAACCCCTCAGAGTGGTAGAAAGTTTCACTTATTTAGGGAGTGAAATATCTAGGGATGGAAGAATAACTAACGAAATTAATAGGAGGTTACAGAAGGGAGGCAATTTCTACCAAACAATAAAACATCTGATTTGGAATAATGAAGTTTCAGAAAGAGCAAAACTCCTTATGTATAAGAATTATTACATCCCTATTGTCACCTATGGTGCAGAAACATGGACAATGACAGAAAGGGACTGGAGCAGACTGTAAGCAGGGGAAATGAAGTTTCTCAGAGCAGTTAAGGGAAAAACAAGAATGGACAGAGAAAGGAATGTAGAGATTAGAAAGGACCTTAAACAAGAGAGAAGAAATTGAAAGAAAGAGATTAAGATGGTATGGGCATGTTAAGAGGATGCATGGGCAGAGACTCCCCAAAATTATGGAAGAACTAAAGATGAATGGGAAAAGACCTAGAGGGCGCCCAAGAACACGGTGGAAATTTGGAGTGAGAATATCTGTAGAAAGGAGAGGTGTGACCTGGCAGCACGTGGAGGAAGAAAAGTGGTGGGAGGACCGAGCCAAATGGAGAGAACTCGTCAGCACCCAGACCCGGCAGTAGCTGGAGCGGGATTCGGATATAGACAGACAGACATGCACGCATTCGTAGAGAATTGAAGTGATCCTAGTGCGACTTCCGGCTTGCAGTCGAAGAGAAATGACGTAATTTTAGTACAATTTCCGGCTCGCATTCGCTGAGAAGTAGCATGATTTTACTACGGTATTTACTGTGTGCTGTAGCACATTAGCAGATAATCACCGGCAGCTACTCTTAAATTTATGGAAATTATCCGCCAAGTAAGCTAAATGGCAAATCCACTCTTCACATTCAAAATTCGTCGCCAGATCGGATTTCAGTTATGTAACGTAACATTTTACCTAATTTTTCAGTTCAAAAAGATGAGTCAATATGCGTCTTTGTGATAACCAACGCTCCTCAGTGTGCAAAACCAATTGAGTGTGTGTAGCTCCCTTGTCCTCTCACTTTTTTTGTTGTTGAAAGGATGGGACTTAAGTGTACATGATGTAATTAAATTGGCTACCATTGCAGCAGTGTTAATGTTTCATGTATATCAGGGGTTAATTTTTTTGCTACCAAACTTTCTCCACGTATATCGCAATGTTGCTAAATTATTTTGTGGTTAATTTCGGGGGAATATGAGCAGTAGGACTATTTCAGCGCTCGAACCTCTTTTAATGTCAAAATTCCCAACATATGTAACTAGTTCACTATCGTCAGGTACTCCCACCAAAAGGAAATTCAACGGTATTAATCTGTAAATCAGTACACAGATATAAAGAATGAAATGTGAGACTTTGACTAAAGAAAACGAACCTGCACATAAGTCACGAAAATATAATGAATAATGAAGGTCGGTAACTTCTCTGACACTGTTATTGTTCTCTGCGTTCGAAACAAACAATAACAAATGATTATCGAGCGCAGCTGTAAGATATCACTGTTGGGTAGACCGTTAGAGTAAGTAAAATGGACTCTTGGGTAGAGGGAAATTCAGATCGCCCTGGATAATACATTTTTATGCATTTTTCGTTATTTTTAATCATCAGACTAATACAAAATAGTACTAAGTAGCGATATAATCACGAATCAAGTTCTTTAAGCCAGTACAGTTCAAAATGAAACTATCCGTCGTGGCGTATTTTTGATTCAGAATTGCGACCATATGTTGTGGCAAAAATCACCACAATCAGTCAAGCCATCGATGTTGTACAAAGGCTGACACGGGCGAAAGACGAATAAGAAGTATGTTGAGTTCGTAATTACATTATCAGATCTGCGTACTGGCGCTGACGGGCCATTCAGCACAGACTGACCGCCGTGTCATCCTCTGCCAGTTGCGTGTAGCGGCATGAGGTAACTACACTGTCTTCTCGCCCGTTGTGAGTTTCCCAGACAGTGGAGCATATACTTCTCATTCAAGAAGCTCTTCATTTTGTGTCACGAGGCTGAGTTTCACCCAGTTCCAGTCGTCCCACCGAGGAAAGTACCGGAAATTGAAACCTGTTCCTCCACAGAGCAGTCGTGGAAACTGGCCATCTAGCTATGGAGGCGAACTTCAGTTACTGTTGGACGCTTTTGAAGAAGGACTCTTGGAGCCTAAGTACGTCTACCATCTTTCCTTTCACTATTCAGAGCATTTCTGCTTATCATTCCATTAGGGTGTACAGGAGCTTCTATATATTTGCCATCAGGCAGTCTGTGCTAAACTACCACTCTCACTGATAAATCGTGATCGTACTTGTCACACAGTAAGAAAGCAGACCGCAACGAAAAATAGTCGCCCACTGTTCCCCCCTATTAATAGCATGACGTCCATAGTGAAAAGTCCTGTCCAGTGTTCTTTGTTTGTGGATCATTTCTCTTTGTTTTGCTCTTCTTCAAGCCTTGCAACGACAGCTCGTCAGTTGCAACTTACGATTAGGCGTTTGGATGACTGGGCGCAGAAGAGTGGTTTTAAGTTTTCCACCGAGAAGTCTGTATGTGTTCTTTTTCACCGTTCTCGTTCGATTTTAACCTTTCCTGAGTTGAGAATGAGGGACACTATTCTTACTTTTAAAGACACGGTGAGATTTCTGGGGCTCATTTTTGACTCAAAGCTCACATGGTTACCTCATCTTAAAGACCTGAAACGGCGGTCACTTAAGGCTTTAAGTATTTTAAAATGTCTTAGCCACAGTACATGGGGAGCTGACAGGACTTGTCTGCTCCAGTTTTACAGGGCGTTTGTGCGATCTCGGCTCGATTATGGGTGCACGGTGTATGGGTCTGCGAGGCCTTCTTACTTAAGGATGTTGGACGTTGTGCACCATGAAGGGCTTCGGTTGGCCACTGAGGCATTCCGAACTAGCCCCATACCAAGCCTCTGTGCAGAGGCTGGTGAACCGCCACTTCATATGCGGCGACGGCTACTTACAGTGCGCCAGGCGTATAAAACTTTGTCCACCCCATACACCCCTGCATACCATACCGTTGCTCAGCCTCCTCTGGCACGATTGTTTCATAACCGGCAACGTACGACGCAGCCCTATGGGATTCGCGCGCAGGATTGCCTCGGTGCGATGTCTATGGCTGGTCTTCGTGTTTTATGTCGCGGTTGGAGCAGCCTCCGGAGACCCAAACTTATTTTGGATTTGACTAATTTTAAGAAAGATGGCACACCAGATTTTACATTCCAATCTCTGTTTTTTAACATTTTAGATGAGCATCGCGGTTTTACTGTCGTTTACACTGATGGCTCCAAACAGGAGAATTTCCTTGGCTGTTCTGTGGTGTTCCCTGATCATGTTACCCGGATTCGCCTCCCTGCTGAATATACTGTTTTCGCAGCGGAGCTCCACGTGATCCTGAAGGCGCTGGAGCAGATGAATCGTGTTCGGGGCGATCGATTTCTTCTCTGCTCCGGTTCTCTTAGTGCCTTAGAATCACTGCAGAACCTGTACTCGACTGAGGAGATGGTCCAGCTAATATATGACCAACTGTACTTGCTCCAACGGCGGGGTAAAGAGGTATCCTTCTGCTGGGTGCCTGGTCATGTCGGCATATGGGGCAATGAACAGGCCGATCGGGCTGCCAAGGAGGCCTGCGGAGAGCAGGATGTGGTCCAGTGTCCTATCCCCTTGCAGTCGGTCATTGCTGCACTCCACAGGAAGTGCATGGCGTTGTGGGAAGACGAATGGCTGGTGGTGACGGCCAATAAACTGCGGTTGGTAAAGTCAACCACTCTGCCGTGGCGTTCCTCCTGCCGGTTGCTCAGGCGGGAAGAGGTGGCCCTCACACGTCTTCGGATCGGGCACTGTCCTCTCACACATAGCTTTTTATTACGGCGGGAGGATCCTCCGTTTTGTGATGCTTGTGGTGTGCACATCTCTGTCCAACATATTTTAATAGACTGCATTTTATACCGTGATGCAAGGGCGGAAGCACAAGTTGATGGGGATCTGCTTATGTTTTAGCTAATGATGAGACGTGTGTGTCTAGG
This sequence comes from Schistocerca piceifrons, assembly GCF_021461385.2. Classification (NCBI taxonomy): domain Eukaryota; kingdom Metazoa; phylum Arthropoda; class Insecta; order Orthoptera; family Acrididae; genus Schistocerca; species Schistocerca piceifrons. The sequence goes on along the minus strand of NC_060141.1, from coordinate 742,003,905 downwards.
GCTTTTAAGTTTTATGATGTGTCTGGACTCTGCCCTAATCTTTTAGGCTGGAGGTTTTAGTGTATTGCAGAGTGGCTGACTCCTCCCCTTTTTTCCTTGCGGTCAGCCAGCCACTTCCGTCTCCTACATTGTTTTAGCTACCTCTATCATTTTCTTTCTGTGTTGTCCATGTTTTACTGCTGACACCCGGCTTCATCCCACGCTTCGGTGTGGGTGAGCACATATTTTTCAACGATTGTTCCCCGTGTTTTGTGTTCCGTTTTCTATTCCTGTTCTTGGATTTTTCTTGACACCCGTCTCACTATGTTACTGAACGGGCGCTGAAGACCTTGCTGTCGTGCGCCCAAAAAAAAACCCTCTACTACTCTACTACTACTACTGTTCCCCCCGACAATAAATTCCATAGGAATGCGGTTGTATGTTGTTTTTTGCCAATGTATGTACACACATTTTCAAGTAAATATGTGAGCGGTGTGTTTCACTTTCTTACCTGTACTGTCAAGAGTATCTATTTTGTATTTCTCATCACGCTCAAAATGTTGAATTTTTTCCCCCTTTGTTTGCTACATGTTTACGTTCATAGTCAACACAGTTTAAGTGAAGGATGACCGATTCGGTTTTAACATCCCATCCACAACGAGCTCATTGGAAACGGAACACAAGCAGGATTTGTGAAGAATGGGAAGGAAAATCGGCTGCTCAGTTTCAAAAGAACCATCTGGGCATTCGCCTTGAGCTGTTTAGAGAAGACACTCGAAAACTAAATATAGTTGTCGGACGGGAATTAATCCACTGTTGTCGTGTATACAAGTGTCGTACCACCACTGCCCTACCTCCTTCGGCAGATTTCGTTGAATCTTCCACGTTTCTGACCAGTTTTACGAGCAGTGCTTCTTATGTTCGAATAATTGGGCCAAGTTCTGTACCGTCACACTGTCTTTAAAAAAATATAGTTGACAGTTGCGGAGGTTAAGAATACGCGTGCCGTTTCAACAGTGCCCGTGTGACAGCATAAGAATATTTAAATAATATACGAGGGTAAGCCCATAGGGCATACAGCTCCGCTGTGTGGTTAGATGATGATAATAGCATTCCCTTCGATGTGATATTCCTGCGGTAAAATAGTTCCCATTCGGATCTTCGGGCGAGACCCATTTGGGATGATGTCTGCAACAGGAAAACCAAATGCTTCATTCTATGGTTCGAATACTAGATCCCACAATCGGGTAGATGGTTTAGATGATTTAAAGCGGAATGTGAGTACGTTGAAGTTAGCTACAGTGGGAATTAGGGAAGTTCATTGTCACAGTGAAGGATTAGGTCCAATAATGATAAAGAAAATAGGAAGGCGTGTAACTTCCCATGTACAACATAATGAACGTATTATCGCAGTACGATAGACACGAATTCAATATCCACCACAGTAGTAGTTTAACTACGTATGCCATCCAGCTCTGCAGATGATGAAGACATTGAAGACATGTATGATGAGATAAAAGAATTCAGATAGTTACGGGAGATGAAAATTTAATTGTGATGAAGAATAGAATACAATACAAGGAAAAGTAAGAGAAGGGAAAGTTGTTGTAAAATTTGGTCTGGAGGAAAAGAATAAAAGCGGAAGCTTCCTTGTAGAGTTTTGCAGACAACAAAATTTAATCATCGCTAACACTTAGTTTATGAATCATCAAAGAGGTTGTGAACATGGAAGAAACCTGAAGACCCAGAATGAGATTTTCACTCTGCAGCGGAGTGTGCGCTGATATGAAACTTCCTGGCAGATTAAAACTGTGTGCCCGACCGAGACTCGAACTCGGGACCTTTGCCTTTCGCGGGCAAGTGCTCTACCAACTGAGCTACCGAAGCACGACTCACGCCCAGTACCCACAGCCTTACTTCTGCCAGTACCTCGTCTCCTACCTTCCAAACTTTACAGAAGCTCTCCTGCGAACCATGCAGAACTAGCACTCCTGAAAGAAAGGATATTGCGGAGACATGGCTTAGCCACAGCCTGGGGGATGTTTCCAGAATGAGATTTTCACTCTGCAGCGGAGTGTGCGCTGATATGAAACTTCCTGGCAGATTAAAACTGTGTGCCCGACCGAGACTCGAACTCGGGACCTTTGCCTTTCGCGGGCAAGTGCTCTACCAGGTTTGGAAGGTAGGAGACGAGGTACTGGCGGAAGTAAGGCTGTGGGTACCGGGCGTGAGTCGTGCTTCGGTAGCTCAGTTGGTAGAGCACTTGCCCGCGAAAGGCAAAGGTCCCGAGTTCGAGTCTCGGTCGGGCACACAGTTTTAATCTGCCAGGAAGTTTCAACCTGAAGATCGTTTACATAATTGTAATATACATATTTTGGAACCAGATTTTAAACTGTAAGATATTTCCAGGGGCAGATGTGACCTCTGTCTACAATTTATTTGTTAAAAATTGTACATTAAAACTAAAGAAATTGCAGAAAGGTAGGAAGTTAAGCAGACGGGATGTGGATGAGCTGAAAGAATCAGAGGTTGTTGAGAATTTCAAAAGGAGTATTAGACAACAATAGATTTAAAACAAAGGAAAGGAATACAGTGGAAGACAAATGGGTAGCTATGAGAGATGAAATAGCAACGGCAACAGAGGGTGCAATAGTTAAAAAGACAAGGCCCAGTAGAAATCCTTGCATGTCACAGGAGATATTATATTTAATTGACGAGGGAACAAAATTAAAAATGCAGCGAATGATGCAGGCGGCCGGGAATACACACATCTAGAAGTGGGACTGACAGAAAATGAAAAATGTCCAATGTGGAGTGGCTAGAGTACAAATGCAAGGGGATAGATAGAAACCCACTGTGGGAAAATTAAAGAGGTCTATGGTGAAAAGAGCAGCAGTTGTATAAATATCAGGAGGTCGTATAGAAAACCAGTACTAAGGAAAGAAGGGAAAGCTGAAAGATGGAAGGAATATACAGAGAAGCTATACAACAGAAATAAAAGTGAAGGCAATGTTAGAGAAAGGGAGGGGAAAGTGGATGGATGATGTGATACTGTGAGAAGTATCTGACAAAGCATTGAAAGACCTACGTGAAAAAAAAAAGATACCTGGGCTGAACGACAATTGATCAAAACTGCTGATATGCTCGAGAGAGCCATCCATGACCTGTACCTGATGTGCAAGGTGGATGAGACGGAGAAAATACCGTCAGGCTTCGAGAAGAGTATAATAATTCTTATTCCAAAAAAAGAACCGCTGCTGGCAAATCGGAATCTTACCGACTACATTGAGCAAGCAGTGTCGGAAACCAAAGTATAATATGGAGAATGAATTAAAGTTCATGGGGAAGAAAAAATACTCTGGGGTTTGCCGATGACATTGTAATTCTGTCAAAGGGCTTAGAGGAGCAGCTGAACGGAATGGACTGTGTCTTGAATGGAGGATATAAGATGAACATCAACAAAAGCAAAATCAGAGTAATGGAAGTACTCGATTTAAATCAGACGGCGCTGAGAGAACTAGATTAGGAAACGAGACACGGAAAGTAATAGTTTAGTTTTGCTATTTTGGCAAAATGAGATTATAGGAGCCCTAACACATGAAAGTCACTGGAGGCTGTCTCAGCACTGTAGGGAGGATGCTTCAAATGTTCCTGGTCAGATGTTCTTGACAACACGAGCGTTCGTCTTGCTGTGAGAGTGCGAGCACTGGGATCGAGAAGAATCACTCCCTATGTCAGGAGGCCTGGTCGTTTGAGGCTTATGGCCTGTCAAATTTCCCCCGGAATGGTGCAATACGAAGGCTTCACCCTGAAGCTGGAATTTTATCTGCAAGACCCCTAGCATGTCCCAAAAGATGGTGAACATAACTTTTTGGTCTTAAGGATTAGTCTTGGATTTGTTTTTGGCGAAGGTTTTGGGTTGTATTTCATGGACGATCGTCTGGTTTCGGATAGAAAGTGGTGGACTCTTAACTCGTGCTTTATAACAGTTCGTGTCGTGATGTCCGTTGCTTCCTCAGAGTACCGAATGAGGTGCTGCGAAGACAGGTCCATTCTGTTTATTTTGTGTTGAATCTCCCTCAGGGAGATTTCCAACTTCAAACACGTCGATAATGTGCATGCCCTTGTGGGATAAGACAGACGTTTAACGATAAGGATGATAGGTGACCTTTTAAACACTTCCACCGTACATCTGTTTTTGACTGATGTTTTGCACTTGCGAAACGTTTGTGCAACAATGATCTCGGAAGACACCACAACTTGTAACCTCCCCACCGTAATTTATAAGGGAAATGAAATGACAATATTTAATACAAATAGGAGCCGTTTGTAACCTCTCCACAAAAATTTGAAAGAAAGAAATATGACAATATTTAATTATGAGTGCTAATGGACACTGCTCTAAGCGTAACCTGCCCACAATGAAATGTACTGACAATGACAACAAAAATGTGAAATTCGCAATCTGACTCAAATATAAATTCTTCACAAAATTTAAAGTCCGTTCAGTGACAAGAAAATACAATTAAACCGAAATATCGGTCTTTGGCCCTGTGTAAAACAATCAGAGTTAAAGTCTTACCTCAGAATAAATGCATGTCACATTTCTGCTCTTATCTTTCTGCACGGCTTGGAGGAACTGCATTGCAAATGATAATATTCCTTTTTTTTGTGATTTTAGTGAAATTTTTCTTCAAAAGAAGTGGAGTGAAATGGGAAGTGCAACGAAATCTTTAGTTCAATAAAAATTAATTTTTTGAAAAAATGCTTTTGAAATAAAAATTATTATTGGGGGACTTGTTGGACAATAATTACAATAAATAAAATTTTTCATTATCTAATGATTATATTAATTAACAGTATACCTTATCCACCATCTTGACCAGTGTTGCCGACCGCCTACATCACACAACCGCACTGGGCTGCTACTACTGACCGACCGCTCTGCATGACGACTATCAGCGTACTGCACTGCACGACTACTACTGACCGACTACTGCTCTCAACTAGACAGAGCTACAAACTCGCAACGACTAACTGACAGACTCGCAACGACTGACTGACTGACTGAGAACCGCTCGCAACACTCGCGCGGTCAAGCGCAAACTCTCTGGTCACAGATGCTACAATGCCTCGCCATCGCTGCTGCGTTACATACGTGTTTCATAACCCTCCACTGGGGGGGAAAAATTTGGCAGCGATGGTGAGTCATTTGGACTTGCCAATCGCGGCAAAATTTTTTAATTAATTAATAAACTTCTACAATTTACAGAATATTTAGATGTAGTACATAAAGTAAATGTTGTGCACATGCACTAAGTACAAGATATATCAGACAAAGACAAAATGTGAGTACAAAACATAGTAACAAATCAGAAAAATGTATATACAAATTATTTGACAGATAACAAAGTGCACAGGCACTGAAAAAATTCTTTAGCATATTCAGAACAAATAAACAGACTGGCAAAAAATATTATGTTGACAAGTGACATGAGTGCACATGCACTGCAGTTGAGAGCATATCAGTAATTGATGAAATGTATGTACAATTAGTAACAAATGGCATAAGTGCATTCGCATTGAAATATTGAATATACAGAATGAGTACAAATCATATTGAAAAATGAGAAAAGTGCACAGGCACTGAAGTTCAATAGAAAACATATTAACACCTAACATAAGTGCACATGCACTGTAGTTCAGAACATATCATTAAAATAAAAAAAATGTATATGCAATATAAAAGACAAGAGTGTACATACGTATATTGTATACTGTACTTCAGAACAAATCGAAAAATGTCTTTAGCATTTTCGCAATAAATAAACATAATGACAAAAAATCATGTCCAAAGTGCACACGCACTGGAGAAATGTCTTTAGCATTTTCACAACAAATAAACATAATGGCAAAAAATCATGTCGACCAGTGCCACAAGTGTACTCGCACTGGAATTCAACAAATCGAAAAATGTATAACCTATGAACATAAATGATGTTACCAAAAAAAAAATTTTTTTTTTTCTTTATGTGACAAGAATCAGGATAGGAAAGGGAAGGATTGCACCATGGTTGTAGCACTTCAGATTGCACACAGCTGCTCTGAAAGTCCATATCTTTCCACAGAAGTGCAACACCAAGTGACACAACTTGAAGTTCTTTTCCCATCGGAATTTATCAGCGTACCCAAGACACTGAATTGTCGTAGTAATATTCCATGTTTTCATTTTGGCAGTACATTAGGTACACCAAACAGTGGGACCATAATAATGTCTTCATCGCTCATGGTGGTGGACAGCATGTCATGTCAACACCACACTCTTACAAGGCACACCAACGTAGAATTAGTGCAAAACCAAAGATAGTGCTCCATGATCACTAGGATAAACAGGACAAATGGACATTGCAATAATTCAGGGTAGTCAGCTTATGAGGTGAAGGACATCAAGTCACATAATATTGACAATTAGAGACTTAATTAGTTTGTGGCATTCATAGCCCAGTTATTGAACATTTCTGTACCAAGTATGTAGTATTACAGAAAAATGTTCATTAATTGTTTTACATGGAATCAGTAGCCTTCTTTTCCTGGTTACAAAGCATTATTAAATAATCGCATTCTTTTCAGTTACAGAGTATAATTAAGAATCATTAACCTTCTCCTAATTAATCATTTGTCATTCCAATAATAATCTTTAGCCTTTTCCTAATTACAGTTAATTAATCATTTGTCGTTAATTAATCATTTGTCTAATTACAGTTAATTAATCATTTGTCGTTAATTAATCATTTGTCATTCCAATAATAATCATTAGTCTTCTCCTAATTACAGAGCATTATTAAACAGTCACATTCCTTTCCAGTTACAAAGTATCAACATTGAAAACTAGAGCTAATTCATGGCATAATTAATAACAATTCATCGACTGACATTAATTATTGGCACTCAGTGGCCAGCAAGTATTGAATAGAATAAAACATAGTTCATCATTCAGTATTATTCAGATCATTACAAAGTCATTATTAAAAATCAGTTAATTAGTCATAGCATTAGTAATCATAGGCATTATAAGTAGTCTCATTACAATAAACAGTGGCAGTTATTAACTAGTGACAAAGCATTATTTTAAATATATACTTTTTTGTCTCATTAAGAAGTCATTACTCAAGTGACATACTATTCAGAGCTAATCAGTATTATTCAGAATTATCATAAACTAGTGACATTATGTGGGACTGGTAACACATTTTTTTTTTTTTTGTTAGCAATGCATTGCGTTGGGATCGATAATTAATTGCTAAGGCATAACAGTATTTGTTTTTGACCTATTGCTGCAAATGAGGATAGGTAACGTCATTCGTCATGAGTCAGCTGTACCAAGGTTATGTAACAAGGCAGTATATGTGATCACATTTATAAATGATAGACACAAATGGGTAAAAAAATAAAAAATGCAAGTACTAGAACAGGTATAATAAGTAACAGGTTTAGTAAGTATCATGAAAAACTTCTCCTGAAAAAATATACAAAATGGATTATTGACCTGAAAGAAGAAACGCACACTATGCTGAAAAGTAGAGAACTTCGAATTAACAGGTAGTGAAATGTGTATAAAATGTGTTCCATAGCTGTCCTTTCCAAAACTTTCTGTCATCCTACTATGCAATGTAACACCTTCTGTCAAAGCAAACTGCAACAAATACTTAAATAACTACATAGCATAAATACATAACTTCAACATTATCCTCATCTGTAAAGAAAAAAACTTCATTATCTATACCATCATAACTTCATTATCATCATCACCTGTAAAGAAAAACTTCATTATTCATAATACCATTTCCCTCATGATTATTCATCAGTATTCATTATCATCTGCAAAAAAAAAAATCACTTCATTACTCATTATACAACTATTCCTTATCTCTAGCATATTTCATCACTAAAACTAAGATGTGTAGTTCAGTCTGACAGCCTGCATCAATCGCCTTGTATTCTGAAAGAAAAAATTAGTTAAGACTGCTATTCTGTGATGAGTATTGTATATTCTTGTTAATGCCTGCCAAT